>NW_026046001.1:6208518-6829370 GCF_023898315.1 Schistocerca nitens
CGACAAGGGCTGGCAGACCATAAATGTAACCGTTTCAGAGAGAAATGCGACCAATGTGACGATCTCGCGTTATATCGATTCGATGGTGAATGACGAAACACGGAGATTTTCTAAGGTTTTTACTACATATTAACACTTTTCACATTTTCTCGTGTTACGTGGCTGCCAGTCCTCGGTTCATGCAAAATCTTAAGGTCCTCGGTCATGTCCAAGGCACCAAACCGACCAATAATTCAATAATCGATAACTAAAACTATAAATGTAGCTCTTCTTACTGGGCGATTGCATCAACTTAGATGCTTCTCCTGTGTTCTACTGTGCTGCTTGTATTGTCCCCACATACCGCAGCACGCGACAAGGGCTGGCAGACCATAAATGTAACCGTTTCAGAGAGAAATGCGACCAATGTGACGATCTCGCGTTATATCGATTCGATGGTGAATGACGAAACACGGAGATTTTCTAAGGTTTTTACTACATATTAACACTTTTCACATTTTCTCGTGTTACGTGGCTGCCAGTCCTCGGTTCATGCAAAATCTTAAGGTCCTCGATCATGTCCAAGGCACCAAACCGACCAATAATTCAATAATCGATAACTAAAACTATAAATATAGCTCTTCTTACTGGGCGATTGCATCAACTTAGATGCTTCTCCTGTGTTCTACTGTGCTGCTTGTATTGTCCCCACATACCGCAGCACGCGACAAGGGCTGGCAGACCATAAATGTAACCGTTTCAGAGAGAAATGCGACCAATGTGACGATCTCGCGTTATATCGATTCGATGGTGAATGACGAAACACGGAGATTTTCTAAGGTTTTTACTACATATTAACACTTTTCACATTTTCTCGTGTTACGTGGCTGCCAGTCCTCGGTTCATGCAAAATCTTAAGGTCCTCGGTCATGTCCAAGGCACCAAACCGACCAATAATTCAATAATCGATAACTAAAACTATAAATGTAGCTCTTCTTACTGGGCGATTGCATCAACTTAGATGCTTCTCCTGTGTTCTACTGTGCTGCTTGTATTGTCCCCACATACCGCAGCACGCGACAAGGGCTGGCAGACCATAAATGTAACCGTTTCAGAGAGAAATGCGACCAATGTGACGATCTCGCGTGTTATCGATTCGATGGTGAATGACGAAACACGAAGATTTTCTAAGGTTTTTACTACATATTAACACTTTTCACATTTTCTCGTGTTACGTGGCTGCCAGTCCTCGGTTCATGCAAAATCTTAAGGTCCTCGGTCATGTCCAAGGCACCAAACCGACCAATAATTCAATAATCGATAACTAAAACTATAAATGTAGCTCTTCTTACTGGGCAATTGCATCAACTTAGATGCTTCTCCTGTGTTCTTCTGTGCCGCTTGTATTGTCCCCACATACCGCAGCACGCGACAAGGGCTGGCAGACCATAAATGTAACCGTTTCAGAGAGAAATGTGACCAATGTGACGATCTCGCGTTATATCGATTCGATGGTGAATGACGAAACACGGAGATTTTCTAAGGTTTTTACTACATATTAACACTTTTCACATTTTCTCGTGTTACGTGGCTGCCAGTCCTCGGTTCATGCAAAATCTTAAGGTCCTCGGTCATGTCCAAGGCACCAAACCGACCAATAATTCAATAATCGATAACTAAAACTATAAATGTAGCTCTTCTTACTGGGCGATTGCATCAACTTAGATGCTTCTCCTGTGTTCTACTGTGCTGCTTGTATTGTCCCCACATACCGCAGCACGCGACAAGGGCTGGCAGACCATAAATGTAACCGTTTCAGAGAGAAATGCGACCAATGTGACGATCTCGCGTTATATCGATTCAATGGTGAATGACGAAACACGGAGATTTTCTAAGGTTTTTACTACATATTAACACTTTTCACATTTTCTCGTGTTACGTGGCTGCCAGTCCTCGGTTCATGCAAAATCTTAAGGTCCTCGGTCATGTCCAAGGCACCAAACCGACCAATAATTCAATAATCGATAACTAAAACTATAAATGTAGCTCTTCTTACTGGGCGATTGCATCAACTTAGATGCTTCTCCTGTGTTCTACTGTGCTGCTTGTATTGTCCCCACATACCGCAGCACGCGACAAGGGCTGGCAGACCATAAATGTAACCGTTTCAGAGAGAAATGCGACCAATGTGACGATCTCGCGTTATATCGATTCGATGGTGAATGACGAAACACGGAGATTTTCTAAGGTTTTTACTACATATTAACACTTTTCACATTTTCTCGTGTTACGTGGCTGCCAGTCCTCGGTTCATGCAAAATCTTAAGGTCCTCGGTCATGTCCAAGGCACCAAACCGACCAATAATTCAATAATCGATAACTAAAACTATAAATGTAGCTCTTCTTACTGGGCGATTGCATCAACTTAGATGCTTCTCCTGTGTTCTACTGTGCCGCTTGCATTGTCCCCACATACCGCAGCACGCGACAAGGGCTGGCAGACCATAAATGTAACCGTTTCAGAGAGAAATGCGACCAATGTGTCGATCTCGCGTTATATCGATTTGATGGTGAATGACGAAACACGGAGATTTTCTAAGGTTTTTACTACATATTAACACTTTTCACATTTTCTCGTGTTACGTGGCTGCCAGTCCTCGGTTCATGCAAAATCTTAAGGTCCTCGGTCATGTCCAAGGCACCAAACCGACCAATAATTCAATAATCGATAACTAAAACTATAAATGTAGCTCTTCTTACTGGGCGATTGCATCAACTTAGATGCTTCTCCTGTGTTCTACTGTGCCGACTGCATTGTCCCCACATACCGCAGCACGCGACAAGGGCTGGCAGACCAGAAATGTAACCGTTTCAGAGAGAAATGCGACCAATGTGACGATCTCGCGTTATATCGATTCGATGGTGAATGACGAAACACGGAGATTTTCTAAGGTTTTTACTACATATTAACTCTTTCCACATTTTCTCGTGTTACGTGGCTGCCAGTCCTCGGTTCATGCAAAATTTTAAGGTCCTCTGTCATGTCCAAGGCACCAAACCGACCAATAATTCAATAATCGATAACTAAAACTATAAATGTAGCTCTTCTTACTGGGCGATTGCATCAACTTAGATGCTTCTCCTGTGTTCTACTGTGCTGCTTGTATTGTCCCCACATACCGCAGCACGCGACAAGGGCTGGCAGACCATAAATGTAACCGTTTCAGAGAGAAATGCGACCAATGTGACGATCTCGCGTTATATCGATTCGATGGTGAATGACGATACATGGAGATTTTCTAAGGTTTTTACTACATATTAACACTTTTCACATTTTCTCGTGTTACGTGGCTGCCAGTCCTCGGTTCATGCAAAATCTTAAGGTCCTCGGTCGTGTCCAAGGCACCAAACCGACCAATAATTCAATAATCGATAACTAAAACTATAAATGTAGCTCTTCTTACTGGGCGATTGCATCAACTTAGATGCTTCTCCTGTGTTCTACTGTGCTGCTTGTATTGTCCCCACATACCGCAGCACGCGACAAGGGCTGGCAGACCATAAATGTAACCGTTTCAGAGAGAAATGCGACCAATGTGACGATCTCGCGTTATATCGATTCGATGGTGAATGACGAAACACGGAGATTTTCTAAGGTTTTTACTACATATTAACACTTTTCACATTTTCTCGTGTTACATGGCTGCCAGTCCTCGGTTCATGCAAAATCTTAAGGTCCTCGGTCATGTCCAAGGCACCAAACCGACCAATAATTCAATAATCGATAACTAAAACTATAAATGTAGCTCTTCTTACTGGGCGATTGCATCAACTTAGATGCATCTCCTGTGTTCTACTGTGCTGCTTGTATTGTCCCCACATACCGCAGCACGCGACAAGGGCTGGCAGACCAGAAATGTAACCGTTTCAGAGAGAAATGCGACCAATGTGACGATCTCGCGTTATATCGATTCGATGGTGAATGACGAAACACGGAGATTTTCTAAGGTTTTTACTACATATTTACACTTTTCACATTTTCTCGTGTTACGTGGCTGCCAGTCCTCGGTTCATGCAAAATCTTAAGGTCCTCGATCATGTCCAAGGCACCAAACCGACCAATAATTCAATAATCGATAACTAAAACTATAAATGTAGCTCTTCTTACTGGGCGATTGCATCAACTTAGATGCTTCTCCTGTGTTCTACTGTGCTGCTTGTATTGTCCCCACATACCGCAGCACGCGACAAGGGCTGGCAGACCATAAATGTAACCGTTTCAGAGAGAAATGCGACCAATGTGACGATCTCGCGTTATATCGATTCGATGGTGAATGACGAAACACGGAGATTTTCTAAGGTTTTTACTACATATTAACAATTTTCACATTTTCTCGTGTTACGTGGCTGCCAGTCCTCGGTTCATGCAAAATCTTAAGGTCCTCGGTCATGTCCAAGGCACCAAACCGACCAATAATTCAATAATCGATAACTAAAACTATAAATGTAGCTCTTCTTACTGGGCGATTGCATCAACTTAGATGCTTCTCCTGTGTTCTACTGTGCTGCTTGTATTGTCCCCACATACCGCAGCACGCGACAAGGGCTGGCAGACCATAAATGTAACCGTTTCAGAGAGAAATGCGACCAATGTGACGATCTCGCGTGTTATCGATTCGATGGTGAATGATGAAACACGAAGATTTTCTAAGGGTTTTACTACATATTAACACTTTTCACATTTTCTCGTGTTACGTGGCTGCCAGTCCTCGGTTCATGCAAAATCTTAAGGTCCTCGGTCGTGTCCAAGGCACCAAACCGACCAATAATTCAATAATCGATAACTAAAACTATAAATGTAGCTCTTCTTACTGGGCGATTGCATCAACTTAGATGCTTCTCCTGTGTTCTACTGTGCTGCTTGTATTGTCCCCACATACCGCAGCACGCGACAAGGGCTGGCAGACCATAAATGTAACCGTTTCAGAGAGAAATGCGACCAATGTGACGATCTCGCGTTATATCGATTCGATGGTGAATGACGAAACACGGAGATTTTCTAAGGTTTTTACTACATATTAACACTTTTCACATTTTCTCGTGTTACGTGGCTGCCAGTCCTCGGTTCATGCAAAATCTTAAGGTCCTCGGTCATGTCCAAGGCACCAAACCGACCAATAATTCAATAATCGATAACTAAAACTATAAATGTAGCTCTTCTTACTGGGCGATTGCATCAACTTAGATGCTTCTCCTGTGTTCTACTGTGCTGCTTGTATTGTCCCCACATACCGCAGCACGCGACAAGGGCTGGCAGACCATAAATGTAACCGTTTCAGAGAGAAATGCGACCAATGTGACGATCTCGCGTTATATCGATTCGATGGTGAATGACGAAACACGGAGATTTTCTAAGGTTTTTACTACATATTAACACTTTTCACATTTTCTCGTGTTACGTGGCTGCCAGTCCTCGGTTCATGCAAAATCTTAAGGTCCTCTGTCATGTCCAAGGCACCAAACCGACCAATAATTCAATAATCGATAACTAAAACTATAAATGTAGCTCTTCTTACTGGGCGATTGCATCAACTTAGATGCTTCTCCTGTGTTCTACTGTGCCGCTTGCATTGTCCCCACATACCGCAGCACGCGACAAGGGCTGGCAGACCATAAATGTAACCGTTTCAGAGAGAAATGCGACCAATGTGACGATCTCGCGTTATATCGATTCGATGGTGAATGACGAAACACGGAGATTTTCTAAGGTTTTTACTACATATTAACTCTTTTCACATTTTCTCGTGTTACGTGGCTGCCAGTCCTCGATTCATGCAAAATTTTAAGGTCCTCGGTCATGTCCAAGGCACCAAACCGACCAATAATTCAATAATCGATAACTAAAACTATAAATGTAGCTCTTCTTACTGGGCGATTGCATCAACTTAGATGCTTCTCCTGTGTTCTACTGTGCTGCTTGTATTGTCCCCACATACCGGAGCACGCGACAAGGGCTGGCAGACCATAAATGTAACCGTTTCAGAGAGAAATGCGACCAATGTGACGATCTCGCGTTATATCGATTCGATGGTGAATGACGAAACACGGAGATTTTCTAAGGTTTTTACTACATATTAACACTTTTCACATTTTCTCGTGTTACGTGGCTGCCAGTCCTCGGTTCATGCAAAATCTTTAGGTCGTCGGTCATGTCCAAGGCACCAAACCGACCAATAATTCAATAATCGATAACTAAAACTATAAATGTAGCTCTTCTTACTGGGCGATTGCATCAACTTAGATGCTTCTCCTGTGTTCTACTGTGCTGCTTGTATTGTCCCCACATACCGCAGCACGCGACAAGGGCTGGCAGACCATAAATGTAACCGTTTCAGAGAGAAATGCGACCAATGTGACGATCTCGCGTTATATCGATTCGATGGTGAATGACGAAACACGGAGATTTTCTAAGGTTTTTACTACATATTAACACTTTTCACATTTTCTAGTGTTACGTGGCTGCCAGTCCTCGGTTCATGCAAAATCTTAAGGTCCTCGGTCATGTCCAAGGCACCAAACCGACCAATAATTCAATAATCGATAACTAAAACTATAAATGTAGCTCTTCTTACTGGGCGATTGCATCAACTTAGATGCTTCTCCTGTGTTCTACTGTGCTGCTTGTATTGTCCCCACATACCGCAGCACGCGACAAGGGCTGGCAGACCATAAATATAACCGTTTCAGAGAGAAATGCGACCAATGTGACGATCTCGCGTTATATCGATTCGATGGTGAATGACGAAACACGGAGATTTTCTAAGGTTTTTACTACATATTAACACTTTTCACATTTTCTCGTGTTACGTGGCTGCCAGTCCTCGGTTCATGCAAAATTTTAAGGTCCTCGGTCATGTCCAATGCACCAAACCGACCAATAATTCAATAATCGATAACTAAAACTATAAATGTAGCTCTTCTTACTGGGCGATTGCATCAACTTAGATGCTTCTCCTGTGTTCTACTGTGTTGCTTGTATTGTCCCCACATCCCGCAGCACGCGACAAGGGCTGGCAGACCAGAAATGTAACCGTTTCAGAGAGAAATGCGACCAATGTGACGATCTCGCGTTATATCGATTCGATGGTGAATGACGAAACACGGAGATTTTCTAAGGTTTTTACTACATATTAACACTTTTCACATTTTCTCGTGTTACGTGGCTGCCAGTCCTCGGTTCATGCAAAATCTTAAGGTCCTCGGTCATGTCCAAGGCACCAAACCGACCAATAATTCAATAATCGATAACTAAAACTATAAATGTAGCTCTTCTTACTGGGCGATTGCATCAACTTAGATGCTTCTCCTGTGTTCTACTGTGCTGCTTGTATTGTCCCCACATACCGCAGCACGCGACAAGGGCTGGCAGACCATAAATGTAACCGTTTCAGAGAGAAATGCGACCAATGTGACGATCTCGCGTTATATCGATTCGATGGTGAATGACGAAACACGGAGATTTGCCTAAGGTTTTTACTACATATTAACACTTTTCACATTTTCTCGTGTTACGTGGCTGCCAGTCCTCGGTTCATGCAAAATCTTAAGGTCCTCGGTCATGTCCAAGGCACCAAACCGACCAATAATTCAATAATCGGTAACTAAAATTATAAATGTAGCTCTTCTTACTGGGCGATTGCATCAACTTAGATGCTTCTCATGTGTCCTACTGTGCCGTTTGTATTGTCCCCACATACCGCAGCACGCGACAAGGGCTGGCAGACCATAAATGTAACCGTTTAAGAGAGAAATGCGACCAATGTGACGATCTCGCGTTATATCGATTCGATGGTGAATGACGAAACACGGAGATTTTCTAAGGTTTTTACTACATATTAACACTTTTCACATTTTCTCGTGTTACGTGGGTACCAGTCCTCGGTTCATGCAAAATCTTAAGGTCCTCGGTCATGTCCAAGGCACCAAACCGACCAATAATTCAATAATCGATAACTAAAACTATAAATGTAGCTCTTCTTACTGGGCGATTGCATCAACTTAGATGCTTCTCCTGTGTTCTACTGTGCTGCTTGTATTGTCCCCACATACCGCAGCACGCGACAAGGGCTGGCAGACCATAAATGTAACCGTTTCAGAGAGAAATGCGACCAATGTGACGATCTCGCGTTATATCGATTCGATGGTGAATGACGAAACACGGAGATTTTCTAAGGTTTTTACTACATATTAACACTTTTCACATTTTCTCGTGTTACGTGGCTGCCAGTCCTCGGTTCATGCAAAATCTTAAGGTCCTCGGACATGTCCAAGGCACCAAACCGACCAATAATTCAATAATCGATAACTAAAACTATAAATGTAGCTCTTCTTACTCGGCGATTGCATCAACTTAGATGCTTCTCCTGTGTTCTACTGTGCTGCTTGTATTGTCCCCACATACCGCAGAACGCGACAAGGGCTGGCAGACCATAAATGTAACCGTTTCAGAGAGAAATGCGACCAATGTGACGATCAAGCGTTATATCGATTCGATGGTGAATGACGAAACACGGAGATTTTCTAAGGTTTTTACTACATATTAACACTTTTCACATTTTCTGGTGTTACGTGGCTGCCAGTCCTCGGTTCATGCAAAATCTTAAGGTCCTCGGTCATGTCCAAGGCACCAAACCGACCAATAATTCAATAATCGATAACTTAAACTATAAATGTAGCTCTTCTTACTGGTCGATTGCATCAACTTAGATGCTTCTCCTGTGTTCTAATGTGTTGCTTGTATTGTCCCCACATACCGCAGCACGCGACAAGGGCTGGCAGACCATAAATGTAACCGTTTCAGAGAGAAATGCGACCAATGTGACGATCTCGCGTTATATCGATTCGATGGTGAATGACGAAACACGGAGAGTTTCTAAGGTTTTTACTACATATTAACACTTTTCACATTTTCTCGTGTTACGTGGCTGCCAGTCCTCGGTTCATGCAAAATCTTAAGGTCCTCGGTCATGTCCAAGGCACCAAACCGACCAATAATTCAATAATCGATAACTAAAACTATAAATGTAGCTCTTCTTACTGGGCGATTGCATCAACTAAGATGCTTCTCCTGTGTTCTACTGTGCTGCTTGTATTGTCCCCACATACCGCAGCACGCGACAAGGGCTGGCAGACCATAAATGTAACCGTTTCAGAGAGAAATGCGACCAATGTGACGATCTCGCGTTATATCGATTCGATGGTGAATGACGAAACACGGAGATTTTCTAAGGTTTTTACTACATATTAACACTTTTCACATTTTCTCGTGTTACGTGGCTGCCAGTCCTCGGTTCATGCAAAATCTTAAGGTTCTCGGACATGTCCAAGGCACCAAACCGACCAATAATTCAATAATCGATAACTAAAACTATAAATGTAGCTCTTCTTACTCGGCGATTGCATCAACTTAGATGCTTCTCCTGTGTTCTACTGTGCTGCTTGTATTGTCCCCACATACCGCAGAACGCGACAAGGGCTGGCAGACCATAAATGTAACCGTTTCAGAGAGAAATGCGACCAATGTGACGATCTCGCGTTATATCGATTCGATGGTGAATGACGAAACACGGAGATTTTCTAAGGTTTTTACTACATATTAACACTTTTCACATTTTCTCGTGTTACGTGGCTGCCAGTCCTCGGTTCATGCAAAATCTTAAGGTACTCGGTCCTGTCCAAGGCACCAAACCGACCAATAATTCAATAATCGATAACTAAAACTATAAATGTAGCTCTTCTTACTGGGCGATTGCATCAACTTAGATGCTTCTCCTGTGTTCTACTGTGCTGCTTGTATTGTCCCCACATACCGCAGAACGCGACAAGGGCTGGCAGACCATAAATGTAACCGTTTCAGAGAGAAATGCGACCAATGTGACGATCTCGCGTTATATCGATTCGATGGTGAATGACGAAACACGGAGATTTTCTAAGGTTTTTACTACATATTAACACTTTTCACATTTTCTCGTGTTACGTGGCTGCCAGTCCTCGGTTCATGCAAAATCTTAAGGTCCTCTGTCATGTCCAAGGCACCAAACCGACCAATAATTCAATAATCGATAACTAAAACTATAAATGTAGCTCTTCTTACTGGGCGATTGCATCAACTTAGATGCTTCTCCTGTGTTCTACTGTGCTGCTTGTATTGTCCCCACATACCGCAGCACGCGACAAGGGCTGGCAGACCATAAATGTAACCGTTTCAGAGAGAAATGCGACCAATGTGACGATCTCGCGTTATATCGATTCGATGGTGAATGACGAAACACGGAGATTTTCTAAGGTTTTTACTACATATTAACACTTTTCACATTTTCTCGTGTTACGTGGCTGCCAGTCCTCGGTTCATGCAAAATCTTAAGGTCCTCGGTCATGTCCAAGGCACCAAACCGACCAATAATTCAATAATCGATAACTAAAACTATAAATGTAGCTCTTCTTACTCGGCGATTGCATCAACTTAGATGCTTCTCCTGTGTTCTACTGTGCTGCTTGTATTGTCCCCACATACCGCAGAACGCGACAAGGGCTGGCAGACCATAAATGTAACCGTTTCAGAGAGAAATGCGACCAATGTGACGATCTCGCGTTATATCGATTCGATGGTGAATGACGAAACACGGAGATTTTCTAAGGTTTTTACTACATATTAACACTTTTCACATTTTCTCGTGTTACGTGGCTGCCAGTCCTCGGTTCATGCAAAATCTTAAGGTCCTCTGTCATGTCCAAGGCACCAAACCGACCAATAATTCAATAATCGATAACTAAAACTATAAATGTAGCTCTTCTTACTGGGCGATTGCATCGACTTAGATGCTTCTCCTGTGTTCTACTGTGCTGCTTGTATTGTCCCCACATACCGCAGCACGCGACAAGGGCTGGCAGACCATAAATGTAACCGTTTCAGAGAGAAATGCGACCAATGTGACGATCTCGCGTTATATCGATTCGATGGTGAATGACGAAACACGGAGATTTTCTAAGGTTTTTACTACATATTAACGCTTTTCACATTTTCTCGTGTTACGTGGCTGCCAGTCCTCGGTTCATGCAAAATCGTAAGGTCCTCGGTCATGTCCAAGGCACCAAACCGACCAATAATTCAATAATCGATAACTAAAACTATAAATGTAGCTCTTCTTACTGGGCGATTGCATCAACTTAGATGCTTCTCCTGTGTTCTACTGTGCTGCTTGTATTGTCCCCACATACCGCAGCACGCGACAAGGGCTGGCAGACCATAAATGTAACCGTTTCAGAGAGAAATGCGACCAATGTGACGATCTCACGTTATATCGATTCGATGGTGAATGACGAAACACGGAGATTTTCTAAGGTTTTTACTACATATTAACACTTTTCACATTTTCTCGTGTTACGTGGCTGCCAGTCCTCGGTTCATGCAAAATCTTAACGTCCTCGGTCATGTCCAAGGCACCAAACCGACCAATAATTCAATAATCGATAACTAAATCTATAAATGTAGCTCTTCTTACTGGGCGATTGCATCAACTTAGATGCTTCTCCTGTGTTCTACTGTGCTGCTTGTATTGTCCCCACATACCGCAGCACGCGACAAGGGCTGGCAGACCATAAATGTAACCGTTTCAGAGAGAAATGCGACCAATGTGACGATCTCGCGTTATATCGATTCGATGGTGAATGACGAAACACGGAGATTTTCTTAGGTTTTTACTACATATTAACACTTTTCACATTTTCTCGTGTTACGTGGCTGCCAGTCCTCGGTTCATGCAAAATCTTAAGGTCCTCGGTCATGTCCAAGGCACCAAACCGACCAATAATTCAATAATCGATAACTAAAACTATAAATGTAGCTCTTCTTACTGGGCGATTGCATCAACTTAGATGCTTCTCCTGTGTTCTACTGTGCTGCTTGTATTGTCCCCACATACCGCAGCACGCGACAAGGGCTGGCAGACCCTAAATGTAACCGTTTCAGAGAGAAATGCGACCAATGTGACGATCTCGCGTTATATCGATTCGATGGTGAATGACGAAACACGGAGATTTTCTAAGGTTTTTACTACATATTAACACCTTTCACATTTTCTCGTGTTACGTGGCTGCCAGTCCTCGGTTCATGCAAAATCTTAAGGTCCTCGGTCATGTCCAAGGCACCAAACCGACCAATAATTCAATAATCGATAACTAAAACTATAAATGTAGCTCTTCTTACTGGGCGATTGCATCAACTTAGATGCTTCTCCTGTGTTCTACTGTGCTGCTTGTATTGTCCCCACATACCGCAGCACGCGACAAGGGCTGGCAGACCCTAAATGTAACCGTTTCAGAGAGAAATGCGACCAATGTGACGATCTCGCGTTATATCGATTCGATGGTGAATGACGAAACACGGAGATTTTCTAAGGTTTTTACTACATATTAACACTTTTCACATTTTCTCGTGTTACGTGGCTGCCAGTCCTCGGTTCATGCAAAATCTTAAGGTCCTCGGTCATGTCCAAGGCACCAAACCGACCAATAATTCAATAATCGATAACTAAAACTATAAATGTAGCTCTTCTTACTGGGCGATTGCATCAACTTAGATGCTTCTCCTGTGTTCTACTGTGCTGCTTGTATTGTCCCCACATACCGCAGCACGCGACAAGGGCTGGCAGACCATAAATGTAACCGTTTCAGAGAGAAATGCGACCAATGTGACGATCTCGCGTTATATCGATTCGATGGTGAATGACGAAACACGGAGATTTTCTAAGGTTTTTACTACATATTAACACTTTTCACATTTTCTCGTGTTACGTGGCTGCCAGTCCTCGGTTCATGCAAAATCTTAAGGTCCTCGGTCATGTCCAAGGCATCAAACCGACCAATAATTCAATATTCGATAACTAAAACTATAAATGTAGCTCTTCTTACTGGGCGATTGCATCAACTTAGATGCTTCTCCTGTGTTCTACTGTGCCGCTTGTATTGTCCCCACATACCGCAGCACGTGACAAGGGCTGGCAGACCATAAATGTAACCGTTTCAGAGAGAAATGCGACCAATGTGACGATCTCGCGTTATATCGATTCGATGGTGAATGACGAAACACGGAGATTTTCTAAGGTTTTTACTACATATTAACACTTTTCACATTATCTCGTGTTACGTGGCTGCCAGTCCTCGGTTCATGCAAAATCTTAAGGTCCTCGGTCATGTCCAAGGCACCAAACCGACCAATAATTCAATAATCGATAACTAAAACTATAAATGTAGCTCTTCTTACTGGGCGATTGCATCAACTTAGATGCTTCTCCTGTTTTCTACTGTGCTGCTTGTATTGTCGCCACATACCCCAGCGAGCGACAAGGGCTGGCAGACCATAAATGTAACCGTTTCAGAGAGAAATGCGACCAATGTGACGATCTCGCGTTATATCGATTCGGTGGTGAATGACGAAACACGGAGATTTTCTAAGGTTTTTACAACATATTAACACTTTTCACATTCTCTCGTGTTACGTGGCTGCCAGTCCTCGGTTCATGCAAAATCTTAAGGTCCTCGGTCATGTCCAAGGTACCAAACCGACCAATAATTCAATAATCGATAACTAAAACTATAATTGTAGCTCTTCTTACTGGGCGATTGCATCAACTTAGATGCTTCTCCTGTGTTCTACTGTGCTGCTTGTATTGTCCCCACATACCGCAGCACGCGACAAGGGCTGGCAGACCATAAATGTAACCGTTTCAGAGAGAAATGCGACCAATGTGACGATCTCGCGTTATATCGATTCGATGGTGAATGACGAAACACGGAGATTTTCTAAGGTTTTTACTACATATTAACACTTTTCACATTTTCTCGTGTTACGTGGCTGCCAGTCCTCGGTTCATGCAAAATCTTAAGGTCCTCGGTCATGTCCAAGGCACCAAACCGACCAATAATTTAATAATCGATAACTAAAACTATAAATGTAGCTCTTCTTACTGGGCGATTGCATCAACTTAGATGCTTCTCCTGTGTTCTACTGTGCTGCTTGTATTGTCCCCACATACCGCAGCACGCGACAAGGGCTGGCAGACCATAAATGTAACCGTTTCAGAGAGAAATGCGACCAATGTGACGATCTCGCGTTATATCGATTCGATGGTGAATGACGAATCACGGATATTTTCTAAGGTTTTTACTACATATTAACACTTTTCACATTTTCTCGTGTTATGTGGGTACCAGTCCTCGGTTCATGCACAATCTTAAGGTCCTCGGTCATGTCCAAGGCACCAAACCGACCAATAATTCAATAATCGATAACTAAAACTATAAATGTAGCTCTTCTTACTGGGCGATTGCATCAACTTAGATGCTTCTCCTGTGTTCTACTGTGCTGCTTGTTTTGTCCCCACATACCGCAGCACGCGACAAGGGCTTGCAGACCATAAATATAACCGTTTCAGAGAATAATGCGACCAATGTGACAATCTCGCGTTATATCGATTCGATGGTGAATGAAGAAACACGGAGATTTTCTAAGGTTTTTACTACATATTAACACTTTTCACATTTTCTCGTGTTACGTGGCTGCCAGTCCTCGGTTCATGCAAAATCTTAAGGTCCTCGGTCATGTCCAAGGCACCAAACCGACCATTAATTCAATAATCGATAACTAAAACTATAAATGTAGCTCTTCTTACTGGGCGATTGCATCAACTTAGATGCTTCTTCTGTGTTCTACTGTGCTGCTTGTATTGTCCCCACATACCGCAGCACGCGACAAGGGCTGGCAGACCATAAATGTAACCGTTTCAGAGAGAAATGCGATCAATGTGACGATCTCGCGTTATATCGATTCGATGGTGAATGACGAAACACGGAGATTTTCTAAGGTTTTTACTACATATTAACACTTTTCACATTTTCTCGTGTTACGTGGGTACCAGTCCTCGGTTCATGCACAATCTTAAGGTCCTCGGTCATGTCCAAGGCACCAAACCGACCAATAATTCAATAATCGATAACTAAAACTATAAATGTAGCTCTTCTTACTGGGGGATTGCATCAACTTAGATGCTTCTCCTGTGTTCTACTGTACTGCTTGTATTGTCCCCATATACCGCAGCACGCGACAAGGGCTGGCAGACCATAAATGTAACCGTTTCAGAGAGAAATGCGACCAATGTGACGATCTCGTGTTATATCGATTCGATGGTGAATGACGAAACACGGAGATTTTCTAAGGTTTTTACTACATATTAACACTTTTCACATTTTCTCGTGTTACGTGGCTGCCAGTCCTCGGTTCATGCAAAATCTTAAGGTCCTCGGTCATGTCCACGGCACCAAACCGACCAATAATTCAATAATCGATAACTAAATTTATAATTGTAGCTCTTCTTACTGGGCGATTGCATCAACTTAGATGCTTCTCCTGTGTTCTACTGTGCTGCTTGTATTGTCCCCACATACCGCAGCACGCGACAAGGGCTGGCAGACCATAAATGTAACCGTTTCAGAGAGAAATGCGATCAATGTGACGATCTCGCGTTATATCGATTCGATGGTGAATGACGAAACACGGAGATTTTCTAAGGTTTTTACTACATATTAACACTTTTCACATTTTCTCGTGTTACGTGGCTGCCAGTCCTCGGTTCATGCAAAATCTTAAGGTCCTCGGTCATGTCCAAGGCACCAAACCGACCAATAATTCAATAATCGATAACTAAAACTATAAATGTAGCTCTTCTTACTGGGCGATTGCATCAACTTAGATGCTTCTCCTGTGTTCTACTGTGCTGCTCCTTTTATTGTCCCCACATACCGCAGCACGCGACAAGGGCTGGCAGACCATAAATGTAACCGTTTCAGAGAGAAATGCGATCAATGTGACGATCTCGCGTTATATCGATTCGATGGTGAATGACGAAACACAGAGATTTTCTAAGGTTTTTACTACATATTAACACTTTTCTTATTTTCTCGTGTTACGTGGCTGCCAGTCCTAGGTTCATGCTAAATCTTAAGGTCCTCGGTCATGTCCAAGGCACCAAACCGACCAATAATTCAATAATCGATAACTAAAACTATAAATGTAGCTCTTCTTACTGGGCGATTGCATCAACTTAGATGCTTCTCCTGTGTTCTACTGTGCTGCTTGTATTGTCCCCACATACCGCAGCACGCGACAAGGGCTGGCAGACCATAAATGTAACCGTTTCAGAGAGAAATGCGACCAATGTGACGATCTCGCGTTATATCGATTCGATGGTGAATGACGAAACACGGAGATTTTCTAAGGTTTTTACTACATATTAACACTTTTCACATTTTCTCGTGTTACGTGGCTGTCAGTCCTCGGTTCATGCAAAATCTTAAGGTCCTCGGTCATGTCCAAGGCACCAAACCGACCAATAATTCAATAATCGGTAACTAAAACTATAAATGTAGCTCTTCTTACTGGGCGATTGCATCAACTTAGATGCTTCTCCTGTGTTCTACTGTGCCGCTTGTATTGTCCCCACATACCGCAGCACGCGACAAGGGCTGGCAGACCATAAATGTAACCGTTTCAGAGAGAAATGCGACCAATGTGACGATCTCGCGTTATATCGATTCGATGGTGAATGAGGAAACACGGAGATTTTCTAAGGTTTTTACTACATATTAACACTTCTCACATTTTCTCGTGTTACGTGGCTGCCAGTCCTCGGTTCATGCAAAATCTTAAGGTCCTCGGTCATGTCCAAGGCACCAAACCGACCAATAATTCAATAATCGATAACTAAAACTATAAATGTAGCTCTTCTTACTGGGCGATTGCATCAACTTAGATGCTTCTCCTGTGTTCTACTGTGCTGCTTGTTTTGTCCCCACATACCGCAGCACGCGACAAGGGCTTGCAGACCGTAAATATAACCGTTTCAGAGAATAATGCGACCAATGTGACAATCTCGCGTTATATCGATTCGATGGTGAATGAAGAAACACGGAGATTTTCTAAGGTTTTTACTACATATTAACACTTTTCACATTTTCTCGTGTTACGTGGCTGCCAGTCCTCGGTTCATGCAAAATCTTAAGGTCCTCGGTCATGTCCAAGGCACCAAACCGACCATTAATTCAATAATCGGTAACTAAAACTATAAATGTAGCTCTTCTTACTGGGCGATTGCATCAACTTAGATGCTTCTCCTGTGTTCTACTGTGCTGCTTGTATTGTCCCCACATACCGCAGCACGCGACAAGGGCTGGCAGACCATAAATGTAACCGTTTCAGAGAGAAATGCGATCAATGTGACGATCTCGCGTTATATCGATTCGATGGTGAATGACGAAACACGGAGATTTTCTAAGGTTTTTACTACATATTAACACTTTTCACATTTTCTCGTGTTACGTGGGTACCAGTCCTCGGTTCATGCACAATCTTAAGGTCCTCGGTCATGTCCAAGGCACCAAACCGACCAATAATTCAATAATCGATAACTAAAACTATAAATGTAGCTCTTCTTACTGGGGGATTGCATCAACTTAGATGCTTCTCCTGTGTTCTACTGTACTGCTTGTATTGTCCCCATATACCGCAGCACGCGACAAGGGCTGGCAGACCATAAATGTAACCGTTTCAGAGAGAAATGCGACCAATGTGACGATCTCGTGTTATATCGATTCGATGGTGAATGACGAAACACGGAGATTTTCTAAGGTTTTTACTACATATTAACACTTTTCACATTTTCTCGTGTTACGTGGCTGCCAGTCCTCGGTTCATGCAAAATCTTAAGGTCCTCGGTCATGTCCACGGCACCAAACCGACCAATAATTCAATAATCGATAACTAATTTTATAATTGTAGCTCTTCTTACTGGGCGATTGCATCAACTTAGATGCTTCTCCTGTGTTCTACTGTGCTGCTTGTATTGTCCCCACATACCGCAGCACGCGACAAGGGCTGGCAGACCATAAATGTAACCGTTTCAGAGAGAAATGCGATCAATGTGACGATCTCGCGTTATATCGATTCGATGGTGAATGACGAAACACGGAGATTTTCTAAGGTTTTTACTACATATTAACACTTTTCACATTTTCTCGTGTTACGTGGCTGCCAGTCCTCGGTTCATGCAAAATCTTAAGGTCCTCGGTCATGTCCAAGGCACCAAACCGACCAATAATTCAATAATCGATAACTAAAACTATAAATGTAGCTCTTCTTACTGGGCGATTGCATCAACTTAGATGCTTCTCCTGTGTTCTACTGTGCTGCTCCTTTTATTGTCCCCACATACCGCAGCACGCGACAAGGGCTGGCAGACCATAAATGTAACCGTTTCAGAGAGAAATGCGATCAATGTGACGATCTCGCGTTATATCGATTCGATGGTGAATGACGAAACACAGAGATTTTCTAAGGTTTTTACTACATATTAACACTTTTCTTATTTTCTCGTGTTACGTGGCTGCCAGTCCTAGGTTCATGCAAAATCTTAAGGTCCTCGGTCATGTCCAAGGCACCAAACCGACCAATAATTCAATAATCGATAACTAAAACTATAAATGTAGCTCTTCTTACTGGGCGATTGCATCAACTTAGATGCTTCTCCTGTGTTCTACTGTGCTGCTTGTATTGTCCCCACATACCGCAGCACGCGACAAGGGCTGGCAGACCATAAATGTAACCGTTTCAGAGAGAAATGCGACCAATGTGACGATCTCGCGTTATATCGATTCGATGGTGAATGACGAAACACGGAGATTTTCTAAGGTTTTTACTACATATTAACACTTTTCACATTTTCTCGTGTTACGTGGCTGTCAGTCCTCGGTTCATGCAAAATCTTAAGGTCCTCGGTCATGTCCAAGGCACCAAACCAACCAATAATTCAATAATCGGTAACTAAAACTATAAATGTAGCTCTTCTTACTGGGCGATTGCATCAACTTAGATGCTTCTCCTGTGTTCTACTGTGCCGCTTGTATTGTCCCCACATACCGCAGCACGCGACAAGGGCTGGCAGACCATAAATGTAACCGTTTCAGAGAGAAATGCGACCAATGTGACGATCTCGCGTTATATCGATTCGATGGTGAATGACGAAACACGGAGATTTTCTAAGGTTTTTACTACATATTAACACTTCTCACATTTTCTCGTGTTACGTGGCTGCCAGTCCTCGGTTCATGCAAAATCTTAAGGTCCTCGGTCATGTCCAAGGCACCAAACCGACCAATAATTCAATAATCGATAACTAAAACTATAAATGTAGCTCTTCTTACTGGGCGATTGCATCAACTTAGATGCTTCTCCTGTGTTCTACTGTGCTGCTTGTATTGTCCCCACATACCGCAGCACGCGACAAGGGCTGGCAGACCATAAATGTAACCGTTTCAGAGAGAAATGCGACCAATGTGACGATCTCGCGTTATATCGATTCGATGGTGAATGACGAAACACGGAGATTTTCTAAGGTTTTTACTACATATTAACACTTTTCACATTTTCTCGTGTTACGTGGGTACCAGTCCTCGGTTCATGCACAATCTTAAGGTCCTCGGTCATGTCCAAGGCACCAAACCGACCAATAATTCAATAATCGATAACTAAAACTATAAATGTAGCTCTTCTTACTGGGCGATTGCATCAACTTAGATGCTTCTCCTGTGTTCTACTGTGCTGCTTGTATTGTCCCCACATACCGCAGCACGCGACAAGGGCTGGCAGACCATAAATGTAACCGTTTCAGAGAGAAATGCGACCAATGTGACGATGTCGCGTTATATCGATTCGATGGTGAATGACGAAACACGGAGATTTTCTAAGGTTTTTACTACATATTAACACTTTTCACATTTTCTCGTGTTACGTGGCTGCCAGTCCTAGGTTCATGCAAAATCTTAAGGTCCTCGGTCATGTCCAAGGCACCAAACCGACCAATAATTCAATAATCGATAACTAAAACTATAAATGTAGCTCTTCTTACTGGGCGATTGCATCAACTTAGATGCTTCTCCTGTGTTCTACTGTGCTGCTTGTATTGTCCCCACATACCGCAGCACGCGACAAGGGCTGGCAGACCATAAATGTAACCGTTTCAGAGAGAAATGCGACCAATGTGACGATCTCGCGTTATATCGATTCGATGGTGAATGACGAAACACGGAGATTTTCTAAGGTTTTTACTACATATTAACACTTTTCACATTTTCTCGTGTTACGTGGCTGCCAGTCCTCGGTTCATGCAAAATCTTAAGGTCCTCGGTCATGTCCAAGGCACCAAACCGACCAATAATTCAATAATCGATAACTAAAACTATAAATGTAGCTCTTCTTACTGGGCGATTGCATCAACTTACATGCTTCTCCTGTGTTCTACTGTGCTGCTTGTATTGTCCCCACATACCGCAGCACGCGACAAGGGCTGGCAGACCATAAATGTAACCGTTTCAGAGAGAAATGCGACCAATGTGACGATCTCGCGTTATATCGATTCGATGGTGAATGACGAAACACGGAGATTTTCTAAGGTTTTTACTACATATTAACACTTTTCACATTTTCTCGTGTTACGTGGCTGCCAGTCCTCGGTTCATGCAAAATCTTAAGGTCCTCGGTCATGTCCAAGGCACCAAACCGACCAATAATTCAATAATCGATAACTAAAACTATAAATGTAGCTCTTCTTACTGGGCGATTGCATCAACTTAGATGCTTCTCCTGTGTTCTACTGTGCTGCTTGTATTGTCCCCACATACCGCAGCACGCGACAAGGGCTGGCAGACCCTAAATGTAACCGTTTCAGAGAGAAATGCGACCAATGTGACGATCTCGCGTTATATCGATTCGATGGTGAATGACGAAACACGGAGATTTTCTAAGGTTTTTACTACATGTTAACACTTTTCACATTTTCTCGCGTTACGTGGCTGCCAGTCCTCTGTTCATGCAAAATCTTAAGGTCCTCGGTCATGTCCAAGGCACCAAACCGACCAATAATTCAATAATCGATAACTAAAACTATAAATGTAGCTCTTCTTACTGGGCGATTGCATCAACTTAGATGCTTCTCCTGTGTTCTACTGTGCTGCTTGTATTGTCCCCACATACCGCAGCACGCGACAAGGGCTGGCAGACCATAAATGTAACCGTTTCAGAGAGAAATGCGACCAATGTGACGATCTCGCGTTATATCGATTCGATGGTGAATGACGAAACACGGAGATTTTCTAAGGTTTTTACTACATATTAACACTTCTCACATTTTCTCGTGTTACGTGGCTGCCAGTCCTAGGTTCATGCAAAATCTTAAGGTCCTCGGTCATGTCCAAGGCACCAAACCGACCAATAATTCAATAATCGATAACTAAAACTATAAATGTAGCTCTTCTTACTGGGCGATTGTATCAACTTAGATGCTTCTCCTGTGTTCTACTGTGCCGCTTGTATTGTCCCCACATACCGCAGCACGCGACAAGGGCTGGCAGACCATAAATGTAACCGTTTCAGAGAGAAATGCGACCAATGTGACGATCTCGCGTTATATCGATTCGATGGTGAATGACGAAACACGGAGATTTTCTAAGGTTTTTACTACATATTAACACTTTTCACATTTTCTCGTGTTACGTGGCTGCCAGTCCTCGGTTCATGCACAATCTTAAGGTCCTCGGTCATGTCCAAGGCACCAAACCGACCAATAATTCAATAATCGATAACTAAAACTATAAATGTAGCTCTTCTTACTGGGCGATTGCATCAACTTAGATGCTTCTCCTGTGTTCTACTGTGCTGCTTGTATTGTCCCCACATACCGCAGCGAGCGACAAGGGCTGGCAGACCATAAATGTAACCGTTTCAGAGAGAAATGCGACCAATGTGACGATCTCGCGTTATATCGATTCGATGGTGAATGACGAAACACGGAGATTTTCTAAGGTTTTTACAACATATTAACACTTTTCACATTTTCTCGTGTTACGTGGCTGCCAGTCCTCGGTTCATGCAAAATCTTAAGGTCCTCGGTCATGTCCAAGGCACCAAACCGACCAATAATTCAATAATCGATAACTAAAACTATAATTGTAGCTCTTCTTACTGGGCGATTGCATCAACTTAGATGCTTCTCCTGTGTTCTACTGTGCTGCTCCTTTTATTGTCCCCACATACCGCAGCACGCGACAAGGGCTGGCAGACCATAAATGTAACCGTTTCAGAGAGAAATGCGACCAATGTGACGATCTCGCGTTATATCGATTCGATGGTGAATGACGAAACACGGAGATTTTCTAAGGTTTTTACTACATATTAACACTTTTCACATTTTCTCGTGTTACGTGGGTACCAGTCCTCGGTTCATGCACAATCTTAAGGTCCTCGGTCATGTCCAAGGCACCAAACCGACCAATAATTCAATAATCGATAACTAAAACTATAAATGTAGCTCTTCTTACTGGGCGATTGCATCAACTTAGATGCTTCTCCTGTGTTCTACTGTGCTGCTTGTATTGTCCCCACATACCGCAGCACGCGACAAGGGCTGGCAGACCATAAATGTAACCGTTTCAGAGAGAAATGCGACCAATGTGACGATGTCGCGTTATATCGATTCGATGGTGAATGACGAAACACGGAGATTTTCTAAGGTTTTTACTACATATTAACACTTTTCACATTTTCTCGTGTTACGTGGCTGCCAGTCCTAGGTTCATGCAAAATCTTAAGGTCCTCGGTCATGTCCAAGGCACCAAACCGACCAATAATTCAATAATCGATAACTAAAACTATAAATGTAGCTCTTCTTACTGGGCGATTGCATCAACTTAGATGCTTCTCCTGTGTTCTACTGTGCTGCTTGTATTGTCCCCACATACCGCAGCACGCGACAAGGGCTGGCAGACCATAAATGTAACCGTTTCAGAGAGAAATGCGACCAATGTGACGATCTCGCGTTATATCGATTCGATGGTGAATGACGAAACACGGAGATTTTCTAAGGTTTTTACTACATATTAACACTTTTCACATTTTCTCGTGTTACGTGGCTGCCAGTCCTCGGTTCATGCAAAATCTTAAGGTCCTCGGTCATGTCCAAGGCACCAAACCGACCAATAATTCAATAATCGATAACTAAAACTATAAATGTAGCTCTTCTTACTGGGCGATTGCATCAACTTACATGCTTCTCCTGTGTTCTACTGTGCTGCTTGTATTGTCCCCACATACCGCAGCACGCGACAAGGGCTGGCAGACCCTAAATGTAACCGTTTCAGAGAGAAATGCGACCAATGTGACGATCTCGCGTTATATCGATTCGATGGTGAATGACGAAACACGGAGATTTTCTAAGGTTTTTACTACATATTAACACTTTTCACATTTTCTCGCGTTACGTGGCTGCCAGTCCTCTGTTCATGCAAAATCTTAAGGTCCTCGGTCATGTCCAAGGCACCAAACCGACCAATAATTCAATAATCGATAACTAAAACTATAAATGTAGCTCTTCTTACTGGGCGATTGCATCAACTTAGATGCTTCTCCTGTGTTCTACTGTGCTGCTTGTATTGTCCCCACATACCGCAGCACGCGACAAGGGCTGGCAGACCATAAATGTAACCGTTTCAGAGAGAAATGCGACCAATGTGACGATCTCGCGTTATATCGATTCGATGGTGAATGACGAAACACGGAGATTTTCTAAGGTTTTTACTACATATTAACACTTCTCACATTTTCTCGTGTTACGTGGCTGCCAGTCCTAGGTTCATGCAAAATCTTAAGGTCCTCGGTCATGTCCAAGGCACCAAACCGACCAATAATTCAATAATCGATAACTAAAACTATAAATGTAGCTCTTCTTACTGGGCGATTGTATCAACTTAGATGCTTCTCCTGTGTTCTACTGTGCCGCTTGTATTGTCCCCACATACCGCAGCACGCGACAAGGGCTGGCAGACCATAAATGTAACCGTTTCAGAGAGAAATGCGACCAATGTGACGATCTCGCGTTATATCGATTCGATGGTGAATGACGAAACACGGAGATTTTCTAAGGTTTTTACTACATATTAACACTTTTCACATTTTCTAGTGTTACGTGGCTGCCAGTCCTCGGTTCATGCAAAATCTTAAGGTCCTCGGTCATGTCCAAGGCACCAAACCGACCAATAATTCAATAATCGATAACTAAAACTATAAATGTAGCTCTTCTTACTGGGCGATTGCATCAACTTAGATGCTTCTCCTGTGTTCTACTGTGCTGCTTGTATTGTCCCCACATACCGCAGCGAGCGACAAGGGCTGGCAGACCATAAATGTAACCGTTTCAGAGAGAAATGCGACCAATGTGACGATCTCGCGTTATATCGATTCGATGGTGAATGACGAAACACGGAGATTTTCTAAGGTTTTTACAACATATTAACACTTTTCACATTTTCTCGTGTTACGTGGCTGCCAGTCCTCGGTTCATGCAAAATCTTAAGGTCCTCGGTCATGTCCAAGGCACCAAACCGACCAATAATTCAATAATCGATAACTAAAACTATAATTGTAGCTCTTCTTACTGGGCGATTGCATCAACTTAGATGCTTCTCCTGTGTTCTACTGTGCTGCTCCTTTTATTGTCCCCACATACCGCAGCACGCGACAAGGGCTGGCAGACCATAAATGTAACCGTTTCAGAGAGAAATGCGACCAATGTGACGATCTCGCGTTATATCGATTCGATGGTGAATGACGAAACACGGAGATTTTCTAAGGTTTTTACTACATATTAACACTTTTCACATTTTCTCGTGTTACGTGGCTGCCAGTCCTCGGTTCATGCAAAATCTTAAGGTCCTCGGTCATGTCCAAGGCACCAAACCGACCAATAATTCAATAATCAATAACTAAAACTATAAATGTAGCTCTTCTTACTGGGCGATTGCATCAACTTAGATGCTTCTCCTGTGTTCTACTGTGCTGCTTGTATTGTCCCCACATACCGCAGCACGCGACAAGGGCTGGCAGACCATAAATGTAACCGTTTCAGAGAGAAATGCGACCAATGTGACGATCTCGCGTTATATCGATTCGATGGTGAATGACGAAACACGGAGATTTTCTAAGGTTTTTACTACATATTAACACTTTTCACATTTTCTCGTGTTACGTGGGTACCAGTCCTCGGTTCATGCACAATCTTAAGGTCCTCGGTCATGTCCAAGGCACCAAACCGACCAATAATTCAATAATCGATAACTAAAACTATAAATGTAGCTCTTCTTACTGGGCGATTGCATCAACTTAGATGCTTCTCCTGTGTTCTACTGTGCTGCTTGTATTGTCCCCACATACCGCAGCACGCGACAAGGGCTGGCAGACCATAAATGTAACCGTTTCAGAGAGAAATGCGACCAATGTGACGATCTCGCGTTATATCGATTCGATGATGAATGACGAAACACGGAGATTTTCTAAGGTTTTTACAACATATTAACACTTTTCACATTTTCTCGTGTTACGTGGCTGCCAGTCCTCGGTTCATGCAAAATCTTAACGTCCTCGGTCATGTCCAAGGCACCAAACCGACCAATAATTCAATAATCGATAACTAAAACTATAATTGTAGCTCTTCTTACTGGGCGATTGCATCAACTTAGATGCTTCTCCTGTGTTCTACTGTGCTGCTCCTTTTATTGTCCCCACATACCGCAGCACGCGACAAGGGCTGGCAGACCATAAATGTAACCGTTTCAGAGAGAAATGCGACCAAGGTGACGATCTCGCGTTATATCGATTCGATGGTGAATGACGAAACACGGAGATTTTCTAAGGTTTTTACTACATATTAACACTTTTCACATTTTCTCGTGTTACGTGGCTGCCAGTCCTCGGTTCATGCAAAATCTTAAGGTCCTCGGTCATGTCCAAGGCACCAAACCGACCAATAATTCAATAATCAATAACTAAAACTATAAATGTAGCTCTTCTTACTGGGCGATTGCATCAACTTAGATGCTTCTCCTGTGTTCTACTGTGCTGCTTGTATTGTCCCCACATACCACAGCACGCGACAAGGGCTGGCAGACCATAAATGTAACCGTTTCAGAGAGAAATGCGACCAATGTGAAGATCTCGCGTTATATCGATTCGATGGTGAATGACGAAACACGGAGATTTTCTAAGGTTTTTACTACATATTAACACTTTTCACATCTTCTCGTGTTACGTGGGTACCAGTCCTCGGTTCATGCAAAATCTTAAGGTCCTCGGTCATGTCCAAGGCACCAAACCGACCAATAATTCAATAATCGATAACTAAAACTATAAATGTAGCTCTTCTTACTGGGCGATTGCATCAACTTAGATGCTTCTCCTGTGTTCTACTGTGCTGCTTGTATTGTCCCCACATACCGCAGCACGCGACAAGGGCTGGCAGACCATAAATGTAACCGTTTCAGAGAGAAATGCGACCAATGTGACGATCTCGCGTTATATCGATTCGATGGTGAATGACGAAACACGGAGATTTTCTAAGGTTTTTACTACATATTAACACTTTTCACATTTTCTCGTGTTACGTGGCTGCCAGTCCTCGGTTCATGCAAAATCTTAAGGTCCTCGGTCATGTCCAAGGCACCAAACCGACCAATAATTTAATAATCGATAACTAAAACTATAAATGTAGCTCTTCTTACAGGGCGATTGCATCAACTTAGATGCTTCTCCTGTGTTCTACTGTGCTGCTTGTATTGTCCCCACATACCGCAGCACGCGACAAGGGCTGGCAGACCATAAATGTAACCGTTTCAGAGAGAAATGCGACCAATGTGACGATCTCGCGTTATATCGATTCGATGGTGAATGACGAAACACGGAGATTTTCTAAGGTTTTTACTACATATTAACACTTTTCACATTTTCTCGTGTTACGTGGCTGCCAGTCCTCGGTTCATGCAAAATCTTAAGGTCCTCGGTCATGTCCAAGGCACCAAACCGACCAATAATTCAATAATCGATAACTAAAACTATAAATGTAGCTCTTCTTACTGGGCGATTGCATCAACTTAGATCCTTCTCCTGTGTTCTACTGTGCTGCTTGAATTGTCCCCACATACCGCAGCACGCGACAAGGGCTGGCAGACCATAAATGTAACCGTTTCAGAGAGAAATGCGACCAATGTGACGATCTCGCGTTATATCGATTCGTTGGTGAATGACGAAACACGGAGATTTTCTAAGGTTTTTACTACATATTAACACTTTTCACATTTTCTCGTGTTACGTGGGTACCAGTCCTCGGTTCATGCACAATCTTAAGGTCCTCGGTCATGTCCAAGGCACCAAACCGACCAATAATTCAATAATCGATAACTAAAACTATAAATGTAGCTCTTCTTACTGGGCGATTGCATCAACTTAGATGCTTCTCCTGTGTTCTACTGTGCTGCTTGTATTGTCCCCACATATCGCAGCACGCGACAAGGGCTGGCAGACCATAAATGTAACCGTTTCAGAGAGAAATGCGACCAATGTGACGATCTCGCGTTATATCGATTCGATGGTGAATGACGAAACACGGAGATTTTCTAAGGTTTTTACTACATATTAACACTTTTCACATTTTCTCGTGTTACGTGGCTACCAGTCCTCGGTTCATGCAAAATCTTAAGGTCCTCGGTCATGTCCAAGGCACCAAACCGACCAATAATTCAATAATCGATAACTATACTATAAATGTAGCTCTTCTTACTGGGCGATTGCATCAACTTAGATGCTTCTCCTGTGTTCTACTGTGCTGCTTGTATTGTCCCCACATACCGCAGCACGCGACAAGGGCTGGCAGACCATAAATGTAACCGTTTCAGAGAGAAATGCGACCAATGTGACGATCTGGCGTTATATCGATTCGATGGTGAATGACGAAACACGGAGATTTTCTAATTTTTTTACTACATATTAACACTTTTCACATTTTCTCGTGTTACGTGGCTGCCAGTCCTCGGTTCATGCAAAATCTTAAGGTCCTCGGTCATGTCCAAGGCACCAAACCATCCAATAATTCAATAATCGATAACTAAAACTATAAATGTAGCTCTTCTTACTGGGCGATTGCATCAACTTAGATGCTTCTCCTGTGTTCTACTGTGCCGCTTGTATTGTCCGCACATACTGCAGCACGCGACAAGGGCTGGCAGACCATAAATGTAACCGTTTCAGAGAGAAATGCGACCAATGTGACGATCTCGCGTTATATCGATTCGATGGTGAATGACGAAACACGGAGGTTTTCTAAGGTTTTTACTACATATTAACACTTTTCACATTTTCTCGTGTTACGTGGCTGCCAGTCCTCGGTTCATGCAAAATCTTAAGGTCCTCGGTCATGTCCAAGGCACCAAACCGACCAATAATTCAATAATCGATAACTAAAACTATAAATGTAGCTCTTCTTACTGGGCGATTGCATCAACTTAGATGCTTCTCCTGTGTTCTACTGTGCTGCTTGTATTGTCCCCACATACCGCAGCACGCGACAAGGGCTGGCAGACCATAAATGTAACCGTTTCAGAGAGAAATGCGACCAATGTGACGATCTCGCGTTATATCGATTCGATGGTGAATGACGAAACACGGAGATTTTCTAAGGTTTTTACTACATATTAACACTTTTCACATTTTCTCGTGTTACGTGGCTGCCAGTCCTCGGTTCATGTAAAATCTTAAGGTCCTAGGACATGTCCAAGGCACCAAACCGACCAATAATTCAATAATCGATAACTAAAACTATAAATGTAGCTCTTCTTACTGGGCGATTGCATCAACTTAGATGCTTCTCCTGTGTTCTACTGTGCTGCTTGTATTGTCCCCACATACCGCAGCACGCGACAAGGGCTGGCAGACCATAAATGTAACCGTTTCAGAGAGAAATGCGACCAATGTGACGATCTCGCGTTATATCGATTCGATGGTGAATGACGAAACACGGAGATTTTCTAAGGTTTTTACTACATATTAACACTTTTCACATTTTCTCGTGTTACGTGGCTACCAGTCCCCGGTTCATGCAAAATCTTAAGGTCCTCGGTCATGTCCAAGGCACCAAACCGACCAATAATTCAATAATCGATAACTAAAACTATAAATGTAGCTCTTCTTACTGGGCGATTGCATCAACTTAGATGCTTCTCCTGTGTTCTAGTGTGTCACTTGTATTGTCCCCACATTCCGCAGCACGCGACAAGGGCTGGCAGACCATAAATGTAACCGTTTCAGAGAGAAATGCGACCAATGTGCGATCTCGCGTTATATCGATTCGATGGTGAATGACGAAACACGGAGATTTTCTAAGGTTTTTACTACATATTAACACTTTTCACATGCTGCCAGTCCTCGGTTCATGCAAAATCTTAAGGTCCTCGGTCATGTCCAAGGCACCAAACCGACCAATAATTCAATAATCGATAACTAAAACTATAAATGTAGCTCTTCTTACTGGGCGATTGCATCAACTTAGATACTTCTCCTGTGTTCTACTGTGCTGCTTGTATTGTCCCCACATACCGCAGCACGCGACAAGCGCTGGCAGACCATAAATGTTACCGTTTCAGAGAGAAATGCGATCAATGTGACGATCTCGCGTTATATCGATTCGATGGTGAATGACGAAACACGGAGATTTTCTAAGGTTTTTACTACATATTAACACTTTTCACATTTTCTCGTGTTACGTGGGTACCAGTCCTCGGTTCATGCACAATCTTAAGGTCCTCGGTCATGTCCAAGGCACGAGACCGACCAATAATTCAATAATCGATAACTAAAACTATAAATGTAGCTCTTCTTACTGGGCGATTGCATCAACTTAGATGCTTCTCCTGTGTTCTACTGTGCTGCTTGTATTGTCCCCACATACCGCAGCACGCGACAAGGGCTGGCAGACAATAATGTAACCGTTTCAGAGAGAAATGCGACCAATGTGACGATCTCGCGTTATATCGATTCGATGGTGAATGACGAAACACGGAGATTTTCTAAGGTTTTTACTACATATTAACACTTTTCACATTTTCTCGTGTTACGTGGCTGCCAGTCCTCGGTTCATGCAAAATCTTAAGGTCCTCGGTCATGTCCAAGGCACCAAACCGACCAATAATTCAATAATCGATAACTAAAACCATAATTGTAGCTCTTCTTACTGGGCGATTGCATCAACTTAGATGCTTCTCCTGTGTTCTACTGTGCTGCTTGTATTGTCCCCACATACCGCAGCACGCGACAAGGGCTGGCAGACCATAAATGTAACCGTTTCAGAGAGAAATGCGACCAATGTGACGATCTCGCGTTATATCGATTCGATGGTGAATGACGAAACACGGAGATTTTCTAAGGTTTTTACTACATATTAACACTTTTCACATTTTCTCGTGTTACGTGGCTGCCAGTCCTCGGTTCATGCAAAATCTTAAGGTCCTCGGTCATGTCCAAGGCACCAAACCGTCCAATAATTCAATAATCGATAGCTAAAACTATAAATGTAGCTCTTCTTACTGGGCGATTGCATCAACTTAGATGCTTCCCCTGTGTTCTACTGTGCTGCTTGTATTGTCCCCACATACCGCAGCACGCGACAAGGGCTGGCAGACCATAAATGTAACCGTTTCAGAGAGAAATGCGACCAATGTGACGATCTCGCGTTATATCGATTCGACGGTGAATGACGAAACACGGAGATTTTCTAAGGTTTTTACTACATATTAACACTTTTCACATTTTCTCGTGTTACGTGGCTGCCAGTCCTCGGTTCATGCAAAATCTTAAGGTCCTCGGTCATGTCCAAGGCACCAAACCGACCAATAATTCAATAATCGATAACTAAAACTATAAATGTAGCTCTTCTTACTGGGCGATTGCATCAACTTAGATGCTTCTCCTGTGTTCTACTGTGCTGCTTGTATTGTCCCCACATACCGCAGCACGCGACAAGGGCTGGCAGACCATAAATGTAACCGTTTCAGAGAGAAATGCGACCAATGTGACGATCTCGCGTTATATCGATTCGATGGTGAATGACGAAACACGGAGATTTTCTATGGTTTTTACTACATATTAACACTTTTCACATTTTCTCGTGTTACGTGGGTACCAGTCCTCGGTTCATGCACAATCTTAAGGTCCTCGGTCATGTCCAAGGCACCAAACCGACCAATAATTCAATAATCGATAACTAAAACTATAAATGTAGCTCTTCTTACTGGGCGATTGCATCAACTTAGATGCTTCTCCTGTGTTCTACTGTGCTGCTTGTATTGTCCCCACATACCGCAGCGAGCGACAAGGGCTGGCAGACCATAAATGTAACCGTTTCAGAGAGAAATGCGACCAATGTGACGATCTCGCGTTATATCGATTCGATGGTGAATGACGAAACACGGAGATTTTCTAAGGTTTTTACAACATATTAACACTTTTCACATTTTCTCGTGTTACGTGGCTGCCAGTCCTCGGTTCATGCAAAATCTTAAGGTCCTCGGTAATGTCCAAGGCACCAAACCGACCAATAATTCAATAATCGATAACTAAAACTATAATTGTAGCTCTTCTTACTGGGCGATTGCATCAACTTAGATGCTTCTCCTGTGTTCTACTGTGCTGCTCCTTTTATTGTCCCCACATACCGCAGCACGCGACAAGGGCTGGCAGACCATAAATGTAACCGTTTCAGAGAGAAATGCGACCAATGTGACGATCTCGCGTTATATCGATTCGATGGTGAATGACGAAACACGGAGATTTTCTAAGGTTTTTACTACATATTAACACTTTTCACATTTTCTCGTGTTACGTGGCTGCCAGTCCTCGGTTCATGCAAAATCTTAAGGTCCTCGGTCATGTCCAAGGCACCAAACCGACCAATAATTCAATAATCAATAACTAAAACTATAAATGTAGCTCTTCTTACTGGGCGATTGCATCAACTTAGATGCTTCTCCTGTGTTCTACTGTGCTGCTTGTATTGTCCCCACATACCGCAGCACGCGACAAGGGCTGGCAGACCATAAATGTAACCGTTTCAGAGAGAAATGCGACCAATGTGAAGATCTCGCGTTATATCGATTCGATGGTGAATGACGAAACACGGAGATTTTCTAAGGTTTTTACTACATATTAACACTTTTCACATTTTCTCGTGTTACGTGGGTACCAGTCCTCGGTTCATGCAAAATCTTAAGGTCCTCGGTCATGTCCAAGGCACCAAACCGACCAATAATTCAATAATCGATAACTAAAACTATAAATGTAGCTCTTCTTACTGGGCGATTGCATCAACTTAGATGCTTCTCCTGTGTTCTACTGTGCTGCTTGTATTGTCCCCACATACCGCAGCACGCGACAAGGGCTGGCAGACCATAAATGTAACCGTTTCAGAGAGAAATGCGACCAATGTGACGATCTCGCGTTATATCGATTCGATGGTGAATGACGAAACACGGAGATTTTCTAAGGTTTTTACTACATATTAACACTTTTCACATTTTCTCGTGTTACGTGGCTGCCAGTCCTCGGTTCATGCAAAATCTTAAGGTCCTCGGTCATGTCCAAGGCACCAAACCGACCAATAATTCAATAATCGATAACTAAAACTATAAATGTAGCTCTTCTTACTGGGCGATTGCATCAACTTAGATGCTTCTCCTGTGTTCTACTGTGCTGCTTGTATTGTCCCCACATACCGCAGCACGCGACAAGGGCTGGCAGACCATAAATGTAACCGTTTCAGAGAGAAATGCGACCAATGTGACGATCTCGCGTTATATCGATTCGATGGTGAATGACGAAACACGGAGATTTTCTAAGGTTTTTACTACATATTAACACTTTTCACATTTTCTCGTGTTACGTGGCTACCAGTCCTCGGTTCATGCAAAATCTTAAGGTCCTCGGTCATGTCCAAGGCACCAAACCGACCAATAATTCAATAATCGATAACTATACTATAAATGTAGCTCTTCTTACTGGGCGATTGCATCAACTTAGATGCTTCTCCTGTGTTCTACTGTGCTGCTTGTATTGTCCCCACATACCGCAGCACGCGACAAGGGCTGGCAGACCATAAATGTAACCGTTTCAGAGAGAAATGCGACCAATGTGACGATCTGGCGTTATATCGATTCGATGGTGAATGACGAAACACGGAGATTTTCTAATTTTTTTACTACATATTAACACTTTTCACATTTTCTCGTGTTACGTGGCTGCCAGTCCTCGGTTCATGCAAAATCTTAAGGTCCTCGGTCATGTCCAAGGCACCAAACCGTCCAATAATTCAATAATCGATAACTAAAACTATAAATGTAGCTCTTCTTACTGGGCGATTGCATCAACTTAGATGCTTCTCCTGTGTTCTACTGTGCCGCTTGTATTGTCCGCACATACTGCAGCACGCGACAAGGGCTGGCAGACCATAAATGTAACCGTTTCAGAGAGAAATGCGACCAATGTGACGATCTCGCGTTATATCGATTCGATGGTGAATGACGAAACACGGAGATTTTCTAAGGTTTTTACTACGTATTAACACTTTTCACATTTTCTCGTGTTACGTGGCTGCCAGTCCTCGGTTCATGCAAAATCTTAAGGTCCTCGGTCATGTCCAAGGCACCAAACCGACCAATAATTCAATAATCGATAACTAAAACTATAAATGTAGCTCTTCTTACTGGGCGATTGCATCAACTTAGATGCTTCTCCTGTGTTCTACTGTGCTGCTTGTATTGTCCCCACATACCGCAGCGAGCGACAAGGGCTGGCAGACCATAAATGTAACCGTTTCAGAGAGAAATGCGACCAATGTGACGATCTCGCGTTATGTCGATTCGATGGTGAATGACGAAACACGGAGATTTTCTAAGGTTTTTACAACATATTAACACTTTTCACATTTTCTCGTGTTACGTGGTTGCCAGTCCTCGGTTCATGCAAAATCTTAAGGTCCTCGGTAATGTCCAATGCACCAAACCGACCAATAATTCAATAATCGATAACTAAAACTATAATTGTAGCTCTTCTTACTGGGCGATTGCATCAACTTAGATGCTTCTCCTGTGTTCTACTGTGCTGCTCCTTTTATTGTCCCCACATACCGCAGCACGCGACAAGGGCTGGCAGACCATAAATGTAACCGTTTCAGAGAGAAATGCGACCAATGTGACGATCTCGCGTTATATCGATTCGATGGTGAATGACGAAACACGGAGATTTTCTAAGGTTTTTACTACATATTAACACTTTTCACATTTTCTCGTGTTACGTGGCTGCCAGTCCTCGGTTCATGCAAAATCTTAAGGTCCTCGGTCATGTCCAAGGCACCAAACCGACCAATAATTCAATAATCAATAACTAAAACTATAAATGTAGCTCTTCTTACTGGGCGATTGCATCAACTTAGATGCTTCTCCTGTGTTCTACTGTGCTGCTTGTATTGTCCCCACATACCGCAGCACGCGACAAGGGCTGGCAGACCATAAATGTAACCGTTTCAGAGAGAAATGCGACCAATGTGAAGATCTCGCGTTATATCGATTCGATGGTGAATGACGAAACACGGAGATTTTCTAAGGTTTTTACTACATATTAACACTTTTCACATTTTCTCGTGTTACGTGGGTACCAGTCCTCGGTTCATGCAAAATCTTAAGGTCCTCGGTCATGTCCAAGGCACCAAACCGACCAATAATTCAATAATCGATAACTAAAACTATAAATGTAGCTCTTCTTACTGGGCGATTGCATCAACTTAGATGCTTCTCCTGTGTTCTACTGTGCTGCTTGTATTGTCCCCACATACCGCAGCACGCGACAAGGGCTGGCAGACCATAAATGTAACCGTTTCAGAGAGAAATGCGACCAATGTGACGATCTCGCGTTATATCGATTCGATGGTGAATGACGAAACACGGAGATTTTCTAAGGTTTTTACAACATATTAACACTTTTCACATTTTCTCGTGTTACGTGGCTGCCAGTCCTCGGTTCATGCAAAATCTTAAGGTCCTCGGTAATGTCCAAGGCACCAAACCGACCAATAATTCAATAATCGATAACTAAAACTATAATTGTAGCTCTTCTTACTGGGCGATTGCATCAACTTAGATGCTTCTCCTGTGTTCTACTGTGCAGCTCCTTTTATTGTCCCCACATACCGCAGCACGCGACAAGGGCTGGCAGACCATAAATGTAACCGTTTCAGAGAGAAATGCGACCAATGTGACGATCTCGCGTTATATCGATTCGATGGTGAATGACGAAACACGGAGATTTTCTAAGGTTTTTACTACATATTAACACTTTTCACATTTTCTCGTGTTACGTGGCTGCCAGTCCTCGGTTCATGCAAAATCTTAAGGTCCTCGGTCATGTCCAAGGCACCAAACCGACCAATAATTCAATAATCAATAACTAAAACTATAAATGTAGCTCTTCTTACTGGGCGATTGCATCAACTTAGATGCTTCTCCTGTGTTCTACTGTGCTGCTTGTATTGTCCCCACATACCGCAGCACGCGACAAGGGCTGGCAGACCATAAATGTAACCGTTTCAGAGAGAAATGCGACCAATGTGAAGATCTCGCGTTATATCGATTCGATGGTGAATGACGAAACACGGAGATTTTCTAAGGTTTTTACTACATATTAACACTTTTCACATTTTCTCGTGTTACGTGGGTACCAGTCCTCGGTTCATGCAAAATCTTAAGGTCCTCGGTCATGTCCAAGGCACCAAACCGACCAATAATTCAATAATCGATAACTAAAACTATAAATGTAGCTCTTCTTACTGGGCGATTGCATCAACTTAGATGCTTCTCCTGTGTTCTACTGTGCTGCTTGTATTGTCCCCACATACCGCAGCACGCGACAAGGGCTGGCAGACCATAAATGTAACCGTTTCAGAGAGAAATGCGACCAATGTGACGATCTCGCGTTATATCGATTCGATGGTGAATGACGAAATACGGAGATTTTCTAAGGTTTTTACTACATATTAACACTTTTCACATTTTCTCGTGTTACGTGGCTGCCAGTCCTCGGTTCATGCAAAATCTTAAGGTCCTCGGTCATGTCCAAGGCACCAAACCGACCAATAATTTAATAATCGATAACTAAAACTATAAATGTAGCTCTTCTTACAGGGCGATTGCATCAACTTAGATGCTTCTCCTGTGTTCTACTGTGCTGCTTGTATTGTCCCCACATACCGCAGCACGCGACAAGGGCTGGCAGACCATAAATGTAACCGTTTCAGAGAGAAATGCGACCAATGTGACGATCTCGCGTTATATCGATTCGATGGTGAATGACGAAACACGGAGATTTTCTAAGGTTTTTACTACATATTAACACTTTTCACATTTTCTCGTGTTACGTGGCTGCCAGTCCTCGGTTCATGCAAAATCTTAAGGTCCTCGGTCATGTCCAAGGCACCAAACCGACCAATAATTCAATAATCGATAACTAAAACTATAAATGTAGCTCTTCTTACTGGGCGATTGCATCAACTTAGATGCTTCTCCTGTGTTCTACTGTGCCGCTTGTATTGTCCGCACATACTGCAGCACGCGACAAGGGCTGGCAGACCATAAATGTAACCGTTTCAGAGAGAAATGCGACCAATGTGACGATCTCGCGTTATATCGATTCGATGGTGAATGACGAAACACGGAGATTTTCTAAGGTTTTTACTACATATTAACACTTTTCACATTTTCTCGTGTTACGTGGCTGCCAGTCCTCGGTTCATGCAAAATCTTAAGGTCCTCGGTCATGTCCAAGGCACCAAACCGACCAATAATTCAATAATCGATAACTAAAACTATAAATGTAGCTCTTCTTACTGGGCGATTGCATCAACTTAGATGCTTCTCCTGTGTTCTACTGTGCTGCTTGTATTGTCCCCACATACCGCAGCACGCGACAAGGGCTGGCAGACCATAAATGTAACCGTTTCAGAGAGAAATGCGACCAATGTGACGATCTCGCGTTATATCGATTCGATGGTGAATGACGAAACACGGAGATTTTCTAAGGTTTTTACTACATATTAACACTTTTCACATTTTCTCGTGTTACGTGGCTGCCAGTCCTCGGTTCATGTAAAATCTTAAGGTCCTAGGACATGTCCAAGGCACCAAACCGACCAATAATTCAATAATCGATAACTAAAACTATAAATGTAGCTCTTCTTACTGGGCGATTGCATCAACTTAGATGCTTCTCCTGTGTTCTACTGTGCTGCTTGTATTGTCCCCACATACCGCAGCACGCGACAAGGGCTGGCAGACCATAAATGTAACCGTTTCAGAGAGAAATGCGACCAATGTGACGATCTCGCGTTATATCGATTCGATGGTGAATGACGAAACACGGAGATTTTCTAAGGTTTTTACTACATATTAACACTTTTCACATTTTCTCGTGTTACGTGGCTGCCAGTCCTCGGTTCATGCAAAATCTTAAGGTCCTCGGTCATGTCCAAGGCACCAAACCGACCAATAATTCAATATTCGATAACTAAAACTATAAATGTAGCTCTTCTTACTGGGCGATTGCATCAACTTAGATGCTTCTCCTGTGTTCTAGTGTGCCACTTGTATTGTCCCCACATTCCGCAGCACGCGACAAGGGCTGGCAGACCATAAATGTAACCGTTTCAGAGAGAAATGCGACCAATGTGCGATCTCGCGTTATATCGATTCGATGGTGAATGACGAAACACGGAGATTTTCTAAGGTTTTTACTACATATTAACACTTTTCACATGCTGCCAGTCCTCGGTTCATGCAAAATCTTAAGGTCCTCGGTCATGTCCAAGGCACCAAACCGACCAATAATTCAATAATCGATAACTAAAACTATAAATGTAGCTCTTCTTACTGGGCGATTGCATCAACTTAGATACTTCTCCTGTGTTCTACTGTGCTGCTTGTATTGTCCCCACATACCGCAGCACGCGACAAGCGCTGGCAGACCATAAATGTAACCGTTTCAGAGAGAAATGCGATCAATGTGACGATCTCGCGTTATATCGATTCGATGGTGAATGACGAAACACGGAGATTTTCTAAGGTTTTTACTACATATTAACACTTTTCACATTTTCTCGTGTTACGTGGGTACCAGTCCTCGGTTCATGCACAATCTTAAGGTCCTCGGTCATGTCCAAGGCACGAAACCGACCAATAATTCAATAATCGATAACTAAAACTATAAATGTAGCTCTTCTTACTGGGAGATTGCATCAACTTAGATGCTTCTCCTGTGTTCTACTGTGCTGCTTGTATTGTCCCCACATACCGCAGCACGCGACAAGGGCTGGCAGACAATAATGTAACCGTTTCAGAGAGAAATGCGACCAATGTGACGATCTCGCGTTATATCGATTCGATGGTGAATGACGAAACACGGAGATTTTCTAAGGTTTTTACTACATATTAACACTTTTCACATTTTCTCGTGTTACGTGGCTGCCAGTCCTCGGTTCATGCAAAATCTTAAGGTCCTCGGTCATGTCCAAGGCACCAAACCGTCCAATAATTCAATAATCGATAACTAAAACTATAAATGTAGCTCTTCTTACTGGGCGATTGCATCAACTTAGATGCTTCCCCTGTGTTGTACTGTGCTGCTTGTATTGTCCCCACATACCGCAGCACGCGACAAGGGCTGGCAGACCATAAATGTAACAGTTTCAGAGAGAAATGCGACCAATGTGACGATCTCGCGTTATATCGATTCGACGGTGAATGACGAAACACGGAGATTTTCTAAGGTTTTTACTACATATTAACACTTTTCACATTTTCTCGTGTTACGTGGCTGCCAGTCCTCGGTTCATGCAAAATCTTAAGGTCCTCGGTCATGTCCAAGGCACCAAACCGACCAATAATTCAATAATCGATAACTAAAACTATAAATGTAGCTCTTCTTACTGGGCGATTGCATCAACTTAGATGCTTCTCCTGTGTTCTACTGTGCTGCTTGTATTGTCCCCACATACCGCAGCACGCGACAAGGGCTGGCGGACCATAAATGTAACCGTTTCAGAGAGAAATGCGACCAATGTGACGATCTCGCGTTATATCGATTCGATGGTGAATGACGAAACACGGAGATTTTCTAAGGTTTTTACTACATATTAACACTTTTCACATTTTCTCGTGTTACGTGGCTGCCAGTCCTCGGTTCATGCAAAATCTTAAGGTCCTCGGTCATGTCCAAGGCACCAAACCGACCAATAATTCAATAATCGATAACTAAAACTATAAATGTAGCTCTTCTTACTGGGCGATTGCATCAACTTAGATGCTTCTCCTGTGTTCTACTGTGCTGCTTGTAAGGTCCCCACATACCGCAGCACGCGACAAGGGCTGGCAGACCATAAATGTAACCGTTTCAGAGAGAAATGCGACCAATGTGACGATCTCGCGTTATATCGATTCGATGGTGAATGACGAAACACGGAGATTTTCTAAGGTTTTTACTACATATTAACACTTTTCACATTTTCTCGTGTTACGTGGCTGCCAGTCCTCGGTTCATGCAAAATCTTAATGTCCTCGGTCATGTCCAAGGCACCAAACCGACCAATAATTCAATAATCGATAACTAAAACTATAAATGTAGCTCTTCTTACTGGGCGATTGCATCAACTTAGATGCTTCTCCTGTGTTCTACTGTGCTGCTTGTATTGTCCCCACATACCGCAGCACGCGACAAGGGCTGGCAGACCATAAATGTAACCGTTTCAGAGAGAAATGCGACCAATGTGACGATCTCGCGTTATATCGATTCGATGGTGAATGACGAAACACGGAGATTTTCTAAGGTTTTTACTACATATTAACACTTTTCACATTTTCTCGTGTTACGTGGCTGCCAGTCCTCGGTTCATGCAAAATCTTAAGGTCCTCGGTCATGTCCAAGGCACCAAACCGACCAATAATTTAATAATCGATAACTAAAACTATAAATGTAGCTCTTCTTACAGGGCGATTGCATCAACTTAGATGCTTCTCCTGTGTTCTACTGTGCTGCTTGTATTGTCCCCACATACCGCAGCACGCGACAAGGGCTGGCAGACCATAAATGTAACCGTTTCAGAGAGAAATGCGACCAATGTGACGATCTCGCGTTATATCGATTCGATGGTGAATGACGAAACACGGAGATTTTCTAAGGTTTTTACTACATATTAACACTTTTCACATTTTCTCGTGTTACGTGGGCACCAGTCCTCTGTTCATGCACAATCTTAAGGTCCTCGGTCATGTCCAAGGCACCAAACCGACCAATAATTCAATAATCGATAACTAAAACTATAAATGTAGCTCTTCTTACTGGGCGATTGCATCAACTTAGATGCTTCTCCTGGGTTCTACTGTGCTGCTTGTATTGTCCCCACATACCGCAGCACGCGACAAGGGCTGGCAGACCATAAATGTAACCGTTTCAGAGAGAAATGCGACCAATGTGACGATCTCGCGTTATATCGATTCGATGGTGAATGACGAAACACGGAGATTTTCTAAGGTTTTTACTACATATTAACACTTTTCACATTTTCTCGTGTTACGTGGCTGCCAGTCCTCGGTTCATGCAAAATCTTAAGGTCCTCGGTCATGTCCAAGGCACCAAACCGACCAATAATTCAATAATCGATAACTAAAACTATAAATGTAGCTCTTCTTACTGGGCGATTGCATCAACTTAGATGCTTCTCCTGTGTTCTACTGTGCTGCTTGTATTGTCCCCACATACCGCAGCACGCGACAAGGGCTGGCAGACCATAAATGTAACCGTTTCAGAGAGAAATGCGACCAATGTGACGATCTCGCGTTATATCGATTCGATGGTGAATGACGAAACACGGAGATTTTCTAAGGTTTTTACTACATATTAACACTTCTCACATTTTCTCGTGTTACGTGGCTGCCAGTCCTAGGTTCATGCAAAATCTTAAGGTCCTCGGTCATGTCCAAGGCACCAAACCGACCAATAATTCAATAATCGATAACTAAAACTATAAATGTAGCTCTTCTTACTGGGCGATTGTATCAACTTAGATGCTTCTCCTGTGTTCTACTGTGCCGCTTGTATTGTCCCCACATACCGCAGCACGCGACAAGGGCTGGCAGACCATAAATGTAACCGTTTCAGAGAGAAATGCGACCAATGTGACGATCTCGCGTTATATCGATTCGATGGTGAATGACGAAACACGGAGATTTTCTAAGGTTTTTACTACATATTAACACTTTTCACATTTTCTCGTGTTACGTGGCTGCCAGTCCTCGGTTCATGCAAAATCTTAAGGTCCTCGGTCATGTCCAAGGCACCAAACCGACCAATAATTCAATAATCGATAACTAAAACTATAAATGTAGCTCTTCTTACTGGGCGATTGCATCAACTTAGATGCTTCTCCTGTGTTCTACTGTGCTGCTTGTATTGTCCCCACATACCGCAGCACGCGACAAGGGCTGGCAGACCATAAATGTAACCGTTTCAGAGAGAAATGCGACCAATGTGACGATCTCGCGTTATATCGATTCGATGGTGAATGACGAAACACGGAGATTTTCTAAGGTTTTTACTACATATTAACACTTTTCACATTTTCTCGTGTTACGTGGGTACCAGTCCTCGGTTCATGCAAAATCTTAAGGTCCTCGGTCATGTCCAAGGCACCAAACCGACCAATAATTCAATAATCGATAACTAAAACTATAAATGTAGCTCTTCTTACTGGGCGATTGCATCAACTTAGATGCTTCTCCTGTGTTCTACTGTGCTGCTTGTATTGTCCCCACATACCGCAGCACGCGACAAGGGCTGGCAGACCATAAATGTAACCGTTTCAGAGAGAAATGCGACCAATGTGACGATCTCGCGTTATATCGATTCGATGGTGAATGACGAAACACGGAGATTTTCTAAGGTTTTTACTACATATTAACACTTTTCACATTTTCTCGTGTTACGTGGCTGCCAGTCCTCGGTTCATGCAAAATCTTAAGGTCCTCGGTCATGTCCAAGGCACCAAACCGACCAATAATTTAATAATCGATAACTAAAACTATAAATGTAGCTCTTCTTACAGGGCGATTGCATCAACTTAGATGCTTCTCCTGTGTTCTACTGTGCTGCTTGTATTGTCCCCACATACCGCAGCACGCGACAAGGGCTGGCAGACCATAAATGTAACCGTTTCAGAGAGAAATGCGACCAATGTGACGATCTCGCGTTATATCGATTCGATGGTAAATGACGAAACACGGAGATTTTCTAAGGTTTTTACTACATATTAACACTTTTCACATTTTCTCGTGTTACGTGGGCACCAGTCCTCGGTTCATGCACAATCTTAAGGTCCTCGGTCATGTCCAAGGCACCAAACCGACCAATAATTCAATAATCGATAACTAAAACTATAAATGTAGCTCTTCTTACTGGGCGATTGCATCAACTTAGATGCTTCTCCTGGGTTCTACTGTGCTGCTTGTATTGTCCCCACATACCGCAGCACGCGACAAGGGCTGGCAGACCATAAATGTAACCGTTTCAGAGAGAAATGCGACCAATGTGACGATCTCGCGTTATATCGATTCGATGGTGAATGACGAAACACGGAGATTTTCTAAAGTTTTTACTACATATTAACACTTTTCACATTTTCTCGTGTTACGTGGCTGCCAGTCCTCGGTTCATGCAAAATCTTAAGGTCCTCGGTCATGTCCAAGGCACCAAACCGACCAATAATTCAATAATCGATAACTAAAACTATAAATGTAGCTCTTCTTACTGGGCGATTGTATCAACTTAGATGCTTCTCCTGTGTTCTACTGTGCTGCTTGTATTGTCCCCACATACCGCAGCACGCGACAAGGGCTGGCAGACCATAAATGTAACCGTTTCAGAGAGAAATGCGACCAATGTGACGATCTCGCGTTATATCGATTCGATGGTGAATGACGAAACACGGAGATTTTCTAAGGTTTTTACTACATATTAACACTTTTCACATTTTCTCGTGTTACGTGGCTGCCAGTCCTCGGTTCATGCAAAATCTTAAGGTCCTCGGTCATGTCCAAGGCACCAAACCGACCAATAATTCAATAATCGATAACTAAAACTATAAATGTAGCTCTTCTTACTGGGCGATTGCATCAACTTAGATGCTTCTCCTGTGTTCTACTGTGCTGCTTGTATTGTCCCCACATACCGCAGCACGCGACAAGGGCTGGCAGACCATAAATGTAACCGTTTCAGAGAGAAATGCGACCAATGTGACGATCTCGCGTTATATCGATTCGATGGTGAATGACGAAACACGGAGATTTTCTAAGGTTTTTACTACATATTAACACTTTTCACATTTTCTCGTGTTACGTGGGTACCAGTCCTCGGTTCATGCACAATCTTAAGGTCCTCGGTCATGTCCAAGGCACCAAACCGACCAATAATTCAATAATCGATAACTAAAACTATAAATGTAGCTCTTCTTACTGGGCGATTGCATCAACTTAGATGCTTCTCCTGTGTTCTACTGTGCTGCTTGTATTGTCCCCACATACCGCAGCGAGCGACAAGGGCTGGCAGACCATAAATGTAACCGTTTCAGAGAGAAATGCGACCAATGTGACGATCTCGCGTTATATCGATTCGATGGTGAATGACGAAACACGGAGATTTTCTAAGGTTTTTACTACATATTAACACTTTTCACATTTTCTCGTGTTACGTGGCTGCCAGTCCTCGGTTCATGCAAAATCTTAAGGTCCTCGGTCATGTCCAAGGCACCAAACCGACCAATAATTCAATAATCGATAACTAAAACTATAATTGTAGCTCTTCTTACTGGGCGATTGCATCAACTTAGATGCTTCTCCTGTGTTCTACTGTGCTGCTCCTTTTATTGTCCCCACATACCGCAGCACGCGACAAGGGCTGGCAGACCATAAATGTAACCGTTTCAGAGAGAAATGCGACCAATGTGAAGATCTCGCGTTATATCGATTCGATGGTGAATGACGAAACACGGAGATTTTCTAAGGTTTTTACTACATATTAACACTTTTCACATTTTCTCGTGTTACGTGGCTGCCAGTCCTCGGTTCATGCAAAATCTTAAGGTCCTCGGTCATGTCCAAGGCACCAAACCGACCAATAATTCAATAATCAATAACTAAAACTATAAACGTAGCTCTTCTTACTGGGCGATTGCATCAACTTAGATGCTTCTCCTGTGTTCTACTGTGCTGCTTGTATTGTCCCCACATACCGCAGCACGCGACAAGGGCTGGCAGACCATAAATGTAACCGTTTCAGAGAGAAATGCGACCAATGTGAAGATCTCGCGTTATATCGATTCGATGGTGAATGACGAAACACGGAGATTTTCTAAGGTTTTTACTACATATTAACACTTTTCACATTTTCTCGTGTTACGTGGGTACCAGTCCTCGGTTCATGCAAAATCTTAAGGTCCTCGGTCATGTCCAAGGCACCAAACCGACCAATAATTTAATAATCGATAACTAAAACTATAAATGTAGCTCTTCTTACAGGGCGATTGCATCAACTTAGATGCTTCTCCTGTGTTCTACTGTGCTGCTTGTATTGTCCCCACATACCGCAGCACGCGACAAGGGCTGGCAGACCATAAATGTAACCGTTTCAGAGAGAAATGCGACCAATGTGACGATCTCGCGTTATATCGATTCGATGGTGAATGACGAAACACGGAGATTTTCTAAGGTTTTTACTACATATTAACACTTTTCACATTTTCTCGTGTTACGTGGCTGCCAGTCCTCGGTTCATGCAAAATCTTAAGGTCCTCGGTCATGTCCAAGGCACCAAACCGACCAATAATTCAATAATCGATAACTAAAACTATAAATGTAGCTCTTCTTACTGGGCGATTGCATCAACTTAGATGCTTCTCCTGTGTTCTACTGTGCTGCTTGAATTGTCCCCACATACCGCAGCACGCGACAAGAGCTGGCAGACCATAAATGTAACCGTTTCAGAGAGAAATGCGACCAATGTGACGATCTCGCGTTATATCGATTCGATGGTGAATGACGAAACACGGAGATTTTCTAAGGTTTTTACTACATATTAACACTTTTCACATTTTCTCGTGTTACGTGGGTACCAGTCCTCGGTTCATGCACAATCTTAAGGTCCTCGGTCATGTCCAAGGCACCAAACCGACCAATAATTCAATAATCGATAACTAAAACTATAAATGTAGCTCTTCTTACTGGGCGATTGCATCAACTTAGATGCTTCTCCTGTGTTCTACTGTGCTGCTTGTATTGTCCCCACATACCGCAGCACGCGACAAGGGCTGGCAGACCATAAATGTAACCGTTTCAGAGAGAAATGCGACCAATGTGACGATCTCGCGTTATATCGATTCGATGGTGAATGACGAAACACGGAGATTTTCTAAGGTTTTTACTACATATTAACACTTTTCACATTTTCTCGTGTTACGTGGCTACCAGTCCTCGGTTCATGCAAAATCTTAAGGTCCTCGGTCATGTCCAAGGCACCAAACCGACCAATAATTCAATAATCGATAACTATACTATAAATGTAGCTCTTCTTACTGGGCGATTGCATCAACTTAGATGCTTCTCCTGTGTTCTACTGTGCTGCTTGTATTGTCCCCACATACCGCAGCACGCGACAAGGGCTGGCAGACCATAAATGTAACCGTTTCAGAGAGAAATGCGACCAATGTGACGATCTGGCGTTATATCGATTCGATGGTGAATGACGAAACACGGAGATTTTCTAATTTTTTTACTACATATTAACACTTTTCACATTTTCTCGTGTTACGTGGCTGCCAGTCCTCGGTTCATGCAAAATCTTAAGGTCCTCGGTCATGTCCAAGGCACCAAACCGTCCAATAATTCAATAATCGATAACTAAAACTATAAATGTAGCTCTTCTTACTGGGCGATTGCATCAACTTAGATGCTTCTCCTGTGTTCTACTGTGCCGCTTGTATTGTCCGCACATACTGCAGCACGCGACAAGGGCTGGCAGACCATAAATGTAACCGTTTCAGAGAGAAATGCGACCAATGTGACGATCTCGCGTTATATCGATTCGATGGTGAATGACGAAACACGGAGATTTTCTAAGGTTTTTACTACATATTAACACTTTTCACATTTTCTCGTGTTACGTGGCTGCCAGTCCTCGGTTCATGCAAAATCTTAAGGTCCTCGGTCATGTCCAAGGCACCAAACCGACCAATAATTCAATAATCGATAACTAAAACTATAAATGTAGCTCTTCTTACTGGGCGATTGCATCAACTTAGATGCTTCTCCTGTGTTCTACTGTGCTGCTTGTATTGTCCCCACATACCGCAGCACGCGACAAGGGCTGGCAGACCATAAATGTAACCGTTTCAGAGAGAAATGCGACCAATGTGACGATCTCGCGTTATATCGATTCGATGGTGAATGACGAAACACGGAGATTTTCTAAGGTTTTTAGTACATATTAACACTTTTCACATTTTCTCGTGTTACGTGGCTGCCAGTCCTCGGTTCATGTAAAATCTTAAGGTCCTAGGACATGTCCAAGGCACCAAACCGACCAATAATTCAATAATCGATGACTAAAACTATAAATGTAGCTCTTCTTACTGGGCGATTGCATCAACTTAGATGCTTCTCCTGTGTTCTACTGTGCTGCTTGTATTGTCCCCACATACCGCAGCACGCGACAAGGGCTGGCAGACCATAAATGTAACCGTTTCAGAGAGAAATGCGACCAATGTGACGATCTCGCGTTATATCGATTCGATGGTGAATGACGAAACACGGAGATTTTCTAAGGTTTTTACTACATATTAACACTTTTCACATTTTCTCGTGTTACGTGGCTGCCAGTTCTCGGTTCATGCTAAATCTTAAGGTCCTCGGTCATGTCCAAGGCACCAAACCGACCAATAATTCAATAATCGATAACTAAAACTATAATTGTAGCTCTTCTTACTGGGCGATTGCATCAACTTAGATGCTTCTCCTGTGTTCTACTGTGCTGCTCCTTTTATTGTCCCCACATACCGCAGCACGCGACAAGGGCTGGCAGACCATAAATGTAACCGTTTCAGAGAGAAATGCGACCAATGTGACGATCTCGCGTTATATCGATTCGATGGTGAATGACGAAACACGGAGATTTTCTAAGGTTTTTACTACATATTAACACTTTTCACATTTTCTCGTGTTACGTGGCTGCCAGTCCTCGGTTCATGCAAAATCTTAAGGTCCTCGGTCATGTCCAAGGCACCAAACCGACCAATAATTCAATAATCGATAACTAAAACTATAAATGTAGCTCTTCTTACTGGGCGATTGCATCAACTTAGATGCTTCTCCTGTGTTCTACTGTGCTGCTTGAATTGTCCCCACATACCGCAGCACGCGACAAGGGCTGGCAGACCATAAATGTAACCGTTTCAGAGAGAAATGCGACCAATGTGACGATCTCGCGTTATATCGATTCGATGGTGAATGACGAAACACGGAGATTTTCTAAGGTTTTTACTACATATTAACACTTTTCACATTTTCTCGTGTTACGTGGGTACCAGTCCTCGGTTCATGCACAATCTTAAGGTCCTCGGTCATGTCCAAGGCACCAAACCGACCAATAATTCAATAATCGATAACTAAAACTATAAATGTAGCTCTTCTTACTGGGCGATTGCATCAACTTAGATGCTTCTCCTGTGTTCTACTGTGCTGCTTGTATTGTCCCCACATACCGCAGCACGCGACAAGGGCTGGCAGACCATAAATGTAACCGTTTCAGAGAGAAATGCGACCAATGTGACGATCTCGCGTTATATCGATTCGATGGTGAATGACGAAACACGGAGATTTTCTAAGGTTTTTACTACATATTAACACTTTTCACATTTTCTCGTGTTACGTGGCTACCAGTCCTCGGTTCATGCAAAATCTTAAGGTCCTCGGCATGTCCAAGGCACCAAACCGACCAATAATTCAATAATCGATAACTATACTATAAATGTAGCTCTTCTTACTGGGCGATTGCATCAACTTAGATGCTTCTCCTGTGTTCTACTGTGCCGCTTGTATTGTCCGCACATACTGCAGCACGCGACAAGGGCTGGCAGACCATAAATGTAACCGTTTCAGAGAGAAATGCGACCAATGTGACGATCTCGCGTTATATCGATTCGATGGTGAATGACGAAACACGGAGATTTTCTAAGGTTTTTACTACATATTAACACTTTTCACATTTTCTCGTGTTACGTGGCTGCCAGTCCTCGGTTCATGCAAAATCTTAAGGTCCTCGGTCATGTCCAAGGCACCAAACCGACCAATAATTCAATAATAGATAACTAAAACTATAAATGTAGCTCTTCTTACTGGGCGATTGTATCAACTTAGATGCTTCTCCTGTGTTCTACTGTGCTGCTTGTATTGTCCCCACATACCGCAGCACGCGACAAGGGCTGGCAGACCATAAATGTAACCGTTTCAGAGAGAAATGCGACCAATGTGACGATCTCGCGTTATATCGATTCGATGGTGAATGACGAAACACGGAGATTTTCTAAGGTTTTTACTACATATTAACACTTTTCACATTTTCTCGTGTTACGTGGCTGCCAGTCCTCGGTTCATGCAAAATCTTAAGGTCCTCGGTCATGTCCAAGGCACCAAACCGACCAATAATTCAATAATCGATAACTAAAACTATAAATGTAGCTCTTCTTACTGGGCGATTGCATCAACTTAGATGCTTCTCCTGTGTTCTAGTGTGCCACTTGTATTGTCCCCACATTCCGCAGCACGCGACAAGGGCTGGCAGACCATAAATGTAACCGTTTCAGAGAGAAATGCGACCAATGTGCGATCTCGCGTTATATCGATTCGATGGTGAATGACGAAACACGGAGATTTTCTAAGGTTTTTACTACATATTAACACTTTTCACATGCTGCCAGTCCTCGGTTCATGCAAAATCTTAAGGTCCTCGGTCATGTCCAAGGCACCAAACCGACCAATAATTCAATAATCGATAACTAAAACTATAAATGTAGCTCTTCTTACTGGGCGATTGCATCAACTTAGATACTTCTCCTGTGTTCTACTGTGCTGCTTGTATTGTCCCCACATACCGCAGCACGCGACAAGCGCTGGCAGACCATAAATGTAACCGTTTCAGAGAGAAATGCGATCAATGTGACGATCTCGCGTTATATCGATTCGATGGTGAATGACGAAACACGTAGATTTTCTAAGGTTTTTACTACATATTAACACTTTTCACATTTTCTCGTGTTACGTGGGTACCAGTCCTCGGTTCATGCACAATCTTAAGGTCCTCGGTCATGTCCAAGGCACGAAACCGACCAATAATTCAATAATCGATAACTAAAACTATAAATGTAGCTCTTCTTACTGGGCGATTGCATCAACTTAGATGCTTCTCCTGTGTTCTACTGTGCTGCTTGTATTGTCCCCACATACCGCAGCACGCGACAAGGGCTGGCAGACAATAATGTAACCGTTTCAGAGAGAAATGCGACCAATGTGACGATCTCGCGTTATATCGATTCGATGGTGAATGACGAAACACTGAGATTTTCTAAGGTTTTTACTACATATTAACACTTTTCACATTTTCTCGTGTTACGTGGCTGCCAGTCCTCGGTTCATGCAAAATCTTAAGGTCCTCGGTCATGTCCAAGGCACCAAACCGACCAATAATTCAATAATCGATAACTAAAACTATAATTGTAGCTCTTCTTACTGGGCGATTGCATCAACTTAGATGCTTCTCCTGTGTTCTACTGTGCTGCTTGTATTGTCCCCACATACCGCAGCACGCGACAAGGGCTGGCAGACCATAAATGTAACCGTTTCAGAGAGAAATGCGACCAATGTGACGATCTCGCGTTATATCGATTCGATGGTGAATGACGAAACACGGAGATTTTCTAAGGTTTTTACTACATATTAACACTTTTCACATTTTCTCGTGTTACGTGGCTGCCAGTCCTCGGTTCATGCAAAATCTTAATGTCCTCGGTCATGTCCAAGGCACCAAACCGTCCAATAATTCAATAATCGATAACTAAAACTATAAATGTAGCTCTTCTTACTGGGCGATTGCATCAACTTAGATGCTTCCCCTGTGTTCTACTGTGCTGCTTGTATTGTCCCCACATACCGCAGCACGCGACAAGGGCTGGCAGACCATAAATGTAACCGTTTCAGAGAGAAATGCGACCAATGTGACGATCTCGCGTTATATCGATTCGACGGTGAATGACGAAACACGGAGATTTTCTAAGGTTTTTACTACATATTAACACTTTTCACATTTTCTCGTGTTACGTGGCTGCCAGTCCTCGGTTCATGCAAAATCTTAAGGTCCTCGGTCATGTCCAAGGCACCAAACCGACCAATAATTCAATAATCGATAACTAAAACTATAATTGTAGCTCTTCTTACTGGGCGATTGCATCAACTTAGATGCTTCTCCTGTGTTCTACTGTGCTGCTTGTATTGTCCCCACATACCGCAGCACGCGACAAGGGCTGGCAGACCATAAATGTAACCGTTTCAGAGAGAAATGCGACCAATGTGACGATCTCGCGTTATATCGATTCGATGGTGAATGACGAAACACGGAGATTTTCTAAGGTTTTTAGTACATATTAACACTTTTCACATTTTCTCGTGTTACGTGGCTGCCAGTCCTCGGTTCATGTAAAATCTTAAGGTCCTAGGACATGTCCAAGGCACCAAACCGACCAATAATTCAATAATCGATAACTAAAACTATAAATGTAGCTCTTCTTACTGGGCGATTGCATCAACTTAGATGCTTCTCCTGTGTTCTACTGTGCTGCTTGTATTGTCCCCACATACCGCAGCACGCGACAAGGGCTGGCAGACCATAAATGTAACCGTTTCAGAGAGAAATGCGACCAATGTGACGATCTCGCGTTATATCGATTCGATGGTGAATGACGAAACACGGAGATTTTCTAAGGTTTTTACTACATATTAACACTTTTCACATTTTCTCGTGTTACGTGGCTGCCAGTTCTCGGTTCATGCTAAATCTTAAGGTCCTCGGTCATGTCCAAGGCACCAAACCGACCAATAATTCAATAATCGATAACTAAAACTATAATTGTAGCTCTTCTTACTGGGCGATTGCATCAACTTAGATGCTTCTCCTGTGTTCTACTGTGCTGCTCCTTTTATTGTCCCCACATACCGCAGCACGCGACAAGGGCTGGCAGACCATAAATGTAACCGTTTCAGAGAGAAATGCGACCAATGTGACGATCTCGCGTTATATCGATTCGATGGTGAATGACGAAACACGGAGATTTTCTAAGGTTTTTACTACATATTAACACTTTTCACATTTTCTCGTGTTACGTGGCTGCCAGTCCTCGGTTCATGCAAAATCTTAAGGTCCTCGGTCATGTCCAAGGCACCAAACCGACCAATAATTCAATAATCGATAACTAAAACTATAAATGTAGCTCTTCTTACTGGGCGATTGCATCAACTTAGATGCTTCTCCTGTGTTCTAGTGTGCCACTTGTATTGTCCCCACATTCCGCAGCACGCGACAAGGGCTGGCAGACCATAAATGTAACCGTTTCAGAGAGAAATGCGACCAATGTGCGATCTCGCGTTATATCGATTCGATGGTGAATGACGAAACACGGAGATTTTCTAAGGTTTTTACTACATATTAACACTTTTCACATGCTGCCAGTCCTCGGTTCATGCAAAATCTTAAGGTCCTCGGTCATGTCCAAGGCACCAAACCGACCAATAATTCAATAATCGATAACTAAAACTATAAATGTAGCTCTTCTTACTGGGCGATTGCATCAACTTAGATACTTCTCCTGTGTTCTACTGTGCTGCTTGTATTGTCCCCACATACCGCAGCACGCGACAAGCGCTGGCAGACCATAAATGTAACCGTTTCAGAGAGAAATGCGATCAATGTGACGATCTCGCGTTATATCGATTCGATGGTGAATGACGAAACACGTAGATTTTCTAAGGTTTTTACTACATATTAACACTTTTCACATTTTCTCGTGTTACGTGGGTACCAGTCCTCGGTTCATGCACAATCTTAAGGTCCTCGGTCATGTCCAAGGCACGAAACCGACCAATAATTCAATAATCGATAACTAAAACTATAAATGTAGCTCTTCTTACTGGGCGATTGCATCAACTTAGATGCTTCTCCTGTGTTCTACTGTGCTGCTTGTATTGTCCCCACATACCGCAGCACGCGACAAGGGCTGGCAGACAATAATGTAACCGTTTCAGAGAGAAATGCGACCAATGTGACGATCTCGCGTTATATCGATTCGATGGTGAATGACGAAACACGGAGATTTTCTAAGGTTTTTACTACATATTAACACTTTTCACATTTTCTCGTGTTACGTGGCTGCCAGTCCTCGGTTCATGCAAAATCTTAAGGTCCTCGGTCATGTCCAAGGCACCAAACCGACCAATAATTCAATAATCGATAACTAAAACTATAATTGTAGCTCTTCTTACTGGGCGATTGCATCAACTTAGATGCTTCTCCTGTGTTCTACTGTGCTGCTTGTATTGTCCCCACATACCGCAGCACGCGACAAGGGCTGGCAGACCATAAATGTAACCGTTTCAGAGAGAAATGCGACCAATGTGACGATCTCGCGTTATATCGATTCGATGGTGAATGACGAAACACGGAGATTTTCTAAGGTTTTTACTACATATTAACACTTTTCACATTTTCTCGTGTTACGTGGCTGCCAGTCCTCGGTTCATGCAAAATCTTAATGTCCTCGGTCATGTCCAAGGCACCAAACCGTCCAATAATTCAATAATCGATAACTAAAACTATAAATGTAGCTCTTCTTACTGGGCGATTGCATCAACTTAGATGCTTCCCCTGTGTTCTACTGTGCTGCTTGTATTGTCCCCACATACCGCAGCACGCGACAAGGGCTGGCAGACCATAAATGTAACCGTTTCAGAGAGAAATGCGACCAATGTGACGATCTCGCGTTATATCGATTCGACGGTGAATGACGAAACACGGAGATTTTCTAAGGTTTTTACTACATATTAACACTTTTCACATTTTCTCGTGTTACGTGGCTGCCAGTCCTCGGTTCATGCAAAATCTTAAGGTCCTCGGTCATGTCCAAGGCACCAAACCGACCAATAATTCAATAATCGATAACTAAAACTATAATTGTAGCTCTTCTTACTGGGCGATTGCATCAACTTAGATGCTTCTCCTGTGTTCTACTGTGCTGCTTGTATTGTCCCCACATACCGCAGCACGCGACAAGGGCTGGCAGACCATAAATGTAACCGTTTCAGAGAGAAATGCGACCAATGTGACGATCTCGCGTTATATCGATTCCATGGTGAATGACGAAACACGGAGATTTTCTAAGGTTTTTACTACATATTAACACTTTTCACATTTTCTCGTGTTACGTGGCTGCCAGTCCTCGGTTCATGCAAAATCTTAAGGTCCTCGGTCATGTCCAAGGCACCAAACCGACCAATAATTCAATAATCGATAACTAAAACTATAAATGTAGCTCTTCTTACTGGGCGATTGCATCAACTTAGATGCTTCTCCTGTGTTCTACTGTGCTGCTTGTATTGTCCCCACATACCGCAGCACGCGACAAGGGCTGGCAGACCATAAATGTAACCGTTTCAGAGAGAAATGCGACCAATGTGACGATCTCGCGTTATATCGATTCGATGGTGAATGACGAAACACGGAGATTTTCTAAGGTTTTTACTACATATTAACACTTTTCACATTTTCTCGTGTTACGTGGGTACCAGTCCTCGGTTCATGCACAATCTTAAGGTCCTCGGTCATGTCCAAGGCACCAAACCGACCAATAATTCAATAATCGATAACTAAAACTATAAATGTAGCTCTTCTTACTGGGCGATTGCATCAACTTAGATGCTTCTCCTGTGTTCTACTGTGCTGCTTGTATTGTCCCCACATACCGCAGCACGCGACAAGGGCTGGCAGACCATAAATGTAACCGTTTCAGAGAGAAATGCGACCAATGTGACGATCTCGCGTTATATCGATTCGATGGTGAATGACGAAACACGGAGATTTTCTAAGGTTTTTACTACATATTAACACTTTTCACATTTTCTCGTGTTACGTGGCTGCCAGTCCTCGGTTCATGCAAAATCTTAAGGTCCTCGGTCATGTCCAAGGCACCAAACCGTCCAATAATTCAATAATCGATAACTAAAACTATAAATGTAGCTCTTCTTACTGGGCGATTGCATCAACTTAGATGCTTCTCCTGTGTTCTACTGTGCTGCTTGTATTGTCCCCACATACCGCAGCACGCGACAAGGGCTGGCAGACCATAAATGTAACCGTTTCAGAGAGAAATGCGACCAATGTGACGATCTCGCGTTATATCGATTCGATGGTGAATGACGAAACACGGAGATTTTCTAAGGTTTTTACTACATATTAACACTTTTCACATTTTCTCGTGTTACGTGGGTACCAGTCCTCGGTTCATGCACAATCTTAAGGTCCTCGGTCATGTCCAAGGCACCAAACCGACCAATAATTCAATAATCGATAACTAAAACTATAAATGTAGCTCTTCTTACTGGGCGATTGCATCAACTTAGATGCTTCTCCTGTGTTCTACTGTGCTGCTTGTATTGTCCCCACATACCGCAGCACGCGACAAGGGCTGGCAGACCATAAATGTAACCGTTTCAGAGAGAAATGCGACCAATGTGACGATCTCGCGTTATATCGATTCGATGGTGAATGACGAAACACGGAGATTTTCTAAGGTTTTTACTACATATTAACACTTTTCACATTTTCTCGTGTTACGTGGCTGCCAGTCCTCGGTTCATGCAAAATCTTAAGGTCCTCGGTCATGTCCAAGGCACCAAACCGTCCAATAATTCAATAATCGATAACTAAAACTATAAATGTAGCTCTTCTTACTGGGCGATTGCATCAACTTAGATGCTTCTCCTGTGTTCTACTGTGCTGCTTGTATTGTCCCCACATACCGCAGCACGCGACAAGGGCTGGCAGACCATAAATGTAACCGTTTCAGAGAGAAATGCGACCAATGTGACGATCTCGCGTTATATCGATTCGATGGTGAATGACGAAACACGGAGATTTTCTAAGGTTTTTACTACATATTAACACTTTTCACATTTTCTCGTGTTACGTGGGTACCAGTCCTCGGTTCATGCAAAATCTTAAGGTCCTCGGTCATGTCCAAGGCACCAAACCGACCAATAATTCAATAATCGATAACTAAAACTATAATTGTAGCTCTTCTTACTGGGCGATTGCATCAACTTAGATGCTTCTCCTGTGTTCTACTGTGCTGCTTGTATTGTCCCCACATACCGCAGCACGCGACAAGGGCTGGCAGACCATAAATGTAACCGTTTCAGAGAGAAATGCGACCAATGTGACGATCTCGCGTTATATCGATTCGATGGTGAATGACGAAACACGGAGATTTTCTAAGGTTTTTACTACATATTAACACTTTTCACATTTTCTCGTGTTACGTGGCTGCCAGTCCTCGGTTCATGTAAAATCTTAAGGTCCTAGGACATGTCCAAGGCACCAAACCGACCAATAATTCAATAATCGATAACTAAAACTATAAATGTAGCTCTTCTTACTGGGCGATTGCATCAACTTAGATGCTTCTCCTGTGTTCTACTGTGCTGCTTGTATTGTCCCCACATACCGCAGCACGCGACAAGGGCTGGCAGACCATAAATGTAACCGTTTCAGAGAGAAATGCGACCAAGGTGACGATCTCGCGTTATATCGATTCGATGGTGAATGACGAAACACGGAGATTTTCTAAGGTTTTTACTACATATTAACACTTTTCACATTTTCTCGTGTTACGTGGCTGCCAGTCCTCGGTTCATGCAAAATCTTAAGGTCCTCGGTCATGTCCAAGGCACCAAACCGACCAATAATTCAATAATCGATAACTAAAACTATAAATGTAGCTCTTCTTACTGGGCGATTGCATCAACTTAGATGCTTCTCCTGTGTTCTAGTGTGCCACTTGTATTGTCCCCACATTCCGCAGCACGCGACAAGGGCTGGCAGACCATAAATGTAACCGTTTCAGAGAGAAATGCGACCAATGTGCGATCTCGCGTTATATCGATTCGATGGTGAATGACGAAACACGGAGATTTTCTAAGGTTTTTACTACATATTAACACTTTTCACATGCTGCCAGTCCTCGGTTCATGCAAAATCTTAAGGTCCTCGGTCATGTCCAAGGCACCAAACCGACCAATAATTCAATAATCGATAACTAAAACTATAAATGTAGCTCTTCTTACTGGGCGATTGCATCAACTTAGATACTTCTCCTGTGTTCTACTGTGCTGCTTGTATTGTCCCCACATACCGCAGCACGCGACAAGCGCTGGCAGACCATAAATGTAACCGTTTCAGAGAGAAATGCGATCAATGTGACGATCTCGCGTTATATCGATTCGATGGTGAATGACGAAACACGGAGATTTTCTAAGGTTTTTACTACATATTAACACTTTTCACATTTTCTCGTGTTACGTGGGTACCAGTCCTCGGTTCATGCACAATCTTAAGGTCCTCGGTCATGTCCAAGGCACGAAACCGACCAATAATTCAATAATCGATAACTAAAACTATAAATGTAGCTCTTCTTACTGGGCGATTGCATCAACTTAGATGCTTCTCCTGTGTTCTACTGTGCTGCTTGTATTGTCCCCACATACCGCAGCACGCGACAAGGGCTGGCAGACAATAATGTAACCGTTTCAGAGAGAAATGCGACCAATGTGACGATCTCGCGTTATATCGATTCGATGGTGAATGACGAAACACGGAGATTTTCTAAGGTTTTTACTACATATTAACACTTTTCACATTTTCTCGTGTTACGTGGCTGCCAGTCCTCGGTTCATGCAAAATCTTAAGGTCCTCGGTCATGTCCAAGGCACCAAACCGACCAATAATTCAATAATCGATAACTAAAACTATAATTGTAGCTCTTCTTACTGGGCGATTGCATCAACTTAGATGCTTCTCCTGTGTTCTACTGTGCTGCTTGTATTGTCCCCACATACCGCAGCACGCGACAAGGGCTGGCAGACCATAAATGTAACCGTTTCAGAGAGAAATGCGACCAATGTGACGATCTCGCGTTATATCGATTCGATGGTGAATGACGAAACACGGAGATTTTCTAAGGTTTTTACTACATATTAACACTTTTCACATTTTCTCGTGTTACGTGGCTGCCAGTCCTCGGTTCATGCAAAATCTTAATGTCCTCGGTCATGTCCAAGGCACCAAACCGTCCAATAATTCAATAATCGATAACTAAAACTATAAATGTAGCTCTTCTTACTGGGCGATTGCATCAACTTAGATGCTTCCCCTGTGTTCTACTGTGCTGCTTGTATTGTCCCCACATACCGCAGCACGCGACAAGGGCTGGCAGACCATAAATGTAACCGTTTCAGAGAGAAATGCGACCAATGTGACGATCTCGCGTTATATCGATTCGACGGTGAATGACGAAACACGGAGATTTTCTAAGGTTTTTACTACATATTAACACTTTTCACATTTTCTCGTGTTACGTGGCTGCCAGTCCTCGGTTCATGCAAAATCTTAAGGTCCTCGGTCATGTCCAAGGCACCAAACCGACCAATAATTCAATAATCGATAACTAAAACTATAATTGTAGCTCTTCTTACTGGGCGATTGCATCAACTTAGATGCTTCTCCTGTGTTCTACTGTGCTGCTTGTATTGTCCCCACATACCGCAGCACGCGACAAGGGCTGGCAGACCATAAATGTAACCGTTTCAGAGAGAAATGCGACCAATGTGACGATCTCGCGTTATATCGATTCGATGGTGAATGACGAAACACGGAGATTTTCTAAGGTTTTTACTACATATTAACACTTTTCACATTTTCTCGTGTTACGTGGCTGCCAGTCCTCGGTTCATGCAAAATCTTAAGGTCCTCGGTCATGTCCAAGGCACCAAACCGACCAATAATTCAATAATCGATAACTAAAACTATAAATGTAGCTCTTCTTACTGGGCGATTGCATCAACTTAGATGCTGCTCCTGTGTTCTACTGTGCTGCTTGTAAGGTCCCCACATACCGCAGCACGCGACAAGGGCTGGCAGACCATAAATGTAACCGTTTCAGAGAGAAATGCGACCAATGTGACGATCTCGCGTTATATCGATTCGATGGTGAATGACGAAACACGGAGATTTTCTAAGGTTTTTACTACATATTAACACTTTTAACATTTTCTCGTGTTACGTGGCTGCCAGTCCTCGGTTCATGCAAAATCTTAAGGTCCTCGGTCATGTCCAAGGCACCAAACCGACCAATAATTCAATAATCGATAACTAAAACTATAAATGTAGCTCTTCTTACTGGGCGATTGCATCAACTTAGATGCTTCTCCTGTGTTCTACTGTGCTGCTTGTATTGTCCCCACATACCGCAGCACGCGACAAGGGCTGGCAGACCATAAATGTAACCGTTTCAGAGAGAAATGCGACCAATGTGACGATCTCGCGTTATATCGATTCGATGGTGAATGACGAAACACGGAGATTTTCTAAGGTTTTTACTACATATTAACACTTTTCACATTTTCTCGTGTTACGTGGGTACCAGTCCTCGGTTCATGCACAATCTTAAGGTCCTCGGTCATGTCCAAGGCACCAAACCGACCAATAATTCAATAATCGATAACTAAAACTATAAATGTAGCTCTTCTTACTGGGCGATTGCATCAACTTAGATGCTTCTCCTGTGTTCTACTGTGCTGCTTGTATTGTCCCCACATACCGCAGCACGCGACAAGGGCTGGCAGACCATAAATGTAACCGTTTCAGAGAGAAATGCGACCAATGTGACGATCTCGCGTTATATCGATTCGATTGTGAATGACGAAACACGGAGATTTTCTAAGGTTTTTAGTACATATTAACACTTTTCACATTTTCTCGTGTTACGTGGCTGCCAGTCCTCGGTTCATGCAAAATCTTAAGGTCCTCGGTCATGTCCAAGGCACCAAACCGTCCAATAATTCAATAATCGATAACTAAAACTATAAATGTAGCTCTTCTTACTGGGCGATTGCATCAACTTAGATGCTTCCCCTGTGTTCTACTGTGCTGCTTGTATTGTCCCCACATACCGCAGCACGCGAGAAGGGCTGGCAGACCATAAATGTAACCGTTTCAGAGAGAAATGCGACCAATGTGACGATCTCGCGTTATATCGATTCGACGGTGAATGACGAAACACGGAGATTTTCTAAGGTTTTTACTACATATTAACACTTTTCACATTTTCTCGTGTTACGTGGCTGCCAGTCCTCGGTTCATGCAAAATCTTAAGGTCCTCGGTCATGTCCAAGGCACCAAACCGACCAATAATTCAATAATCGATAACTAAAACTATAAATGTAGCTCTTCTTACTGGGCGATTGCATCAACTTAGAAGCTTCTCCTATGTTCTACTGTGCCGCTTGTATTGTCCGCACATACTGCAGCACGCGACAAGGGCTGGCAGACAATAAATGTAACCGTTTCAGACAGAAATGCGACCAATGTGACGATCTCGCGTTATATCGATTCGATGGTGAATGACGAAACACGGAGATTTTCTAAGGTTTTTTCTACATATTAACACTTTTCACATTTTCTCGTGTTACGTGGCTGCCAGTCCTCGGTTCATGCAAAATCTTAAGGTCCTCGGTCATGTCCAAGGCACCAAACCGACCAATAATTCAATAATCGATAACTAAAACTATAATTGTAGCTCTTCTTACTGGGCGATTGCATCAACTTAGATGCTTCTCCTGTGTTCTACTGTGCTGCTCCTTTTATTGTCCCCACATACCGCAGCACGCGACAAGGGCTGGCAGACCATAAATGTAACCGTTTCAGAGAGAAATGCGACCAATGTGACGATCTCGCGTTATATCGATTCGATGGTGAATGACGAAACACGGAGATTTTCTAAGGTTTTTACTACATATTAACACTTTTCACATTTTCTCGTGTTACGTGGCTGCCAGTCCTCGGTTCATGCAAAATCTTAAGGTCCTCGGTCATGTCCAAGGCACCAAACCGACCAATAATCCAATAATCGATAACTAAAACTATAAATGTAGCTCTTCTTACTGGGCGATTGCATCAACTTAGATGCTTCTCCTGTGTTCTACTGTGCTGCTTGTATTGTCCCCACATACCGCAGCACGCGACAAGGGCTGGCAGACCATAAATGTAACCGTTTCAGAGAGAAATGCGACCAATGTGAAGATCTCGCGTTATATCGATTCGATGGTGAATGACGAAACACGGAGATTTTCTAAGGTTTTTACTACATATTAACACTTTTCACATTTTCTCGTGTTACGTGGGTACCAGTCCTCGGTTCATGCAAAATCTTAAGGTCCTCGGTCATGTCCAAGGCACCAAACCGACCAATAATTCAATAATCGATAACTAAAACTATAAATGTAGCTCTTCTTACTGGGCGATTGCATCAACTTAGATGCTTCTCCTGTGTTCTACTGTGCTGCTTGTATTGTCCCCACATACCGCAGCACGCGACAAGGGCTGGCAGACCATAAATGTAACCGTTTCAGAGAGAAATGCGACCAATGTGACGATCTCGCGTTATATCGATTCGATGGTGAATGACGAAACACGGAGATTTTCTAAGGTTTTTACTACATATTAACACTTTTCACATTTTCTCGTGTTACGTGGCTGCCAGTCCTCGGTTCATGCAAAATCTTAAGGTCCTCGGTCATGTCCAAGGCACCAAACCGACCAATAATTTAATAATCGATAACTAAAACTATAAATGTAGCTCTTCTTACAGGGCGATTGCATCAACTTAGATGCTTCTCCTGTGTTCTACTGTGCTGCTTGTATTGTCCCCACATACCGCAGCACGCGACAAGGGCTGGCAGACCATAAATGTAACCGTTTCAGAGAGAAATGCGACCAATGTGACGATCTCGCGTTATATCGATTCGATGGTGAATGACGAAACACGGAGATTTTCTAAGGTTTTTACTACATATTAACACTTTTCACATTTTCTCGTGTTACGTGGCTGCCAGTCCTCGGTTCATGCAAAATCTTAAGGTCCTCGGTCATGTCCAAGGCACCAAACCGACCAATAATTCAATAATCGATAACTAAAACTATAAATGTAGCTCTTCTTACTGGGCGATTGCATCAACTTAGATGCTTCTCCTGTGTTCTACTGTGCTGCTTGAATTGTCCCCACATACCGCAGCACGCGACAAGGGCTGGCAGACCATAAATGTAACCGTTTCAGAGAGAAATGCGACCAATGTGACGATCTCGCGTTATATCGATTCGATGGTGAATGACGAAACACGGAGATTTTCTAAGGTTTTTACTACATATTAACACTTTTCACATTTTCTCGTGTTACGTGGGTACCAGTCCTCGGTTCATGCACAATCTTAAGGTCCTCGGTCATGTCCAAGGCACCAAACCGACCAATAACTCAATAATCGATAACTAAAACTATAAATGTAGCTCTTCTTACTGGGCGATTGCATCAACTTAGATGCTTCTCCTGTGTTCTACTGTGCTGCTTGTATTGTCCCCACATACCGCAGCACGCGACAAGGGCTGGCAGACCATAAATGTAACCGTTTCAGAGAGAAATGCGACCAATGTGACGATCTGGCGTTATATCGATTCGATGGTGAATGACGAAACACGGAGATTTTCTAAGGTTTTTACTACATATTAACACTTTTCACATTTTCTCGTGTTACGTGGCTGCCAGTCCTCGGTTCATGCAAAATCTTAAGGTCCTCGGTCATGTCCAAGGCACCAAACCGACCAATAATTCAATAATCGATAACTAAAACTATAAATGTAGCTCTTCTTACTGGGCGATTGCATCAACTTAGATGCTTCTCCTGTGTTCTACTGTGCTGCTTGTATTGTCCCCACATACCGCAGCACGCGACAAGGGCTGGCAGACCATAAATGTAACCGTTTCAGAGAGAAATGCGACCAATGTGACGATCTCGCGTTATATCGATTCGATGGTGAATGACGAAACACGGAGATTTTCTAAGGTTTTTACTACATATTAACACTTTTCACATTTTCTCGTGTTACGTGGCTGCCAGTCCTCGGTTCATGTAAAATCTTAAGGTCCTAGGACATGTCCAAGGCACCAAACCGACCAATAATTCAATAATCGATAACTATACTATAAATGTAGCTCTTCTTACTGGGCGATTGCATCAACTTAGATGCTTCTCCTGTGTTCTACTGTGCTGCTTGTATTGTCCCCACATACCGCAGCACGCGACAAGGGCTGGCAGACCATAAATGTAACCGTTTCAGAGAGAAATGCGACCAATGTGACGATCTCGCGTTATATCGATTCGATGGTGAATGACGAAACACGGAGATTTTCTAAGGTTTTTACTACATATTAACACTTTTCACATTTTCTCGTGTTACGTGGCTGCCAGTCCTCGGTTCATGCAAAATCTTAAGGTCCTCGGTCATGTCCAAGGCACCAAACCGTCCAATAATTCAATAATCGATAACTAAAACTATAAATGTAGCGCTTCTTACTGGGCGATTGCATCAACTTAGATGCTTCCCCTGTGTTCTACTGTGCTGCTTGTATTGTCCCCACATACCGCAGCACGCGACAAGGGCTGGCAGACCATAAATGTAACCGTTTCAGAGAGAAATGCGACCAATGTGACGATCTCGCGTTATATCGATTCGACGGTGAATGACGAAACACGGAGATTTTCTAAGGTTTTTACTACATATTAACACTTTTCACATTTTCTCGTGTTACGTGGCTGCCAGTCCTCGGTTCATGCAAAATCTTAAGGTCCTCGGTCATGTCCAAGGCACCAAACCGACCAATAATTCAATAATCGATAACTAAAACTATAAATGTAGCTCTTCTTACTGGGCGATTGCATCAACTTAGATGCTTCTCCTGTGTTCTACTGTGCTGCTTGTATTGTCCCCACATACCGCAGCACGCGACAAGGGCTGGCAGACCATAAATGTAACCGTTTCAGAGAGAAATGCGACCAATGTGACGATCTCGCGTTATATCGATTCGATGGTGAATGACGAAACACGGAGATTTTCTAAGGTTTTTACAACATATTAACACTTTTCACATTTTCTCGTGTTACGTGGCTGCCAGTCCTCGGTTCATGCAAAATCTTAAGGTCCTCGGTCATGTCCAAGGCACCAAACCGACCAATAATTCAATAATCGATAACCAAAACTATAAATGTAGCTCTTCTTACTGGGCGATTGCATCAACTTAGATGCTTCTCCTGTGTTCTACTGTGCTGCTCCTTTTATTGTCCCCACATACCGCAGCACGCGACAAGGGCTGGCAGACCATAAATGTAACCGTTTCAGAGAGAAATGCGACCAATGTGACGATCTCGCGTTATATCGATTCGATGGTGAATGACGAAACACGGAGATTTTCTAAGGTTTTTACTACATATTAACACTTTTCACATTTTCTCGTGTTACGTGGCTGCCAGTCCTCGGTTCATGCAAAATCTTAAGGTCCTCGGTCATGTCCAAGGCACCAAACCGACCAATAATTCAATAATCAATAACTAAAACTATAAATGTAGCTCTTCTTACTGGGCGATTGCATCAACTTAGATGCTTCTCCTGTGTTCTACTGTGCTGCTTGTATTGTCCCCACATACCGCAGCACGCGACAAGGGCTGGCAGACCATAAATGTAACCGTTTCAGAGAGAAATGCGACCAATGTGAAGATCTCGCGTTATATCGATTCGATGGTGAATGACGAAACACGGAGATTTTCTAAGGTTTTTACTACATATTAACACTTTTCACATTTTCTCGTGTTACGTGGGTACCAGTCCTCGGTTCATGCAAAATCTTAAGGTCCTCGGTCATGTCCAAGGCACCAAACCGACCAATAATTCAATAATCGATAACTAAAACTATAAATGTAGCTCTTCTTACTGGGCGATTGCATCAACTTAGATGCTTCTCCTGTGTTCTACTGTGCTGCTTGTATTGTCCCCACATACCGCAGCACGCGACAAGGGCTGGCAGACCATAAATGTAACCGTTTCAGAGAGAAATGCGACCAATGTGACGATCTCGCGTTATATCGATTCGATGGTGAATGACGAAACACGGAGATTTTCTAAGGTTTTTACTACATATTAACACTTTTCACATTTTCTCGTGTTACGTGGCTGCCAGTCCTCGGTTCATGCAAAATCTTAAGGTCCTCGGTCATGTCCAAGGCACCAAACCGACCAATAATTTAATAATCGATAACTAAAACTATAAATGTAGCTCTTCTTACAGGGCGATTGCATCAACTTAGATGCTTCTCCTGTGTTCTACTGTGCTGCTTGTATTGTCCCCACATACCGCAGCACGCGACAAGGGCTGGCAGACCATAAATGTAACCGTTTCAGAGAGAAATGCGACCAATGTGACGATCTCGCGTTATATCGATTCGATGGTGAATGACGAAACACGGAGATTTTCTAAGGTTTTTACTACATATTAACACTTTTCACATTTTCTCGTGTTACGTGGCTGCCAGTCCTCGGTTCATGCAAAATCTTAAGGTACTCGGTCCTGTCCAAGGCACCAAACCGACCAATAATTCAATAATCGATAACTAAAACTATAAATGTAGCTCTTCTTACTGGGCGATTGCATCAACTTAGATGCTTCTCCTGTGTTCTAGTGTGCCACTTGTATTGTCCCCACATTCCGCAGCACGCGACAAGGGCTGGCAGACCATAAATGTAACCGTTTCAGAGAGAAATGCGACCAATGTGCGATCTCGCGTTATATCGATTCGATGGTGAATGACGAAACACGGAGATTTTCTAAGGTTTTTACTACATATTAACACTTTTCACATGCTGCCAGTCCTCGGTTCATGCAAAATCTTAAGGTCCTCGGTCATGTCCAAGGCACCAAACCGACCAATAATTCAATAATCGATAACTAAAACTATAAATGTAGCTCTTCTTACTGGGCGATTGCATCAACTTAGATACTTCTCCTGTGTTCTACTGTGCTGCTTGTATTGTCCCCACATACCGCAGCACGCGACAAGCGCTGGCAGACCATAAATGTAACCGTTTCAGAGAGAAATGCGATCAATGTGACGATCTCGCGTTATATCGATTCGATGGTGAATGACGAAACACGGAGATTTTCTAAGGTTTTTACTACATATTAACACTTTTCACATTTTCTCGTGTTACGTGGGTACCAGTCCTCGGTTCATGCACAATCTTAAGGTCCTCGGTCATGTCCAAGGCACCAAACCGACCAATAATTCAATAATCGATAACTAAAACTATAAATGTAGCTCTTCTTACTGGGCGATTGCATCAACTTAGATGCTTCTCCTGTGTTCTACTGTGCTGCTTGTATTGTCCCCACATACCGCAGCACGCGACAAGGGCTGGCAGACAATAATGTAACCGTTTCAGAGAGAAATGCGACCAATGTGACGATCTCGCGTTATATCGATTCGATGGTGAATGACGAAACACGGAGATTTTCTAAGGTTTTTACTACATATTAACACTTTTCACATTTTCTCGTGTTACGTGGCTGCCAGTCCTCGGTTCATGCAAAATCTTAAGGTCCTCGGTCATGTCCAAGGCACCAAACCGACCAATAATTCAATAATCGATAACTAAAACTATAAATGTAGCTCTTCTTACTGGGCGATTGCATCAACTTAGATGCTGCTCCTGTGTTCTACTGTGCTGCTTGTAAGGTCCCCACATACCGCAGCACGCGACAAGGGCTGGCAGACCATAAATGTAACCGTTTCAGAGAGAAATGCGACCAATGTGACGATCTCGCGTTATATCGATTCGATGGTGAATGACGAAACACGGAGATTTTCTAAGGTTTTTACTACATATTAACACTTTTCACATGCTGCCAGTCCTCGGTTCATGCAAAATCTTAAGGTCCTCGGTCATGTCCAAGGCACCAAACCGACCAATAATTCAATAATCGATAACTAAAACTATAAATGTAGCTCTTCTTACTGGGCGATTGCATCAACTTAGATACTTCTCCTGTGTTCTACTGTGCTGCTTGTATTGTCCCCACATACCGCAGCACGCGACAAGCGCTGGCAGACCATAAATGTAACCGTTTCAGAGAGAAATGCGATCAATGTGACGATCTCGCGTTATATCGATTCGATGGTGAATGACGAAACACGGAGATTTTCTAAGGTTTTTACTACATATTAACACTTTTCACATTTTCTCGTGTTACGTGGGTACCAGTCCTCGGTTCATGCACAATCTTAAGGTCCTCGGTCATGTCCAAGGCACCAAACCGACCAATAATTCAATAATCGATAACTAAAACTATAAATGTAGCTCTTCTTACTGGGCGATTGCATCAACTTAGATGCTTCTCCTGTGTTCTACTGTGCTGCTTGTATTGTCCCCACATACCGCAGCACGCGACAAGGGCTGGCAGACAATAATGTAACCGTTTCAGAGAGAAATGCGACCAATGTGACGATCTCGCGTTATATCGATTCGATGGTGAATGACGAAACACGGAGATTTTCTAAGGTTTTTACTACATATTAACACTTTTCACATTTTCTCGTGTTACGTGGCTGCCAGTCCTCGGTTCATGCAAAATCTTAAGGTCCTCGGTCATGTCCAAGGCACCAAACCGACCAATAATTCAATAATCGATAACTAAAACTATAAATGTAGCTCTTCTTACTGGGCGATTGCATCAACTTAGATGCTGCTCCTGTGTTCTACTGTGCTGCTTGTAAGGTCCCCACATACCGCAGCACGCGACAAGGGCTGGCAGACCATAAATGTAACCGTTTCAGAGAGAAATGCGACCAATGTGACGATCTCGCGTTATATCGATTCGATGGTGAATGACGAAACACGGAGATTTTCTAAGGTTTTTACTACATATTAACACTTTTCACATTTTCTCGTGTTACGTGGCTGCCAGTCCTCGGTTCATGCAAAATCTTAAGGTCCTCGGTCATGTCCAAGGCACCAAACCGTCCAATAATTCAATAATCGATAACTAAAACTATAAATGTAGCTCTTCTTACTGGGCGATTGCATCAACTTAGATGCTTCCCCTGTGTTCTACTGTGCTGCTTGTATTGTCCCCACATACCGCAGCACGCGACAAGGGCTGGCAGACCATAAATGTAACCGTTTCAGAGAGAAATGCGACCAATGTGACGATCTCGCGTTATATCGATTCGACGGTGAATGACGAAACACGGAGATTTTCTAAGGTTTTTACTACATATTAACACTTTTCACATTTTCTCGTGTTACGTGGCTGCCAGTCCTCGGTTCATGCAAAATCTTAAGGTCCTCGGTCATGTCCAAGGCACCAAACCGACCAATAATTCAATAATCGATAACTAAAACTATAAATGTAGCTCTTCTTACTGGGCGATTGCATCAACTTAGATGCTTCTCCTGTGTTCTACTGTGCCGCTTGTATTGTCCGCACATACTGCAGCACGCGACAAGGGCTGGCAGACCATAAATGTAACCGTTTCAGAGAGAAATGCGACCAATGTGACGATCTCGCGTTATATCGATTCGATGGTGAATGACGAAACACGGAGATTTTCTAAGGTTTTTACTACATATTAACACTTTTCACATTTTCTCGTGTTACGTGGCTGCCAGTCCTCGGTTCATGCAAAATCTTAAGGTCCTCGGTCATGTCCAAGGCACCAAACCGACCAATAATTCAATAATCGATAACTAAAACTATAAATGTAGCTCTTCTTACTGGGCGATTGTATCAACTTAGATGCTTCTCCTGTGTTCTACTGTGCCGCTTGTATTGTCCCCACATACCGCAGCACGCGACAAGGGCTGGCAGACCATAAATGTAACCGTTTCAGAGAGAAATGCGACCAATGTGACGATCTCGCGTTATATCGATTCGATGGTGAATGACGAAACACGGAGATTTTCTAAGGTTTTTACTACATATTAACACTTTTCACATTTTCTCGTGTTACGTGGCTGCCAGTCCTCGGTTCATGCAAAATCTTAAGGTCCTCGGTCATGTCCAAGGCACCAAACCGACCAATAATTCAATAATCGATAACTAAAACTATAAATGTAGCTCTTCTTACTGGGCGATTGCATCAACTTAGATGCTTCTCCTGTGTTCTACTGTGCTGCTTGAATTGTCCCCACATACCGCAGCACGCGACAAGGGCTGGCAGACCATAAATGTAACCGTTTCAGAGAGAAATGCGACCAATGTGACGATCTCGCGTTATATCGATTCGATGGTGAATGACGAAACACGGAGATTTTCTAAGGTTTTTACTACATATTAACACTTTTCACATTTTCTCGTGTTACGTGGGTACCAGTCCCCGGTTCATGCACAATCTTAAGGTCCTCGGTCATGTCCAAGGCACCAAACCGACCAATAATTCAATAATCGATAACTAAAACTATAAATGTAGCTCTTCTTACTGGGCGATTGCATTAACTTAGATGCTTCTCCTGTGTTCTACTGTGCTGCTTGTATTGTCCCCACATACCGCAGCACGCGACAAGGGCTGGCAGACCATAAATGTAACCGTTTCAGAGAGAAATGCGACCAATGTGACGATCTCGCGTTATATCGATTCGATGGTGAATGACGAAACACGGAGATTTTCTAAGGTTTTTACTACATATTAACACTTTTCACATTTTCTCGTGTTACGTGGCTACCAGTCCTCGGTTCATGCAAAATCTTAAGGTCCTCGGTCATGTCCAAGGCACCAAACCGACCAATAATTCAATAATCGATAACTATACTATAAATGTAGCTCTTCTTACTGGGCGATTGCATCAACTTAGATGCTTCTCCTGTGTTCTACTGTGCTGCTTGTATTGTCCCCACATACCGCAGCACGCGACAAGGGCTGGCAGACCATAAATGTAACCGTTTCAGAGAGAAATGCGACCAATGTGACGATCTGGCGTTATATCGATTCGATGGTGAATGACGAAACACGGAGATTTTCTAATTTTTTTACTACATATTAACACTTTTCACATTTTCTCGTGTTACGTGGCTGCCAGTCCTCGGTTCATGCAAAATCTTAAGGTCCTCGGTCATGTCCAAGGCACCAAACCGTCCAATAATTCAATAATCGATAACTAAAACTATAAATGTAGCTCTTCTTACTGGGCGATTGCATCAACTTAGATGCTTCTCCTGTGTTCTACTGTGCTGCTTGTATTGTCCCCACATACCGCAGCACGCGACAAGGGCTGGCAGACCATAAATGTAACCGTTTCAGAGAGAAATGCGACCAATGTGACGATCTGGCGTTATATCGATTCGATGGTGAATGACGAAACACGGAGATTTTCTAATTTTTTTACTACATATTAACACTTTTCACATTTTCTCGTGTTACGTGGCTGCCAGTCCTCGGTTCATGCAAAATCTTAAGGTCCTCGGTCATGTCCAAGGCACCAAACCGTCCAATAATTCAATAATCGATAACTAAAACTATAAATGTAGCTCTTCTTACTGGGCGATTGCATCAACTTAGATGCTTCTCCTGTGTTCTACTGTGCCGCTTGTATTGTCCGCACATACTGCAGCACGCGACAAGGGCTGGCAGACCATAAATGTAACCGTTTCAGAGAGAAATGCGACCAATGTGACGATCTCGCGTTATATCGATTCGATGGTGAATGACGAAACACGGAGATTTTCTAAGGTTTTTACTACATATTAACACTTTTCACATTTTCTCGTGTTACGTGGCTGCCAGTCCTCGGTTCATGCAAAATCTTAAGGTCCTCGGTCATGTCCAAGGCACCAAACCGACCAATAATTCAATAATCGATAACTAAAACTATAAATGTAGCTCTTCTTACTGGGCGATTGCATCAACTTAGATGCTTCTCCTGTGTTCTACTGTGCTGCTTGTATTGTCCCCACATACCGCAGCACGCGACAAGGGCTGGCAGACCATAAATGTAACCGTTTCAGAGAGAAATGCGACCAATGTGACGATCTCGCGTTATATCGATTCGATGGTGAATGACGAAACACGGAGATTTTCTAAGGTTTTTACTACATATTAACACTTTTCACATTTTCTCGTGTTACGTGGCTGCCAGTCCTCGGTTCATGTAAAATCTTAAGGTCCTAGGACATGTCCAAGGCACCAAACCGACCAATAATTCAATAATCGATAACTAAAACTATAAATGTAGCTCTTCTTACTGGGCGATTGCATCAACTTAGATGCTTCTCCTGTGTTCTACTGTGCTGCTTGTATTGTCCCCACATACCGCAGCACGCGACAAGGGCTGGCAGACCATAAATGTAACCGTTTCAGAGAGAAATGCGACCAATGTGACGATCTCGCGTTATATCGATTCGATGGTGAATGACGAAACACGGAGATTTTCTAAGGTTTTTACTACATATTAACACTTTTCACATTTTCTCGTGTTACGTGGCTGCCAGTCCTCGGTTCATGCAAAATCTTAAGGTCCTCGGTCATGTCCAAGGCACCAAACCGACCAATAATTCAATAATCGATAACTAAAACTATAAATGTAGCTCTTCTTACTAGGCGATTGCATCAACTTAGATGCTTCTCCTGTGTTCTAGTGTGCCACTTGTATTGTCCCCACATTCCGCAGCACGCGACAAGGGCTGGCAGACCATAAATGTAACCGTTTCAGAGAGAAATGCGACCAATGTGCGATCTCGCGTTATATCGATTCGATGGTGAATGACGAAACACGGAGATTTTCTAAGGTTTTTACTACATATTAACACTTTTCACATGCTGCCAGTCCTCGGTTCATGCAAAATCTTAAGGTCCTCGGTCATGTCCAAGGCACCAAACCGACCAATAATTCAATAATCGATAACTAAAACTATAATTGTAGCTCTTCTTACTGGGCGATTGCATCAACTTAGATGCTTCTCCTGTGTTCTACTGTGCTGCTTGTATTGTCCCCACATACCGCAGCACGCGACAAGGGCTGGCAGACCATAAATGTAACCGTTTCAGAGAGAAATGCGACCAATGTGACGATCTCGCGTTATATCGATTCGATGGTGAATGACGAAACACGGAGATTTTCTAAGGTTTTTACTACATATTAACACTTTTCACATTTTCTCGTGTTACGTGGCTGCCAGTCCTCGGTTCATGCAAAATCTTAAGGTCCTCGGTCATGTCCAAGGCACCAAACCGTCCAATAATTCAATAATCGATAACTAAAACTATAAATGTAGCTCTTCTTACTGGGCGATTGCATCAACTTAGATGCTTCCCCTGTGTTCTACTGTGCTGCTTGTATTGTCCATACATACCGCAGCACGCGACAAGGGCTGGCAGACCATAAATGTAACCGTTTCAGAGAGAAATGCGACCAATGTGACGATCTCGCGTTATATCGATTCGACGGTGAATGACGAAACACGGAGATTTTCTAAGGTTTTTACTACATATTAACACTTTTCACATTTTCTCGTGTTACGTGGCTGCCAGTCCTCGGTTCATGCAAAATCTTAAGGTCCTCGGTCATGTCCAAGGCACCAAACCGACCAATAATTCAATAATCGATAACTAAAACTATAATTGTAGCTCTTCTTACTGGGCGATTGCATCAACTTAGATGCTTCTCCTGTGTTCTACTGTGCTGCTTGTATTGTCCCCACATACCGCAGCACGCGACAAGGGCTGGCGGACCATAAATGTAACCGTTTCAGAGAGAAATGCGACCAATGTGACGATCTCGCGTTATATCGATTCGATGGTGAATGACGAAACACGGAGATTTTCTAAGGTTTTTACTACATATTAACACTTTTCACATTTTCTCGTGTTACGTGGCTGCCAGTCCTCGGTTCATGCAAAATCTTAAGGTCCTCGGTCATGTCCAAGGCACCAAACCGACCAATAATTCAATAATCGATAACTAAAACTATAAATGTAGCTCTACTTACTGGGCGATTGCATCAACTTAGATGCTGCTCCTGTGTTCTACTGTGCTGCTTGTAAGGTCCCCACATACCGCAGCACGCGACAAGGGCTGGCAGACCATAAATGTAACCGTTTCAGAGAGAAATGCGACCAATGTGACGATCTCGCGTTATATCGATTCGATGGTGAATGACGAAACACGGAGATTTTCTAAGGTTTTTACTACATATTAACACTTTTCACATTTTCTCGTGTTACGTGGCTGCCAGTCCTCGGTTCATGCAAAATCTTAATGTCCTCGGTCATGTCCAAGGCACCAAACCGACCAATAATTCAATAATCGATAACTAAAACTATTAATGTAGCTCTTCTTACTGGGCGATTGCATCAACTTAGATGCTTCTCCTGTGTTCTACTGTGCTGCTTGTATTGTCCCCACATACCGCAGCACGCGACAAGGGCTGGCAGACCATAAATGTAACCGTTTCAGAGAGAAATGCGACCAATGTGACGATCTCGCGTTATATCGATTCGATGGTGAATGACGAAACACGGAGATTTTCTAAGGTTTTTACTACATATTAACACTTTTCACATTTTCTCGTGTTACGTGGCTGCCAGTCCTCGGTTCATGCAAAATCTTAAGGTCCTCGGTCATGTCCAAGGCACCAAACCGTCCAATAATTCAACAATCGATAACTAAAACTATAAATGTAGCTCTTCTTACTGGGCGATTGCATCAACTTAGATGCTTCTCCTGTGTTCTACTGTGCTGCTTGTATTGTCCCCACATACCGCAGCACGCGACAAGGGCTGGCAGACCATAAATGTAACCGTTTCAGAGAGAAATGCGACCAATGTGACGATCTCGCGTTATATCGATTCGATGGTGAATGACGAAACACGGAGATTTTCTAAGGTTTTTACTACATATTAACACTTTTCACATTTTCTCGTGTTACGTGGGTACCAGTCCTCGGTTCATGCAAAATCTTAAGGTCCTCGGTCATGTGCAAGGCACCAAACCGACCAATAATTCAATAATCGATAACTAAAACTATAATTGTAGCTCTTCTTACTGGGCGATTGCATCAACTTAGATGCTTCTCCTGTGTTCTACTGTGCTGCTTGTATTGTCCCCACATACCGCAGCACGCGACAAGGGCTGGCAGACCATAAATGTAACCGTTTCAGAGAGTAATGCGACCAATGTGACGATCTCGCGTTATATCGATTCGATGGTGAATGACGAAACACGGAGATTTTCTAAGGTTTTTACTACATATTAACACTTTTCACATGCTGCCAGTCCTCGGTTCATGCAAAATCTTAAGGTCCTCGGTCATGTCCAAGGCACCAAACCGACCAATAATTCAATAATCGATAACTAAAACTATAAATGTAGCTCTTCTTACTGGGCGATTGCATCAACTTAGATACTTCTCCTGTGTTCTACTGTGCTGCTTGTATTGTCCCCACATACCGCAGCACGCGACAAGCGCTGGCAGACCATAAATGTAACCGTTTCAGAGAGAAATGCGATCAATGTGACGATCTCGCGTTATATCGATTCGATGGTGAATGACGAAACACGGAGATTTTCTAAGGTTTTTACTACATATTAACACTTTTCACATTTTCTCGTGTTACGTGGGTACCAGTCCTCGGTTCATGCACAATCTTAAGGTCCTCGGTCATGTCCAAGGCACGAAACCGACCAATAATTCAATAATCGATAACTAAAACTATAAATGTAGCTCTTCTTACTGGGCGATTGCATCAACTTAGATGCTTCTCCTGTGTTCTACTGTGCTGCTTGTATTGTCCCCACATACCGCAGCACGCGACAAGGGCTGGCAGACAATAATGTAACCGTTTCAGAGAGAAATGCGACCAATGTGACGATCTCGCGTTATATCGATTCGATGGTGAATGACGAAACACGGAGATTTTCTAAGGTTTTTACTACATATTAACACTTTTCACATTTTCTCGTGTTACGTGGCTGCCAGTCCTCGGTTCATGCAAAATCTTAAGGTCCTCGGTCATGTCCAAGGCACCAAACCGACCAATAATTCAATAATCGATAACTAAAACTATAATTGTAGCTCTTCTTACTGGGCGATTGCATCAACTTAGATGCTTCTCCTGTGTTCTACTGTGCTGCTTGTATTGTCCCCACATACCGCAGCACGCGACAAGGGCTGGCAGACCATAAATGTAACCGTTTCAGAGAGAAATGCGACCAATGTGACGATCTCGCGTTATATCGATTCGATGGTGAATGACGAAACACGGAGATTTTCTAAGGTTTTTACTACATATTAACACTTTTCACATTTTCTCGTGTTACGTGGCTGCCAGTCCTCGGTTCATGCAAAATCTTAAGGTCCTCGGTCATGTCCAAGGCACCAAACCGACCAATAATTCAATAATCGATAACTAAAACTATAATTGTAGCTCTTCTTACTGGGCGATTGCATCAACTTAGATGCTTCCCCTGTGTTCTACTGTGCTGCTTGTATTGTCCCCACATACCGCAGCACGCGACAAGGGCTGGCAGACCATAAATGTAACCGTTTCAGAGAGAAATGCGACCAATGTGACGATCTCGCGTTATATCGATTCGACGGTGAATGACGAAACACGGAGATTTTCTAAGGTTTTTACTACATATTAACACTTTTCACATTTTCTCGTGTTACGTGGCTGCCAGTCCTCGGTTCATGCAAAATCTTAAGGTCCTCGGTCATGTCCAAGGCACCAAACCGACCAATAATTCAATAATCGATAACTAAAACTATAATTGTAGCTCTTCTTACTGGGCGATTGCATCAACTTAGATGCTTCTCCTGTGTTCTACTGTGCTGCTTGTATTGTCCCCACATACCGCAGCACGCGACAAGGGCTGGCAGACCATAAATGTAACCGTTTCAGAGAGAAATGCGACCAATGTGACGATCTCGCGTTATATCGATTCGATGGTGAATGACGAAACACGGAGATTTTCTAAGGTTTTTACTACATATTAACACTTTTCACATTTTCTCGTGTTACGTGGCTGCCAGTCCTCGGTTCATGCAAAATCTTAAGGTCCTCGGTCATGTCCAAGGCACCAAACCGACCAATAATTCAATAATCGATAACTATACTATAAATGTAGCTCTTCTTACTGGGCGATTGCATCAACTTAGATGCTTCTCCTGTGTTCTACTGTGCTGCTTGTATTGTCCCCACATACCGCAGCACGCGACAAGGGCTGGCAGACCGTAAATGTAACCGTTTCAGAGAGAAATGCGACCAATGTGACGATCTGGCGTTATATCGATTCGATGGTGAATGACGAAACACGGAGATTTTCTAATTTTTTTACTACATATTAACACTTTTCACATTTTCTCGTGTTACGTGGCTGCCAGTCCTCGGTTCATGCAAAATCTTAAGGTCCTCGGTCATGTCCAAGGCACCAAACCGTCCAATAATTCAATAATCGATAACTAAAACTATAAATGTAGCTCTTCTTACTGGGCGATTGCATCAACTTAGATGCTTCTCCTGTGTTCTACTGTGCTGCTTGTATTGTCCCCACATACCGCAGCACGCGACAAGGGCTGGCAGACCATAAATGTAACCGTTTCAGAGAGAAATGCGACCAATGTGACGATCTGGCGTTATATCGATTCGATGGTGAATGACGAAACACGGAGATTTTCTAATTTTTTTACTACATATTAACACTTTTCACATTTTCTCGTGTTACGTGGCTGCCAGTCCTCGGTTCATGCAAAATCTTAAGGTCCTCGGTCATGTCCAAGGCACCAAACCGACCAATAATTCAATAATCGATAACTAAAACTATAATTGTAGCTCTTCTTACTGGGCGATTGCATCAACTTAGATGCTTCTCCTGTGTTCTACTGTGCTGCTTGTATTGTCCCCACATACCGCAGCACGCGACAAGGGCTGGCAGACCATAAATGTAACCGTTTCAGAGAGAAATGCGACCAATGTGACGATCTCGCGTTATATCGATTCGATGGTGAATGACGAAACACGGAGATTTTCTAAGGTTTTTACTACATATTAACACTTTTCACATTTTCTCGTGTTACGTGGCTGCCAGTCCTCGGTTCATGCAAAATCTTAAGGTCCTCGGTCATGTCCAAGGCACCAAACCGTCCAATAATTCAATAATCGATAACTAAAACTATAAATGTAGCTCTTCTTACTGGGCGATTGCATCAACTTAGATGCTTCCCCTGTGTTCTACTGTGCTGCTTGTATTGTCCCCACATACCGCAGCACGCGACAAGGGCTGGCAGACCATAAATGTAACCGTTTCAGAGAGAAATGCGACCAATGTGACGATCTCGCGTTATATCGATTCGACGGTGAATGACGAAACACGGAGATTTTCTAAGGTTTTTACTACATATTAACACTTTTCACATTTTCTCGTGTTACGTGGCTGCCAGTCCTCGGTTCATGCAAAATCTTAAGGTCCTCGGTCATGTCCAAGGCACCAAACCGACCAATAATTCAATAATCGATAACTAAAACTATAATTGTAGCTCTTCTTACTGGGCGATTGCATCAACTTAGATGCTTCTCCTGTGTTCTACTGTGCTGCTTGTATTGTCCCCACATACCGCAGCACGCGACAAGGGCTGGCAGACCATAAATGTAACCGTTTCAGAGAGAAATGCGACCAATGTGACGATCTCGCGTTATATCGATTCGATGGTGAATGACGAAACACGGAGATTTTCTAAGGTTTTTACTACATATTAACACTTTTCACATTTTCTCGTGTTACGTGGCTGCCAGTCCTCGGTTCATGCAAAATCTTAAGGTCCTCGGTCATGTCCAAGGCACCAAACCGACCAATAATTCAATAATCGATAACTAAAACTATAAATGTAGCTCTTCTTACTGGGCGATTGCATCAACTTAGATGCTTCTCCTGTGTTCTACTGTGCTGCTTGAATTGTCCCCACATACCGCAGCACGCGACAAGGGCTGGCAGACCATAAATGTAACCGTTTCAGAGAGAAATGCGACCAATGTGACGATCTCGCGTTATATCGATTCGATGGTGAATGACGAAACACGGAGATTTTCTAAGGTTTTTACTACATATTAACACTTTTCACATTTTCTCGTGTTACGTGGCTACCAGTCCTCGGTTCATGCAAAATCTTAAGGTCCTCGGTCATGTCCAAGGCACCAAACCGACCAATAATTCAATAATCGATAACTATACTATAAATGTAGCTCTTCTTACTGGGCGATTGCATCAACTTAGATGCTTCTCCTGTGTTCTACTGTGCTGCTTGTATTGTCCCCACATACCGCAGCACGCGACAAGGGCTGGCAGACCGTAAATGTAACCGTTTCAGAGAGAAATGCGACCAATGTGACGATCTGGCGTTATATCGATTCGATGGTGAATGACGAAACACGGAGATTTTCTAATTTTTTTACTACATATTAACACTTTTCACATTTTCTCGTGTTACGTGGCTGCCAGTCCTCGGTTCATGCAAAATCTTAAGGTCCTCGGTCATGTCCAAGGCACCAAACCGTCCAATAATTCAATAATCGATAACTAAAACTATAAATGTAGCTCTTCTTACTGGGCGATTGCATCAACTTAGATGCTTCTCCTGTGTTCTACTGTGCTGCTTGTATTGTCCCCACATACCGCAGCACGCGACAAGGGCTGGCAGACCATAAATGTAACCGTTTCAGAGAGAAATGCGACCAATGTGACGATCTGGCGTTATATCGATTCGATGGTGAATGACGAAACACGGAGATTTTCTAATTTTTTTACTACATATTAACACTTTTCACATTTTCTCGTGTTACGTGGCTGCCAGTCCTCGGTTCATGCAAAATCTTAAGGTCCTCGGTCATGTCCAAGGCACCAAACCGTCCAATAATTCAATAATCGATAACTAAAACTATAAATGTAGCTCTTCTTACTGGGCGATTGCATCAACTTAGATGCTTCTCCTGTGTTCTACTGTGCCGCTTGTATTGTCCGCACATACTGCAGCACGCGACAAGGGCTGGCAGACCATAAATGTAACCGTTTCAGAGAGAAATGCGACCAATGTGACGATCTCGCGTTATATCGATTCGATGGTGAATGACGAAACACGGAGATTTTCTAAGGTTTTTACTACATATTAACACTTTTCACATTTTCTCGTGTTACGTGGCTGCCAGTCCTCGGTTCATGCAAAATCTTAAGGTCCTCGGTCATGTCCAAGGCACCAAACCGACCAATAATTCAATAATCGATAACTAAAACTATAAATGTAGCTCTTCTTACTGGGCGATTGCATCAACTTAGATGCTTCTCCTGTGTTCTACTGTGCTGCTTGTATTGTCCCCACATACCGCAGCACGCGACAAGGGCTGGCAGACCATAAATGTAACCGTTTCAGAGAGAAATGCGACCAATGTGACGATCTCGCGTTATATCGATTCGATGGTGAATGACGAAACACGGAGATTTTCTAAGGTTTTTACTACATATTAACACTTTTCACATTTTCTCGTGTTACGTGGCTGCCAGTCCTCGGTTCATGTAAAATCTTAAGGTCCTAGGACATGTCCAAGGCACCAAACCGACCAATAATTCAATAATCGATAACTAAAACTATAAATGTAGCTCTTCTTACTGGGCGATTGCATCAACTTAGATGCTTCTCCTGTGTTCTACTGTGCTGCTTGTATTGTCCCCACATACCGCAGCACGCGACAAGGGCTGGCAGACCATAAATGTAACCGTTTCAGAGAGAAATGCGACCAATGTGACGATCTCGCGTTATATCGATTCGATGGTGAATGACGAAACACGGAGATTTTCTAAGGTTTTTACTACATATTAACACTTTTCACATTTTCTCGTGTTACGTGGCTGCCAGTCCTCGGTTCATGCAAAATCTTAAGGTCCTCGGTCATGTCCAAGGCACCAAACCGACCAATAATTCAATAATCGATAACTAAAACTATAAATGTAGCTCTTCTTACTAGGCGATTGCATCAACTTAGATGCTTCTCCTGTGTTCTAGTGTGCCACTTGTATTGTCCCTACATTCCGCAGCACGCGACAAGGGCTGGCAGACCATAAATGTAACCGTTTCAGAGAGAAATGCGACCAATGTGCGATCTCGCGTTATATCGATTCGATGGTGAATGACGAAACACGGAGATTTTCTAAGGTTTTTACTACATATTAACACTTTTCACATGCTGCCAGTCCTCGGTTCATGCAAAATCTTAAGGTCCTCGGTCATGTCCAAGGCACCAAACCGACCAATAATTCAATAATCGATAACTAAAACTATAATTGTAGCTCTTCTTACTGGGCGATTGCATCAACTTAGATGCTTCTCCTGTGTTCTACTGTGCTGCTTGTATTGTCCCCACATACCGCAGCACGCGACAAGGGCTGGCAGACCATAAATGTAACCGTTTCAGAGAGAAATGCGACCAATGTGACGATCTCGCGTTATATCGATTCGATGGTGAATGACGAAACACGGAGATTTTCTAAGGTTTTTACTGCATATTAACACTTTTCACATTTTCTCGTGTTACGTGGCTGCCAGTCCTCGGTTCATGCAAAATCTTAAGGTCCTCGGTCATGTCCAAGGCACCAAACCGTCCAATAATTCAATAATCGATAACTAAAACTATAAATGTAGCTCTTCTTACTGGGCGATTGCATCAACTTAGATGCTTCCCCTGTGTTCTACTGTGCTGCTTGTATTGTCCATACATACCGCAGCACGCGACAAGGGCTGGCAGACCATAAATGTAACCGTTTCAGAGAGAAATGCGACCAATGTGACGATCTCGCGTTATATCGATTCGACGGTGAATGACGAAACACGGAGATTTTCTAAGGTTTTTACTACATATTAACACTTTTCACATTTTCTCGTGTTACGTGGCTGCCAGTCCTCGGTTCATGCAAAATCTTAAGGTCCTCGGTCATGTCCAAGGCACCAAACCGACCAATAATTCAATAATCGATAACTAAAACTATAATTGTAGCTCTTCTTACTGGGCGATTGCATCAACTTAGATGCTTCTCCTGTGTTCTACTGTGCTGCTTGTATTGTCCCCACATACCGCAGCACGCGACAAGGGCTGGCGGACCATAAATGTAACCGTTTCAGAGAGAAATGCGACCAATGTGACGATCTCGCGTTATATCGATTCGATGGTGAATGACGAAACACGGAGATTTTCTAAGGTTTTTACTACATATTAACACTTTTCACATTTTCTCGTGTTACGTGGCTGCCAGTCCTCGGTTCATGCAAAATCTTAAGGTCCTCGGTCATGTCCAAGGCACCAAACCGACCAATAATTCAATAATCGATAACTAAAACTATAAATGTAGCTCTTCTTACTGGGCGATTGCATCAACTTAGATGCTGCTCCTGTGTTCTACTGTGCTGCTTGTAAGGTCCCCACATACCGCAGCACGCGACAAGGGCTGGCAGACCATAAATGTAACCGTTTCAGAGAGAAATGCGACCAAGGTGACGATCTCGCGTTATATCGATTCGATGGTGAATGACGAAACACGGAGATTTTCTAAGGTTTTTACTACATATTAACACTTTTCACATTTTCTCGTGTTACGTGGCTGCCAGTCCTCGGTTCATGCAAAATCTTAAGGTCCTCGGTCATGTCCAAGGCACCAAACCGACCAATAATTCAATAATCGATAACTAAAACTATTAATGTAGCTCTTCTTACTGGGCGATTGCATCAACTTAGATGCTTCTCCTGTGTTCTACTGTGCTGCTTGTATTGTCCCCACATACCGCAGCACGCGACAAGGGCTGGCAGACCATAAATGTAACCGTTTCAGAGAGAAATGCGACCAATGTGACGATCTCGCGTTATATCGATTCGATGGTGAATGACGAAACACGGAGATTTTCTAAGGTTTTTACTACATATTAACACTTTTCACATTTTCTCGTGTTACGTGGCTGCCAGTCCTCGGTTCATGCAAAATCTTAAGGTCCTCGGTCATGTCCAAGGCACCAAACCGTCCAATAATTCAACAATCGATAACTAAAACTATAAATGTAGCTCTTCTTACTGGGCGATTGCATCAACTTAGATGCTTCTCCTGTGTTCTACTGTGCTGCTTGTATTGTCCCCACATACCGCAGCACGCGACAAGGGCTGGCAGACCATAAATGTAACCGTTTCAGAGAGAAATGCGACCAATGTGACGATCTCGCGTTATATCGATTCGATGGTGAATGACGAAACACGGAGATTTTCTAAGGTTTTTACTACATATTAACACTTTTCACATTTTCTCGTGTTACGTGGGTACCAGTCCTCGGTTCATGCAAAATCTTAAGGTCCTCGGTCATGTGCAAGGCACCAAACCGACCAATAATTCAATAATCGATAACTAAAACTATAATTGTAGCTCTTCTTACTGGGCGATTGCATCAACTTAGATGCTTCTCCTGTGTTCTACTGTGCTGCTTGTATTGTCCCCACATACCGCAGCACGCGACAAGGGCTGGCAGACCATAAATGTAACCGTTTCAGAGAGTAATGCGACCAATGTGACGATCTCGCGTTATATCGATTCGATGGTGAATGACGAAACACGGAGATTTTCTAAGGTTTTTACTACATATTAACACTTTTCACATGCTGCCAGTCCTCGGTTCATGCAAAATCTTAAGGTCCTCGGTCATGTCCAAGGCACCAAACCGACCAATAATTCAATAATCGATAACTAAAACTATAAATGTAGCTCTTCTTACTGGGCGATTGCATCAACTTAGATACTTCTCCTGTGTTCTACTGTGCTGCTTGTATTGTCCCCACATACCGCAGCACGCGACAAGCGCTGGCAGACCATAAATGTAACCGTTTCAGAGAGAAATGCGATCAATGTGACGATCTCGCGTTATATCGATTCGATGGTGAATGACGAAACACGGAGATTTTCTAAGGTTTTTACTACATATTAACACTTTTCACATTTTCTCGTGTTACGTGGGTACCAGTCCTCGGTTCATGCACAATCTTAAGGTCCTCGGTCATGTCCAAGGCACCAAACCGACCAATAATTCAATAATCGATAACTAAAACTATAAATGTAGCTCTTCTTACTGGGCGATTGCATCAACTTAGATGCTTCTCCTGTGTTCTACTGTGCTGCTTGTATTGTCCCCACATACCGCAGCACGCGACAAGGGCTGGCAGACAATAATGTAACCGTTTCAGAGAGAAATGCGACCAATGTGACGATCTCGCGTTATATCGATTCGATGGTGAATGACGAAACACGGAGATTTTCTAAGGTTTTTACTACATATTAACACTTTTCACATTTTCTCGTGTTACGTGGCTGCCAGTCCTCGGTTCATGCAAAATCTTAAGGTCCTCGGTCATGTCCAAGGCACCAAACCGACCAATAATTCAATAATCGATAACTAAAACTATAATTGTAGCTCTTCTTACTGGGCGATTGCATCAACTTAGATGCTTCTCCTGTGTTCTACTGTGCTGCTTGTATTGTCCCCACATACCGCAGCACGCGACAAGGGCTGGCAGACCATAAATGTAACCGTTTCAGAGAGAAATGCGACCAATGTGACGATCTCGCGTTATATCGATTCGATGGTGAATGACGAAACACGGAGATTTTCTAAGGTTTTTACTACATATTAACACTTTTCACATTTTCTCGTGTTACGTGGCTGCCAGTCCTCGGTTCATGCAAAATCTTAAGGTCCTCGGTCATGTCCAAGGCACCAAACCGTCCAATAATTCAATAATCGATAACTAAAACTATAAATGTAGCTCTTCTTACTGGGCGATTGCATCAACTTAGATGCTTCCCCTGTGTTCTACTGTGCTGCTTGTATTGTCCCCACATACCGCAGCACGCGACAAGGGCTGGCAGACCATAAATGTAACCGTTTCAGAGAGAAATGCGACCAATGTGACGATCTCGCGTTATATCGATTCGACGGTGAATGACGAAACACGGAGATTTTCTAAGGTTTTTACTACATATTAACACTTTTCACATTTTCTCGTGTTACGTGGCTGCCAGTCCTCGGTTCATGCAAAATCTTAAGGTCCTCGGTCATGTCCAAGGCACCAAACCGACCAATAATTCAATAATCGATAACTAAAACTATAATTGTAGCTCTTCTTACTGGGCGATTGCATCAACTTAGATGCTTCTCCTGTGTTCTACTGTGCTGCTTGTATTGTCCCCACATACCGCAGCACGCGACAAGGGCTGGCAGACCATAAATGTAACCGTTTCAGAGAGAAATGCGACCAATGTGACGATCTCGCGTTATATCGATTCGATGGTGAATGACGAAACACGGAGATTTTCTAAGGTTTTTACTACATATTAACACTTTTCACATTTTCTCGTGTTACGTGGCTGCCAGTCCTCGGTTCATGCAAAATCTTAATGTCCTCGGTCATGTCGAAGGCACCAAACCGACCAATAATTCAATAATCGATAACTAAAACTATAAATGTAGCTCTTCTTACTGGGCGATTGCATCAACTTAGATGCTTCTCCTGTGTTCTACTGTGCTGCTTGTATTGTCCCCACATACCGCAGCACGCGACAAGGGCTGGCAGACCATAAATGTAACCGTTTCAGAGAGAAATGCGACCAATGTGACGATCTCGCGTTATATCGATTCGATGGTGAATGACGAAACACGGAGATTTTCTAAGGTTTTTACTACATATTAACACTTTTCACATTTTCTCGTGTTACGTGGCTGCCAGTCCTCGGTTCATGCAAAATCTTAAGGTCCTCGGTCATGTCCAAGGCACCAAACCGACCAATAATTCAATAATCGATAACTAAAACTATAAATGTAGCTCTTCTTACTGGGCGATTGCATCAACTTAGATGCTTCTCCTGTGTTCTACTGTGCTGCTTGTATTGTCCCCACATACCGCAGCACGCGACAAGGGCTGGCAGACCATAAATGTAACCGTTTCAGAGAGAAATGCGACCAATGTGACGATCTCGCGTTATATCGATTCGATGGTGAATGACGAAACACGGAGATTTTCTAAGGTTTTTACTACATATTAACACTTTTCACATTTTCTCGTGTTACGTGGGTACCAGTCCTCGGTTCATGCACAATCTTAAGGTCCTCGGTCATGTCCAAGGCACCAAACCGACCAATAATTCAATAATCGATAACTAAAACTATAAATGTAGCTCTTCTTACTGGGCGATTGCATCAACTAAGATGCTTCTCCTGTGTTCTACTGTGCTGCTTGTATTGTCCCCACATACCGCAGCACGCGACAAGGGCTGGCAGACCATAAATGTAACCGTTTCAGAGAGAAATGCGACCAATGTGACGATCTCGCGTTATATCGATTCGATGGTGAATGACGAAACACGGAGATTTTCTAAGGTTTTTACTACATATTAACACTTTTCACATTTTCTCGTGTTACGTGGCTGCCAGTCCTCGGTTCATGCAAAATCTTAATGTCCTCGGTCATGTCCAAGGCACCAAACCGACCAATAATTCAATAATCGATAACTAAAACTATAAATGTAGCTCTTCTTACTGGGCGATTGCATCAACTTAGATGCTTCTCCTGTGTTCTACTGTGCTGCTTGTATTGTCCCCACATACCGCAGCACGCGACAAGCGCTGGCAGACCATAAATGTAACCGTTTCAGAGAGAAATGCGATCAATGTGACGATCTCGCGTTATATCGATTCGATGGTGAATGACGAAACACGGAGATTTTCTAAGGTTTTTACTACATATTAACACTTTTCACATTTTCTCGTGTTACGTGGGTACCAGTCCTCGGTTCATGCACAATCTTAAGGTCCTCGGTCATGTCCAAGGCACCAAACCGACCAATAATTCAATAATCGATAACTAAAACTATAAATGTAGCTCTTCTTACTGGGCGATTGCATCAACTTAGATGCTTCTCCTGTGTTCTACTGTGCTGCTTGTATTGTCCCCACATACCGCAGCACGCGACAAGGGCTGGCAGACAATAATGTAACCGTTTCAGAGAGAAATGCGACCAATGTGACGATCTCGCGTTATATCGATTCGATGGTGAATGACGAAACACGGAGATTTTCTAAGGTTTTTACTACATATTAACACTTTTCACATTTTCTCGTGTTACGTGGCTGCCAGTCCTCGGTTCATGCAAAATCTTAAGGTCCTCGGTCATGTCCAAGGCACCAAACCGACCAATAATTCAATAATCGATAACTAAAACTATAATTGTAGCTCTTCTTACTGGGCGATTGCATCAACTTAGATGCTTCTCCTGTGTTCTACTGTGCTGCTTGTATTGTCCCCACATACCGCAGCACGCGACAAGGGCTGGCAGACCATAAATGTAACCGTTTCAGAGAGAAATGCGACCAATGTGACGATCTCGCGTTATATCGATTCGATGGTGAATGACGAAACACGGAGATTTTCTAAGGTTTTTACTACATATTAACACTTTTCACATTTTCTCGTGTTACGTGGCTGCCAGTCCTCGGTTCATGCAAAATCTTAAGGTCCTCGGTCATGTCCAAGGCACCAAACCGTCCAATAATTCAATAATCGATAACTAAAACTATAAATGTAGCTCTTCTTACTGGGCGATTGCATCAACTTAGATGCTTCCCCTGTGTTCTACTGTGCTGCTTGTATTGTCCCCACATACCGCAGCACGCGACAAGGGCTGGCAGACCATAAATGTAACCGTTTCAGAGAGAAATGCGACCAATGTGACGATCTCGCGTTATATCGATTCGACGGTGAATGACGAAACACGGAGATTTTCTAAGGTTTTTACTACATATTAACACTTTTCACATTTTCTCGTGTTACGTGGCTGCCAGTCCTCGGTTCATGCAAAATCTTAAGGTCCTCGGTCATGTCCAAGGCACCAAACCGACCAATAATTCAATAATCGATAACTAAAACTATAATTGTAGCTCTTCTTACTGGGCGATTGCATCAACTTAGATGCTTCTCCTGTGTTCTACTGTGCTGCTTGTATTGTCCCCACATACCGCAGCACGCGACAAGGGCTGGCAGACCATAAATGTAACCGTTTCAGAGAGAAATGCGACCAATGTGACGATCTCGCGTTATATCAATTCGATGGTGAATGACGAAACACGGAGATTTTCTAAGGTTTTTACTACATATTAACACTTTTCACATTTTCTCGTGTTACGTGGCTGCCAGTCCTCGGTTCATGCAAAATCTTAATGTCCTCGGTCATGTCGAAGGCACCAAACCGACCAATAATTCAATAATCGATAACTAAAACTATAAATGTAGCTCTTCTTACTGGGCGATTGCATCAACTTAGATGCTTCTCCTGTGTTCTACTGTGCTGCTTGTATTGTCCCCACATACCGCAGCACGCGACAAGGGCTGGCAGACCATAAATGTAACCGTTTCAGAGAGAAATGCGACCAATGTGACGATCTCGCGTTATATCGATTCGATGGTGAATGACGAAACACGGAGATTTTCTAAGGTTTTTACTACATATTAACACTTTTCACATTTTCTCGTGTTACGTGGCTGCCAGTCCTCGGTTCATGCAAAATCTTAAGGTCCTCGGTCATGTCCAAGGCACCAAACCGACCAATAATTCAATAATCGATAACTAAAACTATAAATGTAGCTCTTCTTACTGGGCGATTGCATCAACTTAGATGCTTCTCCTGTGTTCTACTGTGCTGCTTGTATTGTCCCCACATACCGCAGCACGCGACAAGGGCTGGCAGACCATAAATGTAACCGTTTCAGAGAGAAATGCGACCAATGTGACGATCTCGCGTTATATCGATTCGATGGTGAATGACGAAACACGGAGATTTTCTAAGGTTTTTACTACATATTAACACTTTTCACATTTTCTCGTGTTACGTGGGTACCAGTCCTCGGTTCATGCACAATCTTAAGGTCCTCGGTCATGTCCAAGGCACCAAACCGACCAATAATTCAATAATCGATAACTAAAACTATAAATGTAGCTCTTCTTACTGGGCGATTGCATCAACTAAGATGCTTCTCCTGTGTTCTACTGTGCTGCTTGTATTGTCCCCACATACCGCAGCACGCGACAAGGGCTGGCAGACCATAAATGTAACCGTTTCAGAGAGAAATGCGACCAATGTGACGATCTCGCGTTATATCGATTCGATGGTGAATGACGAAACACGGAGATTTTCTAAGGTTTTTACTACATATTAACACTTTTCACATTTTCTCGTGTTACGTGGCTGCCAGTCCTCGGTTCATGCAAAATCTTAATGTCCTCGGTCATGTCCAAGGCACCAAACCGACCAATAATTCAATAATCGATAACTAAAACTATAAATGTAGCTCTTCTTACTGGGCGATTGCATCAACTTAGATGCTTCTCCTGTGTTCTACTGTGCTGCTTGTATTGTCCCCACATACCGCAGCACGCGACAAGGGCTGGCAGACCATAAATGTAACCGTTTCAGAGAGAAATGCGACCAATGTGACGATCTCGCGTTATATCGATTCGATGGTGAATGACGAAACACGGAGATTTTCTAAGGTTTTTACTACATATTAACACTTTTCACATTTTCTCGTGTTACGTGGCTGCCAGTCCTCGGTTCATGCAAAATCTTAAGGTCCTCGGTCATGTCCAAGGCACCAAACCGTCCAATAATTCAATAATCGATAACTAAAACTATAAATGTAGCTCTTCTTACTGGGCGATTGCATCAACTTAGATGCTTCTCCTGTGTTCTACTGTGCTGCTTGTATTGTCCCCACATACCGCAGCACGCGACAAGGGCTGGCAGACCATAAATGTAACCGTTTCAGAGAGAAATGCGACCAATGTGACGATCTCGCGTTATATCGATTCGATGGTGAATGACGAAACACGGAGATTTTCTAAGGTTTTTACTACATATTAACACTTTTCACATTTTCTCGTGTTACGTGGGTACCAGTCCTCGGTTCATGCAAAATCTTAAGGTCCTCGGTCATGTCCAAGGCACCAAACCGACCAATAATTCAATAATCGATAACTAAAACTATAATTGTAGCTCTTCTAACTGGGCGATTGCATCAACTTAGATGCTTCTCCTGTGTTCTACTGTGCTGCTTGTATTGTCCCCACATACCGCAGCACGCGACAAGGGCTGGCAGACCATAAATGTAACCGTTTCAGAGAGAAATGCGACCAATGTGACGATCTCGCGTTATATCGATTCGATGATGAATGACGAAACACGGAGATTTTCTAAGGTTTTTACTACATATTAACACTTTTCACATTTTCTCGTGTTACGTGGCTGCCAGTCCTCGGTTCATGCAAAATCTTAAGGTCCTCGGTCATGTCCAAGGCACCAAACCGACCAATAATTCAATAATCGATAACTAAAACTATAAATGTAGCTCTTCATACTGGGCGATTGCATCAACTTAGATGCTTCTCCTGTGTTCTACTGTGCTGCTTGTAAGGTCCCCACATACCGCAGCACGCGACAAGGGCTGGCAGACAATAAATGTAACCGTTTCAGAGAGAAATGCGACCAATGTGACGATCTCGCGTTATATCGATTCGATGGTGAATGACGAAACACGGAGATTTTCTAAGGTTTTTACTACATATTAACACTTTTCACATTTTCTCGTGTTACGTGGCTGCCAGTCCTCGGTTCATGCAAAATCTTAAGGTCCTCGGTCATGTCCAAGGCACCAAACCGACCAATAATTCAATAATCGATAACTAAAACTATAAATGTAGCTCTTCTTACTGGGCGATTGCATCAACTTAGATGCTTCTCCTGTGTTCTACTGTGCTGCTTGTATTGTCCCCACATACCGCAGCACGCGACAAGGGCTGGCAGACCATAAATGTAACCGTTTCAGAGAGAAATGCGACCAATGTGACGATCTCGCGTTATATCGATTCGATTGTGAATGACGAAACACGGAGATTTTCTAAGGTTTTTACTACATATTAACACTTTTCACATTTTCTCGTGTTACGTGGGTACCAGTCCTCGGTTCATGCACAATCTTAAGGTCCTCGGTCATGTCCAAGGCACCAAACCGACCAATAATTCAATAATCGATAACTAAAACTATAAATGTAGCTCTTCTTACTGGGCGATTGCATCAACTTAGATGCTTCTCCTGTGTTCTACTGTGCTGCTTGTATTGTCCCCACATACCGCAGCACGCGACAAGGGCTGGCAGACCATAAATGTAACCGTTTCAGAGAGAAATGCGACCAATGTGACGATCTCGCGTTATATCGATTCGATGGTGAATGACGAAACACGGAGATTTTCTAAGGTTTTTACTACGTATTAACAATTTTCACATTTTCTCGTGTTACGTGGCTGCCAGTCCTCGGTTCATGCAAAATCTTAATGTCCTCGGTCATGTCCAAGGCACCAAACCGACCAATAATTCAATAATCGATAACTAAAACTATAAATGTAGCTCTTCTTACTGGGCGATTGCATCAACTTAGATGCTTCTCCTGTGTTCTACTGTGCTGCTTGTATTGTCCCCACATACCGCAGCACGCGACAAGGGCTGGCAGACCATAAATGTAACCGTTTCAGAGAGAAATGCGACCAATGTGACGATCTCGCGTTATATCGATTCGATGGTGAATGACGAAACACGGAGATTTTCTAAGGTTTTTACTACATATTAACACTTTTCACATTTTCTCGTGTTACGTGGCTGCCAGTCCTCGGTTCATGCAAAATCTTAAGGTCCTCGGTCATGTCCAAGGCACCAAACCGACCAATAATTCAATAATCGATAACTAAAACTATAAATGTAGCTCTTCTTACTGGGCGATTGTATCAACTTAGATGCTTCTCCTGTGTTTTACTGTGCTGCTTGTATTGTCCCCACATACCGCAGCACGCGACAAGGGCTGGCAGACCATAAATGTAACCGTTTCAGAGAGAAATGCGACCAATGTGACGATCTCGCGTTATATCGATTCGATGGTGAATGACGAAACACGGAGATTTTCTAAGGTTTTTACTACATATTAACACTTTTCACATTTTCTCGTGTTACGTGGCTGCCAGTCCTCGGTTCATGCAAAATCTTAAGGTCCTCGGTCATGTCCAAGGCACCAAACCGACCAATAATTCAATAATCGATAACTAAAACTATAAATGTAGCTCTTCTTACTGGGCGATTGCATCAACTTAGATGCTTCTCCTGTGTTCTACTGTGCTGCTTGTATTGTCCCCACATACCGCAGCACGCGAAAAGGGCTGGCAGACCATAAATGTAACCGTTTCAGAGAGAAATGCGACCAATGTGACGATCTCGCGTTATATCGATTCGATGGTGAATGACGAAACACGGAGATTTTCTAAGGTTTTTACTACATATTAACACTTTTCACATTTTCTCGTGTTACGTGGCTGCCAGTCCTCGGTTCATGCAATATCTTAAGGTCCTCGGACATGTCCAAGGCACCAAACCGACCAATAATTCAATAATCGATAACTAAAACTATAAATGTAGCTCTTCTTACTGGGCGATTGCATCAACTTAGATGCTTCTCCTGTGTTCTACTGTGCTGCTTGTATTGTCCCCACATACCGCAGCACGCGACAAGGGCTGGCAGACCATAAATGTAACCGTTTCAGAGAGAAATGCGACCAATGTGACGATCTCGCGTTATATCGATTCGATGGTGAATGACGAAACACGGAGATTTTCTAAGGTTTTTACTACATATTAACACTTTTCACATTTTCTCGTGTTACGTGGCTGCCAGTCCTCGGTTCATGCAAAATCTTAAGGTCCTCGGTCATGTCCAAGGCACCAAACCGACCAATAATTCAATAATCGATAACTAAAACTATAAATGTATCTCTTCTTACTGGGCGATTGCATCAACTTAGATGCTTCTCCTGTGTTCTACTGTGCTGCTTGTATTGTCCCCACATACCGCAGCACGCGACAAGGGCTGGCAGACCATAAATGTAACCGTTTCAGAGAGAAATGCGACCAATGTGACGATCTCGCGTTATATCGACTCGATGGTGAATGACGAAACACGGAGATTTTCTAAGGTTTTTACTACATATTAACACTTTTCACATTTTCTCGTGTTACGTGGCTGCCAGTCCTCGGTTCATGCAAAATCTTAAGGTCCTCGGTCATGTCCAAGGCACCAAACCGACCAATAATTCAATAATCGATAACTAAAACTATAAATGTAGCTCTTCTTACTGGGCGATTGCATCAACTTAGATGCTTCTCCTGTGTTCTACTGTGCCACTTGTATTGTCCCCACATTCCGCAGCACGCGACAAGGGCTGGCAGACCATAAATGTAACCGTTTCAGAGAGAAATGCGACCAATGTGACGATCTCGCGTTATGTCGATTCGATGGTGAATGACGAAACACGGAGATTTTCTAAGGTTTTTACTACATATTAACACTTTTCACATTTTCTCGTGTTACGTGGCTGCCAGTCCTCGGTTCATGCAAAATCTTAAGGTCCTCGGTCATGTCCAAGGCACCAAACCGACCAATAATTCAATAATCGATAACTAAAACTATAAATGTAGCTCTTCTTACTGGGCGATTGCATCAACTTAGATGCTTCTCCTGTGTTCTACTGTGCTGCTTGTATTGTCCCCACATACCGCAGCACGCGACAAGGGCTGGCAGACCATAAATGTAACCGTTTCAGAGAGAAATGCGACCAATGTGACGATCTCGCGTTATATCGATTCGATGGTGAATGACGAAACACGGAGATTTTCTAAGGTTTTTAATACATATTAACACTTTTCACATTTTCTCGTGTTACGTGGCTGCCAGTCCTCGGTTCATGCAATATCTTAAGGTCCTCGGACATGTCCAGGGCACCAAACCGACCAATAATTCAATAATCGATAACTAAAACTATAAATGTAGCTCTTCTTACTGGGCGATTGCATCAACTTAGATGCTTCTCCTGTGTTCTACTGTGCTGTTTGTATTGTCCCCACATACCGCAGCACGCGACAAGGGCTGGCAGACCATAAATGTAACCGTTTCAGAGAGAAATGCGACCAATGTGACGATCTCGCGTTATATCGATTCGATGGTGAATGACGAAACACGGAGATTTTCTAAGGTTTTTACTACATATTAACACTTTTCACATTTTCTCGTGTTACGTGGGCACCAGTCCTCGGTTCATGCAAAATCTTAAGGTCCTCTGTCATGTCCAAGGCACCAAACCGACCAATAATTCAATAATCGATAACTAAAACTATAAATGTAGCTCTTCTTACTGGGCGATTGCATCAACTTAGATGCTTCTCCTGTGTTCTACTGTGCTGCTTGTATTGTCCCCACATACAGCAGCACGCGACAAGGGCTGGCAGACCATAAATGTAACCGTTTCAGAGAGAAATGCGACCAATGTGACGATCTCGCGTTATATCGATTCGATGGTGAATGACGAAACACGGAGATTTTCTAAGGTTTTTACTACATATTAACACTTTTCACATTTTCTCGTGTTACGTGGCTGCCAGTCCTCGGTTCATGCAAAATCTTAAGGTCCTCGGTCATGTCCAAGGCACCAAACCGACCAATAATTCAATAATCGATAACTAAAACTATAAATGTAGCTCTTCTTACTGGGCGATTGCATCAACTTAGATGCTTCTCCTGTGTTCTACTGTGCTGCTTGTATTGTCCCCACATACCGCAGCACGCGACAAGGGCTGGCAGACCATAAATGTAACCGTTTCAGAGAGAAATGCGACCAATGTGACGATCTCGCGTTATATCGATTCGATGGTGAATGACGAAACACGGAGATTTTCTAATTTTTTTACTACATATTAACACTTTTCACATTTTCTCGTGTTACGTGGCTGCCAGTCCTCGGTTCATGCAAAATCTTAAGGTCCTCGGTCATGTCCAAGGCACCAAACCGACCAATAATTCAATAATCGATAACTAAAACTATAAATGTAGCTCTTCTTACTGGGCGATTGCATCAACTTAGATGATTCTCCTGTGTTCTACTGTGCTGCTTGTATTGTCCCCACATACCGCAGCACGCGACAAGGGCTGGCAGACCATAAATGTAACCGTTTCAGAGAGAAATGCGACCAATGTGACGATCTCGCGTTATATCGATTCGATGGTGAATGACGAAACACGGAGATTTTCTAAGGTTTTTACTACATATTAACACTTTTCACATTTTCTCGTGTTACGTGGGTACCAGTCCTCGGTTCATGCAAAATCTTAAGGTCCTCGGTCATGTCAACGGCACCAAACCGACCAATAATTCAATAATCGATAACTAAAATTATAAATGTAGCTCTTCTTACTGGGCGATTGCATCAACTTAGATGCTTCTCCTGTGTTCTACTGTGCCGCTTGTATTGTCCGCACATACTGCAGCACGCGACAAGGGCTGGCAGACCATAAATGTAACCGTTTCAGAGAGAAATGCGACCAATGTGACGATATCGCGTTATATCGATTCGATGGTGAATGACGAAACACGGAGATTTTCTAAGGTTTTTACTACATATTAACACTTTTCACATTTTCTCGTGTTACGTGGCTGCCAGTCCTCGGTTCATGCAAAATCTTAAGGTCCTCGGTCATGTCCAAGGCACCAAACCGACCAATAATTCAATAATCGATAACTAAAACTATAAATGTAGCTCTTCTTACTGGGCGATTGCATCAACTTAGATGCTTCTCCTGTGTTCTACTGTGCTGCTTGTATTGTCCCCACATACCGCAGCACGCGACAAGGGCTGGCAGACCATAAATGTAACCGTTTCAGAGAGAAATGCGACCAATGTGACGATCTCGCGTTATATCGATTCGATGGTGAATGACGAAACACGGAGATTTTCTAAGGTTTTTACTACATATTAACACTTTTCACATTTTCTCGTGTTACGTGGCTGCCAGTCCTCGGTTCATGCAAAATCTTAAGGTCCTCGGTCATGTCCAAGGCACCAAACCGACCAATAATTCAATAATCGATAACTAAAACTATAAATGTATCTCTTCTTACTGGGCGATTGCATCAACTTAGATGCTTCTCCTGTGTTCTACTGTGCTGCTTGTATTGTCCCCACATACCGCAGCACGCGACAAGGGCTGGCAGACCATAAATGTAACCGTTTCAGAGAGAAATGCGACCAATGTGACGATCTCGCGTTATATCGACTCGATGGTGAATGACGAAACACGGAGATTTTCTAAGGTTTTTACTACATATTAACACTTTTCACATTTTCTCGTGTTACGTGGCTGCCAGTCCTCGGTTCATGCAAAATCTTAAGGTCCTCGGTCATGTCCAAGGCACCAAACCGACCAATAATTCAATAATCGATAACTAAAACTATAAATGTAGCTCTTCTTACTGGGCGATTGCATCAACTTAGATGCTTCTCCTGTGTTCTACTGTGCCACTTGTATTGTCCCCACATTCCGCAGCACGCGACAAGGGCTGGCAGACCATAAATGTAACCGTTTCAGAGAGAAATGCGACCAATGTGACGATCTCGCGTTATGTCGATTCGATGGTGAATGACGAAACACGGAGATTTTCTAAGGTTTTTACTACATATTAACACTTTTCACATTTTCTCGTGTTACGTGGCTGCCAGTCCTCGGTTCATGCAAAATCTTAAGGTCCTCGGTCATGTCCAAGGCACCAAACCGACCAATAATTCAATAATCGATAACTAAAACTATAAATGTAGCTCTTCTTACTGGGCGATTGCATCAACTTAGATGCTTCTCCTGTGTTCTACTGTGCTGCTTGTATTGTCCCCACATACCGCAGCACGCGACAAGGGCTGGCAGACCATAAATGTAACCGTTTCAGAGAGAAATGCGACCAATGTGACGATCTCGCGTTATATCGATTCGATGGTGAATGACGAAACACGGAGATTTTCTAAGGTTTTTAATACATATTAACACTTTTCACATTTTCTCGTGTTACGTGGCTGCCAGTCCTCGGTTCATGCAATATCTTAAGGTCCTCGGACATGTCCAGGGCACCAAACCGACCAATAATTCAATAATCGATAACTAAAACTATAAATGTAGCTCTTCTTACTGGGCGATTGCATCAACTTAGATGCTTCTCCTGTGTTCTACTGTGCTGTTTGTATTGTCCCCACATACCGCAGCACGCGACAAGGGCTGGCAGACCATAAATGTAACCGTTTCAGAGAGAAATGCGACCAATGTGACGATCTCGCGTTATATCGATTCGATGGTGAATGACGAAACACGGAGATTTTCTAAGGTTTTTACTACATATTAACACTTTTCACATTTTCTCGTGTTACGTGGGCACCAGTCCTCGGTTCATGCAAAATCTTAAGGTCCTCTGTCATGTCCAAGGCACCAAACCGACCAATAATTCAATAATCGATAACTAAAACTATAAATGTAGCTCTTCTTACTGGGCGATTGCATCAACTTAGATGCTTCTCCTGTGTTCTACTGTGCTGCTTGTATTGTCCCCACATACAGCAGCACGCGACAAGGGCTGGCAGACCATAAATGTAACCGTTTCAGAGAGAAATGCGACCAATGTGACGATCTCGCGTTATATCGATTCGATGGTGAATGACGAAACACGGAGATTTTCTAAGGTTTTTACTACATATTAACACTTTTCACATTTTCTCGTGTTACGTGGCTGCCAGTCCTCGGTTCATGCAAAATCTTAAGGTCCTCGGTCATGTCCAAGGCACCAAACCGACCAATAATTCAATAATCGATAACTAAAACTATAAATGTAGCTCTTCTTACTGGGCGATTGCATCAACTTAGATGCTTCTCCTGTGTTCTACTGTGCTGCTTGTATTGTCCCCACATACCGCAGCACGCGACAAGGGCTGGCAGACCATAAATGTAACCGTTTCAGAGAGAAATGCGACCAATGTGACGATCTCGCGTTATATCGATTCGATGGTGAATGACGAAACACGGAGATTTTCTAATTTTTTTACTACATATTAACACTTTTCACATTTTCTCGTGTTACGTGGCTGCCAGTCCTCGGTTCATGCAAAATCTTAAGGTCCTCGGTCATGTCCAAGGCACCAAACCGACCAATAATTCAATAATCGATAACTAAAACTATAAATGTAGCTCTTCTTACTGGGCGATTGCATCAACTTAGATGATTCTCCTGTGTTCTACTGTGCTGCTTGTATTGTCCCCACATACCGCAGCACGCGACAAGGGCTGGCAGACCATAAATGTAACCGGTTCAGAGAGAAATGCGACCAATGTGACGATCTCGCGTTATATCGATTCGATGGTGAATGACGAAACACGGAGATTTTCTAAGGTTTTTACTACATATTAACACTTTTCACATTTTCTCGTGTTACGTGGGTACCAGTCCTCGGTTCATGCAAAATCTTAAGGTCCTCGGTCATGTCAACGGCACCAAACCGACCAATAATTCAATAATCGATAACTAAAATTATAAATGTAGCTCTTCTTACTGGGCGATTGCATCAACTTAGATGCTTCTCCTGTGTTCTACTGTGCCGCTTGTATTGTCCGCACATACTGCAGCACGCGACAAGGGCTGGCAGACCATAAATGTAACCGTTTCAGAGAGAAATGCGACCAATGTGACGATATCGCGTTATATCGATTCGATGGTGAATGACGAAACACGGAGATTTTCTAAGGTTTTTACTACATATTAACACTTTTCACATTTTCTCGTGTTACGTGGCTGCCAGTCCTCGGTTCATGCAAAATCTTAAGGTCCTCGGTCATGTCCAAGGCACCAAACCGACCAATAATTCAATAATCGATAACTAAAACTATAAATGTAGCTCTTCTTACTGGGCGATTGCATCAACTTAGATGCTTCTCCTGTGTTCTACTGTGCTGCTTGTATTGTCCCCACATACCGCAGCACGCGACAAGGGCTGGCAGACCATAAATGTAACCGTTTCAGAGAGAAATGCGACCAATGTGACGATCTCGCGTTATATCGATTCGATGGTGAATGACGAAACACGGAGATTTTCTAAGGTTTTTACTACATATTAACACTTTTCACATTTTCTCGTGTTACGTGGCTGCCAGTCCTCGGTTCATGCAAAATCTTAAGGTCCTCGGACATGTCCAAGGCACCAAACCGACCAATAATTCAATAATCGATAACTAAAACTATAAATGTATCTCTTCTTACTGGGCGATTGCATCAACTTAGATGCTTCTCCTGTGTTCTACTGTGCTGCTTGTATTGTCCCCACATACCGCAGCACGCGACAACGGCTGGCAGACCATAAATGTAACCGTTTCAGAGAGAAATGCGACCAATGTGACGATCTGGCGTTATATCGATTCGATGGTGAATGACGAAACACGGAGATTTTCTAAGGTTTTTACTACATATTAACACTTTTCACATGCTGCCAGTCCTCGGTTCATGCAAAATCTTAAGGTCCTCGGTCATGTCCAAGGCACCAAACCGACCAATAATTCAATAATCGATAACTAGAACTATAAATGTAGCTCTTCTTACTGGGCGATTGCATCAACTTAGATGCTTCTCCTGTGTTCTACTGTGCTGCTTGTATTGTCCCCACATACCGCAGCACGCGACAAGGGCTGGCAGACCATAAATGTAACCGTTTCAGAGAGAAATGCGATCAATGTGACGATCTCGCGTTATATCGATTCGATGGTGAATGACGAAACACGGAGATTTTCTAAGGTTTTTACTACATATTAACACTTTTCACATTTTCTCGTGTTACGTGGGTACCAGTCCTCGGTTCATGCAAAATCTTAAGGTCCTCGGTCATGTCCAAGGCACCAAACCGACCAATAATTCAATAATCGATAACTAAAACTATAAATGTAGCTCTTCTTACTGGGCGATTGCATCAACTTAGATGCTTCTCCTGTGTTCTACTGTGCTGCTTGTATTGTCCCCACATACCGCAGCACGCGACAAGGGCTGGCAGACAATAATGTAACCGTTTCAGAGAGAAATGCGACCAATGTGACGATCTCGCGTTATCGATTCGATGGTGAATGACGAAGCACGGAGATTTTCTAAGGTTTTTACTACATATTAACACTTTTCACATTTTCTCGTGTTACGTGGCTGCCAGTCCTCGGTTCATGCAAAATCTTAAGGTCCTCGGTCATGTCCAAGGCACCAAACCGACCAATAATTCAATAATCGATAACTAAAACTATAAATGTAGCTCTTCTTACTGGGCGATTGCATCAACTTAGATGCTTCTCCTGTGTTCTACTGTGCTGCTTGTATTGTCCCCACATACCGCAGCACGCGACAAGGGCTGGCAGACCATAAATGTAACCGTTTCAGAGAGAAATGCGACCAATGTGACGATCTCGCGTTATATCGATTCGATGGTGAATGACGAAACACGGAGATTTTCTAAGGTTTTTACTACATATTAACACTTTTCACATTTTCTCGTGTTACGTGGCTGCCAGTCCTAGGTTCATGCAAAATCTTAAGGTCCTCGGTCATGTCCAAGGCACCAAACCGACCAATAATTCAATAATCGATAACTAAAACTATAAATGTAGCTCTTCTTACTGGGCGATTGCATCAACTTAGATGCTTCTCCTGTGTTCTACTGTGCTGCTTGTATTGTCCCCACATACCGCAGCACGCGACAAGGGCTGGCAGACCATAAATGTAACCGTTTCAGAGAGAAATGCGACCAATGTGACGATCTCGCGTTATATCGATTCGATGGTGAATGACGAAACACGGAGATTTTCTAAGGTTTTTACTACATATTAACACTTTTCACATTTTCTCGTGTTACGTGGCTGCCAGTCCTCGGTTCATGCAAAATCTTAAGGTCCTCGGTCATGTCCAAGGCACCAAACCGACCAATAATTCAATAATCGGTAACTAAAACTATAAATGTAGCTCTTCTTACTGGGCGATTGCATCAACTTAGATGCTTCTCCTGTGTTCTACTGTGCCGCTTGTATTGTCCCCACATACCGCAGCACGCGACAAGGGCTGGCAGACCATAAATGTAACCGTTTCAGAGAGAAATGCGACCAATGTGACGATCTCGCGTTATATCGATTCGATGGTGAATGACGAAACACGGAGATTTTCTAAGGTTTTTACTACATATTAACACTTTTCACATTTTCTCGTGTTACGTGGGTACCAGTCCTCGGTTCATGCACAATCTTAAGGTCCTCGGTCATGTCCAAGGCACCAAACCGACCAATAATTCAATAATCGATAACTAAAACTATAAATGTAGCTCTTCTTACTGGGCGATTGCATCAACTTAGATGCTTCTCCTGTGTTCTACTGTGCTGCTTGTATTGTCCCCACATACCGCAGCACGCGACAAGGGCTGGCAGACCATAAATGTAACCGTTTCAGAGAGAAATGCGACCAATGTGACGATCTCGCGTTATATCGATTCGATGGTGAATGACGAAACACGGAGATTTTCTAAGGTTTTTACTACATATTAACACTTTTCACATTTTCTCGTGTTACGTGGCTGCCAGTCCTCGGTTCATGCAAAATCTTAAGGTCCTCGGTCATGTCCAAGGCACCAAACCGACCAATAATTCAATAATCGGTAACTAAAACTATAAATGTAGCTCTTCTTACTGGGCGATTGCATCAACTTAGATGCTTCTCCTGTGTTCTACTGTGCCGCTTGTATTGTCCCCACATACCGCAGCACGCGACAAGGGCTGGCAGACCATAAATGTAACCGTTTCAGAGAGAAATCCGACCAATGTGACGATCTCGCGTTATATCGATTCGATGGTGAATGACGAAACACGGAGATTTTCTAAGGTTTTTACTACATATTAACACTTTTCACATTTTCTCGTGTTACGTGGCTGCCAGTCCTCGGTTCATGCAAAATCTTAAGGTCCTCGGTCATGTCCAAACCACCAAACCGACCAATAATTCAATAATCGATAACTAAAACTATAAATGTAGCTCTTCTTACTGGGCGATTGCATCAACTTAGATGCTTCTCCTGTGTTCTACTGTGCTGCTTGTATTGTCCCCACATACCGCAGCACGCGACAAGGGCTGGCAGACCATAAATGTAACCGACACAGGGAGAAATGCGACCAATGTGACGATCTCGCGTTATATCGATTCGATGGTGAATGACGAAACACGGAGATTTTCTAAGGTTTTTACTACATATTAACACTTTTCATATTTTCTCGTGTTACGTGGGTACCAGTCCTCGGTTCATGCACAATCTTAAGGTCCTCTGTGATGTCCAAGGCACCAAACCGACCAATAATTCAATAATCGATAACTAAAACTATAAATGTAGCTCTTCTTACTGGGCGATTGCATCAACTTAGATGCTTCTCCTGTGTTCTACTGTGCTGCTTGTATTGTCCCCACATACCGCAGCACGCGACAAGGGCTGGCAGACCATAAATGTAACCGTTTCAGAGAGAAATGCGACCAATGTGACGATCTCGCGTTATATCGATTCGATGGTGAATGACGAAACACGGAGATTTTCTAAGGTTTTTACTACATATTAACACTTTTCACATTTTCTCGTGTTACGTGGCTGCCAGTCCTCGGTTCATGCAAAATCTTAAGGTCCTCGGTCATGTCCAAGGCACCAAACCGACCAATAATTCAATAATCGATAACTAAAACTATAAATGTAGCTCTTCTTACTGGGCGATTGCATCAACTTAGATGCTTCTCCTGTGTTCTACTGTGCTGCTTGTATTGTCCCCACATACCGCAGCACGCGACAAGGGCTGGCAGACCATAAATGTAACCGTTTCAGAGAGAAATGCGACCAATGTGACGATCTCGCGTTATATCGCTTCGATGGTGAATGACGAAACACGGAGATTTTCTAAGGTTTTTACTACATATTAACACTTTTCACATTTTCTCGTGTTACGTGGCTGCCAGTCCTCGGTTCATGCAAAATCTTAAGGTCCTCGGTCATGTCCAAGGCACCAAACCGACCAATAATTCAATAATCGATAACTAAAACTATAAATGTAGCTCTTCTTACTGGGCGATTGTATCAACTTAGATGCTTCTCCTGTGTTCTACTGTGCCGCTTGTATTGTCCCCACATACCGCAGCACGCGACAAGGGCTGGCAGACCATAAATGTAACCTTTTCAGAGAGAAATGCGACCAATGTGACGATCTCGCGTTATATCGATTCGATGGTGAATGACGAAACACGGAGATTTTCTAAGGTTTTTACTACATATTAACACTTTTCACATTTTCTCGTGTTACGTGGCTGCCAGTCCTCGGTTCATGCAAAATCTTAAGGTCCTCGGTCATGTCCAAGGCACCAAACCGACCAATAATTCAGTAATCGATAACTAAAACTATAAATGTAGCTCTTCTTACTGGGCGATTGCATCAACTTAGATGCTTCTCCTGTGTTCTACTGTGCTGCTTGTATTGTCCCCACATACCGCAGCACGCGACAAGGGCTGGCAGACCCTAAATGTAACCGTTTCAGAGAGAAATGCGACCAATGTGACGATCTCGCGTTATATCGATTCGATGGTGAATGACGAAACACGGAGATTTTCTAAGGTTTTTACTACATATTAACACGTTTCACATTTTCTCGTGTTACGTGGCTGCCAGTCCTCGGTTCATGCAAAATCTTAAGGTCATCGGTCATGTCCAAGGCACCAAACCGACCAATAATTCAATAATCGATAACTAAAACTATAAATGTAGCTCTTCTTACTGGGCGATTGCATCAACTTAGATGCTTCTCCTGTGTTCTACTGTGCTGCTTGTATTGTCCCCACATACCGCAGCACGCGACAAGGGCTGGCAGACCATAAATGTAACCGTTTCAGAGAGAAATGCGACCAAGGTGACGATCTCGCGTTATATCGATTCGATGGTGAATGACGAAACAGGGAGATTTTCTAAGGTTTTTACTACATATTAACACTTTTCACATTTTCTCGTGTTACGTGGCTGCCAGTCCTCGGTTCATGCAAAATCTTAATGTCCTCGGTCATGTCCAAGGCACCAAACCGACCAATAATTCAATAATCGATAACTAAAACTATAAATGTAGCTCTTCTTACTGGGCGATTGCATCAACTTAGATGCTTCTCCTGTGTTCTACTGTGCTGCTTGTATTGTCCCCACATACCGCAGCGAGCGACAAGGGCTGGCAGACCATAAATGTAACCGTTTCAGAGAGAAATGCGACCAATGTGACGATCTCGCGTTATATCGATTCGATGGTGAATGACGAAACACGGAGATTTTCTAAGGTTTTTACTACATATTAACACTTTTCACATTTTCTCGTGTTACGTGGCTGCCAGTCCTCGGTTCATGCAAAATCTTAAGGTCCTCGGTCATGTCCAAGGCCCAAACCGACCAATAATTCAATAATCGATAACTAAAACTATAAATGTAGCTCTTCTTACTGGGCGATTGCATCAACTTAGATGCTTCTCCTGTGTTCTACTGTGCTGCTTGAATTGTCCCCACATACCGCAGCACGCGACAAGGGCTGGCAGACCATAAATGTAACCGTTTCAGAGAGAAATGCGACCAATGTGACGATCTCGCGTTATATCGATTCGATGGTGAATGACGAAACACGGAGATTTTCTAAGGTTTTTACTACATATTAACACTTTTCACATTTTCTCGTGTTACGTGGGTACCAGTCCTCGGTTCATGCACAATCTTAAGGTCCTCGGTCATGTCCAAGGCACCAAACCGACCAATAATTCAATAATCGATAACTAAAACTATAAATGTAGCTCTTCTTACTGGGCGATTGCATCAACTTAGATGCTTCTCCTGTGTTCTACTGTGCTGCTTGTATTGTCCCCACATACCGCAGCACGCGACAAGGGCTGGCAGACCATAAATGTAACCGTTTCAGAGAGAAATGCGACCAATGTGACGATCTCGCGTTATATCGATTCGATGGTGAATGACGAAACACGGAGATTTTCTAAGGTTTTTACTACATATTAACACTTTTCACATTTTCTCGTGTTACGTGGCTACCAGTCCTCGGTTCATGCAAAATCTTAAGGTCCTCGGTCATGTCCACGGCACCAAACCGACCAATAATTCAATAATCGATAACTAAAACTATAAATGTAGCTCTTCTTACTGGGCGATTGCATCAACTTAGATGCTTCTCCTGTGTTCTACTGTGCTGCTTGTATTGTCCCCACATACCGCAGCACGCGACAAGGGCTGGCAGACCATAAATGTAACCGTTTCAGAGAGAAATGCGACCAATGTGACGATCTCGCGTTATATCGATTCGATGGTGAATGACGAAACACGGAGATTTTCTAAGGTTTTTACTACATATTAACACTTTTCACATTTTCTCGTGTTACGTGGCTGCCAGTCATCGGTTCATGCAAAATCTTAAGGTCCTCTGTCATGTCCAAGGCACCAAACCGACCAATAATTCAATAATCGATAACTAAAACTATAAATGTAGCTCTTCTTACTGGGCGATTGCATCAACTTAGATGCTTCTCCTGTGTTCTACTGTGCTGCTTGTATTGTCCCCACATACCGCAGCACGCGACAAGGGCTGGCAGACAATAAATGTAACCGTTTCAGAGAGATATGCGACCAATGTGACGATCTCGCGTTATATCGATTCGATGGTGAATGACGAAACACGGAGATTTTCTAAGGTTTTTACTACATATTAACACTTTTCACATTTTCTCGTGTTACGTGGCTGCCAGTCCTCGGTTCATGCAAAATCTTAAGGTCCTCGGTCATGTCCAAGGCACCAAACCGACCAATAATTCAATAATCGATAACTATACTATAAATGTAGCTCTTCTTACTGGGCGATTGCATCAACTTAGATGCTTCTCCTGTGTTCTACTGTGCTGCTTGTATTGTCCCCACATACCGCAGCACGCGACAAGGGCTGGCAGACCATAAATGTAACCGTTTCAGAGAGAAATGCGACCAATGTGACGATCTGGCGTTATATCGATTCGATGGTGAATGACGAAACACGGAGATTTTCTAATTTTTTTACTACATATTAACACTTTTCACATTTTCTCGTGTTACGTGGCTGCCAGTCCTCGGTTCATGCAAAATCTTAAGGTCCTCGGTTATGTCCAAGGCACCAAACCGTCCAATAATTCAATAATCGACAACTAAAACTATAAATGTAGCTCTTCTTACTGGGCGATTGCATCAACTTAGATGCTTCTCCTGTGTTCTACTGTGCCGCTTGTATTGTCCGCACATACTGCAGCACGCGACAAGGGCTGGCAGACCATAAATGTAACCGTTTCAGAGAGAAATGCGACCAATGTGACGATCTCGCGTTATATCGATTCGATGGTGAATGACGAAACACGGAGATTTTCTAAGGTTTTTACTACATATTAACACTTTTCACATTTTCTCGTGTTACGTGGCTGCCAGTCCTCGGTTCATGCAAAATCTTAAGGTCATCGGTCATGTCCAAGGCACCAAACCGACCAATAATTCAATAATCGATAACTAAAACTATAAATGTAGCTCTTCTTACTGGGCGATTGCATCAACTTAGATGCTTCTCCTGTGTTCTACTGTGCTGCTTGTATTGTCCCCACATACCGCAGCACGCGACAAGGGCTGGCAGACCATAAATGTAACCGTTTCAGAGAGAAATGCGACCAAGGTGACGATCTCGCGTTATATCGATTCGATGGTGAATGACGAAACACGGAGATTTTCTAAGGTTTTTACTACATATTAACACTTTTCACATTTTCTCGTGTTACGTGGCTGCCAGTCCTCGGTTCATGCAAAATCTTAATGTCCTCGGTCATGTCCAAGGCACCAAACCGACCAATAATTCAATAATCGATAACTAAAACTATAAATGTAGCTCTTCTTACTGGGCGATTGCATCAACTTAGATGCTTCTCCTGTGTTCTACTGTGCTGCTTGTATTGTCCCCACATACCGCAGCGAGCGACAAGGGCTGGCAGACCATAAATGTAACCGTTTCAGAGAGAAATGCGACCAATGTGACGATCTCGCGTTATATCGATTCGATGGTGAATGACGAAACACGGAGATTTTCTAAGGTTTTTACAACATATTAACACTTTTCACATTTTCTCGTGTTACGTGGCTGCCAGTCCTCGGTTCATGCAAAATCTTAAGGTCCTCGGTCATGTCCAAGGCACCAAACCGACCAATAATTCAATAATCGATAACTAAAACTATAATTGTAGCTCTTCTTACTGGGCGATTGCATCAACTTAGATGCTTCTCCTGTGTTCTACTGTGCTGCTTGTATTGTCCCCACATACCGCAGCACGCGACAAGGGCTGGCAGACCATAAATGTAACCGTTTCAGAGAGAAATGCGACCAATGTGACGATCTCGCGTTATATCGATTCGATGGTGAATGACGAAACACGGAGATTTTCTAAGGTTTTTACTACATATTAACACTTTTCACATTTTCTCGTGTTACGTGGCTGCCAGTCCTCGGTTCATGCAAAATCTTAAGGTCCTCGGTCATGTCCAAGGCACCAAACCGACCAATAATTCAATAATCGATAACTAAAACTATAAATGTAGCTCTTCTTACTGGGCGATTGCATCAACTTAGATGCTTCTCCTGTGTTCTACTGTGCTGCTTGAATTGTCCCCACATACCGCAGCACGCGACAAGGGCTGGCAGACCATAAATGTAACCGTTTCAGAGAGAAATGCGACCAATGTGACGATCTCGCGTTATATCGATTCGATGGTGAATGACGAAACACGGAGATTTTCTAAGGTTTTTACTACGTATTAACACTTTTCACATTTTCTCGTGTTACGTGGGTACCAGTCCTCGGTTCATGCACAATCTTAAGGTCCTCGGTCATGTCCAAGGCACCAAACCGACCAATAATTCAATAATCGATAACTAAAACTATAAATGTAGCTCTTCTTACTGGGCGATTGCATCAACTTAGATGCTTCTCCTGTGTTCTACTGTGCTGCTTGTATTGTCCCCACATACCGCAGCACGCGACAAGGGCTGGCAGACCATAAATGTAACCGTTTCAGAGAGAAATGCGACCAATGTGACGATCTCGCGTTATATCGATTCGATGGTGAATGACGAAACACGGAGATTTTCTAAGGTTTTTACTACATATTAACACTTTTCACATTTTCTCGTGTTACGTGGCTACGAGTCCTCGGTTCATGCAAAATCTTAAGGTCCTCGGTCATGTCCAAACCACCAAACCGACCAATAATTCAATAATCGATAACTAAAACTATAAATGTAGCTCTTCTTACTGGGCGATTGCATCAACTTAGATGCTTCTCCTGTGTTCTACTGTGCTGCTTGTATTGTCCCCACATACCGCAGCACGCGACAAGGGCTGGCAGACCATAAATGTAACCGTTTCAGAGAGAAATGCGACCAATGTGACGATCTCGCGTTATATCGATTCGATGGTGAATGACGAAACACGGAGATTTTCTAAGGTTTTTACTACATATTAACACTTTTCACATTTTCTCGTGTTACGTGGCTGCCAGTCATCGGTTCATGCAAAATCTTAAGGTCCTCTGTCATGTCCAAGGCACCAAACCGACCAATAATTCAATAATCGATAACTAAAACTATAAATGTAGCTCTTCTTACTGGGCGATTGCATCAACTTAGATGCTTCTCCTGTGTTCTACTGTGCTGCTTGTATTGTCCCCACATACCGCAGCACGCGACAAGGGCTGGCAGACAATAAATGTAACCGTTTCAGAGAGATATGCGACCAATGTGACGATCTCGCGTTATATCGATTCGATGGTGAATGACGAAACACGGAGATTTTCTAAGGTTTTTACTACATATTAACACTTTTCACATTTTCTCGTGTTACGTGGCTGCCAGTCCTCGGTTCATGCAAAATCTTAAGGTCCTCGGTCATGTCCAAGGCACCAAACCGACCAATAATTCAATAATCGATAACTATACTATAAATGTAGCTCTTCTTACTGGGCGATTGCATCAACTTAGATGCTTCTCCTGTGTTCTACTGTGCTGCTTGTATTGTCCCCACATACCGCAGCACGCGACAAGGGCTGGCAGACCATAAATGTAACCGTTTCGTAGAGAAATGCGACCAATGTGACGATCTGGCGTTATATCGATTCGATGGTGAATGACGAAACACGGAGATTTTCTAATTTTTTTACTACATATTAACACTTTTCACATTTTCTCGTGTTACGTGGCTGCCAGTCCTCGGTTCATGCAAAATCTTAAGGTCCTCGGTCATGTCCAAGGCACCAAACCGTCCAATAATTCAATAATCGATAACTAAAACTATAAATGTAGCTCTTCTTACTGGGCGATTGCATCAACTTAGATGCTTCTCCTGTGTTCTACTGTGCCGCTTGTATTGTCCGCACATACTGCAGGACGCGACAAGGGCTGGCAGACCATAAATGTAACCGTTTCAGAGAGAAATGCGACCAATGTGACGATCTCGCGTTATATCGATTCGATGGTGAATGACGAAACACGGAGATTTTCTAAGGTTTTTACTACATATTAACACTTTTCACATTTTCTCGTGTTACGTGGCTGCCAGTGCTCGGTTCATGCAAAATCTTAAGGTCCTCGGTCATGTCCAAGGCACCAAACCGACCAATAATTCAATAATCGATAACTAAAACTATAAATGTAGCTCTTCTTACTGGGCGATTGCATCAACTTAGATGCTTCTCCTGTGTTCTACTGTGCTGCTTGTATTGTCCCCACATACCGCAGCACGCGACAAGGGCTGGCAGACCATAAATGTAACCGTTTCAGAGAGAAATGCGACCAATGTGACGATCTCGCGTTATATCGATTCGATGGTGAATGACGAAACACGGAGATTTTCTAAGGTTTTTACTACATATTAACACTTTTCACATTTTCTCGTGTTACGTGGCTGCCAGTCCTCGGTTCATGTAAAATCTTAAGGTCCTAGGACATGTCCAAGGCACCAAACCGACCAATAATTCAATAATCGATAACTAAAACTATAAATGTAGCTCTTCTTACTGGGCGATTGCATCAACTTAGATGCTTCTCCTGTGTTCTACTGTGCTGCTTGTATTGTCCCCACATTCCGCAGCACGCGACAAGGGCTGGCAGACCATAAATGTAACCGTTTCAGAGAGAAATGCGACCAATGTGCGATCTCGCGTTATATCGATTCGATGGTGAATGACGAAACACGGAGATTTTCTAAGGTTTTTACTACATATTAACACTTTTCACATGCTGCCAGTCCTCGGTTCATGCAAAATCTTAAGGTCCTCGGTCATGTCCAAGGCACCAAACCGACCAATAATTCAATAATCGATAACTAAAACTATAAATGTAGCTCTTCTTACTGGGCGATTGCATCAACTTAGATACTTCTCCTGTGTTCTACTGTGCTGCTTGTATTGTCCCCACATACCGCAGCACGCGACAAGGGCTGGCAGACCATAAATGTAACCGTTTCAGAGAGAAATGCGACCAATGTGACGATCTCGCGTTATATCGATTCGATGGTGAATGACGAAACACGGAGATTTTCTAAGGTTTTTACTACATATTAACACTTTTCACATTTTCTCGTGTTACGTGGCTGCCAGTCCTCGGTTCATGCAAAATCTTAAGGTCCTCGGTCATGTCCAAGGCACCAAACCGACCAATAATTTAATAATCGATAACTAAAACTATAAATGTAGCTCTTCTTACAGGGCGATTGCATCAACTTAGATGCTTCTCCTGTGTTCTACTGTGCTGCTTGTATTGTCCCCACATACCGCAGCACGCGACAAGGGCTGGCAGACCATAAATGTAACCGTTTCAGAGAGAAATGCGACCAATGTGACGATCTCGCGTTATATCGATTCGATGGTGAATGACGAAACACGGAGATTTTCTAAGGTTTTTACTACATATTAACACTTTTCACATTTTCTCGTGTTACGTGGGCACCAGTCCTCGGTTCATGCACAATCTTAAGGTCCTCGGTCATGTCCAAGGCACCAAACCGACCAATAATTCAATAATCGATAACTAAAACTATAAATGTAGCTCTTCTTACTGGGCGATTGCATCAACTTAGATGCTTCTCCTGGGTTCTACTGTGCTGCTTGTATTGTCCCCACATACCGCAGCGAGCGACAAGGACTGGCAGACAATAAATGTAACCGTTTCAGAGAGAAATGCGACCAATGTGACGATCTCGCGTTATATCGATTCGATGGTGAATGACGAAACACGGAGATTTTCTAAGGTTTTTACAACATATTAACACTTTTCACATTTTCTCGTGTTACGTGGCTGCCAGTCCTCGGTTCATGCAAAATCTTAAGGTCCTCGGTCATGTCCAAGGCACCAAACCGACCAATAATTCAATAATCGATAACTAAAACTATAATTGTAGCTCTTCTTACTGGGCGATTGCATCAACTTAGATGCTTCTCCTGTGTTCTACTGTGCTGCTTGTATTGTCCCCACATACCGCAGCACGCGACAAGGGCTGGCAGACCATAAATGTAACCGTTTCAGAGAGAAATGCGACCAATGTGACGATCTCGCGTTATATCGATTCGATGGTGAATGACGTAACACGGAGATTTTCTAAGGTTTTTACTACATATTAACACTTTTCACATTTTCTCGTGTTACGTGGCTGCCAGTCCTCGGTTCATGCAAAATCTTAAGGTCCTCGGTCATGTCCAAGGCACCAAACCGACAAATAATTCAATAATCGATAACTAAAACTATAAATGTAGCTCTTCTTACTGGGCGATTGCATCAACTTAGATGCTTCTCCTGTGTTCTACTGTGCTGCTTGAATTGTCCCCACATACCGCAGCACGCGACAAGGGCTGGCAGACCACAAATGTAACCGTTTCAGAGAGAAATGCGACCAATGTGACTATCTCGCGTTATATCGATTCGATGGTGAATGACGAAACACGGAGATTTTCTAAGGTTTTTACTACATATTAACACTTTTCACATTTTCTCGTGTTACGTGGGTACCAGTCCTCGGTTCATGCACAATCTTAAGGTCCTCGGTCATGTCCAAGGCACCAAACCGACCAATAATTCAATAATCGATAACTAAAACTATAAATGTAGCTCTTCTTACTGGGCGATTGCATCAACTTAGATGCTTCTCCTGTGTTCTACTGTGCTGCTTGTATTGTCCCCACATACCGCAGCACGCGACAAGGGCTGGCAGACCATAAATGTAACCGTTTCAGAGAGAAATGCGACCAATGTGACGATCTCGCGTTATATCGATTCGATGGTGAATGACGAAACACGGAGATTTTCTAAGGTTTTTACTACATATTAACACTTTTCACATTTTCTCGTGTTACGTGGCTACCAGTCCTCGGTTCATGCAAAATCTTAAGGTCCTCGGTCATGTCCAAACCACCAAACCGACCAATAATTCAATAATCGATAACTAAAACTATAAATGTAGCTCTTCTTACTGGGCGATTGCATCAACCTAGATGCTTCTCCTGTGTTCTACTGTGCTGCTTGTATTGTCCCCACATACCGCAGCACGCGACAAGGGCTGGCAGACCATAAATGTAACCGTTTCAGAGAGAAATGCGACCAATGTGACGATCTGGCGTTATATCGATTCGATGGTGAATGACGAAACACGGAGATTTTCTAAGGTTTTTACTACATATTAACACTTTTCACATTTCCTCGTGTTACGTGGCTGCCAGTCCTCGGTTCATGCAAAATCTTAAGGTCCTCGGTCATGTCCAAGGCACCAAACCGATCAATAATTCAATAATCGATAACTATACTATAAATGTAGCTCTTCTTACTGGGCGATTGCATCATCTTAGATGCTTCTCCTGTGTTCTACTGTGCTGCTTGTATTGTCCCCACATACCGCAGCACGCGACAAGGGCTGGCAGACCATAAATGTAACCGTTTCAGAGAGAAATGCGACCAATGTGACGATCTCGCGTTATATCGATTCGATGGTGAATGACGAAACACGGAGATTTTCTAATTTTTTTACTACATATTAACACTTTTCACATTTTCTCGTGTTACGTGGCTGCCAGTCCTCGGTTCATGCAAAATCTTAAGGTCCTCGGTCATGTCCAAGGCACCAAACCGTCCAATAATTCAATAATCGATAACTAAAACTATAAATGTAGCTCTTCTTACTGGGCGATTGCATCAACTTAGATGCTTCTCCTGTGTTCTACTGTGCCGCTTGTATTGTCCGCACATATTGCAGCACGCGACAAGGGCTGGCAGACCATAAATGTAACCGTTTCAGACAGAAATGCGACCAATGTGACGATCTCGCGTTATATCGATTCGATGGTGAATGACGAAACACGGAGATTTTCTAAGGTTTTTACTACATATTAACACTTTTCACATGCTGCCAGTCCTCGGTTCATGCAAAATCTTAAGGTCCTCGGTCATGTCCAAGGCACCAAACCGACCAATAATTCAATAATCGATAACTAAAACTATAAATGTAGCTCTTCTTACTGGGCGATTGCATCAACTTAGATGCTTCTCCTGTGTTCTACTGTGCTGCTTGTATTGTCCCCACATACCGCAGCACGCGACAAGGGCTGGCAGACGATCTCGCGTTATATCGATTCGATGGTGAATGACGAAACACGGAGATTTTCTAAGGTTTTTACTACGTATTAACACTTTTCACATTTTCTCGTGTTACGTGGGTACCAGTCCTCGGTTCATGCACAATCTTAAGGTCCTCGGTCATGTCCAAGGCACCAAACCGACCAATAATTCAATAATCGATAACTAAAACTATAAATGTAGCTCTTCTTACTGGGCGATTGCATCAACTTAGATGCTTCTCCTGTGTTCTACTGTGCTGCTTGTATTGTCCCCACATACCGCAGCACGCGACAAGGGCTGGCAGACCATAAATGTAACCGTTTCAGAGAGAAATGCGACCAATGTGACGATCTCGCGTTATATCGATTCGATGGTGAATGACGAAACACGGAGATTTTCTAAGGTTTTTACTACATATTAACACTTTTCACATTTTCTCGTGTTACGTGGCTACGAGTCCTCGGTTCATGCAAAATCTTAAGGTCCTCGGTCATGTCCAAACCACCAAACCGACCAATAATTCAATAATCGATAACTAAAACTATAAATGTAGCTCTTCTTACTGGGCGATTGCATCAACTTAGATGCTTCTCCTGTGTTCTACTGTGCTGCTTGTATTGTCCCCACATACCGCAGCACGCGACAAGGGCTGGCAGACCATAAATGTAACCGTTTCAGAGAGAAATGCGACCAATGTGACGATCTCGCGTTATATCGATTCGATGGTGAATGACGAAACACGGAGATTTTCTAAGGTTTTTACTACATATTAACACTTTTCACATTTTCTCGTGTTACGTGGCTGCCAGTCATCGGTTCATGCAAAATCTTAAGGTCCTCTGTCATGTCCAAGGCACCAAACCGACCAATAATTCAATAATCGATAACTAAAACTATAAATGTAGCTCTTCTTACTGGGCGATTGCATCAACTTAGATGCTTCTCCTGTGTTCTACTGTGCTGCTTGTATTGTCCCCACATACCGCAGCACGCGACAAGGGCTGGCAGACAATAAATGTAACCGTTTCAGAGAGATATGCGACCAATGTGACGATCTCGCGTTATATCGATTCGATGGTGAATGACGAAACACGGAGATTTTCTAAGGTTTTTACTACATATTAACACTTTTCACATTTTCTCGTGTTACGTGGCTGCCAGTCCTCGGTTCATGCAAAATCTTAAGGTCCTCGGTCATGTCCAAGGCACCAAACCGACCAATAATTCAATAATCGATAACTATACTATAAATGTAGCTCTTCTTACTGGGCGATTGCATCAACTTAGATGCTTCTCCTGTGTTCTACTGTGCTGCTTGTATTGTCCCCACATACCGCAGCACGCGACAAGGGCTGGCAGACCATAAATGTAACCGTTTCGTAGAGAAATGCGACCAATGTGACGATCTGGCGTTATATCGATTCGATGGTGAATGACGAAACACGGAGATTTTCTAATTTTTTTACTACATATTAACACTTTTCACATTTTCTCGTGTTACGTGGCTGCCAGTCCTCGGTTCATGCAAAATCTTAAGGTCCTCGGTCATGTCCAAGGCACCAAACCGTCCAATAATTCAATAATCGATAACTAAAACTATAAATGTAGCTCTTCTTACTGGGCGATTGCATCAACTTAGATGCTTCTCCTGTGTTCTACTGTGCCGCTTGTATTGTCCGCACATACTGCAGGACGCGACAAGGGCTGGCAGACCATAAATGTAACCGTTTCAGAGAGAAATGCGACCAATGTGACGATCTCGCGTTATATCGATTCGATGGTGAATGACGAAACACGGAGATTTTCTAAGGTTTTTACTACATATTAACACTTTTCACATTTTCTCGTGTTACGTGGCTGCCAGTGCTCGGTTCATGCAAAATCTTAAGGTCCTCGGTCATGTCCAAGGCACCAAACCGACCAATAATTCAATAATCGATAACTAAAACTATAAATGTAGCTCTTCTTACTGGGCGATTGCATCAACTTAGATGCTTCTCCTGTGTTCTACTGTGCTGCTTGTATTGTCCCCACATACCGCAGCACGCGACAAGGGCTGGCAGACCATAAATGTAACCGTTTCAGAGAGAAATGCGACCAATGTGACGATCTCGCGTTATATCGATTCGATGGTGAATGACGAAACACGGAGATTTTCTAAGGTTTTTACTACATATTAACACTTTTCACATTTTCTCGTGTTACGTGGCTGCCAGTCCTCGGTTCATGTAAAATCTTAAGGTCCTAGGACATGTCCAAGGCACCAAACCGACCAATAATTCAATAATCGATAACTAAAACTATAAATGTAGCTCTTCTTACTGGGCGATTGCATCAACTTAGATGCTTCTCCTGTGTTCTACTGTGCTGCTTGTATTGTCCCCACATTCCGCAGCACGCGACAAGGGCTGGCAGACCATAAATGTAACCGTTTCAGAGAGAAATGCGACCAATGTGCGATCTCGCGTTATATCGATTCGATGGTGAATGACGAAACACGGAGATTTTCTAAGGTTTTTACTACATATTAACACTTTTCACATGCTGCCAGTCCTCGGTTCATGCAAAATCTTAAGGTCCTCGGTCATGTCCAAGGCACCAAACCGACCAATAATTCAATAATCGATAACTAAAACTATAAATGTAGCTCTTCTTACTGGGCGATTGCATCAACTTAGATACTTCTCCTGTGTTCTACTGTGCTGCTTGTATTGTCCCCACATACCGCAGCACGCGACAAGGGCTGGCAGACCATAAATGTAACCGTTTCAGAGAGAAATGCGACCAATGTGACGATCTCGCGTTATATCGATTCGATGGTGAATGACGAAACACGGAGATTTTCTAAGGTTTTTACTACATATTAACACTTTTCACATTTTCTCGTGTTACGTGGCTGCCAGTCCTCGGTTCATGCAAAATCTTAAGGTCCTCGGTCATGTCCAAGGCACCAAACCGACCAATAATTTAATAATCGATAACTAAAACTATAAATGTAGCTCTTCTTACAGGGCGATTGCATCAACTTAGATGCTTCTCCTGTGTTCTACTGTGCTGCTTGTATTGTCCCCACATACCGCAGCACGCGACAAGGGCTGGCAGACCATAAATGTAACCGTTTCAGAGAGAAATGCGACCAATGTGACGATCTCGCGTTATATCGATTCGATGGTGAATGACGAAACACGGAGATTTTCTAAGGTTTTTACTACATATTAACACTTTTCACATTTTCTCGTGTTACGTGGGCACCAGTCCTCGGTTCATGCACAATCTTAAGGTCCTCGGTCATGTCCAAGGCACCAAACCGACCAATAATTCAATAATCGATAACTAAAACTATAAATGTAGCTCTTCTTACTGGGCGATTGCATCAACTTAGATGCTTCTCCTGGGTTCTACTGTGCTGCTTGTATTGTCCCCACATACCGCAGCGAGCGACAAGGACTGGCAGACAATAAATGTAACCGTTTCAGAGAGAAATGCGACCAATGTGACGATCTCGCGTTATATCGATTCGATGGTGAATGACGAAACACGGAGATTTTCTAAGGTTTTTACAACATATTAACACTTTTCACATTTTCTCGTGTTACGTGGCTGCCAGTCCTCGGTTCATGCAAAATCTTAAGGTCCTCGGTCATGTCCAAGGCACCAAACCGACCAATAATTCAATAATCGATAACTAAAACTATAATTGTAGCTCTTCTTACTGGGCGATTGCATCAACTTAGATGCTTCTCCTGTGTTCTACTGTGCTGCTTGTATTGTCCCCACATACCGCAGCACGCGACAAGGGCTGGCAGACCATAAATGTAACCGTTTCAGAGAGAAATGCGACCAATGTGACGATCTCGCGTTATATCGATTCGATGGTGAATGACGTAACACGGAGATTTTCTAAGGTTTTTACTACATATTAACACTTTTCACATTTTCTCGTGTTACGTGGCTGCCAGTCCTCGGTTCATGCAAAATCTTAAGGTCCTCGGTCATGTCCAAGGCACCAAACCGACAAATAATTCAATAATCGATAACTAAAACTATAAATGTAGCTCTTCTTACTGGGCGATTGCATCAACTTAGATGCTTCTCCTGTGTTCTACTGTGCTGCTTGAATTGTCCCCACATACCGCAGCACGCGACAAGGGCTGGCAGACCACAAATGTAACCGTTTCAGAGAGAAATGCGACCAATGTGACTATCTCGCGTTATATCGATTCGATGGTGAATGACGAAACACGGAGATTTTCTAAGGTTTTTACTACATATTAACACTTTTCACATTTTCTCGTGTTACGTGGGTACCAGTCCTCGGTTCATGCACAATCTTAAGGTCCTCGGTCATGTCCAAGGCACCAAACCGACCAATAATTCAATAATCGATAACTAAAACTATAAATGTAGCTCTTCTTACTGGGCGATTGCATCAACTTAGATGCTTCTCCTGTGTTCTACTGTGCTGCTTGTATTGTCCCCACATACCGCAGCACGCGACAAGGGCTGGCAGACCATAAATGTAACCGTTTCAGAGAGAAATGCGACCAATGTGACGATCTCGCGTTATATCGATTCGATGGTGAATGACGAAACACGGAGATTTTCTAAGGTTTTTACTACATATTAACACTTTTCACATTTTCTCGTGTTACGTGGCTACCAGTCCTCGGTTCATGCAAAATCTTAAGGTCCTCGGTCATGTCCAAACCACCAAACCGACCAATAATTCAATAATCGATAACTAAAACTATAAATGTAGCTCTTCTTACTGGGCGATTGCATCAACCTAGATGCTTCTCCTGTGTTCTACTGTGCTGCTTGTATTGTCCCCACATACCGCAGCACGCGACAAGGGCTGGCAGACCATAAATGTAACCGTTTCAGAGAGAAATGCGACCAATGTGACGATCTGGCGTTATATCGATTCGATGGTGAATGACGAAACACGGAGATTTTCTAAGGTTTTTACTACATATTAACACTTTTCACATTTCCTCGTGTTACGTGGCTGCCAGTCCTCGGTTCATGCAAAATCTTAAGGTCCTCGGTCATGTCCAAGGCACCAAACCGATCAATAATTCAATAATCGATAACTATACTATAAATGTAGCTCTTCTTACTGGGCGATTGCATCATCTTAGATGCTTCTCCTGTGTTCTACTGTGCTGCTTGTATTGTCCCCACATACCGCAGCACGCGACAAGGGCTGGCAGACCATAAATGTAACCGTTTCAGAGAGAAATGCGACCAATGTGACGATCTCGCGTTATATCGATTCGATGGTGAATGACGAAACACGGAGATTTTCTAATTTTTTTACTACATATTAACACTTTTCACATTTTCTCGTGTTACGTGGCTGCCAGTCCTCGGTTCATGCAAAATCTTAAGGTCCTCGGTCATGTCCAAGGCACCAAACCGTCCAATAATTCAATAATCGATAACTAAAACTATAAATGTAGCTCTTCTTACTGGGCGATTGCATCAACTTAGATGCTTCTCCTGTGTTCTACTGTGCCGCTTGTATTGTCCGCACATATTGCAGCACGCGACAAGGGCTGGCAGACCATAAATGTAACCGTTTCAGAGAGAAATGCGACCAATGTGACGATCTCGCGTTATATCGATTCGATGGTGAATGACGAAACACGGAGATTTTCTAAGGTTTTTACTACATATTAACACTTTTCACATGCTGCCAGTCCTCGGTTCATGCAAAATCTTAAGGTCCTCGGTCATGTCCAAGGCACCAAACCGACCAATAATTCAATAATCGATAACTAAAACTATAAATGTAGCTCTTCTTACTGGGCGATTGCATCAACTTAGATGCTTCTCCTGTGTTCTACTGTGCTGCTTGTATTGTCCCCACATACCGCAGCACGCGACAAGGGCTGGCAGACGATCTCGCGTTATATCGATTCGATGGTGAATGACGAAACACGGAGATTTTCTAAGGTTTTTACTACATATTAACACTTTTCACATTTTCTCGTGTTACGTGGCTGCCAGTCCTCGGTTCATGCAAAATCTTAAGGTCCTGGGTCATGTCCAAGGCACCAAACCGTCCAATAATTCAATAATCGATAACTAAAACTATAAATGTAGCTCTTCTTACTGGGCGATTGCATCAACTTAGATGCTTCCCCTGTGTTCTACTGTGCTGCTTGTATTGTCCCCACATACCGCAGCACGCGACAAGGGCTGGCAGACCATAAATGTAACCGTTTCAGAGAGAAATGCGACCAATGTGACGATCTCGCGTTATATCGATTCGACGGTGAATGACGAAACACGGAGATTTTCTAAGGTTTTTACTACATATTAACACTTTTCACATTTTCTCGTGTTACGTGGCTGCCAGTCCTCGGTTCATGCAAAATCTTAAGGTCCTCGGTCATGTCCAAGGCACCAAACCGACCAATAATTCAATAATCGATAACTAAAACTATAATTGTAGCTCTTCTTACTGGGCGATTGCATCAACTTAGATGCTTCTCCTGTGTTCTACTGTGCTGCTTGTATTGTCCCCACATACCGCAGCACGCGACAAGGGCTGGCAGACCATAAATGTAACCGTTTCAGAGAGAAATGCGACCAATGTGACGATCTCGCGTTATATCGATTCGATGGTGAATGACGAAACACGGAGATTTTCTAAGGTTTTTACTACATATTAACACTTTTCACATTTTCTCGTGTTACGTGGCTGCCAGTCCTCGGTTCATGCAAAATCTTAAGGTCCTCGGTCATGTCCAAGGCACCAAACCGACCAATAATTCAATAATCGATAACTAAAACTATAAATGTAGCTCTTCTTACTGGGCGATTGCATCAACTTAGATGCTTCTCCTGTGTTCTACTGTGCTGCTTGTATTGTCCCCACATACCGCAGCACGCGACAAGGGCTGGCAGACCATAAATGTAACCGTTTCAGAGAGAAATGCGACCAATGTGACGATCTCGCGTTATATCGATTCGATGGTGAATGACGAAACACGGAGATTTTCTAAGGTTTTTACTACATATTAACACTTTTCACATTTTCTCGTGTTACGTGGGTACCAGTCCTCGGTTCATGCACAATCTTAAGGTCCTCGGTCATGTCCAAGGCACCAAACCGACCAATAATTCAATAATCGATAACTAAAACTATAAATGTAGCTCTTCTTACTGGGCGATTGCATCAACTTAGATGCTTCTCCTGTGTTCTACTGTGCTGCTTGTATTGTCCCCACATACCGCAGCACGCGACAAGGGCTGGCAGACCATAAATGTAACCGTTTCAGAGAGAAATGCGACCAATGTGACGATCTCGCGTTATATCGATTCGATGGTGAATGACGAAACACGGAGATTTTCTAATTTTTTTACTACATATTAACACTTTTCACATTTTCTCGTGTTACGTGGCTGCCAGTCCTCGGTTCATGCAAAATCTTAAGGTCCTCGGTCATGTCCAAGGCACCAAACCGACCAATAATTCAATAATCGATAACTAAAACTATAAATGTAGCTCTTCTTACTGGGCGATTGCATCAACTTAGATGCTTCTCCTGTGTTCTACTGTGCTGCTTGTATTGTCCCCACATACCGCAGCACGCGACAAGGGCTGGCAGACCATAAATGTAACCGTTTCAGAGAGAAATGCGACGAATGTAACGATCTCGCGTTATATCGATTCGATGGTGAATGACGAAACACGGAGATTTTCTAAGGTTTTTACTACATATTAACACTTTTCACATTTTCTCGTGTTACGTGGCTGCCAGTCCTCGGTTCATGCAAAATCTTAAGGTCCTCGGTCATGTCCAAGGCACCAAACCGACCAATAATTCAATAATCGATAACTAAAACTATAAATGTAGCTCTTCTTACTGGGCGATTGCATCAACTTAGATGCTTCTCCTGTGTTCTACTGTGCTGCTTGTATTGTCCCCACATACCGCAGCACGCGACAAGGGCTGGCAGACCATAAATGTAACCGTTTCAGAGAGAAATGCGACCAATGTGACGATCTGGCGTTATATCGATTCGATGGTGAATGACGAAACACGGAGATTTTCTAAGGTTTTTACTACATATTAACACTTTTCACATTTTCTCGTGTTACGTGGCTGCCAGTCCTCGGTTCATGCAAAATCTTAAGGTCCTCGGTCATGTCCAAGGCACCAAACCGACCAATAATTCAATAATCGATAACTAAAACTATAAATGTAGCTCTTCTTACTGGGCGATTGCATCAACTTAGATGCTTCTCCTGTGTTCTACTGTGCTGCTTGTATTGTCCCCACATACCGCAGCACGCGACAAGGGCTGGCAGACCATAAATGTAACCGTTTCAGAGAGAAATGCGACCAATGTGACGATCTCGCGTTATATCGATTCGATGGTGAATGACGAAACACGGAGATTTTCTAATTTTTTTACTACATATTAACACTTTTCACATTTTCTCGTGTTAGGTGGCTGCCAGTCCTCGGTTCATGCAAAATCTTAAGGTCCTCGGTCATGTCCAAGGCACCAAACCGACAAACAATTCAATAATCGATAACTAAAACTATAAATGTAGCTCTTCTTACTGGGCGATTGCATCAACTTAGATGCTTCTCCTGTGTTCTACTGTGCCGCTTGTATTGTCCGCACATACTGCAGCACGCGACAAGGGCTGGCAGACCATAAATGTAACCGTTTCAGAGAGAAATGCGACCAATGTGACGATCTCGCGTTATATCGATTCGATGGTGAATGACGAAACACGGAGATTTTCTAAGGTTTTTACTACATATTAACACTTTTCACATTTTCTCGTGTTACGTGGCTGCCAGTCCTCGGTTTATGCAAAATCTTAAGGTCCTCGGTCATGTCCAAGGCACCAAACCGACCAATAATTCAATAATCGATAACTAAAACTATAAATGTAGCTCTTCTTACTGGGCGATTGCATCAACTTAGATGCTTCTCCTGTGTTCTACTGTGCTGCTTGTATTGTCCCCACATACCGCAGCACGCGACAAGGGCTGGCAGACCATAAATGTAACCGTTTCAGAGAGAAATGCGACCAATGTGACGATCTGGCGTTATATCGATTCGATGGTGAATGACGAAACACGGAGATTTTCTAAGGTTTTTACTACATATTAACACTTTTTACATTTTCTCGTGTTACGTGGCTGCCAGTCCTCGGTTCATGCAAAATCTTAAGGTCCTCGGTCATGTCCAAGGCACCAAACCGACCAATAATTCAATAATCGATAACTAAAACTATAAATGTAGCTCTTCTTACTGGGCGATTGCATCAACTTAGATGCTTCTCCTGTGTTCTACTGTGCTGCTTGTATTGTCCCCACATACCGCAGCACGCGACAAGGGCTGGCAGACCATAAATGTAACCGTTTCAGAGAGAAATGCGACCAATGTGACGATCTCGCGTTATATCGATTCGATGGTGAATGACGAAACACGGAGATTTTCTAAGGTTTTTACTACATATTAACACTTTTCACATTTTCTCGTGTTACGTGGCTGCCAGTCCTCGGTTCATGCAATATCTTAAGGTCCGCGGACATGTCCAAGGCACCAAACCGACCAATAATTCAATAATCGATAACTAAAACTATAAATGTAGCTCTTCTTACTGGGCGATTGCATCAACTTAGATGCTTCTCCTGTGTTCTACTGTGCTGTTTGTATTGTCCCCACATACCGCAGCACGCGACAAGGGCTGGCAGTCCATAAATGTAACCGTTTCAGAGAGAAATGCGACCAATGTGACGATCTCGCGTTATATCGATTCGATGGTGAATGACGAAACACGGAGATTTTCTAAGGTTTTTACTACATATTAACACTTTTCACATTTTCTCGTGTTACGTGGGCACCAGTCCTCGGTTCATGCAAAATCTTAAGGTCCTCTGTCATGTCCAAGGCACCAAACCGACCAATAATTCAATAATCGATAACTAAAACTATAAATGTAGCTCTTCTTACTGGGCGATTGTATAAACTTAGATGCTTCTCCTGTGTTCTACTGTGCTGCTTGTATTGTCCCCACATACAGCAGCACGCGACAAGTGCTGGCAGACCATAAATGTAACCGTTTCAGAGAGAAATGCGACCAATGTGACGATCTCGCGTTATATCGATTCGATGGTGAATGACGAAACACGGAGATTTTCTAAGGTTTTTACTACATATTAACACTTTTCACATTTTCTCGTGTTACGTGGCTGCCAGTCCTCGGTTCATGCAAAATCTTAAGGTCCTCGGTCATGTCCAAGGCACCAAACCGACCAATAATTCAATAATCGATAACTAAAACTATAAATGTAGCTCTTCTTACTGGGCGATTGCATCAACTTAGATGCTTCTCCTGTGTTCTACTGTGCCGCTTGTATTGTCCGCACATACTGCAGCACGCGACAAGGGCTGGCAGACCATAAATGTAACCGTTTCAGAGAGAAATGCGACCAATGTGACGATCTCGCGTTATATCGATTCGATGGTGAATGACGAAACACGGAGATTTTCTAAGGTTTTTACTACATATTAACACTTTTCACATTTTCTCGTGTTACGTGGCTGCCAGTCCTCGGTTCATGCAAAATCTTAAGGTCCTCGGTCATGTCCAAGGCACCAAACCGACCAATAATTCAATAATCGATAACTAAAACTATAAATGTAGCTCTTCTTACTGGGCGATTGCATCAACTTAGATGCTTCTCCTGTGTTCTACTGTGCTGCTTGTATTGTCCCCACATACCGCAGCACGCGACAAGGGCTGGCAGACCATAAATGTAACCGTTTCAGAGAGAAATGCGACCAATGTGACGATCTCGCGTTATATCGATTCGATGGTGAATGACGAAACACGGAGATTTTCTAAGGTTTTTACTACATATTAACACTTTTCACATTTTCTCGTGTTACGTGGCTGCCAGTCCTCGGTTCATGCAAAATCTTAAGGTCCTCGGACATGTCCAAGGCACCAAACCGACCAATAATTCAATAATCGATAACTAAAACTATAAATGTATCTCTTCTTACTGGGCGATTGCATCAACTTAGATGCTTCTCCTGTGTTCTACTGTGCTGCTTGTATTGTCCCCACATACCGCAGCACGCGACAACGGCTGGCAGACCATAAATGTAACCGTTTCAGAGAGAAATGCGACCAATGTGATGATCTGGCGTTATATCGATTCGATGGTGAATGACGAAACACGGAGATTTTCTAAGGTTTTTACTACATATTAACACTTTTCACATGCTGCCAGTCCTCGGTTCATGCAAAATCTTAAGGTCCTCGGTCATGTCCAAGGCACCAAACCGACCAATAATTCAATAATCGATAACTAAAACTATAAATGTAGCTCTTCTTACTGGGCGATTGCATCAACTTAGATGCTTCTCCTGTGTTCTACTGTGTTGCTTGTATTGTCCCCACATCCCGCAGCACGCGACAAGGGCTGGCAGACCATAAATGTAACCGTTTCAGAGAGAAATGCGACCAATGTGACGATCTCGCGTTATATCGATTCGATGGTGAATGACGAAACACGGAGATTTTCTAAGGTTTTTACTACATATTAACACTTTTCACATTTTCTCGTGTTACGTGGCTGCCAGTCCTCGGTTCATGCAAAATCTTAAGGTCCTCGGTCATGTCCAAGGCACCAAACCGACCAATAATTCAATAATCGATAACTAAAACTATAAATGTAGCTCTTCTTACTGGGCGATTGCATCAACTTAGATGCTTCTCCTGTGTTCTACTGTGCTGCTTGTATTGTCCCCACATACCGCAGCACGCGACAAGGGCTGGCAGACCATAAATGTAACCGTTTCAGAGAGAAATGCGACCAATGTGACGATCTCGCGTTATATCGATTCGATGGTGAATGACGAAACACGGAGATTTTCTAAGGTTTTTACTACATATTAACACTTTTCACATTTTCTCGTGTTACGTGGCTGCCAGTCCTCGGTTCATGCAAAATCTTAAGGTCCTCGCTCATGTCCAAGGCACCAAACCGACCAATAATTCAATAATCGATAACTAAAACTATAAATGTAGCTCTTCTTACTGGGCGATTGCATCAACTTAGATGCTTCTCCTGTGTTCTACTGTGCCGCTTGTATTGTCCCCACATACCGCAGCACGCGACAAGGGCTGGCAGACCATAAATGTAACCGTTTCAGAGAGAAATGCGACCAATGTGACGATCTCGCGTTATATCGATTCGATGGTGAATGACGAAACACGGAGATTTTCTAAGGTTTTTACTACATATTAACACTTTTCACATTTTCTCGTGTTACGTGGCTGCCAGTCCTCGGTTCATGCAAAATCTTAAGGTCCTCGCTCATGTCCAAGGCACCAAACCGACCAATAATTCAATAATCGATAACTAAAACTATAAATGTAGCTCTTCTTACTGGGCGATTGCATCAACTTAGATGCTTCTCCTGTGTTCTACTGTGCTGCTTGTATTGTCCCCACATACCGCAGCACGCGACAAGGGCTGGCAGACCATAAATGTAACCGTTTCAGAGAGAAATGCGACCAATGTGACGATCTCGCGTTATATCGATTCGATGGTGAATGACGAAACACGGAGATTTTCTAAGGTTTTTACTACATATTAACACTTTTCACATTTTCTCGTGTTACGTGGCTGCCAGTCCTCGGTTCATGCAAAATCTTAAGGTCCTCGCTCATGTCCAAGGCACCAAACCGACCAATAATTCAATAATCGATAACTAAAACTATAAATGTAGCTCTTCTTACTGGGCGATTGCATCAACTTAGATGCTTCTCCTGTGTTCTACTGTGCCGCTTGTATTGTCCCCACATACCGCAGCACGCGACAAGGGCTGGCAGACCATAAATGTAACCGTTTCAGAGAGAAATGCGACCAATGTGACGATCTCGCGTTATATCGATTCGATGGTGAATGACGAAACACGGAGATTTTCTAAGGTTTTTACTACATATTAACACTTTTCACATTTTCTCGTGTTACGTGGCTGCCAGTCCTCGGTTCATGCAAAATCTTAAGGTCCTCGGACATGTCCAAGGCACCAAACCGACCAATAATTCAATAATCGATAACTAAAACTATAAATGTATCTCTTCTTACTGGGCGATTGCATCAACTTAGATGCTTCTCCTGTGTTCTACTGTGCTGCTTGTATTGTCCCCACATACCGCAGCAAGCGACAACGGCTGGCAGACCATAAATGTAACCGTTTCAGAGAGAAATGCGACCAATGTGACGATCTGGCGTTATATCGATTCGATGGTGAATGACGAAACACGGAGATTTTCTAAGGTTTTTACTACATATTAACACTTTTCACATGCTGCCAGTCCTCGGTTCATGCAAAATCTTAAGGTCCTCGGTCATGTCCACGGCACAAAACCGACCAATAATTCAATAATCGATAACTAAAACTAAAAATGTAGCTCTTCTTACTGGGCGATTGCATCAACTTAGATGCTTCTCCTGTGTTCTACTGTGCCGCTTGTATTGTCCGCACATACTGCAGCACGCGACAAGGGCTGGCAGACCATAAATGTAACCGTTTCAGAGAGAAATGCGACCAATGTGACGATCTCGCGTTATATCGATTCGATGGTGAATGACGAAACACGGAGATTTTCTAAGGTTTTTACTACATATTAACACTTTTCACATTTTCTCGTGTTACTTGGCTGCCAGTCCTCGGTTCATGCAAAGTCTTAAGGTCCTCGGTCATGTCCAAGGCACCAAACCGACCAATAATTCAATAATCGATAACTAAAACTATAAATGTAGCTCTTCTTACTGGGCGATTGCATCAACTTAGATGCTTCTCCTGTGTTCTACTGTGCCACTTGTATTGTCCCCACATTCCGCAGCACGCGACAAGGGCTGGCAGACCATAAATGTAACCGTTTCAGAGAGAAATGCGACCAATGTGACGATCTCGCGTTATGTCGATTCGATGGTGAATGACGAAACACGGAGATTTTCTAAGGTTTTTACTACATATTAACACTTTTCACATTTTCTCGTGTTACGTGGCTGCCAGTCCTTGGTTCATGCAAAATCTTAAGGTCCTCTGTCATGTCCAAGGCACCAAACCGACCAATAATTCAATAATCGATAACTAAAACTATAAATGTAGCTCTTCTTACTGGGCGATTGCATCAACTTAGATGCTTCTCCTGTGTTCTACTGTGCTGCTTGTATTGTCCCCACATACCGCAGCACGCGACAAGGGCTGGCAGACCATAAATGTAACCGTTTCAGAGAGAAATGCGACCAATGTGACGATCTCGCGTTATATCGATTCGATGGTGAATGACGAAACACGGAGATTTTCTAAGGTTTTTACTACATATTAACACTTTTCACATTTTCTCGTGTTACGTGGCTGCCAGTCCTCGGTTCATGCAAAATCTTAAGGTCCTCGGACATGTCCAAGGCACCAAACCGACCAATAATTCAATAATCGATAACTAAAACTATAAATGTATCTCTTCTTACTGGGCGATTGCATCAACTTAGATGCTTCTCCTGTGTTCTACTGTGCTGCTTGTATTGTCCCCACATACCGCAGCACGCGACAACGGCTGGCAGACCATAAATGTAACCGTTTCAGAGAGAAATGCGACCAATGTGATGATCTGGCGTTATATCGATTCGATGGTGAATGACGAAACACGGAGATTTTCTAAGGTTTTTACTACATATTAACACTTTTCACATGCTGCCAGTCCTCGGTTCATGCAAAATCTTAAGGTCCTCGGTCATGTCCAAGGCACCAAACCGACCAATAATTCAATAATCGATAACTAAAACTATAAATGTAGCTCTTCTTACTGGGCGATTGCATCAACTTAGATGCTTCTCCTGTGTTCTACTGTGTTGCTTGTATTGTCCCCACATCCCGCAGCACGCGACAAGGGCTGGCAGACCATAAATGTAACCGTTTCAGAGAGAAATGCGACCAATGTGACGATCTCGCGTTATATCGATTCGATGGTGAATGACGAAACACGGAGATTTTCTAAGGTTTTTACTACATATTAACACTTTTCACATTTTCTCGTGTTACGTGGCTGCCAGTCCTCGGTTCATGCAAAATCTTAAGGTCCTCGGTCATGTCCAAGGCACCAAACCGACCAATAATTCAATAATCGATAACTAAAACTATAAATGTAGCTCTTCTTACTGGGCGATTGCATCAACTTAGATGCTTCTCCTGTGTTCTACTGTGCTGCTTGTATTGTCCCCACATACCGCAGCACGCGACAAGGGCTGGCAGACCATAAATGTAACCGTTTCAGAGAGAAATGCGACCAATGTGACGATCTCGCGTTATATCGATTCGATGGTGAATGACGAAACACGGAGATTTTCTAAGGTTTTTACTACATATTAACACTTTTCACATTTTCTCGTGTTACGTGGCTGCCAGTCCTCGGTTCATGCAAAATCTTAAGGTCCTCGCTCATGTCCAAGGCACCAAACCGACCAATAATTCAATAATCGATAACTAAAACTATAAATGTAGCTCTTCTTACTGGGCGATTGCATCAACTTAGATGCTTCTCCTGTGTTCTACTGTGCCGCTTGTATTGTCCGCACATACTGCAGCACGCGACAAGGGCTGGCAGACCATAAATGTAACCGTTTCAGAGAGAAATGCGACCAATGTGACGATCTCGCGTTATATCGATTCGATGGTGAATGACGAAACACGGAGATTTTCTAAGGTTTTTACTACATATTAACACTTTTCACATTTCCTCGTGTTAGGTGGCTGCCAGTCCTCGGTTCATGCAAAATCTTAAGGTCCTCGGTCATGTCCAAGGCACCAAACCGACCAATAATTCAATAATCGATAACAAAAACTATGAATGTAGCTCTTCTTACTGGGCGATTGCATCAACTTAGATGCTTCTCCTGTGTTCTACTGTGCTGCTTGTATTGTCCCCACATACCGCAGCACGCGACAAGGGCTGGCAGACCATAAATGTAACCGTTTCAGAGAGAAATGCGACCAATGTGACGATCTCGCGTTATATCGATTCGATGGTGAATGACGAAACACGGAGATTTTCTAAGGTTTTTACTACATATTAACACTTTTCACATTTTCTCGTGTTACGTGGCTGCCAGTCCTCGGTTCATGCAAAATCTTAAGGTCCTCGGACATGTCCAAGGCACCAAACCGACCAATAATTCAATAATCGATAACTAAAACTATAAATGTATCTCTTCTTACTGGGCGATTGCATCAACTTAGATGCTTCTCCTGTGTTCTACTGTGCTGCTTGTATTGTCCCCACATACCGCAGCAAGCGACAACGGCTGGCAGACCATAAATGTAACCGTTTCAGAGAGAAATGCGACCAATGTGACGATCTGGCGTTATATCGATTCGATGGTGAATGACGAAACACGGAGATTTTCTAAGGTTTTTACTACATATTAACACTTTTCACATGCTGCCAGTCCTCGGTTCATGCAAAATCTTAAGGTCCTCGGTCATGTCCACGGCACAAAACCGACCAATAATTCAATAATCGATAACTAAAACTAAAAATGTAGCTCTTCTTACTGGGCGATTGCATCAACTTAGATGCTTCTCCTGTGTTCTACTGTGCCGCTTGTATTGTCCGCACATACTGCAGCACGCGACAAGGGCTGGCAGACCATAAATGTAACCGTTTCAGAGAGAAATGCGACCAATGTGACGATCTCGCGTTATATCGATTCGATGGTGAATGACGAAACACGGAGATTTTCTAAGGTTTTTACTACATATTAACACTTTTCACATTTTCTCGTGTTACTTGGCTGCCAGTCCTCGGTTCATGCAAAGTCTTAAGGTCCTCGGTCATGTCCAAGGCACCAAACCGACCAATAATTCAATAATCGATAACTAAAACTATAAATGTAGCTCTTCTTACTGGGCGATTGCATCAACTTAGATGCTTCTCCTGTGTTCTACTGTGCCACTTGTATTGTCCCCACATTCCGCAGCACGCGACAAGGGCTGGCAGACCATAAATGTAACCGTTTCAGAGAGAAATGCGACCAATGTGACGATCTCGCGTTATGTCGATTCGATGGTGAATGACGAAACACGGAGATTTTCTAAGGTTTTTACTACATATTAACACTTTTCACATTTTCTCGTGTTACGTGGCTGCCAGTCCTCGGTTCATGCAAAATCTTAAGGTCCTCGGTCATGTCCAAGGCACCAAACCGACCAATAATTCAATGATCGATAACTAAAACTATAAATGTAGCTCTTCTTACTGGGCGATTGCATCAACTTAGATGCTTCTCCTGTGTTCTACTGTGCTGCTTGTATTGTCCCCACATACCGCAGCACGCGACAAGGGCTGGCAGACCATAAATGTAACCGTTTCAGAGAGAAATGCGATCAATGTGACGATCTCGCGTTATATCGATTCGATGGTGAATGACGAAACACGGAGATTTTCTAAGGTTTTTACTACATATTAACACTTTTCACATTTTCTCGTGTTACGTGGGTACCAGTCCTCGGTTCATGCAAAATCTTAAGGTCCTCGGTCATGTCCAAGGCACCAAACCGACCAATAATTCAATAATCGATAACTAAAACTATAAATGTAGCTCTTCTTACTGGGCGATTGCATCAACTTAGATGCTTCTCCTGTGTTCTACTGTGCTGCTTGTATTGTCCCCACATACCGCAGCACGCGACAAGGGCTGGCAGACAATAATGTAACCGTTTCAGAGAGAAATGCGACCAATGTGACGATCTCGCGTTATATCGATTCGATGGTGAATGACGAAACACGGAGATTTTCTAAGGTTTTTACTACATATTAACACTTTTCACATTTTCTCGTGTTACGTGGCTGCCAGTCCTCGGTTCATGCAAAATCTTAAGGTCCTCGGTCATGTCCAAGGCACCAAACCGACCAATAATTCAACAATCGATAACTAAAACTATAAATGTAGCTCTTCTTACTGGGCGATTGCATCAACTTAGATGCTTCTCCTGTGTTCTACTGTGCTGCTTGTATTGTCCCCACATACCGCAGCACGCGACAAGGGCTGGCAGACCATAAATGTAACCGTTTCAGAGAGAAATGCGACCAATGTGACGATCTCGCGTTATATCGATTCGATGGTGAATGACGAAACACGGAGATTTTCTAAGGTTTTTACTACATATTAACACTTTTCACATTTTCTCGTGTTACGTGGCTGCCAGTCCTCGGTTCATGCAAAATCTTAAGGTCCTCGGTCATGTCCAAGGCACCAAACCGACCAATAATTCAATAATCGATAACTAAAACTATAAATGTAGCTCTTCTTACTGGGCGATTGCATCAACTTAGATGCTTCTCCTGTGTTCTACTGTGCTGCTTGTATTGTCCCCACATACCGCAGCACGCGACAAGGGCTGGCAGACCATAAATGTAACCGTTTCAGAGAGAAATGCGACCAATGTGACGATCTCGCGTTATATCGATTCGATGGTGAATGACGAAACACGGAGATTTTCTAAGGTTTTTACTACATATTAACACTTTTCACATTTTCTCGTGTTACGTGGCTGCCAGTCCTCGGTTCATGCAAAGTCTTAAGGTCCTCGGTCATGTCCAAGGCACCAAACCGACCAATAATTCAATAATCGATAACTAAAACTATAAATGTAGCTCTTCTTACTGGGCGATTGCATCAACTTAGATGCTTCTCCTGTGTTCTACTGTGTTGCTTGTATTGTCCCCACATCCCGCAGCACGCGACAAGGGCTGGCAGACCATAAATGTAACCGTTTCAGAGAGAAATGCGACCAATGTGACGATCTCGCGTTATATCGATTCGATGGTGAATGACGAAACACGGAGATTTTCTAAGGTTTTTACTACATATTAACACTTTTCACATTTTCTCGTGTTACGTGGCTGCCAGTCCTCGGTTCATGCAAAATCTTAAGGTCCTCGGTCATGTCCAAGGCACCAAACCGACCAATAATTCAATAATCGATAACTAAAACTATAAATGTAGCTCTTCTTACTGGGCGATTGCATCAACTTAGATGCTTCTCCTGTGTTCTACTGTGCTGCTTGTATTGTCCCCACATACCGCATTACGCGACAAGGGCTGGCAGACCATAAATGTAACCGTTTCAGAGAGAAATGCGACCAATGTGACGATCTGGCGTTATATCGATTCGATGGTGAATGACGAAACACAGAGATTTTCTAAGGTTTTTACTACATATTAACACTTTTCACATTTTCTCGTGTTACGTGGCTGCCAGTCCTAGGATCATGCAAAATCTTAAGGTCCTCGGTCATGTCCAAGGCACCAAACCGACCAATAATTCAATAATCGATAACTAAAACTATAAATGTAGCTCTTCTTACTGGGCGATTGCATCAACTTAGATGCTTCTCCTGTGTTCTACTGTGCCGCTTGTATTGTCCCCACATACCGCAGCACGCGACAAGGGCTGGCAGACCATAAATGTAACCGTTTCAGAGAGAAATGCGACCAATGTGACGATCTCGCGTTATATCGATTCGATGGTGAATGACCAAACACGGAGATTTTCTAAGGTTTTTACTACATATTAACACTTTTCACATGCTGCCATTCCTCGGTTCATGCAAAATCTTAAGGTCCTCGGTCATGTCCAAGGCACCAAACCGACCAATAATTCAATAATCGATAACTAAAACTATAAATGTAGCTCTTCTTACTGGGCGATTGCATCAACTTAGATGCTTCTCCTGTGTTCTACTGTGCTGCTTGTATTGTCCCCACATACCGCAGCACGCGACAAGGGCTAGCAGACCATAAATGTAACCGTTTCAGAGAGAAATGCGACCAATGTGACGATCTCGCGTTATATCGATTCGATGGTGAATGACGAAACACGGAGATTTTCTAAGGTTTTTACTACACATTAACACTTTTCACATTTTCTCGTGTTACGTGGCTGCCAGTCCTCGGTTCATGCAAAATCTTAAGGTCCTCTGTCATGCCCAAGGCACCAAACCGACCAATAATTCAATAATCGATAACTAAAACTATAAATGTAGCTCTTCTTACTGGGCGATTGCATCAACTTAGATGCTTCTCCTGTGTTCTACTGTGCCGCTTGTATTGTCCCCACATACCGCAGCACGCGACAAGGGCTGGCAGACCATAAATGTAACCGTTTCAGATGGAAATGCGACCAATGTGACGATCTCGCGTTATATCGATTCGATAGTGAATGACGAAACACGGAGATTTTCTAAGGTTTTTACTACATATTAACACTTTCCACATTTTCTCGTGTTACGTGGCTGCCACTCCTCGGTTCATGCAAAATCTTAAGGTCCTCGGTCATGTCCAAGGCACCAAACTGACCAATAATTCAATAATCGATAACTAAAACTATAAATGTAGCCCTTCTTACTGGGCGATTGCATCAACTTAGATGCTTCTCCTGTGTTCTACTGTGCTGCTTGTATTGTCCCCACATACCGCAGCACGCGACAAGGGCTGGCAGACCATAAATGTAACCGTTTCAGAGAGAAATGCGACCAATGTGACGATCTCGCGTTATATCGATTCGATGGTGAATGACGAAACACGGAGATTTTCTAAGGTTTTTACTACATATTAACACTTTTCACATTTTCTCGTGTTACGTGGGTACCAGTCATCGGTTCATGCAAAATCTTAAGGTCCTCGGTCATGTCCAAGGCACCAAACCGACCAATAATTCAATAATCGATAACTAAAACTATAAATGTAGCTCTTCTTACTGGGCGATTGCATCAACTTCGATGCTTCTCCTGTGTTCTACTCTGCTGCTTGTATTGTCCCCACATACCGCAGCACGCGACAAGGGCTGGCAGACCATAAATGTAACCGTTTCAGAGAGAAATGCGACCAATGTGACGATCTCGCATTATATCGATGCGATGGTGAATGACGAAACACGGAGATTTTCTAAGGTTTTTACTACATATTAACACTTTTCACATTTTCTCGTGTTACGTGGCTGCCAGTCCTCGGTTCATGCAAAATCTTAAGGTCCTCGGTCATGTCCAAGGCACCAAACCGACCAATAATTCAATAATCGATAACTAAAACTATAAATGTAGCTCTTCTTACTGGGCGATTGCATCAACTTAGATGCTTCTCCTGTGTTCTACTGTGCCGCTTGTATTGTCCCCACATACCGCAGCACGCGACAAGGGCTGGCAGACCATAAATGTAACCGTTTCAGAGAGAAATGCGACCAATGTGACGATCTCGCGTTATATCGATTCGATGGTGAATGACGAAACACGGAGATTTTCTAAGGTTTTTACTACATATTAACACTTTTCACATTTTCTCGTGTTACGTGGCTGCCAGTCCTCGGTTCATGCAAAATCTTAAGGTCCTCGGTCATGTCCAAGGCACCAAACCGACCAATAATTCAATAATCGATAACTAAAACTATAAATGTAGCTCTTCTTACTGGGCGATTGCATCAACTTAGATGCTTCTCCTGTGTTCTACTGTGCTGCTTGTATTGTCCCCACATACCGCAGCACGCGACAAGGGCTGGCAGACCATAAATGTAACCGTTTCAGAGAGAAATGCGACCAATGTGACGATCTCGCGTTATATCGATTCGATGGTGAATGACGAAACACGGAGATTTTCTAAGGTTTTTACTACATATTAACACTTTTCACATTTTCTCGTGTTACGTGGCTGCCAGTCCTCGGTTCATGCAAAATCTTAAGGTCCTCGGTCATGTCCAAGGCACCAAACCGACCAATAATTCAATAATCGATAACTAAAACTATAAATGTAGCTCTTCTTACTGGGCGATTGCATCAACTTAGATGCTTCTCCTGTGTTCTACTGTGCTGCTTGTATTGTCCCCACATACCGCAGCACGCGACAAGGGCTGGCAGACCATAAATGTAACCGTTTCAGAGAGAAATGCGACCAATGTGACGATCTCGCGTTATATCGATTCGATGGTGAATGACGAAACACGGAGATTTTCTAAGGTTTTTACTACATATTAACACTTTTCACATTTTCTCGTGTTACGTGGCTGCCAGTCCTCGGTTCATGCAAAATCTTATGGTCCTCGGACATGTCCAAGGCACCAAACCGACCAATAATTCAATAATCGATAACTAAAACTATAAATGTATCTCTTCTTACTGGGCGATTGCATCAACTTCGATGCTTCTCCTGTGTTCTACTGTGCTGCTTGTATTGTCCCCACATACCGCAGCACGCGACAACGGCTGGCAGACCATAAATGTAACCGTTTCAGAGAGAAATGCGACCAATGTGACGATCTGGCGTTATATCGATTCGATGGTGAATGACGAAACACGGAGATTTTCTAAGGTTTTTACTACATATTAACACTTTTCACATTTTCTCGTGTTACGTGGCTGCCAGTCCTCGGTTCATGCAAAATCTTAAGGTCCCCGGTCATGCCCAAGGCACCAAACCGACCAATAATTTAATAATCGATAACTAAAACTATAAATGTAACTCTTCTTACTGGGCGATTGCATCAACTTCGATGCTTCTCCTGTGTTCTACTGTGCTGCTTGTATTGTCCCCACATACCGCAGCACGCGACAAGGGCTGGCAGACCATAAATGTAACCGTTTCAGAGAGAAATGCGACCAATGTGACGATCTCGCGTTATATCGATTCGATGGTGAATGACGAAACACGGAGATTTTCTAAGGTTTTTACTACATATTAACACTTTTCACATTTTCTCGTGTTACGTGGGTACCAGTCCTCGGTTCATGCACAATCTTAAGGTCCTCGGTCATGTCCAAGGCACCAAACCGACCAATAATTCAATAATCGATAACTAAAACTATAAATGTAGCTCTTCTTACTGGGCGATTGCATCAACTTAGATGCTTCTCCTGTGTTCTACTGTGCTGCTTGTATTGTCCCCACATACCGCAGCACGCGACAAGGGCTGGCAGACCATAAATGTAACCGTTTCAGAGAGAAATGCGACCAATGTGACGATCTCGCGTTATATCGATTCGATGGTGAATGACGAAACACGGAGATTTTCTAAGGTTTTTACTACATATTAACACTTTTCACATTTTCTCGTGTTACGTGGCTGCCAGTCCTCGGTTCATGCAAAATCTTAAGGTCCTCGGTCATGTCCAAGGCACCAAACCGACCAATAATTCAATAATCGATAACTAAAACTATAAATGTAGCTCTTCTTACTGGGCGATTGCATCAACTTAGATGCTTCTCCTGTGTTCTACTGTGCTGCTTGTATTGTCCGCACATACCGCAGCACGCGACAAGGGCTGGCAGACCATTAATGTAACAGTTTCAGAGAGAAATGCGACCGATGTGACGATCTCGCGTTATATCGATTCGATGGTGAATGACGAAACACGGAGATTTTCTAAGGTTTTTACTACATATTAACACTTTTCACATTTTCTCGTGTTACGTGGCTGCCAGTCCTCGGTTCATTCAAAATCTTAAGGTCCTCGGTTATGTCCAAGGCACCAAACCGACCAATAATTCAATAATCGATAACTAAAACTATAAATGTAGCTCTTCTTACTGGGCGATTGCATCAACTTAGATGCTTCTCCTGTGTTCTACTGTGTTGCTTGTATTGTCCCCACATCCCGCAGCACGCGACAAGGGCTGGCAGACCATAAATGTAACCGTTTCAGAGAGAAATGCGACCAATGTGACGATCTCGCGTTATATCGATTCGATGGTGAATGACGAAACACGGAGATTTTCTAAGGTTTTTACTACATATTAACACTTTTCACATTTTCTCGTGTTACGTGGCTGTCAGTCCTCGGTTCATGCAAAATCTTAAGGTCCTCGGTCATGTCCAAGGCACCAAACCGACCAATAATTCAATAATCGATAACTAAAACTATAAATGTAGCTCTTCTTACTGGGCGATTGCATCAACTTAGATGCTTCTCCTGTGTTCTACTGTGCTGCTTGTATTGTCCCCACATACCGCAGCACGCGACAAGGGCTGGCAGACCATAAATGTAACCGTTTCAGAGAGAAATGCGACCAATGTGACGATCTCGCGTTATATCGATTCGATGGTGAATGACGAAACACGGAGATTTTCTAAGGTTTTTACTACATATTAACACTTTTCACATTTTCTCGTGTTACGTGGCTGCCAGTCCTCGGTTCATGCAAAATCTTAAGGTCCTCGGTCATGTCCAAGGCACCAAACCGACCAATAATTCAATAATCGATAACTAAAACTATAAATGTAGCTCTTCTTACTGGGCGATTGCATCAACTTAGATGCTTCTCCTGTGTTCTACTGTGCTGCTTGTATTGTCCCCACATACCGCAGCACGCGACAACGGCTGGCAGACCATAAATGTAACCGTTTCAGAGAGAAATGCGACCAATGTGACGATCTGGCGTTATATCGATTCGATGGTGAATGACGAAACACGGAGATTTTCTAAGGTTTTTACTACATATTAACACTTTTCACATTTTCTCGTGTTACGTGGCTGCCAGTCCTCGGTTCATGCAAAATCTTAAGGTCCCCGGTCATGTCCAAGGCACCAAACCGACCAATAATTTAATAATCGATAACTAAAACTATAAATGTAACTCTTCTTACTGGGCGATTGCATCAACTTCGATGCTTCTCCTGTGTTCTACTGTGCTGCTTGTATTGTCCCCACATACCGCAGCACGCGACAAGGGCTGGCAGACCATAAATGTAACCGTTTCAGAGAGAAATGCGACCAATGTGACGATCTCGCGTTATATCGATTCGATGGTGAATGACGAAACACGGAGATTTTCTAAGGTTTTTACTACATATTAACACTTTTCACATTTTCTCGTGTTACGTGGCTGCCAGTCCTCGGTTCATGCACAATCTTAAGGTCCTCGTTCATGTCCAAGGCACCAAACCGACCATTAATTCAATAATCGATAACTAAAACTATAAATGTAGCTCTTCTTACTGGGCGATTGCATCAACTTAGATGCTTCTCCTGTGTTCTACTGTGCTGCTTGTATTGTCCCCACATACCGCAGCACGCGACAAGGGCTGGCAGACCATAAATGTAACCGTTTCAGAGAGAAATGCGACCAATGTGACGATCTCGCGTTATATCGATTCGATGGTGAATGACGAAACACGGAGATTTTCTAAGGTTTTTACTACATATTAACACTTTTCACATTTTCTCGTGTTACGTGGCTGCCAGTCCTCGGTTCATGCAAAATCTTAAGGTCCTCGCTCATGTCCAAGGCACCAAACCGACCAATAATTCAATAATCGATAACTAAAACTATAAATGTAGCTCTTCTTACTGGGCGATTGCATCAACTTAGATGCTTCTCCTGTGTTCTACTGTGCTGCTTGTATTGTCCCCACATACCGCAGCACGCGACAAGGGCTGGCAGACCATAAATGTAACCGTTTCAGAGAGAAATGCGACCAATGTGACGATCTCGCGTTATATCGATTCGATGGTGAATGACGAAACACGGAGATTTTCTAAGGTTTTTACTACATATTAACACTTTTCACATTTTCTCGTGTTACGTGGCTGCCAGTCCTCGGTTCATGCAAAATCTTAAGGTCCTCGGTCATGTCCAAGGCACCAAACCGACCAATAATTTAATAATCGATAACTAAAACTATAAATGTAGCTCTTCTTACTGGGCGATTGCATCAACTTAGATGCTTCTCCTGTGTTCTACTGTGCTGCTTGTATTGTCCCCACATACCGCAGCACGCGACAAGGGCTGGCAGACCATAAATGTAACCGTTTCAGAGAGAAATGCGACCAATGTGACGATCTCGCGTTATATCGATTCGATGGTGAATGACGAAACATGGTGATTTTCTAAGGTTTTTACTACATATTAACACTTTCCACATTTTCTCGTGTTACGTGGCTGCCAGTCCTCGGTTCATGCAAAATCTTAAGGTCCTCGGTCATGTCCAAGGCACCAAACCGACCAATAATTTAATAATCGATAACTAAAACTATAAATGTAGCTCTTCTTACTGGGCGATTGCATCAACTTAGATGCTTCTTCTGTGTTCTACTGTGCTGCTTGTATTGTCCCCACATACCGCAGCACGCGACAAGGGCTGGCAGACCATAAATGTTACCGTTTCAGAGAGAAATGCGACCAATGTGACGATCTCGCGTTATATCGATTCGATGGTAAATGACGAAACACGGAGATTTTCTAAGGTTTTCACTACATATTAACACTTTTCACATTTTCTCGTGTTACGTGGCTGCCAGTCCTCGGTTCATGCAAAATCTTAAGGTCCTCGGTCATGTCCAAGGCACCAAACCGACCAATAATTTAATAATCGATAACTAAAACTATAAATGTAGCTCTTCTTACTGGGCGATTGCATCAACTTAGATGCTTCTCCTGTGTTCTACTGTGCTGCTTGTATTGTCCCCACATACCGCAGCACGCGACAAGGGCTGGCAGACCATAAATGTAACCGTTTCAGAGAGAAATGCGACCAATGTGACGATCTCGCGTTATATCGATTCGATGGTGAATGACGAAACACGGAGATTTTCTAAGGTTTTTACTACATATAAACACTTTTCACATTTTCTCGTGTTACGTGGGTACCAGTCCTCGGTTCATGCAAAATCTTAAGGTCCTCGGTCATGTCCAAGGCACCAAACCGACCAATAATTCAGTAATCGATAACTAAAACTATAAATGTAGCTCGTCTTACTGAGCGATTGCATCAACTTAGATGCTTCTCCTGTGTTCTACTGTGCTGCTTGTATTGTCCCCACATACCGCAGCACGCGACAAGGGCTGGCAGACCATAAATGTAACCGTTTCAGAGAGAAATGCGACCAATGTGACGATCTCGCGTTATATCGATTCGATGGTGAATGACGAAACACGGAGATTTTCTAAGGTTTTTACTACATATTAACACTTTTCACATTTTCTCGTGTTACGTGGCTGCCAGTCCTCGGTTCATGCAAAATCTTAAGGTCCTCGGTCATGTCCAAGGCACCAAACCGACCAATAATTCAATAATCGATAACTAAAACTATAAATGTAGCTCTTCTTACTGGGCGATTGCATCAACTTAGATGCTTCTCCTGTGTTCTACTGTGCTGCTTGTATTGTCCCCACATACCGCAGCACGCGACAAGGGCTGGCAGACCATAAATGTATCCGTTTCAGAGAGAAATGCGACCAATGTGACGATCTCGCGTTATATCGATTCGATGGTGAATGACGAAACACGGAGATTTTCTAAGGTTTTTACAACATATTAACACTTTTCACATTTTCTCGTGTTACGTGGCTGCCAGTCCTCGGTTCATGCAAAATCTTAAGGTCCTCGGTCATGTCCAAGGCACCAAACCGACCAATAATTCAATAATCGATAACTAAAACTAAAATTGTACCTCTTCTTACTGGGCGATTGCATCGACTTAGATGCTTCTCCTGTGTTCTACTGTGCTGCGTGTATTGTCCCCACATACCGCAGCACGCGACAAGGGCTGGCAGACCATAAATGTAACCGTTTCAGAGAGAAATGCGACCAATGTGACGATCTCGCGTTATATCCATTCGATGGTGAATGACGAAACACGGAGATTTTCTAAGGTTTTTACTACATATTAACACTTTTCACATTTTCTCGTGTTACGTGGCTGCCAGTCCTCGGTTCATGCAAAATCTTAAGGTCCTCGGTCATGTCCAAGGCACCAAACCGACCAATAATTTAATAATCGATAACTAAAACTATAAATGTAGCTCTTCTTACTGGGCGATTGCATCAACTTAGATGCTTCTCCTGTGTTCTACTGTGCTGCTTGTATTGTCCCCACATACCGCAGCACGCGACAAGGGCTGGCAGACCATAAATGTAACCGTTTCAGAGAGAAATGCGACCAATGTGGCGATCTCGCGTTATATCGATTCGATGGTGAATGACGAAACACGGAGATTTTCTAAGGTTTTTACTACATATTAACACTTTTCACATTTTCTCGTGTTACGTGGCTGCCAGTCCTCGGTTCATGCAAAATCTTAAGGTCCTCGGTCATGTCCAAGGCACCAAACCGACCAATAATGTAATAATCGATAACTAAAACTATAAATGTAGCTCTTCTTACTGGGCGATTGCATCAACTTAGATGCTTCTCCTGTGTTCTACTGTGCTGCTTGTATTGTCCCCACATACCGCAGCACGCGACAAGGGCTGGCAGACCATAAATGTAACCGTTTCAGAGAGAAATGCGACCAATGTGACGATCTCGCGTTATATCGATTCGATGGTGAATGACGAAACACGGAGATTTTCTAAGGTTTTTACTACATATTAACACTTTTCACATTTTCTCGTGTTACGTGGCTGCCAGTCCTCGGTTCATGCACAATCTTAAGGTCCTCGGTCATGTCCAAGGCACCAACCGACCAATAATTCAATAATCGATAACTAAAGCTCTTCTTACTGGGCGATTGCATCAACTTAGATGCTTCTCCTGTGTTCTACTGTGCTGCTTGTATTGTCCCCACATACCGCAGCACGCGACAAGGGCTGGCAGACCATAAATGTAACCGTTTCAGATAGAAATGCGACCAATGTTACGATCTCGCGTTATATCGATTCGATGGTGAATGACGAAACACGGAGATTTTCTAAGGTTTTTACTACATATTAACACTTTTCACATTTTCTCGTGTTACGTGGCTGCCAGTCCTCGGTTCATGCAAAATCTTAAGGTCCTCGGTCATGTCCAAGGCACCAAACCGACCAATAATTCAATAATCGATAACTAAAACTATAAATGTAGCTCTTCTTACTGGGCGATTGCATCAAATTAGATGCTTCTCCTGTGTTCTACTGTGCTGCTTGTATTGTCCCCACATACCGCAGCACGCGACAAGGGCTGGCAGACCATAAATGTAACCGTTTCAGAGAGAAATACGACCAATGTGACGATCTCGCGTTATATCGATTCGATGGTGAATGACGAAACACGGAGATTTTCTAAGGTTTTTACTACATATTAACACTTTTCACATTTTCTCGTGTTACGTGGCTGCCAGTCCTCGGTTCATGCAAAATCTTAAGGTCCTCGGTCATGTCCAAGGCACCAAACCGACCAATAATTCAATAATCGATAACTAAAACTATAAATGTAGCTCTTCTTACTGGGCGATTGCATCAACTTAGATGCTTCTCCTGTGTTCTACTGTGTTGCTTGTATTGTCCCAACATCCCGCAGCACGCGACAAGGGGTGGCAGACCATAAATGTAACCGTTTCAGAGAGAAATGCGACCAATGTGACGATCTCGCGTTATATCGACTCGATGGTGAATGACGAAACACGGAGATTTTCTAAGGTTTTTACTACATATTAACACTTTTCACATTTTCTCGTGTTACGTGGCTGCCAGTCCTCGGTTCATGCAAAATCTTAAGGTCCCCGGTCAAGTCCAAGGCACCAAACCGACCAATAATTCAATAATCGATAACTAAAACTATAAATGTAGCTCTTCTTACTGGGCGATTGCATCAACTTAGATGCTTCTCCTGTGTTCTACTGTGCCGCTTGTATTGTCCCCACATAACGCAGCACGCGACAAGGGCTGGCAGACCATAAATGTAACCGTTTCAGAGAGAAATGCGACCAATGTAACGATCTCGCGTTATATCGATTCGATGGTGAATGACGAAACACGGAGATTTTCTAAGGTTTTTACTACATATTAACACTTTTCACATTTTCTCGTGTTACCTGGCTGCCAGTCCTCGGTTCATGCAAAATCTTAAGGTCCTCGGTCATGTCCAAGGCACCAAACCGACCAATAATTCAATAATCGATAACTAAAACTATAAATGTAGCTCTTCTTACTGGGCGATTGCATCAACTTAGATGCTTCTCCTGTGTTCTACTGTGCTGCTTGTATTGTCCCCACATACCGCAGCACGCGACAAGGGCTGGCAGACCATAAATGTAACCGTTTCAGAGAGAAATGCGACCAATGTGACGATCTCGCGTTATATCGATTCGATGGTGAATGACGAAACACGGAGATTTTCTAAGGTTTTTACTACATATTAACACTTTTCACATTTTCTCGTGTTACGTGGCTGCCAGTCCTCGGTTCATGCACAATCTTAAGGTCCTCGGTCATGTCCAAGGCACCAAACCGACCAATAATTCAATAATCGATAACTAAAACTATAAATGTAGCTCTTCTTACTGGGCGATTGCATCAACTTAGATGCTTCTCCTGTGTTCTACTGTGCTGCTTGTATTGTCCCCACATACCGCAGCACGCGACAAGGGCTGGCAGACCATAAATGTAACCGTTTCAGAGAGAAATGCGACCAATGTGACGATCTCGCGTTATATCGATTCGATGGTGAATGACGAAACACGGAGATTTTCTAAGGTTTTTACTACATATTAACACTTTTCACATTTTCTCGTGTTACGTGGCTGCCAGTCCTCGGTTCATGCAAAATCTTAAGGTCCTCGGTCATGTCCAAGGCACCAAACCGACCAATAATTCAATAATCGATAACTAAAACTATAAATGTAGCTCTTCTTACTGGGCGATTGCATCAACTTAGATGCTTCTCCTGTGTTCTACTGTGCTGCTTGTATTGTCCCCACATACCGCAGCACGCGACAAGGGCTGGCAGACCATAAATGTAACCGTTTCAGAGAGAAATGCGACCAATGTGACGATCTCGCGTTATATCGATTCGATGGTGAATGACGAAACACGGAGATTTTCTAAGGTTTTTACTACATATAAACACTTTTCACATTTTCTCGTGTTACGTGGGTACCAGTCCTCGGTTCATGCAAAATCTTAAGGTCCTCGGTCATGTCCAAGGCACCAAACCGACCAATAATTCAGTAATCGATAACTAAAACTATAAATGTAGCTCGTCTTACTGAGCGATTGCATCAACTTAGATGCTTCTCCTGTGTTCTACTGTGCTGCTTGTATTGTCCCCACATACCGCAGCACGCGACAAGGGCTGGCAGACCATAAATGTAACCGTTTCAGAGAGAAATGCGACCAATGTGACGATCTCGCGTTATATCGATTCGATGGTGAATGACGAAACACGGAGATTTTCTAAGGTTTTTACTACATATTAACACTTTTCACATTTTCTCGTGTTACGTGGCTGCCAGTCCTCGGTTCATGCAAAATCTTAAGGTCCTCGGTCATGTCCAAGGCACCAAACCGACCAATAATTCAATAATCGATAACTAAAACTATAAATGTAGCTCTTCTTACTGGGCGATTGCATCAACTTAGATGCTTCTCCTGTGTTCTACTGTGCTGCTTGTATTGTCCCCACATACCGCAGCACGCGACAAGGGCTGGCAGACCATAAATGTATCCGTTTCAGAGAGAAATGCGACCAATGTGACGATCTCGCGTTATATCGATTCGATGGTGAATGACGAAACACGGAGATTTTCTAAGGTTTTTACAACATATTAACACTTTTCACATTTTCTCGTGTTACGTGGCTGCCAGTCCTCGGTTCATGCAAAATCTTAAGGTCCTCGGTCATGTCCAAGGCACCAAACCGACCAATAATTCAATAATCGATAACTAAAACTAAAATTGTACCTCTTCTTACTGGGCGATTGCATCGACTTAGATGCTTCTCCTGTGTTCTACTGTGCTGCGTGTATTGTCCCCACATACCGCAGCACGCGACAAGGGCTGGCAGACCATAAATGTAACCGTTTCAGAGAGAAATGCGACCAATGTGACGATCTCGCGTTATATCCATTCGATGGTGAATGACGAAACACGGAGATTTTCTAAGGTTTTTACTACATATTAACACTTTTCACATTTTCTCGTGTTACGTGGCTGCCAGTCCTCGGTTCATGCAAAATCTTAAGGTCCTCGGTCATGTCCAAGGCACCAAACCGACCAATAATTTAATAATCGATAACTAAAACTATAAATGTAGCTCTTCTTACTGGGCGATTGCATCAACTTAGATGCTTCTCCTGTGTTCTACTGTGCTGCTTGTATTGTCCCCACATACCGCAGCACGCGACAAGGGCTGGCAGACCATAAATGTAACCGTTTCAGAGAGAAATGCGACCAATGTGGCGATCTCGCGTTATATCGATTCGATGGTGAATGACGAAACACGGAGATTTTCTAAGGTTTTTACTACATATTAACACTTTTCACATTTTCTCGTGTTACGTGGCTGCCAGTCCTCGGTTCATGCAAAATCTTAAGGTCCTCGGTCATGTCCAAGGCACCAAACCGACCAATAATGTAATAATCGATAACTAAAACTATAAATGTAGCTCTTCTTACTGGGCGATTGCATCAACTTAGATGCTTCTCCTGTGTTCTACTGTGCTGCTTGTATTGTCCCCACATACCGCAGCACGCGACAAGGGCTGGCAGACCATAAATGTAACCGTTTCAGAGAGAAATGCGACCAATGTGACGATCTCGCGTTATATCGATTCGATGGTGAATGACGAAACACGGAGATTTTCTAAGGTTTTTACTACATATTAACACTTTTCACATTTTCTCGTGTTACGTGGCTGCCAGTCCTCGGTTCATGCACAATCTTAAGGTCCTCGGTCATGTCCAAGGCACCAACCGACCAATAATTCAATAATCGATAACTAAAGCTCTTCTTACTGGGCGATTGCATCAACTTAGATGCTTCTCCTGTGTTCTACTGTGCTGCTTGTATTGTCCCCACATACCGCAGCACGCGACAAGGGCTGGCAGACCATAAATGTAACCGTTTCAGATAGAAATGCGACCAATGTTACGATCTCGCGTTATATCGATTCGATGGTGAATGACGAAACACGGAGATTTTCTAAGGTTTTTACTACATATTAACACTTTTCACATTTTCTCGTGTTACGTGGCTGCCAGTCCTCGGTTCATGCAAAATCTTAAGGTCCTCGGTCATGTCCAAGGCACCAAACCGACCAATAATTCAATAATCGATAACTAAAACTATAAATGTAGCTCTTCTTACTGGGCGATTGCATCAAATTAGATGCTTCTCCTGTGTTCTACTGTGCTGCTTGTATTGTCCCCACATACCGCAGCACGCGACAAGGGCTGGCAGACCATAAATGTAACCGTTTCAGAGAGAAATACGACCAATGTGACGATCTCGCGTTATATCGATTCGATGGTGAATGACGAAACACGGAGATTTTCTAAGGTTTTTACTACATATTAACACTTTTCACATTTTCTCGTGTTACGTGGCTGCCAGTCCTCGGTTCATGCAAAATCTTAAGGTCCTCGGTCATGTCCAAGGCACCAAACCGACCAATAATTCAATAATCGATAACTAAAACTATAAATGTAGCTCTTCTTACTGGGCGATTGCATCAACTTAGATGCTTCTCCTGTGTTCTACTGTGTTGCTTGTATTGTCCCAACATCCCGCAGCACGCGACAAGGGGTGGCAGACCATAAATGTAACCGTTTCAGAGAGAAATGCGACCAATGTGACGATCTCGCGTTATATCGACTCGATGGTGAATGACGAAACACGGAGATTTTCTAAGGTTTTTACTACATATTAACACTTTTCACATTTTCTCGTGTTACGTGGCTGCCAGTCCTCGGTTCATGCAAAATCTTAAGGTCCCCGGTCAAGTCCAAGGCACCAAACCGACCAATAATTCAATAATCGATAACTAAAACTATAAATGTAGCTCTTCTTACTGGGCGATTGCATCAACTTAGATGCTTCTCCTGTGTTCTACTGTGCCGCTTGTATTGTCCCCACATAACGCAGCACGCGACAAGGGCTGGCAGACCATAAATGTAACCGTTTCAGAGAGAAATGCGACCAATGTAACGATCTCGCGTTATATCGATTCGATGGTGAATGACGAAACACGGAGATTTTCTAAGGTTTTTACTACATATTAACACTTTTCACATTTTCTCGTGTTACCTGGCTGCCAGTCCTCGGTTCATGCAAAATCTTAAGGTCCTCGGTCATGTCCAAGGCACCAAACCGACCAATAATTCAATAATCGATAACTAAAACTATAAATGTAGCTCTTCTTACTGGGCGATTGCATCAACTTAGATGCTTCTCCTGTGTTCTACTGTGCTGCTTGTATTGTCCCCACATACCGCAGCACGCGACAAGGGCTGGCAGACCATAAATGTAACCGTTTCAGAGAGAAATGCGACCAATGTGACGATCTCGCGTTATATCGATTCGATGGTGAATGACGAAACACGGAGATTTTCTAAGGTTTTTACTACATATTAACACTTTTCACATTTTCTCGTGTTACGTGGCTGCCAGTCCTCGGTTCATGCACAATCTTAAGGTCCTCGGTCATGTCCAAGGCACCAAACCGACCAATAATTCAATAATCGATAACTAAAACTATAAATGTAGCTCTTCTTACTGGGCGATTGCATCAACTTAGATGCTTCTCCTGTGTTCTACTGTGCTGCTTGTATTGTCCCCACATACCGCAGCACGCGACAAGGGCTGGCAGACCATAAATGTAACCGTTTCAGAGAGAAATGCGACCAATGTGACGATCTCGCGTTATATCGATTCGATGGTGAATGACGAAACACGGAGATTTTCTAAGGTTTTTACTACATATTAACACTTTTCACATTTTCTCGTGTTACGTGGCTGCCAGTCCTCGGTTCATGCAAAATCTTAAGGTCCTCGGTCATGTCCAAGGCACCAAACCGACCAATAATTCAATAATCGATAACTAAAACTATAAATGTAGCTCTTCTTACTGGGCGATTGCATCAACTTAGATGCTTCTCCTGTGTTCTACTGTGCTGCTTGTATTGTCCCCACATACCGCAGCACGCGACAAGGGCTGGCAGACCATAAATGTAACCGTTTCAGAGAGAAATGCGACCAATGTGACGATCTCGCGTTATATCGATTCGATGGTGAATGACGAAACACGGAGATTTTCTAAGGTTTTTACTACATATTAACACTTTTCACATTTTCTCGTGTTACGTGGCTGCCAGTCCTCGGTTCATGCAAAATCTTAAGGTCCTCGGTCATGTCCAAGGCACCAAACCGACCAATAATTCAATAATCGATAACTAAAAGTATAAATGTAGCTCTTCTTACTGGGCGATTGCATAAACTTAGATGCTTCTCCTGTGTTCTACTGTGCTGCTTGTATTGTCCCCACATACCGCAGCACGCGACAAGGGCTGGCAGACCATAAATGTAACCGTTTCAGAGAGAAATGCGACCAATGTGACGATCTCGCGTTATATCGATTCGATGGTGAATGACGAAACACGGAGATTTTCTAAGGTTTTTACTACATATTAACACTTTTCACATTTTCTCGTGTTACGTGGCTGCCAGTCCTCGGTTCATGCAAAATCTTAAGGTCCTCGGTCATGTCCAAGGCACCAAACCGACCAATAATTCAATAATCGATAACTAAAACTATAAATGTAGCTCTTCTTACTGGGCGATTGCATCAACTTAGATGCTTCTCCTGTGTTCTACTGTGCTGCTTGTATTGTCCCCACATACCGCAGCACGCGACAAGGGCTGGCAGACCATAAATGTAACCGTTTCAGAGAGAAATGCGACCAATGTGACGATCTCGCGTTATATCGATTCGATGGTGAATGACGAAACACGGAGATTTTCTAAGGTTTTTACTACATATTAACACTTTTCACATTTTCTCGTGTTACGTGGCTGCCAGTCCTCGGTTCATGCACAATCTTAAGGTCCTCGGTCATGTCCAAGGCACCAAACCGACCAATAATTCAATAATCGATAACTAAAACTATAAATGTAGCTCTTCTTACTGGGCGATTGCATCAACTTAGATGCTTCTCCTGTGTTCTACTGTGCTGCTTGTATTGTCCCCACATACCGCAGCACGCGACAAGGGCTGGCAGACCATAAATGTAACCGTTTCAGAGAGAAATGCGACCAATGTGACGATCTCGCGTTATATCGATTCGATGGTGAATGACGAAACACGGAGATTTTCTAAGGTTTTTACTACATATTAACACTTTTCACATTTTCTCGTGTTACGTGGCTGCCAGTCCTCGGTTCATGCAAAATCTTTAGGTCCTCGGTCATGTCCAAGGCACCAAACCGACCAATAATTCAATAATCGATAACTAAAACTATAAATGTAGCTCTTCTTACTGGGCGATTGCATCAACTTAGATGCTTCTCCTGTGTTCTACTGTGCTGCTTGTATTGTCCCCACATACCGCAGCACGCGACAAGGGCTGGCAGACCATAAATGTAACCGTTTCAGAGAGAAATGCGACCAATGTGACGATCTCGCGTTATATCGATTCGATGGTGAATGACGAAACACGGAGATTTTCTAAGGTTTTTACTACATATTAACACTTTTCACATTTTCTCGTGTTACGTGGCTGCCAGTCCTCGGTTCATGCACAATCTTAAGGTCCTCGGTCATGTCCAAGGCACCAAACCGACCAATAATTCAATAATCGATAACTAAAACTATAAATGTAGCTCTTCTTACTGGGCGATTGCATCAACTTAGATGCTTCTCCTGTGTTCTACTGTGCTGCTTGTATTGTCCCCACATACCGCAGCACGCGACAAGGGCTGGCAGACCATAAATGTAACCGTTTCAGAGAGAAATGCGACCAATGTGACGATCTCGCGTTATATCGATTCGATGGTGAATGACGAAACACGGAGATTTTCTAAGGTTTTTACTACATATTAACACTTTTCACATTTTCTCGTGTTACGTGGCTGCCAGTCCTCGGTTCATGCAAAATCTTAAGGTCCTCGGTCATGTCCAAGGCACCAAACCGACCAATAATTCAATAATCGATAACTAAAACTATAAATGTAGCTCTTCTTACTGGGCGATTGCATCAACTTAGATGCTTCTCCTGTGTTCTACTGTGCTGCTTGTATTGTCCCCACATACCGCAGCACGCGACAAGGGCTGGCAGACCATAAATGTAACCGTTTCAGAGAGAAATGCGACCAATGTGACGATCTCGCGTTATATCGATTCGATGGTGAATGACGAAACACGGAGATTTTCTAAGGTTTTTACTACATATTAACACTTTTCACATTTTCTCGTGTTACGTGGCTGCCAGTCCTCGGTTCATGCAAAATCTTAAGGTCCTCGGTCATGTCCAAGGCACCAAACCGACCAATAATTCAATAATCGATAACTAAAACTATAAATGTAGCTCTTCTTACTGGGCGATTGCATCAACTTAGATGCTTCTCCTGTGTTCTACTGTGTTGCTTGTATTGTCCCAACATCCCGCAGCACGCGACAAGGGGTGGCAGACCATAAATGTAACCGTTTCAGAGAGAAATGCGACCAATGTGACGATCTCGCGTTATATCGGATCGATGGTGAATGACGAAACACGGAGATTTTCTAAGGTTTTTACTACATATTAACACTTTTCACATTTTCTCGTGTTACGTGGCTGCCAGTCCTTGGTTCATGCAAAATCTTAAGGTCCTCGGTCATGTCCAAGGCACCAAACCGACCAATAATTCAATAATCGATAACTAAAACTATAAATGTAGCTCTTCTTACTGGGCGATTGCATCAACTTAGATGCTTCTCCTGTGTTCTAATGTGCTGCTTGTATTGTCCCCACATACCGCAGCACGCGACAAGGGCTGGCAGACCGTAAATGTAACCGTTTCAGAGAGAAATGCGACCAATGTGACGATCTCGCGTTATATCGATTCGATGGTGAATGACGAAACACGGAGATTTTCTAAGGTTTTTACTACATATTAACACTTTTCACATTTTCTCGTGTTACGTGGCTGCCAGTCCTCGGTTCATGCAAAATCTTAAGGTCCTCGGTCATGTCCAAGGCACCAAACCGACCAATAATTCAATAATCGATAACTAAAACTATAAATGTAGCTCTTCTTACTGGGCGATTGCATCAACTTAGATGCTTCTCCTGTGTTCTACTGTGCTGCTTGTATTGTCCCCACATACCGCAGCACGCGACAAGGGCTGGCAGACCATAAATGTAACCGTTTCAGAGAGAAATGCGACCAATGTGACGATCTCGCGTTATATCGATTCGATGGTGAATGACGAAACACGGAGATTTTCTAAGGTTTTTACTACATATTAACACTTTTCACATTTTCTCGTGTTACGTGGCTGCCAGTCCTCGGTTCATGCAAAATCTTAAGGTCCTCTGTCATGTCCAAGGCACCAAACCGACCAATAATTCAATAATCGATAACTAAAACTATAAATGTAGCTCTTCTTACTGGGCGATTGCATCAACTTAGATGCTTCTCCTGTGTTCTACTGTGCTGCTTGTATTGTCCCCACATACCGTAGCACGCGACAAGGGCTGGCAGACCATAAATGTAACCGTTTCAGAGAGAAATGCGACCAATGTGACGATCTCGCGTTATATCGATTCGATGGTGAATGACGAAACACGGAGATTTTCTAAGGTTTTTACTACATATTAACACTTTTCACATTTTCTCGTGTTACGTGGCTGCCAGTCCTCGGTTCATGCAAAATCTTAAGGTCCTCGCTCATGTCCAAGGCACCAAACCGACCAATAATTCAATAATCGATAACTAAAACTATAAATGTAGCTCTTCTTACTGGGCGATTGCATCAACTTAGATGCTTCTCCTGTGTTCTACTGTGCTGCTTGTATTGTCCCCACATACCGCAGCACGCGACAAGGGCTGGCAGACCATAAATGTAACCGTTTCAGAGAGAAATGCGACCAATGTGACGTTCTCGCGTTATATCCATTAGATGGTGAATGACGAAACACGGAGATTTTCTAAGGTTTTTACTACATATTAACACTTTTCACATTTTCTCGTGTTACGTGGCTGCCAGTCCTCGGTTCATGCAAAATCTTAAGGTCCTCGGTCATGTCCAAGGCACCAAACCGACCAATAATTCAATAATCGATAACTAAAACTATAAATGTAGCTCTTCTTACTGGGCGATTGCATCAACTTAGATGCTTCTCCTGTGTTCTACTGTGCTGCTTGTATTGTCCCCACATACCGCAGCACGCGACAATGGCTGGCAGACCATAAATGTAACCGTTTCAGAGAGAAATGCGACCAATGTGACGATCTCGCGTTATATCGATTCGATGGTGAATGACGAAACACGGAGATTTTCTAAGCTTTTTACTACATATTAACAATTTTCACATTTTCTCGTGTTACGTGGCTGCCAGTCCTCGGTTCATGCAAAATCTTAAGGTCCTCGGTCATGTCCAAGGCACCAAACCGACCAATAATTCAATAATCGATAACTAAAACTATAAATGTAGCTCTTCTTACTGGGCGATTGCATCAACTTAGATGCTTCTCCTGTGTTCTACTGTGCTGCTTGTATTGTCCCCACATACCGCAGCACGCGACAAGGGCTGGCAGACCATAAATGTAACCGTTTCAGAGAGAAATGCGACCAATGGGACGATCTCGCGTTATATCGATACGATGGTGAATGACGAAACACGGAGATTTTCTAAGGTTATTACTACATATTAACACTTTTCACATTTTCTCGTGTTACGTGGCTGCCAGTCCTCGGTTCATGCAAAATCTTAAGCTCCTCTGTCATGTCCAAGGCACCAAACCGACCAATAATTCAATAATCGATAACTAAAACTATAAATGTAGCTCTTCTTACTGGGCGATTGCATCAACTTAGATGCTTCTCCTGTGTTCTACTGTGCTGCTTGTATTGTCCCCACATACCGCAGCACGCGACAAGGGCTGGCAGACCATAAATGTAACCGTTTCAGAGAGAAATGCGACCAATGTGACGATCTCGCGTTATATCGATTCGATGGTGAATGACGAAACACGGAGATTTTCTAAGGTTTTTACTACATATTAACACTTTTCACATTTTCTCGTGTTACGTGGCTGCCAATCCTCGGTTCATGCAAAATCTTAAGGTCCTCGGTCATGTCCAAGGCACCAAACCAACCAATAATTCAATAATCGATAACTAAAACTATAAGTGTAGCTCTTCTTACTGGGCGATTGCATCAACTTAGATGCTTCTCCTGTGTTCTACTGTGTTGCTTGTATTGTCCCCACATACCGCAGCACGCGACAAGGGCTGGCAGACCATAAATGTAACCGTTTCAGAGAGAAATGCGACCAATGTGACGATCTCGCGTTATATCGATTCGATGGTGAATGACGAAACACGGAGATTTTCTAAGGTTTTTACTACATATTAACACTTTTCACATTTTCTCGTGTTACGTGGCTGCCAGTCCTCGGTTCATGCAAAATCTTAAGGTCCTCGGTCATGTCCAAGGCACCAAACCGACCAATAATTCAATAATCGATAACTAAAACTATAAATGTAGCTCTTCTTACTGGGCTATTGCATCAACTTAGATGCTTCTCCTGTGTTCTACTGTGCTGCTTGTATTGTCCCCACATTCCGCAGCACGCGACAATGGCTGGCAGACCATAAATGTAACCGTTTCAGAGAGAAATGCGACCAATGTGACGATCTCGCGTTATATCGATTCGATGGTAAATGACGAAACACGGAGATTTTCTAAGGTTTTTACTACATATTAACACTTTTCACATTTTCTCGTGTTACGTGGCTGCCAGTCCTCGGTTCATGCACAATCTTAAGGTCCTCGGTCATGTCCAAGGCACCAAACCGACCAATAATTCAATAATCGATAACTAAAACTATAAATGTAGCTCTTCTTACTGGGCGATTGCATCAACTTAGATGCTTCTCCTGTGTTCTACTGTGCTGCTTGTATTGTCCCCACATACCGCAGCACGCGACAAGGGCTGGCAGACCATAAATGTAACCGTTTCAGAGTGAAATGCGACTAATGTGACGATCTCGCGTTATATCGATTCGATGGTGAATGACGAAACACGGAGATTTTCTAAGGTTTTTACTACATATTAACACTTTCCACATTTTCTCGTGTTACGTGGCTGCCAGTCCTCGGTTCATGCAAAATCCTAAGGTCCTCGGTCATGTCCAAGGCACCAAACCGACCAATAATTTAATAATCGATAACTAAAACTATAAATGTAGCTCTTCTTACTGGGCGATTGCATCAACTTAGATGCTTCTCCTGTGTTCTACTGTGCTGCTTGTATTGTCCCCAAATACCGCAGCACGCGACAGGGGCTGGCAGACCATAAATGTAACCGTTTCAGAGAGAAATGCAACCAATGTGACGATCTCGCGTTATATCGATTCGATGGTGAATGACGAAACACGGAGATTTTCTAAGGTTTTTACTACATATTAACACTTTTCACATTTTCTCGTGTTACGTGGCTGCCAGTCCTCGGTTCATGCAAAATCTTAAGGTCCTCGGTCATGTCCAAGGCACCAAACCGACCAATAATTCAATAATCGATAACTAAAACTATAAATGTAGCTGTTCTTACTGGGCGATTGCATCAACTTAGATGCTTCTCCTGTGTTCTACTGTGCTGCTTGTATTGTCCCCACATACCGCAGCACGCGACAAGGGCTGGCAGACCATAAATGTAACCGTTTCAGAGAGAAATGCCACCAATGTGACGATCTCGCGTTATATCGATTCGATGGTGAATGACGAAACACGGAGATTATCTAAGGTTTTTACTACATATTAACACTTTTCACATTTTCTCGTGTTACGTGGCTGCCAGTCCTCGGTTCATGCAAAATCTTAAGGTCCTCGGTCATGTCCAAGGCACCAAACCGACCAATAATTCAATAATCGATAACTAAAACTATAAATGTAGCTCTTCTTACTGGGCGATTGCATCAACTTAGATGCTTCTCCTGTGTTCTACTGTGTTGCTTGTATTGTCCCCAGATACCGCAGCACGCGACAAGGGCTGGCAGACCATAAATGTAACCGTTTCAGAGAGAAATGCGACCAATGTGACGATCTCGCGTTATATCGATTCGATGGTGAATGACGAAACACGGAGATTTTCTAAGGTTTTTACTACATATTAACACTTTTCACATTTTCTCGTGTTACGTGGCTGCCAGTCCTCGGTTCATGCAAAATCTTAAGGTCCTCGGTCATGTCCAAGGCACCAAACCGACCAATAATTCAATAATCGATAACTAAAACTATAAATGTAGCTCTTCTTACTGGGCGATTGCATCAACTTAGATGCTTCTCCTGTGTTCTACTGTGCTGCTTGTATTGTCCCCACATACCGCAGCACGCGACAAGGGCTGGCAGACCATAAATGTAACCGTTTCAGAGAGAAATGCGACCAATGTGACGATCTCGCGTTATATCGATTCGATGGTGAATGACGAAACACGGAGATTTTCTAAGGTTTTTACTACATATTAACACTTTTCACATTTTCTCGTGTTACGTGGCTGCCAGTCCTCGGTTCATGCAAAATCTTAAGGTCCTCGGTCATGTCCAAGGCACCAAACCGACCAATAATTCAATAATCGATAACTAAAACTATAAATGTAGCTCTTCTTACTGGGCGATTGCATCAACTTAGATGCTTCTCCTGTGTTCTACTGTGCTGCTTGTATTGTCCCCACATACCGCAGCACGCGACAAGGGCTGGCAGACCATAAATGTAACCGTTTCAGAGAGAAATGCGACCAATGTGACGATCTCGCGTTATATCGATTCGATGGTGAATGACGAAACACGGAGATTTTCTAAGGTTTTTACTACATATTAACACTTTTCACATTTTCTCGTGTTACGTGGCTGCCAGTCCTCGGTTCATGCAAAATCTTAAGGTCCTCGGTCATGTCCAAGGCACCAAACCGACCAATAATTCAATAATCGATAACTAAAACTATAAATGTAGCTCTTCTTACTGGGCGATTGCATCAACTTAGATGCTTCTCCTGTGTTCTACTGTGCTGCTTGTATTGTCCCCACATACCGTAGCACGCGACAAGGGCTGGCAGACCATAAATGTAACCGTTTCAGAGAGAAATGCGACCAATGTGACGATCTCGCGTTATATCGATTCGATGGTGAATGACGAAACACGGAGATTTTCTAAGGTTTTTACTACATATTAACACTTTTCACATTTTCTCGTGTTACGTGGCTGCCAGTCCTCGGTTCATGCAAAATCTTAAGGTCCTCGCTCATGTCCAAGGCACCAAACCGACCAATAATTCAATAATCGATAACTAAAACTATAAATGTAGCTCTTCTTACTGGGCGATTGCATCAACTTAGATGCTTCTCCTGTGTTCTACTGTGCTGCTTGTATCGTCCCCACATACCGCAGCACGCGACAAGGGCTGGCAGACCATAAATGTAACCGTTTCAGAGAGAAATGCGACCAATGTGACGTTCTCGCGTTATATCCATTAGATGGTGAATGACGAAACACGGAGATTTTCTAAGGTTTTTACTACATATTAACACTTTTCACATTTTCTCGTGTTACGTGGCTGCCAGTCCTCGGTTCATGCAAAATCTTAAGGTCCTCGGTCATGTCCAAGGCACCAAACCGACCAATAATTCAATAATCGATAACTAAAACTATAAATGTAGCTCTTCTTACTGGGCGATTGCATCAACTTAGATGCTTCTCCTGTGTTCTACTGTGCTGCTTGTATTGTCCCCACATACCGCAGCACGCGACAATGGCTGGCAGACCATAAATGTAACCGTTTCAGAGAGAAATGCGACCAATGTGACGATCTCGCGTTATATCGATTCGATGGTGAATGACGAAACACGGAGATTTTCTAAGCTTTTTACTACATATTAACAATTTTCACATTTTCTCGTGTTACGTGGCTGCCAGTCCTCGGTTCATGCAAAATCTTAAGGTCCTCGGTCATGTCCAAGGCACCAAACCGACCAATAATTCAATAATCGATAACTAAAACTATAAATGTAGCTCTTCTTATTGGGCGATTGCATCAACTTAGATGCTTCTCCTGTGTTCTACTGTGCTGCTTGTATTGTCCCCACATACCGCAGCACGCGACAAGGGCTGGCAGACCATAAATGTAACCGTTTCAGAGAGAAATGCGACCAATGTGACGATCTCGCGTTATATCGATTCGATGGTGAATGACGAAACACGGAGATTTTCTAAGGTTTTTACTACATATTAACACTTTTCACATTTTCTCGTGTTACGTGGCTGCCAGTCCTCGGTTCATGCAAAATCTTAAGGTCCTCTGTCATGTCCAAGGCACCAAACCGACCAATAATTCAATAATCGATAACTAAAACTATAAATGTAGCTCTTCTTACTGGGCGATTGCATCAACTTAGATGCTTCTCCTGTGTTCTACTGTGCTGCTTGTATTGTCCCCACATACCGCAGCACGCGACAAGGGCTGGCAGACCATAAATGTAACCGTTTCAGAGAGAAATGCGACCAATGTGACGATCTCGCGTTATATCGATTCGATGGTGAATGACGAAACACGGAGATTTTCTAAGGTTTTTACTACATATTAACACTTTTCACATTTTCTCGTGTTACGTGGCTGCCAATCCTCGGTTCATGCAAAATCTTAAGGTCCTCGGTCATGTCCAAGGCACCAAACCAACCAATAATTCAATAATCGATAACTAAAACTATAAGTGTAGCTCTTCTTACTGGGCGATTGCATCAACTTAGATGCTTCTCCTGTGTTCTACTGTGTTGCTTGTATTCTCCCCACATACCGCAGCACGCGACAAGGGCTGGCAGACCATAAATGTAACCGTTTCAGAGAGAAATGCGACCAATGTGACGATCTCGCGTTATATCGATTCGATGGTGAATGACGAAACACGGAGATTTTCTAAGGTTTTTACAACATATTAACACTTTTCACATTTTCTCGTGTTACGTGGCTGCCAGTCCTCGGTTCATGCAAAATCTTAAGGTCCTCGGTCATGTCCAAGGCACCAAACCGACCAATAATTTAATAATCGATAACTAAAAATATAAATGTAGCTCTTCTTACTGGGCGATTGCATCAACTTAGATGCTTCTCCTGTGTTCTACTGTGTTGCTTGTATTGTCCCCACATACCGCAGCACGCGACAAGGGCTGGCAGACCATAAATGTAACCGTTTCAGAGAGAAATGCGACCAATGTGACGATCTCGCGTTATATCGATTCGATGGTGAATGACGAAACACGGAGATTTTCTAAGGTTTTTACTACATATTAACACTTTTCACATTTTCTCGTGTTACGTGGGTACCAGTCCTCGGTTCATGCAAAATCTTAAGGTCCTCGGTCATGTCCAAGGCACCAAACCGACCAATAATTCAATAATCGATAACTAAAACTATAAATGTAGCTCTTCTTACTGGGCGATTGCATCAACTTAGATGCTTCTCCTGTGTTCTACTGTGCTGCTTGTATTGTCCCCACATACCGCAGCACGCGACAAGGGCTGGCAGACCATAAATGTAACCGTTTCAGAGAGAAATGCGACCAATGTGACGATCTCGCGTTATATCGATTCGATGGTGAATGACGAAACACGGAGATTTTCTAAGGTTTTTACTACATATTAACACTTTTCACATTTTCTCGTGTTACGTGGCTGCCAGTCCTCGGTTCTTGCAAAATCTTAAGGTCCTCGGTCATGTCCAAGGCACCAAACCGACCAATAATTCAATAATCGATAACTAAAACTATAAATGTAGCTCTTCTTACTGGGCGATTGCATCAACTTAGATGCTTCTCCTGTGTTCTACTGTGCTGCTTGTATTGTCCCCACATACCGCAGGACGCGATAAGGGCTGACAGACCATAAATGTAACCGTTTCAGAGAGAAATGCGACCAATGTGACGATCTCGCGTTATATCGATTCGATGGTGAATGACGAAACACGGAGATTTTCTAAGGTTTTTACTACATATTAACACTTTTCACATTTTCTCGTGTTACGTGGCTGCCAGTCCTCGGTTCATGCAAAATCTTAAGGTCCTCTGTCATGTCCAAGGCACCAAACCGACCAATAATTCAATAATCGATAACTAAAACTATAAATGTAGCTCTTCTTACTGGGCGATTGCATCAACTTAGATGCTGCTCCTGTGTTCTACTGTGCTGCTTGTATTGTCCCCACATACCGCAGCACGCGACAAGGGCTGGCAGACCATAAATGTAACCGTTTCAGAGAGAAATGCGACCAATGTGACGATCTCGCGTTATATCGATTCGATGGTGAATGACGAAACACGGAGATTTACTAAGGTTTTTACTACATATTAACACTTTTCACATTTTCTCGTGTTACGTGGCTGCCAGTCCTCGGTTCATGCAAAATCTTAAGGTCCTCGGTCATGTCCAAGGCACCAAACCGACCAATAATTCAATAATCGATAACTAAAACTATAAATGTAGCTCTTCTTACTGGGCGATTGCATCAACTTAGATGCTTCTCCTGTGTTCTACTGTGCTGCTTGTATTGTCCCCACATACCGCAGCACGCGACAAGGGCTGGCAGACCATAAATGTAACCGTTTCAGAGAGAAATGCGACCAATGTGACGATCTCGCGTTATATCGATTCGATGGTGAATGACGAAACACGGAGATTTTCTAAGGTTTTTACTACATATTAACACTTTTCACATTTTCTCGTGTTACGTGGCTGCCAGTCCTCGGTTCATGCAAAATCTTAAGGTCCTCGCTCATGTCCAAGGCACCAAACCGACCAATAATTCAATAATCGATAACTATAACTATAAATGTAGCTCTTCTTACTGGGCGATTGCATCAACTTAGATGCTTCTCCTGTGTTCTACTGTGCTGCTTGTATTGTCCCCACATACCGCAGCACGCGACAAGGGCTGGCAGACCATAAATGTAACCGTTTCAGAGAGAAATGCGACCAATGTGACGATCTCGCGTTATATCGATTCGATGGTGAATGACGAAACACGGAGATTTTCTAAGGTTTTTACTACATATTAACACTTTTCACATTTTCTCGTGTTACGTGGCTGCCAGTCCTCGGTTCATGCAAAATCTTAAGGTCCTCTGTCATGTCCAAGGCACCAAACCGACCAATAATTCAATAATCGATAACTAAAACTATAAATGTAGCTCTTCTTACTGGGCGATTGCATCAACTTAGATGCTTCTCCTGTGTTCTACTGTGCTGCTTGTATTGTCCCCACATACCGCAGCACGCGACAAGGGCTGGCAGACCATAAATGTAACCGTTTCAGAGAGAAATGCGACCAATGTGACGATCTCGCGTTATATCGATTCGATGGTGAATGACGAAACACGGAGATTTTCTAAGGTTTTTACTACATATTAACACTTTTCACATTTTCTCGTGTTACGTGGCTGCCAGTCCTCGGTTCATGCAAAATCTTAAGGTCCTCGGTCATGTCCAAGGCACCAAACCGACCAATAATTCAATAATCGATAACTAAAACTTTAAATGTAGCTGTTCTTACTGGGCGATTGCATCAACTTAGATGCTTCTCCTGTGTTCTACTGTGCTGCTTGTATTGTCCCCACATACCGTAGCACGCGACAAGGGCTGGCAGACCATAAATGTAACCGTTTCAGAGAGAAATGCGACCAATGTGACGATCTCGCGTTATATCGATTCGATGGTGAATGACGAAACACGGAGATTTTCTAAGGGTTTTACTACATATTAACACTTTTCACATTTTCTCGTGTTACGTGGCTGCCAGTCCTCGGTTCATGCAAAATCTTAAGGTCCTCGCTCATGTCCAAGGCACCAAACCGACCAATAATTCAATAATCGATAACTAAAACTATAAATGTAGCTCTTCTTACTGGGCGATTGCATCAACTTAGATGCTTCTCCTGTGTTCTACTGTGCTGCTTTGTTTGTCCCCACATACCGCAGCACGCGACAAGGGCTGGCAGACCATAAATGTAACCGTTTCAGAGAGAAATGCGACCAATGTGACGTTCTCGCGTTATATCCATTAGATGGTGAATGACGAAACACGGAGATTTTCTAAGGTTTTTACTACATATTAACACTTTTCACATTTTCTCGTGTTACGTGGCTGCCAGTCCTCGGTTCATGCAAAATCTTAAGGTCCTCGGTCATGTCCAAGGCACCAAACCGACCAATAATTCAATAATCGATAACTAAAACTATAAATGTAGCTCTTCTTACTGGGCGATTGCATCAACTTAGATGCTTCTCCTGTGTTCTACTGTGCTGCTTGTATTGTCCCCACATACCGCAGCACGCGACAATGGCTGGCAGACCATAAATGTAACCGTTTCAGAGAGAAATGCGACCAATGTGACGATCTCGCGTTATATCGATTCGATGGTGAATGACGAAACACGGAGATTTTCTAAGCTTTTTACTACATATTAACAATTTTCACATTTTCTCGTGTTACGTGGCTGCCAGTCCTCGGTTCATGCAAAATCTTAAGGTCCTCGGTCATGTCCAAGGCACCAAACCGACCAATAATTCAATAATCGATAACTAAAACTATAAATGTAGCTCTTCTTACTGGGCGATTGCATCAACTTAGATGCTTCTCCTGTGTTCTACTGTGCTGCTTGTATTGTCCCCACATACCGCAGCACGCGACAAGGGCTGGCAGACCATAAATGTAACCGTTTCAGAGAGAAATGCGACCAATGTGACGATCTCGCGTTATATCGATTCGATGGTGAATGACGAAACACGGAGATTTTCTAAGGTTTTTACTACATATTAACACTTTTCACATTTTCTCGTGTTACGTGGCTGCCAGTCCTCGGTTCATGCAAAATCTTAAGGTCCTCTGTCATGTCCAAGGCACCAAACCGACCAATAATTCAATAATCGATAACTAAAACTATAAATGTAGCTCTTCTTACTGGGCGATTGCATCAACTTAGATGCTTCTCCTGTGTTCTACTGTGCTGCTTGTATTGTCCCCACATACCGCAGCACGCGACAAGGGCTGGCAGACCATAAATGTAACCGTTTCAGAGAGAAATGCGACCAATGTGACGATCTCGTGTTATATCGATTCGATGGTGAATGACGAAACACGGAGATTTTCTAAGGTTTTTACTACATATTAACACTTTTCACATTTTCTCGTGTTACGTGGCTGCCAATCCTCGGTTCATGCAAAATCTTATGGTCCTCGGTCATGTCCAAGGCACCAAACCAACCAATAATTCAATAATCGATAACTAAAACTATAAGTGTAGCTCTTCTTACTGGGCGATTGCAGCAACTTAGATGCTTCTCCTGTGTTCTACTGTGTTGCTTGTATTGTCCCCACATACCGCACCACGCGACAAGGGCTGGCAGACCATAAATGTAACCGTTTCAGAGAGAAATGCGACCAATGTGACGATCTCGCGTTATATCGATTCGATGGTGAATGACGAAACACGGAGATTTTCTAAGGTTTTTACAACATATTAACACTTTTCACATTTTCTCGTGTTACGTGGCTGCCAGTCCTCGGTTCATGCAAAATCTTAAGGTCCTCGGTCATGTCCAAGGCACCAAACCGACCAATAATTTAATAATCGATAACTAAAACTATAAATGTAGCTCTTCTTACTGGGCGATTGCATCAACTTAGATGCTTCTCCTGTGTTCTACTGTGTTGCTTGTATTGTCCCCACATACCGCAGCACGCGACAAGGGCTGGCAGACCATAAATGTAACCGTTTCAGAGAGAAATGCGACCAATGTGACGATCTCGCGTTATATCGATTCGATGGTGAATGACGAAACACGGAGATTTTCTAAGGTTTTTACTACATATTAACACTTTTCACATTGTCTCGTGTTACGTGGGTACCAGTCCTCGGTTCATGCAAAATCTTAAGGTGCTCGGTCATGTCCAAGGCACCAAACCGACCAATAATTCAAAAATCGATAACTAAAACTATAAATGTAGCTCTTCTTACTGGGCGATTGCATCAACTTAGATGCTTCTCCTGTGTTCTACTGTGCTGCTTGTATTGTCCCCACATACCGCAGCACGCGACAAGGGCTGGCAGACCATAAATGTAACCGTTTCAGAGAGAAATGCGACCAATGTGACGATCTCGCGTTATATCGATTCGATGGTGAATGACGAAACACGGAGATTTTCTAAGGTTTTTACTACATATTAACACTTTTCACATTTTCTCGTGTTACGTGGCTGCCAGTCCTCGGTTCTTGCAAAATCTTAAGGTCCTCGGTCATGTCCAAGGCACCAAACCGACCAATAATTCAATAATCGATAACTAAAACTATAAATGTAGCTCTTCTTACTGGGCGATTGCATCAACTTAGATGCTTCTCCTGTGTTCTACTGAGCTGCTTGTATTGTCCCCACATACCGCAGGACGCGACAAGGGCTGACAGACCATAAATGTAACCGTTTCAGAGAGAAATGCGACCAATGTGACGATCTCGCGTTATATCGATTCGATGGTGAATGACGAAACACGGAGATTTTCTAAGGTTTTTACTACATATTAACACTTTTCACATTTTCTCGTGTTACGTGGCTGCCAGTCCTCGGTTCATGCAAAATCTTAAGGTCCTCGGTCATGTCCAAGGCACCAAACCGACCAATAATTCAATAATCGATAACTAAAACTATAAATGTAGCTCTTCTTACTGGGCGATTGCATCAACTTAGATGCTTCTCCTGTGTTCTACTGTGCTGCTTTTATTGTCCCCACATACCGCAGCACGCGACAAGGGCTGGCAGACCATAAATGTAACCGTTTCAGAGAGAAATGCGACCAATGTGACGATCTCGCGTTATATCGATTCGATGGTGAATGACGAAACACGGAGATTTTCTAAGCTTTTTACTACATATTAACAATTTTCACATTTTCTCGTGTTACGTGGCTGCCAGTCCTCGGTTCATGCAAAATCTTAAGGTCCTCGGTCATGTCCAAGGCACCAAACCGACCAATAATTCAATAATCGATAACTAAAACTATAAATGTAGCTCTTCTTACTGGGCGATTGCATCAACTTAGATGCTTCTCCTGTGTTCTACTGTGCTGCTTGTATTGTCCCCACATACCGCAGCACGCGACAAGGGCTGGCAGACCATAAATGTAACCGTTTCAGAGAGAAATGCGACCAATGTGACGATCTCGCGTTATATCGATTCGATGGTGAATGACGAAACACGGAGATTTTCTAAGGTTTTTACTACATATTAACACTTTTCACATTTTCTCGTGTTACGTGGCTGCCAGTCCTCGGTTCATGCAAAATCTTAAGGTCCTCTGTCATGTCCAAGGCACCAAACCGACCAATAATTCAATAATCGATAACTAAAACTATAAATGTAGCTCTTCTTACTGGGCGATTGCATCAACTTAGATGCTTCTCCTGTGTTCTACTGTGCTGCTTGTATTGTCCCCACATACCGCAGCACGCGACAAGGGCTGGCAGACCATAAATGTAACCGTTTCAGAGAGAAATGCGACCAATGTGACGATCTCGCGTTATATCGATTCGATGGTGAATGACGAAACACGGAGATTTTCTAAGGTTTTTACTACATATTAACACTTTTCACATTTTCTCGTGTTACGTGGCTGCCAATCCTCGGTTCATGCAAAATCTTAAGGTCCTCGGTCATGTCCAAGGCACCAAACCAACCAATAATTCAATAATCGATAACTAAAACTATAAGTGTAGCTCTTCTTACTGGGCGATTGCAGCAACTTAGATGCTTCTCCTGTGTTCTACTGTGTTGCTTGTATTGTCCCCACATACCGCAGCACGCGACAAGGGCTGGCAGACCATAAATGTAACCGTTTCAGAGAGAAATGCGACCAATGTGACGATCTCGCGTTATATCGATTCGATGGTGAATGACGAAACACGGAGATTTTCTAAGGTTTTTACAACATATTAACACTTTTCACATTTTCTCGTGTTACGTGGCTGCCAGTCCTCGGTTCATGCAAAATCTTAAGGTCCTCGGTCATGTCCAAGGCACCAAACCGACCAATAATTTAATAATCGATAACTAAAACTATAAATGTAGCTCTTCTTACTGGGCGATTGCATCAACTTAGATGCTTCTCCTGTGTTCTACTGTGTTGCTTGTATTGTCCCCACATACCGCAGCACGCGACAAGGGCTGGCAGACCATAAATGTAACCGTTTCAGAGAGAAATGCGACCAATGTGACGATCTCGCGTTATATCGATTCGATGGTGAATGACGAAACACGGAGATTTTCTAAGGTTTTTACTACATATTAACACTTTTCACATTGTCTCGTGTTACGTGGGTACCAGTCCTCGGTTCATGCAAAATCTTAAGGTGCTCGGTCATGTCCAAGGCACCAAACCGACCAATAATTCAAAAATCGATAACTAAAACTATAAATGTAGCTCTTCTTACTGGGCGATTGCATCAACTTAGATGCTTCTCCTGTGTTCTACTGTGCTGCTTGTATTGTCCCCACATACCGCAGCACGCGACAAGGGCTGGCAGACCATAAATGTAACCGTTTCAGAGAGAAATGCGACCAATGTGACGATCTCGCGTTATATCGATTCGATGGTGAATGACGAAACACGGAGATTTTCTAAGGTTTTTACTACATATTAACACTTTTCACATTTTCTCGTGTTACGTGGCTGCCAGTCCTCGGTTCTTGCAAAATCTTAAGGTCCTCGGTCATGTCCAAGGCACCAAACCGACCAATAATTCAATAATCGATAACTAAAACTATAAATGTAGCTCTTCTTACTGGGCGATTGCATCAACTTAGATGCTTCTCCTGTGTTCTACTGAGCTGCTTGTATTGTCCCCACATACCGCAGGACGCGACAAGGGCTGACAGACCATAAATGTAACCGTTTCAGAGAGAAATGCGACCAATGTGACGATCTCGCGTTATATCGATTCGATGGTGAATGACGAAACACGGAGATTTTCTAAGGTTTTTACTACATATTAACACTTTTCACATTTTCTCGTGTTACGTGGCTGCCAGTCCTCGGTTCATGCAAAATCTTAAGGTCCTCGGTCATGTCCAAGGCACCAAACCGACCAATAATTCAATAATCGATAACTAAAACTATAAATGTAGCTCTTCTTACTGGGCGATTGCATCAACTTAGATGCTTCTCCTGTGTTCTACTGTGCTGCTTTTATTGTCCCCACATACCGCAGCACGCGACAAGGGCTGGCAGACCATAAATGTAACCGTTTCAGAGAGAAATGCGACCAATGTGACGATCTCGCGTTATATCGATTCGATGGTGAATGACGAAACACGGAGATTTTCTAAGGTTTTTACTACATATTAACACTTTTCACATTTTCTCGTGTTACGTGGCTGCCAGTCCTCGGTTCATGCAAAATCTTAAGGTCCTCTGTCATGTCCAAGGCACCAAACCGACCAATAATTCAATAATCGATAACTAAAACTATAAATGTAGCTCTTCTTACTGGGCGATTGCATCAACTTAGATGCTTCTCCTGTGTTCTACTGTGCTGCTTGTATTGTCCCCACATACCGCAGCACGCGACAAGGGCTGGCAGACCATAAATGTAACCGTTTCAGAGAGAAATGCGACCAATGTGACGATCTCGCGTTATATCGATTCGATGGTGAATGACGAAACACGGAGATTTTCTAAGGTTTTTACTACATATTAACACTTTTCACATTTTCTCGTGTTACGTGGCTGCCAGTCCTCGGTTCATGCAAAATCTTAAGGTCCTCGCTCATGTCCAAGGCACCAAACCGACCAATAATTCAATAATCGATAACTAAAACTATAAATGTAGCTCTTCTTACTGGGCGATTGCATCAACTTAGATGCTTCTCCTGTGTTCTACTGTGCTGCTTGTATTGTCCCCACATACCGCAGCACGCGACAAGGGCTGGCAGACCATAAATGTAACCGTTTCAGAGAGAAATGCGACTAATGTGACGATCTCGCGTTATATCGATTCGATGGTGAATGACGAAACACGGAGATTTTCTAAGGTTTTTACTACATATTAACACTTTTCATATTTTCTCGTGTTACGTGGCTGCCAATCCTCGGTTCATGCAAAATCTTAAGGTCCTCGCTCATGTCCAAGGCACCAAACCGACCAATAATTCAATAATCGATAACTAAAACTATAAGTGTAGCTCTTCTTACTGGGCGATTGCATTAACTTAGATGCTTCTCCTGTGTTCTACTGTGTTGCTTGTATTGTCCCCACATCCCGCAGCACGCGACAAGGGCTGGCAGACCATAAATGTAACCGTTTCAGAGAGAAATGCGACCAATGTGACGATCTCGCGTTATATCGATTCGATGGTGAATGACGAAACACGGAGATTTTCTAAGGTTTTTACTACATATTAACACTTTTCACATTTTCTCGTGTTACGTGGCTGCCAGTCCTCGGTTCATGCAAAATCTTAAGGTCCTCTGTCATGTCCAAGGCACCAAACCGACCAATAATTCAATAATCGATAACTAAAACTATAAATGTAGCTCTTCTTACTGGGCGATTGCATCAACTTAGATGCTTCTCCTGTGTTCTACTGTGCTGCTTGTATTGTCCCCACATACCGCAGCACGCGACAAGGGCTGGCAGACCATAAATGTAACCGTTTCAGAGAGAAATGCGACCAATGTGACGATCTCGCGTTATATCGATTCGATGGTGAATGACGAAACACGGAGATTTTCTAAGGTTTTTACTACATATTAACACTTTTCACATTTTCTCGTGTTACGTGGCTGCCAATCCTCGGTTCATGCAAAATCTTAAGGTCCTCGGTCATGTCCAAGGCACCAAACCAACCAATAATTCAATAATCGATAACTAAAACTATAAGTGTAGCTCTTCTTACTGGGCGATTGCAGCAACTTAGATGCTTCTCCTGTGTTCTACTGTGTTGCTTGTATTGTCCCCACATACCGCAGCACGCGACAAGGGCTGGCAGACCATAAATGTAACCGTTTCAGAGAGAAATGCGACCAATGTGACGATCTCGCGTTATATCGATTCGATGGTGAATGACGAAACACGGAGATTTTCTAAGGTTTTTACAACATATTAACACTTTTCACATTTTCTCGTGTTACGTGGCTGCCAGTCCTCGGTTCATGCAAAATCTTAAGGTCCTCGGTCATGTCCAAGGCACCAAACCGACCAATAATTTAATAATCGATAACTAAAACTATAAATGTAGCTCTTCTTACTGGGCGATTGCATCAACTTAGATGCTTCTCCTGTGTTCTACTGTGTTGCTTGTATTGTCCCCACATACCGCAGCACGCGACAAGGGCTGGCAGACCATAAATGTAACCGTTTCAGAGAGAAATGCGACCAATGTGACGATCTCGCGTTATATCGATTCGATGGTGAATGACGAAACACGGAGATTTTCTAAGGTTTTTACTACATATTAACACTTTTCACATTTTCTCGTGTTACGTGGGTACCAGTCCTCGGTTCATGCAAAATCTTAAGGTGCTCGGTCATGTCCAAGGCACCAAACCGACCAATAATTCAAAAATCGATAACTAAAACTATAAATGTAGCTCTTCTTACTGGGCGATTGCATCAACTTAGATGCTTCTCCTGTGTTCTACTGTGCTGCTTGTATTGTCCCCACATACCGCAGCACGCGACAAGGGCTGGCAGACCATAAATGTAACCGTTTCAGAGAGAAATGCGACCAATGTGACGATCTCGCGTTATATCGATTCGATGGTGAATGACGAAACACGGAGATTTTCTAAGGTTTTTACTACATATTAACACTTTTCACATTTTCTCGTGTTACGTGGCTGCCAGTCCTCGGTTCATGCAAAATCTTAAGGTCCTCGGTCATGTCCAAGGCACCAAACCGACCAATAATTCATTAATCGATAACTAAAACTATAAATGTAGCTCTTCTTACTGGGCGATTGCATCAACTTAGATGCTTCTCCTGTGTTCTACTGTGCTGCTTGTATTGTCCCCACATACCGCAGCACGCGACAAGGGCTGGCAGACCATAAATGTAACCGTTTCAGAGAGAAATGCGACTAATGTGACGATCTCGCGTTATATCGATTCGATGGTGAATGACGAAACACGGAGATTTTCTAAGGTTTTTACTACATATTAACACTTTTCACATTTTCTCGTGTTACGTGGCTGCCAATCCTCGGTTCATGCAAAATCTTAAGGTCCTCGCTCATGTCCAAGGCACCAAACCGACCAATAATTCAATAATCGATAACTAAAACTATAAGTGTAGCTCTTCTTACTGGGCGATTGCATTAACTTAGATGCTTCTCCTGTGTTCTACTGTGTTGCTTGTATTGTCCCCACATCCCGCAGCACGCGACAAGGGCTGGCAGACCATAAATGTAACCGTTTCAGAGAGAAATGCGACCAATGTGACGATCTCGCGTTATATCGATTCGATGGTGAATGACGAAACACGGAGATTTTCTAAGGTTTTTACTACATATTAACACTTTTCACATTTTCTCGTGTTACGTGGCTGCCAGTCCTCGGTTCATGCAAAATCTTAAGGTCCTCTGTCATGTCCAAGGCACCAAACCGACCAATAATTCAATAATCGATAACTAAAACTATAAATGTAGCTCTTCTTACTGGGCGATTGCATCAACTTAGATGCTTCTCCTGTGTTCTACTGAGCTGCTTGTATTGTCCCCATATACCGTAGCACGCGACAAGGGCTGGCAGACCATAAATGTAACCGTTTCAGAGAGAAATGCGACTAATGTGACGATCTCGCGTTATATCGATTCGATGGTGAATGACGAAACACGGAGATTTTCTAAGGTTTTTACTACATATTAACACTTTTCACATTTTCTCGTGTTACGTGGCTGCCAGTCCTCGGTTCATGCAAAATCTTAAGGTCCTCGCTCATGTCCAAGGCACCAAACCGACCAATAATTCAATAATCGATAACTAAAACTATAAATGTAGCTCATCTTACTGGGCGATTGCATCAACTTAGATGCTTCTCCTGTGTTCTACTGTGCTGCTTGTATTGTCCCCACATACCGCAGCACGCGACAAGGGCTGGCAGACCATAAATGTAACCGTTTCAGAGAGAAATGCGACCAATGTGACGATCTCGCGTTATATCGATTCGATGGTGAATGACGAAACACGGAGATTTTCTAAGGTTTTTACTACATATTAACACTTTTCACATTTTCTCGTGTTACGTGGCTGCCAGTCCTCGGTTCATGCAAAATCTTAAGGTCCTCGGTCATGTCCAAGGCACCAAACCGACCAATAATTCAATAATCGATAACTAAAACTATAAATGTAGCTCTTCTTACTGGGCGATTGCATCAACTTAGATGCTTCTCCTGTGTTCTACTGTGCTGCTTGTATTGTCCCCACATACCGCAGCACGCGACAAGGGCTGGCAGACCATAAATGTAACCGTTTCAGAGAGAAATGCGACTAATGTGACGATCTCGCGTTATATCGATTCGATGGTGAATGACGAAACACGGAGATTTTCTAAGGTTTTTACTACATATTAACACTTTTCACATTTTCTCGTGTTACGTGGCTGCCAATCCTCGGTTCATGCAAAATCTTAAGGTCCTCGCTCATGTCCAAGGCACCAAACCGACCAATAATTCAATAATCGATAACTAAAACTATAAGTGTAGCTCTTCTTACTGGGCGATTGCATTAACTTAGATGCTTCTCCTGTGTTCTACTGTGTTGCTTGTATTGTCCCCACATCCCGCAGCACGCGACAAGGGCTGGCAGACCATAAATGTAACCGTTTCAGAGAGAAATGCGACCAATGTGACGATCTCGCGTTATATCGATTCGATGGTGAATGACGAAACACGGAGATTTTCTAAGGTTTTTACTACATATTAACACTTTTCACATTTTCTCGTGTTACGTGGCTGCCAGTCCTCGGTTCATGCAAAATCTTAAGGTCCTCTGTCATGTCCAAGGCACCAAACCGACCAATAATTCAATAATCGATAACTAAAACTATAAATGTAGCTCTTCTTACTGGGCGATTGCATCAACTTAGATGCTTCTCCTGTGTTCTACTGAGCTGCTTGTATTGTCCCCATATACCGTAGCACGCGACAAGGGCTGGCAGACCATAAATGTAACCGTTTCAGAGAGAAATGCGACTAATGTGACGATCTCGCGTTATATCGATTCGATGGTGAATGACGAAACACGGAGATTTTCTAAGGTTTTTACTACATATTAACACTTTTCACATTTTCTCGTGTTACGTGGCTGCCAGTCCTCGGTTCATGCAAAATCTTAAGGTCCTCGCTCATGTCCAAGGCACCAAACCGACCAATAATTCAATAATCGATAACTAAAACTATAAATGTAGCTCATCTTACTGGGCGATTGCATCAACTTAGATGCTTCTCCTGTGTTCTACTGTGCTGCTTGTATTGTCCCCACATACCGCAGCACGCGACAAGGGCTGGCAGACCATAAATGTAACCGTTTCAGAGAGAAATGAGACCAATGTGACGATCTCGCGTTACATCGATTCGATGGTGAATGACGAAACACGGAGATTTTCTAAGGTTTTTACAACATATTAACACTTTTCACATTTTCTCGTGTTACGTGGCTGCCAGTCCTCGGTTCATGCAAAATCTTAAGGTCCTCGCTCATGTCCAAGGCACCAAACCGACCAATAATTCAATAATCGATAACTAAAACTATAAATGTAGCTCTTCTTACTGGGCGATTGCATCAACTTAGATGCTTCTCCTGTGTTCTACTGTGCTGCTTGTATTGTCCCCACATACCGCAGCACGCGACAAGGGCTGGCAGACCATAAATGTAACCGTTTCAGAGAGAAATGCGACCAATGTGACGATCTCGCGTTATATCGATTCGATGGTGAATGACGAAACACGGAGATTTTCTAAGGTTTTTACTACATATTAACACTTTTCACATTTTCTCGTGTTACGTGGCTGCCAGTCCTCGGTTCATGCAAAATCTTAAGGTCCTCTGTCATGTCCAAGGCACCAAACCGACCAATAATTCAATAATCGATAACTAAAACTATAAATGTAGCTCTTCTTACTGGGCGATTGCATCAACTTAGATGCTTCTCCTGTGTTCTACTGTGCTGCTTGTATTGTCCCCACATACCGTAGCACGCGACAAGGGCTGGCAGACCATAAATGTAACCGTTTCAGAGAGAAATGCGACCAATGTGACGATCTCGCGTTATATCGATTCGATGGTGAATGACGAAACACAGAGATTTTCTAAGGTTTTTACTACATATTAACACTTTTCACATTTTCTCGTGTTACGTGGCTGCCAGTCCTCGGTTCATGCAAAATCTTAAGGTCCTCGCTCATGTCCAAGGCACCAAACCGACCACAATTCAATAATCGATAACTAAAACTATAAATGTAGCTCTTCTTACTGGGCGATTGCATCAACTTAGATGCTTCTCCTGTGTTCTACTGTGCTGCTTGTATTGTCCCCACATACCGTAGCACGCGACAAGGGCTGGCAGACCATAAATGTAACCGTTTCAGAGAGAAATGCGACCAATGTGACGTTCTCGCGTTATATCCATTAGATGGTGAATGACGAAACACGGAGATTTTCTAAGGTTTTTACTACATATTAACACTTTTCACATTTTCTCGTGTTACGTGGCTGCCAGTCCTCGGTTCATGCAAAATCTTAAGGTCCTCGGTCATGTCCAAGGCACCAAACCGACCAATAATTCAATAATCGATAACTAAAACTATAAATGTAGCTCTTCTTACTGGGCGATTGCATCAACTTAGATGCTTCTCCTGTGTTCTACTGTGCTGCTTGTATTGTCCCCACATACCGCAGCACGCGACAATGGCTGGCAGACCATAAATGTAACCGTTTCAGAGAGAAATGCGACCAATGTGACGATCTCGCGTTATATCGATTCGATGGTGAATGACGAAACACGGAGATTTTCTAAGCATTTTACTACATATTAACAATTTTCACATTTTCTCGTGTTACGTGGCTGCAAGTCCTCGGTTCATGCAAAATCTTAAGGTCCTCGGTCATGTCCAAGGCACCAAACCGACCAATAATTCAATAATCGATAACTAAAACTATAAATGTAGCTCTTCTTACTGGGCGATTGCATCAACTTAGATGCTTCTCCTGTGTTCTACTGTGCTGCTTGTATTGTCCCCACATACCGCAGCACGCGACAAGGGCTGGCAGACCATAAATGTAACCGTTTCAGAGAGAAATGCGACCAATGTGACGATCTCGCGTTATATCGATTCGATGGTGAATGACGAAACACGGAGATTTTCTAAGGTTTTTACTACATATTAACACTTTTCACATTTTCTCGTGTTACGTGGCTGCCAGTCCTCGGTTCATGCAAAATCTTAAGGTCCTCTGTCATGTCCAAGGCACCAAACCGACCAATAATTCAATAATCGATAACTAAAACTATAAATGTAGCTCTTCTTACTGGGCGATTGCATCAACTTAGATGCTTCTCCTGTGTTCTACTGTGCTGCTTGTATTGTCCCCACATACCGCAGCACGCGACAAGGGCTGGCAGACCATAAATGTAACCGTTTCAGAGAGAAATGCGACCAATGTGACGATCTCGCGTTATATCGATTCGATGGTGAATGACGAAACACGGAGATTTTCTAAGGTTTTTACTACATATTAACACTTTTCACATTTTCTCGTGTTACGTGGGTACCAGTCCTCGGTTCATGCAAAATCTTAAGGTCCTCGGTCATGTCCAAGGCACCAAACCGACCAATAATTCAATAATCGATAACTAAAACTATAAATGTAGCTCTTCTTACTGGGCGATTGCATCAACTTAGATGCTTCTCCTGTGTTCTACTGTGCTGCTTGTATTGTCCCCACATACCGCAGCACGCGACAAGGGCTGGCAGACCATAAATGTAACCGTTTCAGAGAGAAATGCGACCAATGTGACGATCTCGCGTTATATCGATTCGATGGTGAATGACGAAACACGGAGATTTTCTAAGGTTTTTACTACATATTAACACTTTTCACATTTTCTCGTGTTACGTGGCTGCCAGTCCTCGGTTCTTGCAAAATCTTAAGGTCCTCGGTCATGTCCAAGGCACCAAACCGACCAATAATTCAATAATCGATAACTAAAACTATAAATGTAGCTCTTCTTACTGGGCGATTGCATCAACTTAGATGCTTCTCCTGTGTTCTACTGTGCTGCTTGTATTGTCCCCACATACCGCAGGACGCGACAAGGGCTGACAGACCATAAATGTAACCGTTTCAAAGAGAAATGCGACCAATGTGACGATCTCGCGTTATATCGATTCGATGGTGAATGACGAAACACGGAGATTTTCTAAGGTTTTTACTACATATTAACACTTTTCACATTTTCTCGTGTTACGTGGCTGCCAGTCCTCGGTTCATGCAAAATCTTAAGGTCCTCGGTCATGTCCAAGGCACCAAACCGACCAATAATTCAATAATCGATAACTAAAACTGTAAATGTAGCTCTTCTTACTGGGCGATTGCATCAACTTAGATGCTTCTCCTGTGTTCTACTGTGCTGCTTGTATTGTCCCCACATACCGCAGCACGCGACAAGGGCTGGCAGACCATAAATGTAACCGTTTCAGAGAGAAATGCGACCAATGTGACGATCTCGCGTTATATCGATTCGATGGTGAATGACGAAACACGGAGATTTACTAAGGTTTTTACTACATATTAACACTTTTCACATTTTCTCGTGTTACGTGGCTGCCAGTCCTCGGTTCATGCAAAATCTTAAGGTCCTCGGTCATGTCCAAGGCACCAAACCGACCAATAATTCAATAATCGATAACTAAAACTATAAATGTAGCTCTTCTTACTGGGCGATTGCATCAACTTAGATGCTTCTCCTGTGTTCTACTGTGCTGCTTGTATTGTCCCCACATACCGCAGCACGCGACAATGGCTGGCAGACCATAAATGTAACCGTTTCAGAGAGAAATGCGACCAATGTGACGATCTCGCGTTATATCGATTCGATGGTGAATGACGAAACACGGAGATTTTCTAAGGTTTTTACTACATATTAACACTTTTCACATTTTCTCGTGTTACGTGGCTGCCAGTCCTCGGTTCATGCAAAATCTTAAGGTCCTCGCTCATGTCCAAGGCACCAAACCGACCAATAATTCAATAATCGATAACTAAAACTATAAATGTAGCTCTTCTTACTGGGCGATTGCATCAACTTAGATGCTTCTCCTGTGTTCTACTGTGCTGCTTGTATTGTCCCCACATACCGCAGCACGCGACAAGGGCTGGCAGACCATAAATGTAACCGTTTCAGAGAGAAATGCGACCAATGTGACGATCTCGCGTTATATCGATTCGATGGTGAATGACGAAACACGGAGATTTTCTAAGGTTTTTACTACATATTAACACTTTTCACATTTTCTCGTGTTACGTGGCTGCCAGTCCTCGGTTCATGCACAATCTTAAGGTCCTCGGTCATGTCCAAGGCACCAAACCGACCAATAATTCAATAATCGATAACTAAAACTATAAATGTAGCTCTTCTTACTGGGCGATTGCATCAACTTAGATGCTTCTCCTGTGTTCTACTGTGCTGCTTGTATTGTCCCCACATACCGCAGCACGCGACAAGGGCTGGCAGACCATAAATGTAACCGTTTCAGAGAGAAATGCGACCAATGTGACGATCTCGCGTTATATCGATTCGATGGTGAATGACGAAACACGGAGATTTTCTAAGCTTTTTACTACATATTAACACTTTTCACATTTTCTCGTGTTACGTGGCTGCCAGTCCTCGGTTCATGCAAAATCTTAAGGTCTTCGCTCATGTCCAAGGCACCAAACCGACCAATAATTCAATAATCGATAACTAAAACTATAAATGTAGCTCTTCTTACTGGGCGATTGCATCAACTTAGATGCTTCTCCTGTGTTCTACTGTGCTGCTTGTATTGTCCCCACATACCGCAGCACGCGACAAGGGCTGGCAGACCATAAATGTAACCGTTTCAGAGAGAAATGCGACCAATGTGACGATCTCGCGTTATATCGATTCGATGGTGAATGACGAAACACGGAGATTTTCTAAGGTTTTTACTACATATTAACACTTTTCACATTTTCTCGTGTTACGTGGCTGCCAATCCTCGGTTCATGCAAAATCTTAAGGTCCTCGGTCATGTCCAAGGCACCAAACCGACCAATAATTCAATAATCGATAACTAAAACTATAAGTGTAGCTCTTCTTACTGGGCGATTGCATCAACTTAGATGCTTCTCCTGTGTTCTACTGTGTTGCTTGTATTGTCCCCACATCCCGCAGCACGCGACAAGGGCTGGCAGACCATAAATGTAACCGTTTCAGAGAGAAATGCGACCAATGTGACGATCTCGCGTTATATCGATTCGATGGTGAATGACGAAACACGGAGATTTTCTAAGGTTTTTACAACATATTAACACTTTTCACATTTTCTCGTGTTACGTGGCTGCCAGTCCTCGGTTCATGCAAAATCTTAAGGTCCTCGCTCATGTCCAAGGCCCAAACCGACCAATAATTCAATAATCGATAACTAAAACTATAAATGTAGCTCTTCTTACTGGGCGATTGCATCAACTTAGATGCTTCTCCTGTGTTCTACTGTGCTGCTTGTATTGTCCCCACATACCGCAGCACGCGACAAGGGCTGGCAGACCATAAATGTAACCGTTTCAGAGAGAAATGCGACCAATGTGACGATCTCGCGTTATATCGATTCGATGGTGAATGACGAAACACGGAGAATTTCTAAGGTTTTTACTACATATTAACACTTTTCACATTTTCTCGTGTTACGTGGCTGCCAGTCCTCGGTTCATGCAAAATCTTAAGGTCCTCGTCCAAGGCACCAAACCGACCAATAATTCAATAATCGATAACTAAAACTATAAATGTAGCTCTTCTTACTGGGCGATTGCATCAACTTAGATGCTTCTCCTGTGTTCTACTGTGCTGCTTGTATTGTCCCCACATACCGCAGCACGCGACAATGGCTGGCAGACCATAAATGTAACCGTTTCAGAGAGAAATGCGACCAATGTGACGATCTCGCGTTATATCGATTCGATGGTGAATGACGAAACACGGAGATTTTCTAAGGTTTTTACTACATATTAACGCTTTTCACATATTCTCGTGTTACGTGGCTGCCAGTCCTCGGTTCATGCAAAATCTTAAGGTCCTCGCTCATGTCCAAGGCACCAAACCGACCAATAATTCAATAATCGATAACTAAAACTATAAATGTAGCTCTTCTTACTGGGCGATTGCATCAACTTAGATGCTTCTCCTGTGTTCTACTGTGCTGCTTGTATTGTCCCCACATACCGCAGCACGCGACAATGGCTGGCAGACCATAAATGTAACCGTTTCAGAGAGAAATGCGACCAATGTGACGATCTCGCGTTATATCGATTCGATGGTGAATGACGAAACACGGTGATTTTCTAAGGTTTTTACTACATATTAACACTTTTCACATTTTCTCGTGTTACGTGGCTGCCAGTCCTCGGTTCATGCAAAATCTTAAGGTCCTCGGTCATGTCCAAGGCACCAAAACGACCAATAATTCAATAATCGATAACTAAAACTATAAATGTAGCTCTTCTTACTGGGCGATTGCATCAACTTAGATGCTTCTCCTGTGTTCTACTGTGCTGCTTGTATTGTCCCCACATACCGCAGCACGCGACAAGGGCTGGCAGACCATAAATGTAACCGTTTCAGAGAGAAATGCGACCAATGTGACGATCTCGCGTTATATCGATTCGATGGTGAATGACGAAACACGGAGATTTTCTAAGGTTTTTACTACATATTAACACTTTTCACATTTTCTCGTGTTACGTGGCTGCCAGTCCTCGGTTCATGCAAAATCTTAAGGTCCTCGGTCATGTCCAAGGCACCAAAACGACCAATAATTCAATAATCGATAACTAAAACTATAAATGTAGCTCTTCTTACTGGGCGATTGCATCAACTTAGATGCTTCTCCTGTGTTCTACTGTGCTGCTTGTATTGTCCCCACATACCGCAGCACGCGACAAGGGCTGGCAGACCATAAATGTAACCGTTTCAGAGAGAAATGCGACCAATGTGACGATCTCGCGTTATATCGATTCGATGGTGAATGACGAAACACGGAGATTTTCTAAGGTTTTTACTACATATTAACACTTTTCACATTTTCTCGTGTTACGTGGCTGCCAATCCTCGGTTCATGCAAAATCTTAAGGTCCTCGGTCATGTCCAAGGCACCAAACCGACCAATAATTCAATAATCGATAACTAAAACTATAAGTGTAGCTCTTCTTACTGGGCGATTGCATCAACTTAGATGCTTCTCCTGTGTTCTACTGTGTTGCTTGTATTGTCCCCACATCCCGCAGCACGCGACAAGGGCTGGCAGACCATAAATGTAACCGTTTCAGAGAGAAATGCGACCAATGTGACGATCTCGCGTTATATCGATTCGATGGTGAATGACGAAACACGGAGATTTTCTAAGGTTTTTACTACATATTAACATTTTCTCGTGTTACGTGGCTGCCAGTCCTCGGTTCATGCAAAATCTTAAGGTCCTCGGTCATGTCCAAGGCACCAAACCGACCAATAGTTCAATAATCGATAACTAAAACTATAAATGTAGCTCTTCTTACTGGGCGATTGCATCAACTTAGATGCTTCTCCTGTGTTCTACTGTGCTGCTTGTATTGTCCCCACATACCGCAGCACGCGACAAGGGCTGGCAGACCATAAATGTAACCGTTTCAGAGAGAAATGCGACCAATGTGACGATCTCGCGTTATATCGATTCGATGGTGAATGACGAAACACGGAGATTTTCTAAGGTTTTTACTACATATTAACACTTTTCACATTTTCTCGTGTTACGTGGCTGCCAGTCCTCGGTTCATGCAAAATCTTAAGGTCCTCGGTCATGTCCAAGGCACCAAACCGACCAATAATTCAATAATCGATAACTAAAACTATAAATGTAGCTCTTCTTACTGGGCGATTGCATCAACTTAGATGCTTCTCCTGTGTTCTACTGTGCTGCTTGTATTGTCCCCACATACCGCAGCACGCGACAAGGGCTGGCAGACCATAAATGTAACCGTTTCAGAGAGAAATGCGACCAATGTGACGATCTCGCGTTATATCGATTCGATGGTGAATGACGAAACACGGAGATTTTCTAAGGTTTTTACTACATATTAACACTTTTCACATTTTCTCGTGTTACGTGGCTGCCAATCCTCGGTTCATGCAAAATCTTAAGGTCCTCGGTCATGTCCAAGGCACCAAACCGACCAATAATTCAATAATCGATAACTAAAACTATAAGTGTAGCTCTTCTTACTGGGCGATTGCATCAACTTAGATGCTTCTCCTGTGTTCTACTGTGTTGCTTGTATTGTCCCCACATCCCGCAGCACGCGACAAGGGCTGGCAGACCATAAATGTAACCGTTTCAGAGAGAAATGCGACCAATGTGACGATCTCGCGTTATATCGATTCGATGGTGAATGACGAAACACGGAGATTTTCTAAGGTTTTTACTACATATTAACACTTTTCACATTTTCTCGTGTTACGTGGCTGCCAGTCCTCGGTTCATGCAAAATCTTAAGGTCCTCGCTCATGTCCAAGGCACCAAACCGACCAATAATTCAATAATCGATAACTAAAACTATAAATGTAGCTCTTCTTACTGGGCGATTGCATCAACTTAGATGCTTCTCCTGTGTTCTACTGTGCTGCTTGTATTGTCCCCACATACCGCAGCACGCGACAAGGGCTGGCAGACCATAAATGTAACCGTTTCAGAGAGAAATGCGACCAATGTGACGATCTCGCGTTATATCGATTCGATGGTGAATGACGAAACACGGAGATTTACTAAGGTTTTTACTACATATTAACACTTTTCACATTTTCTCATGTTACGTGGCTGCCAGTCCTCGGTTCATGCAAAATCTTAAGGTCCTCGCCCATGTCCAAGGCACCAAACCGACCAATAATTCAATAATCGATAACTAAAACTATAAATGTAGCTCTTCTTACTGGGCGATTGCATCAACTTAGATGCTTCTCCTGTGTTCTACTGTGCTGCTTGTATTGTCCCCACATACAGCAGCACGCGACATGGGCTGGCAGACCATAAATGTAACCGTTTCAGAGATAAATGCGACCAATGTGACGATCTCGCGTTATATCCATTCGATGGTGAATGACGAAACACGGAGATTTTCTAAGGTTTTTACTACATATTAACACTTTTCACATTTTCTCGTGTTACGTGGCTGCCAGTCCTCGGTTCATGCAAAATCTTAAGGTCCTCGCTCATGTCCAAGGCACCAAACCGACCAATAATTCAATAATCGATAACTAAAACTATAAGTGTAGCTCTTCTTACTGGGCGATTGCATCAACTTAGATGCTTCTCCTGTGTTCTACTGTGTTGCTTGTATTGTCCCCACATCCCGCAGCACGCGACAAGGGCTGGCAGACCATAAATGTAACCGTTTCAGAGAGAAATGCGACCAATGTGACGATCTCGCGTTATATCGATTCGATGGTGAATGACGAAACACGGAGATTTTCTAAGGTTTTTACAACATATTAACACTTTTCACATTTTCTCGTGTTACGTGGCTGCCAGTCCTCGGTTCATGCAAAATCTTAAGGTCCTCGCTCATGTCCAAGGCACCAAACCGACCAATAATTCAATAATCGATAACTAAAACTATAAATGTAGCTCTTCTTACTGGGCGATTGCATCAACTTAGATGCTTCTCCTGTGTTCTACTGTGCTGCTTGTATTGTCCCCACATACCGCAGCACGCGACAATGGCTGGCAGACCATAAATGTAACCGTTTCAGAGAGAAATGCGACCAATGTGACGATCTCGCGTTATATCGATTCGATGGTGAATGACGAAACACGGAGATTTTCTAAGGTTTTTACTACATATTAACGCTTTTCACATATTCTCGTGTTACGTGGCTGCCAGTCCTCGGTTCATGCAAAATCTTAAGGTCCTCGCTCATGTCCAAGGCACCAAACCGACCAATAATTCAATAATCGATAACTAAAACTATAAATGTAGCTCTTCTTACTGGGCGATTGCATCAACTTAGATGCTTCTCCTGTGTTCTACTGTGTTGCTTGTATCGTCCCCACATCCCGCAGCACGCGACAAGGGCTGGCAGACCATAAATGTAACCGTTTCAGAGAGAAATGCGACCAATGTGACGATCTCGCGTTCTATCGATTCGATGGTGAATGACGAAACACGGAGATTTTCTAAGGTTTTTACTACATATTAACACTTTTCACATTTTCTCGTGTTACGTGGCTGCCAGTCCTCGGTTCATGCAAAATCTTAAGGTCCTCGGTCATGTCCAAGGCACCAAACCGACCAATAATTCAATAATCGATAACTAAAACTATAAATGTAGCTCTTCTTACTGGGCGATTGCATCAACTTAGATGCTTCTCCTGTGTTCTACTGTGCTGCTTGTATTGTCCCCACATACCGCAGCACGCGACAAGGGCTGGCAGACCATAAATGTAACCGTTTCAGAGAGAAATGCGACCAATGTGACGATCTCGCGTTATATCGATTCGATGGTGAATGACGAAACACGGAGATTTTCTAAGGTTTTTACTACATATTAACACTTTTCACATTTTCTCGTGTTACGTGGCTGCCAGTCCTCGGTTCATGCAAAATCTTAAGGTCCTCGGTTATGTCCAAGGCACCAAACCGACCAATAATTCAATAATCGATAACTAAAACTATAAATGTAGCTCTTCTTACTGGGCGATTGCATCAACTTAGATGCTTCTCCTGTGTTCTACTGTGCTGCTTGTATTGTCCCCACATACCGCAGCACGCGACAAGGGCTGGCAGACCATAAATGTAACCGTTTCAGAGAGAAATGCGACCAATGTGACGATCTCGCGTTATATCGATTCGATGGTGAATGACGAAACACGGAGATTTTCTAAGGTTTTTACTACATATTAACACTTTTCACATTTTCTCGTGTTACGTGGCTGCCAATCCTCGGTTCATGCAAAATCTTAAGGTCCTCGGTCATGTCCAAGGCACCAAACCGACCAATAATTCAATAATCGATAACTAAAACTATAAGTGTAGCTCTTCTTACTGGGCGATTGCATCAACTTAGATGCTTCTCCTGTGTTCTACTGTGTTGCTTGTATTGTCCCCACATCCCGCAGCACGCGACAAGGGCTGGCAGACCATAAATGTAACCGTTTCAGAGAGAAATGCGACCAATGTGACGATCTCGCGTTATATCGATTCGATGGTGAATGACGAAACACGGAGATTTTCTAAGGTTTTTACTACATATTAACACTTTTCACATTTTCTCGTGTTACGTGGCTGCCAGTCCTCGGTTCATGCAAAATCTTAAGGTCCTCGCTCATGTCCAAGGCACCAAACCGACCAATAATTCAATAATCGATAACTAAAACTATAAATGTAGCTCTTCTTACTGGGCGATTGCATCAACTTAGATGCTTCTCCTGTGTTCTACTGTGCTGCTTGTATTGTCCCCACATACCGCAGCACGCGACAAGGGCTGGCAGACCATAAATGTAACCGTTTCAGAGAGAAATGCGACCAATGTGACGATCTCGCGTTATATCGATTCGATGGTGAATGACGAAACACGGAGATTTTCTAAGGTTTTTACTACATATTAACACTTTTCACATTTTCTCATGTTACGTGGCTGCCAGTCCTCGGTTCATGCAAAATCTTAAGGTCCTCGCCCATGTCCAAGGCACCAAACCGACCAATAATTCAATAATCGATAACTAAAACTATAAATGTAGCTCTTCTTACTGGGCGATTGCATCAACTTAGATGCTTCTCCTGTGTTCTACTGTGCTGCTTGTATTGTCCCCACATACCGCAGCACGCGACAAGGGCTGGCAGACCATAAATGTAACCGTTTCAGAGAGAAATGCGACCAATGTGACGATCTCGCGTTATATCGATTCGATGGTGAATGACGAAACACGGAGATTTTCTAAGGTTTTTACTACATATTAACACTTTTCACATTTTCTCATGTTACGTGGCTGCCAGTCCTCGGTTCATGCAAAATCTTAAGGTCCTCGCCCATGTCCAAGGCACCAAACCGACCAATAATTCAATAATCGATAACTAAAACTATAAATGTAGCTCTTCTTACTGGGCGATTGCATCAACTTAGATGCTTCTCCTGTGTTCTACTGTGCTGCTTGTATTGTCCCCACATACAGCAGCACGCGACAAGGGCTGGCAGACCATAAATGTAACCGTTTCAGAGAGAAATGCGACCAATGTGACGATCTCGCGTTATATCCATTCGATGGTAAATGACGAAACACGGAGATTTTCTAAGGTTTTTACTACATATTAACACTTTTCACATTTTCTCGTGTTACGTGGCTGCCAGTCCTCGGTTCATGCAAAATCTTAAGGTCCTCGGTCATGTCCAAGGCACCAAACCGACCAATAATTCAATAATCGATAACTAAAACTATAAATGTAGCTCTTCTTACTGGGCGATTGCATCAACTTAGATGCTTCTCCTGTGTTCTACTGTGCTGCTTGTATTGTCCCCACATACCGCAGCACGCGACAATGGCTGGCAGACCATAAATGTAACCGTTTCAGAGAGAAATGCGACCAATGTGACGATCTCGCGTTATATCGATTTGATGGTGAATGACGAAACACGGAGATTTTCTAAGGTTTTTACTACATATTAACGCTTTTCACATATTCTCGTGTTACGTGGCTGCCAGTCCTCGGTTCATGCAAAATCTTAAGGTCCTCGCCCATGTCCAAGGCACCAAACTGACCAATAATTCAATAATCGATAACTAAAACTATAAATGTAGCTCTTCTTACTGGGCGATTGCATCAACTTAGATGCTTCTCCTGTGTTCTACTGTGCTGCTTGTATTGTCCCCACATACAGCAGCACGCGACAAGGGCTGGCAGACCATAAATGTAACCGTTTCAGAGAGAAATGCGACCAATGTGACGATCTCGCGTTATATCCATTCGATGGTAAATGACGAAACACGGAGATTTTCAAAGGTTTTTACTACATATTAACACTTTTCACATTTTCTCGTGTTACGTGGCTGCCAGTCCTCGGTTCATGCAAAATCTTAAGGTCCTCGGTCATGTCCAAGGCACCAAACCGACCAATAATTCAATAATCGATAACTAAAACTATAAATGTAGCTCTTCTTACTGGGCGATTGCATCAACTTAGATGCTTCTCCTGTGTTCTACTGTGCTGCTTGTATTGTCCCCACATACCGCAGCACGCGACAAGGGCTGGCAGACCATAAATGTAACCGTTTCAGAGAGAAATGCGACCAATGTGACGATCTCGCGTTATATCGATTCGATGGTGAATGACGAAACACGGAGATTTTCTAAGGTTTTTACTACATATTAACACTTTTCACATTTTCTCGTGTTACGTGGCTGCCAGTCCTCGGTTCATGCAAAATCTTAAGGTCCTCTGTCATGTCCAAGGCACCAAACCGACCAATAATTCAATAATCGATAACTAAAACTATAAATGTAGCTCTTCTTACTGGGCGATTGCATCAACTTAGATGCTTCTCCTGTGTTCTACTGTGCTGCTTGTATTGTCCCCACATACCGCAGCACGCGACAAGGGCTGGCAGACCATAAATGTAACCGTTTCAGAGAGAAATGCGACCAATGTGACGATCTCGCGTTATATCGATTCGATGGTGAATGACGAAACACGGAGATTTTCTAAGGTTTTTACTACATATTAACACTTTTCACATTTTCTCATGTTACGTGGCTGCCAGTCCTCGGTTCATGCAAAATCTTAAGGTCCTCGCCCATGTCCAAGGCACCAAACCGACCAATAATTCAATAATCGATAACTAAAACTATAAATGTAGCTCTTCTTACTGGGCGATTGCATCAACTTAGATGCTTCTCCTGTGTTCTACTGTGCTGCTTGTATTGTCCCCACATACCGCAGCACGCGACAAGGGCTGGCAGACCATAAATGTAACCGTTTCAGAGAGAAATGCGACCAATGTGACGATCTCGCGTTATATCGATTCGATGGTGAATGACGAAACACGGAGATTTTCTAAGGTTTTTACTACATATTAACACTTTTCACATTTTCTCATGTTACGTGGCTGCCAGTCCTCGGTTCATGCAAAATCTTAAGGTCCTCGCCCATGTCCAAGGCACCAAACCGACCAATAATTCAATAATCGATAACTAAAACTATAAATGTAGCTCTTCTTACTGGGCGATTGCATCAACTTAGATGCTTCTCCTGTGTTCTACTGTGCTGCTTGTATTGTCCCCACATACAGCAGCACGCGACAAGGCCTGGCAGACCATAAATGTAACCGTTTCAGAGAGAAATGCGACCAATGTGACGATCTCGCGTTATATCCATTCGATGGTGAATGACGAAACACGGAGATTTTCTAAGGTTTTTACTACATATTAACACTTTTCACATTTTCTCGTGTTACGTGGCTGCCAGTCCTCGGTTCATGCAAAATCTTAAGGTCCTCGGTCATGTCCAAGGCACCAAACCGACCAATAATTCAATAATCGATAACTAAAACTATAAATGTAGCTCTTCTTACTGGGCGATTGCATCAACTTAGATGCTTCTCCTGTGTTCTACTGTGCTGCTTGTATTGTCCCCACATACCGCAGCACGCGACAATGGCTGGCAGACCATAAATGTAACCGTTTCAGAGAGAAATGCGACCAATGTGACGATCTCGCGTTATATCGATTTGATGGTGAATGACGAAACACGGAGATTTTCTAAGGTTTTTACTACATATTAACGCTTTTCACATATTCTCGTGTTACGTGGCTGCCAGTCCTCGGTTCATGCAAAATCTTAAGGTCCTCGCCCATGTCCAAGGCACCAAACTGACCAATAATTCAATAATCGATAACTAAAACTATAAATGTAGCTCTTCTTACTGGGCGATTGCATCAACTTAGATGCTTCTCCTGTGTTCTACTGTGCTGCTTGTATTGTCCCCACATACAGCAGCACGCGACAAGGGCTGGCAGACCATAAATGTAACCGTTTCAGAGAGAAATGCGACCAATGTGACGATCTCGCGTTATATCGATTCGATGGTGAATGACGAAACACGGAGATTTTCTAAGGTTTTTACTACATATTAACACTTTTCACATTTTCTCATGTTACGTGGCTGCCAGTCCTCGGTTCATGCAAAATCTTAAGGTCCTCGCCCATGTCCAAGGCACCAAACCGACCAATAATTCAATAATCGATAACTAAAACTATAAATGTAGCTCTTCTTACTGGGCGATTGCATCAACTTAGATGCTTCTCCTGTGTTCTACTGTGCTGCTTGTATTGTCCCCACATACAGCAGCACGCGACAAGGGCTGGCAGACCATAAATGTAACCGTTTCAGAGAGAAATGCGACCAATGTGACGATCTCGCGTTATATCCATTCGATGGTAAATGACGAAACACGGAGATTTTCTAAGGTTTTTACTACATATTAACACTTTTCACATTTTCTCGTGTTACGTGGCTGCCAGTCCTCGGTTCATGCAAAATCTTAAGGTCCTCGGTCATGTCCAAGGCACCAAACCGACCAATAATTCAATAATCGATAACTAAAACTATAAATGTAGCTCTTCTTACTGGGCGATTGCATCAACTTAGATGCTTCTCCTGTGTTCTACTGTGCTGCTTGTATTGTCCCCACATACCGCAGCACGCGACAATGGCTGGCAGACCATAAATGTAACCGTTTCAGAGAGAAATGCGACCAATGTGACGATCTCGCGTTATATCGATTTGATGGTGAATGACGAAACACGGAGATTTTCTAAGGTTTTTACTACATATTAACGCTTTTCACATATTCTCGTGTTACGTGGCTGCCAGTCCTCGGTTCATGCAAAATCTTAAGGTCCTCGCCCATGTCCAAGGCACCAAACTGACCAATAATTCAATAATCGATAACTAAAACTATAAATGTAGCTCTTCTTACTGGGCGATTGCATCAACTTAGATGCTTCTCCTGTGTTCTACTGTGCTGCTTGTATTGTCCCCACATACAGCAGCACGCGACAAGGGCTGGCAGACCATAAATGTAACCGTTTCAGAGAGAAATGCGACCAATGTGACGATCTCGCGTTATATCCATTCGATGGTAAATGACGAAACACGGAGATTTTCAAAGGTTTTTACTACATATTAACACTTTTCACATTTTCTCGTGTTACGTGGCTGCCAGTCCTCGGTTCATGCAAAATCTTAAGGTCCTCGGTCATGTCCAAGGCACCAAACCGACCAATAATTCAATAATCGATAACTAAAACTATAAATGTAGCTCTTCTTACTGGGCGATTGCATCAACTTAGATGCTTCTCCTGTGTTCTACTGTGCTGCTTGTATTGTCCCCACATACCGCAGCACGCGACAAGGGCTGGCAGACCATAAATGTAACCGTTTCAGAGAGAAATGCGACCAATGTGACGATCTCGCGTTATATCGATTCGATGGTGAATGACGAAACACGGAGATTTTCTAAGGTTTTTACTACATATTAACACTTTTCACATTTTCTCGTGTTACGTGGCTGCCAGTCCTCGGTTCATGCAAAATCTTAAGGTCCTCTGTCATGTCCAAGGCACCAAACCGACCAATAATTCAATAATCGATAACTAAAACTATAAATGTAGCTCTTCTTACTGGGCGATTGCATCAACTTAGATGCTTCTCCTGTGTTCTACTGTGCTGCTTGTATTGTCCCCACATACCGCAGCACGCGACAAGGGCTGGCAGACCATAAATGTAACCGTTTCAGAGAGAAATGCGACCAATGTGACGATCTCGCGTTATATCGATTCGATGGTGAATGACGAAACACGGAGATTTTCTAAGGTTTTTACTACATATTAACACTTTTCACATTTTCTCATGTTACGTGGCTGCCAGTCCTCGGTTCATGCAAAATCTTAAGGTCCTCGCCCATGTCCAAGGCACCAAACCGACCAATAATTCAATAATCGATAACTAAAACTATAAATGTAGCTCTTCTTACTGGGCGATTGCATCAACTTAGATGCTTCTCCTGTGTTCTACTGTGCTGCTTGTATTGTCCCCACATACCGCAGCACGCGACAAGGGCTGGCAGACCATAAATGTAACCGTTTCAGAGAGAAATGCGACCAATGTGACGATCTCGCGTTATATCGATTCGATGGTGAATGACGAAACACGGAGATTTTCTAAGGTTTTTACTACATATTAACACTTTTCACATTTTCTCATGTTACGTGGCTGCCAGTCCTCGGTTCATGCAAAATCTTAAGGTCCTCGCCCATGTCCAAGGCACCAAACCGACCAATAATTCAATAATCGATAACTAAAACTATAAATGTAGCTCTTCTTACTGGGCGATTGCATCAACTTAGATGCTTCTCCTGTGTTCTACTGTGCTGCTTGTATTGTCCCCACATACAGCAGCACGCGACAAGGCCTGGCAGACCATAAATGTAACCGTTTCAGAGAGAAATGCGACCAATGTGACGATCTCGCGTTATATCCATTCGATGGTGAATGACGAAACACGGAGATTTTCTAAGGTTTTTACTACATATTAACACTTTTCACATTTTCTCGTGTTACGTGGCTGCCAGTCCTCGGTTCATGCAAAATCTTAAGGTCCTCGGTCATGTCCAAGGCACCAAACCGACCAATAATTCAATAATCGATAACTAAAACTATAAATGTAGCTCTTCTTACTGGGCGATTGCATCAACTTAGATGCTTCTCCTGTGTTCTACTGTGCTGCTTGTATTGTCCCCACATACCGCAGCACGCGACAATGGCTGGCAGACCATAAATGTAACCGTTTCAGAGAGAAATGCGACCAATGTGACGATCTCGCGTTATATCGATTTGATGGTGAATGACGAAACACGGAGATTTTCTAAGGTTTTTACTACATATTAACGCTTTTCACATATTCTCGTGTTACGTGGCTGCCAGTCCTCGGTTCATGCAAAATCTTAAGGTCCTCGCCCATGTCCAAGGCACCAAACTGACCAATAATTCAATAATCGATAACTAAAACTATAAATGTAGCTCTTCTTACTGGGCGATTGCATCAACTTAGATGCTTCTCCTGTGTTCTACTGTGCTGCTTGTATTGTCCCCACATACAGCAGCACGCGACAAGGGCTGGCAGACCATAAATGTAACCGTTTCAGAGAGAAATGCGACCAATGTGACGATCTCGCGTTATATCCATTCGATGGTAAATGACGAAACACGGAGATTTTCAAAGGTTTTTACTACATATTAACACTTTTCACATTTTCTCGTGTTACGTGGCTGCCAGTCCTCGGTTCATGCAAAATCTTAAGGTCCTCGGTCATGTCCAAGGCACCAAACCGACCAATAATTCAATAATCGATAACTAAAACTATAAATGTAGCTCTTCTTACTGGGCGATTGCATCAACTTAGATGCTTCTCCTGTGTTCTACTGTGCTGCTTGTATTGTCCCCACATACCGCAGCACGCGACAAGGGCTGGCAGACCATAAATGTAACCGTTTCAGAGAGAAATGCGACCAATGTGACGATCTCGCGTTATATCGATTCGATGGTGAATGACGAAACACGGAGATTTTCTAAGGTTTTTACTACATATTAACACTTTTCACATTTTCTCGTGTTACGTGGCTGCCAGTCCTCGGTTCATGCAAAATCTTAAGGTCCTCTGTCATGTCCAAGGCACCAAACCGACCAATAATTCAATAATCGATAACTAAAACTATAAATGTAGCTCTTCTTACTGGGCGATTGCATCAACTTAGATGCTTCTCCTGTGTTCTACTGTGCTGCTTGTATTGTCCCCACATACCGCAGCACGCGACAAGGGCTGGCAGACCATAAATGTAACCGTTTCAGAGAGAAATGCGACCAATGTGACGATCTCGCGTTATATCGATTCGATGGTGAATGACGAAACACGGAGATTTTCTAAGGTTTTTACTACATATTAACACTTTTCACATTTTCTCATGTTACGTGGCTGCCAGTCCTCGGTTCATGCAAAATCTTAAGGTCCTCGCCCATGTCCAAGGCACCAAACCGACCAATAATTCAATAATCGATAACTAAAACTATAAATGTAGCTCTTCTTACTGGGCGATTGCATCAACTTAGATGCTTCTCCTGTGTTCTACTGTGCTGCTTGTATTGTCCCCACATACCGCAGCACGCGACAAGGGCTGGCAGACCATAAATGTAACCGTTTCAGAGAGAAATGCGACCAATGTGACGATCTCGCGTTATATCGATTCGATGGTGAATGACGAAACACGGAGATTTTCTAAGGTTTTTACTACATATTAACACTTTTCACATTTTCTCATGTTACGTGGCTGCCAGTCCTCGGTTCATGCAAAATCTTAAGGTCCTCGCCCATGTCCAAGGCACCAAACCGACCAATAATTCAATAATCGATAACTAAAACTATAAATGTAGCTCTTCTTACTGGGCGATTGCATCAACTTAGATGCTTCTCCTGTGTTCTACTGTGCTGCTTGTATTGTCCCCACATACAGCAGCACGCGACAAGGCCTGGCAGACCATAAATGTAACCGTTTCAGAGAGAAATGCGACCAATGTGACGATCTCGCGTTATATCCATTCGATGGTGAATGACGAAACACGGAGATTTTCTAAGGTTTTTACTACATATTAACACTTTTCACATTTTCTCGTGTTACGTGGCTGCCAGTCCTCGGTTCATGCAAAATCTTAAGGTCCTCGGTCATGTCCAAGGCACCAAACCGACCAATAATTCAATAATCGATAACTAAAACTATAAATGTAGCTCTTCTTACTGGGCGATTGCATCAACTTAGATGCTTCTCCTGTGTTCTACTGTGCTGCTTGTATTGTCCCCACATACCGCAGCACGCGACAATGGCTGGCAGACCATAAATGTAACCGTTTCAGAGAGAAATGCGACCAATGTGACGATCTCGCGTTATATCGATTTGATGGTGAATGACGAAACACGGAGATTTTCTAAGGTTTTTACTACATATTAACGCTTTTCACATATTCTCGTGTTACGTGGCTGCCAGTCCTCGGTTCATGCAAAATCTTAAGGTCCTCGCCCATGTCCAAGGCACCAAACTGACCAATAATTCAATAATCGATAACTAAAACTATAAATGTAGCTCTTCTTACTGGGCGATTGCATCAACTTAGATGCTTCTCCTGTGTTCTACTGTGCTGCTTGTATTGTCCCCACATACAGCAGCACGCGACAAGGGCTGGCAGACCATAAATGTAACCGTTTCAGAGAGAAATGCGACCAATGTGACGATCTCGCGTTATATCGATTCGATGGTGAATGACGAAACACGGAGATTTTCTAAGGTTTTTACTACATATTAAAACTTTTCACATTTTCTCATGTTACGTGGCTGCCAGTCCTCGGTTCATGCAAAATCTTAAGGTCCTCGCCCATGTCCAAGGCACCAAACCGACCAATAATTCAATAATCGATAACTAAAACTATAAATGTAGCTCTTCTTACTGGGCGATTGCATCAACTTAGATGCTTCTCCTGTGTTCTACTGTGCTGCTTGTATTGTCCCCACATACAGCAGCACGCGACAAGGGCTGGCAGACCATAAATGTAACCGTTTCAGAGAGAAATGCGACCAATGTGACGATCTCGCGTTATATCCATTCGATGGTAAATGACGAAACACGGAGATTTTCTAAGGTTTTTACTACATATTAACACTTTTCACATTTTCTCGTGTTACGTGGCTGCCAGTCCTCGGTTCATGCAAAATCTTAAGGTCCTCGGTCATGTCCAAGGCACCAAACCGACCAATAATTCAATAATCGATAACTAAAACTATAAATGTAGCTCTTCTTACTGGGCGATTGCATCAACTTAGATGCTTCTCCTGTGTTCTACTGTGCTGCTTGTATTGTCCCCACATACCGCAGCACGCGACAATGGCTGGCAGACCATAAATGTAACCGTTTCAGAGAGAAATGCGACCAATGTGACGATCTCGCGTTATATCGATTTGATGGTGAATGACGAAACACGGAGATTTTCTAAGGTTTTTACTACATATTAACGCTTTTCACATATTCTCGTGTTACGTGGCTGCCAGTCCTCGGTTCATGCAAAATCTTAAGGTCCTCGCCCATGTCCAAGGCACCAAACTGACCAATAATTCAATAATCGATAACTAAAACTATAAATGTAGCTCTTCTTACTGGGCGATTGCATCAACTTAGATGCTTCTCCTGTGTTCTACTGTGCTGCTTGTATTGTCCCCACATACAGCAGCACGCGACAAGGGCTGGCAGACCATAAATGTAACCGTTTCAGAGAGAAATGCGACCAATGTGACGATCTCGCGTTATATCCATTCGATGGTAAATGACGAAACACGGAGATTTTCAAAGGTTTTTACTACATATTAACACTTTTCACATTTTCTCGTGTTACGTGGCTGCCAGTCCTCGGTTCATGCAAAATCTTAAGGTCCTCGGTCATGTCCAAGGCACCAAACCGACCAATAATTCAATAATCGATAACTAAAACTATAAATGTAGCTCTTCTTACTGGGCGATTGCATCAACTTAGATGCTTCTCCTGTGTTCTACTGTGCTGCTTGTATTGTCCCCACATACCGCAGCACGCGACAAGGGCTGGCAGACCATAAATGTAACCGTTTCAGAGAGAAATGCGACCAATGTGACGATCTCGCGTTATATCGATTCGATGGTGAATGACGAAACACGGAGATTTTCTAAGGTTTTTACTACATATTAACACTTTTCACATTTTCTCGTGTTACGTGGCTGCCAGTCCTCGGTTCATGCAAAATCTTAAGGTCCTCTGTCATGTCCAAGGCACCAAACCGACCAATAATTCAATAATCGATAACTAAAACTATAAATGTAGCTCTTCTTACTGGGCGATTGCATCAACTTAGATGCTTCTCCTGTGTTCTACTGTGCTGCTTGTATTGTCCCCACATACCGCAGCACGCGACAAGGGCTGGCAGACCATAAATGTAACCGTTTCAGAGAGAAATGCGACCAATGTGACGATCTCGCGTTATATCGATTCGATGGTGAATGACGAAACACGGAGATTTTCTAAGGTTTTTACTACATATTAACACTTTTCACATTTTCTCATGTTACGTGGCTGCCAGTCCTCGGTTCATGCAAAATCTTAAGGTCCTCGCCCATGTCCAAGGCACCAAACCGACCAATAATTCAATAATCGATAACTAAAACTATAAATGTAGCTCTTCTTACTGGGCGATTGCATCAACTTAGATGCTTCTCCTGTGTTCTACTGTGCTGCTTGTATTGTCCCCACATACCGCAGCACGCGACAAGGGCTGGCAGACCATAAATGTAACCGTTTCAGAGAGAAATGCGACCAATGTGACGATCTCGCGTTATATCGATTCGATGGTGAATGACGAAACACGGAGATTTTCTAAGGTTTTTACTACATATTAACACTTTTCACATTTTCTCATGTTACGTGGCTGCCAGTCCTCGGTTCATGCAAAATCTTAAGGTCCTCGCCCATGTCCAAGGCACCAAACCGACCAATAATTCAATAATCGATAACTAAAACTATAAATGTAGCTCTTCTTACTGGGCGATTGCATCAACTTAGATGCTTCTCCTGTGTTCTACTGTGCTGCTTGTATTGTCCCCACATACAGCAGCACGCGACAAGGCCTGGCAGACCATAAATGTAACCGTTTCAGAGAGAAATGCGACCAATGTGACGATCTCGCGTTATATCCATTCGATGGTGAATGACGAAACACGGAGATTTTCTAAGGTTTTTACTACATATTAACACTTTTCACATTTTCTCGTGTTACGTGGCTGCCAGTCCTCGGTTCATGCAAAATCTTAAGGTCCTCGGTCATGTCCAAGGCACCAAACCGACCAATAATTCAATAATCGATAACTAAAACTATAAATGTAGCTCTTCTTACTGGGCGATTGCATCAACTTAGATGCTTCTCCTGTGTTCTACTGTGCTGCTTGTATTGTCCCCACATACCGCAGCACGCGACAATGGCTGGCAGACCATAAATGTAACCGTTTCAGAGAGAAATGCGACCAATGTGACGATCTCGCGTTATATCGATTTGATGGTGAATGACGAAACACGGAGATTTTCTAAGGTTTTTACTACATATTAACGCTTTTCACATATTCTCGTGTTACGTGGCTGCCAGTCCTCGGTTCATGCAAAATCTTAAGGTCCTCGCCCATGTCCAAGGCACCAAACTGACCAATAATTCAATAATCGATAACTAAAACTATAAATGTAGCTCTTCTTACTGGGCGATTGCATCAACTTAGATGCTTCTCCTGTGTTCTACTGTGCTGCTTGTATTGTCCCCACATACAGCAGCACGCGACAAGGGCTGGCAGACCATAAATGTAACCGTTTCAGAGAGAAATGCGACCAATGTGACGATCTCGCGTTATATCCATTCGATGGTAAATGACGAAACACGGAGATTTTCAAAGGTTTTTACTACATATTAACACTTTTCACATTTTCTCGTGTTACGTGGCTGCCAGTCCTCGGTTCATGCAAAATCTTAAGGTCCTCGGTCATGTCCAAGGCACCAAACCGACCAATAATTCAATAATCGATAACTAAAACTATAAATGTAGCTCTTCTTACTGGGCGATTGCATCAACTTAGATGCTTCTCCTGTGTTCTACTGTGCTGCTTGTATTGTCCCCACACACCGCAGCACGCGACAGTGGCTGGCAGACCATAAATGTAACCGTTTCAGAGAGAAATGCGACCAATGTGACGATCTCGCGTTATATCGATTCGATGGTGAATGACGAAACACGGAGATTTTCTAAGGTTTTTACTACATATTAACGCTTTTCACATTTTCTCGTGTTACGTGGCTGCCAGTCCTCGGTTCATGCAAAATCTTAAGGTCCTCGCTCATGTCCAAGGCACCAAACCGACCAATAATTCAATAATCGATAACTAAAACTATAAATGTAGCTCTTCTTACTGGGCGATTGCATCAACTTAGATGCTTCTCCTGTGTTCTACTGTGCTGCTTGTATTGTCCCCACATACCGCAGCACGCGACAAGGGCTGGCAGACCATAAATGTAACCGTTTCAGAGAGAAATGCGACCAATGTGACGATCTCGCGTTATATCGATTCGATGGTGAATGACGAAACACGGAGATTTTCTAAGGTTTTTACTACATATTAACACTTTTCACATTTTCTCGTGTTACGTGGCTGCCAGTCCTCGGTTCATGCAAAATCTTAAGGTCCTCTGTCATGTCCAAGGCACCAAACCGAACTATAATTCAATAATCGATAACTAAAACTATAAATGTAGCTCTTCTTACTGGGCGATTGCATCAACTTAGATGCTTCTCCTGTGTTCTACTGTGCTGCTTGTATTGTCCCCACATACCGCAGCACGCGACAAGGGCTGGCAGACCATAAATGTAACCGTTTCAGAGAGAAATGCGACCAATGTGACGATCTCGCGTTATATCGATTCGATGGTGAATGACGAAACACGGAGATTTTCTAAGGTTTTTACTACATATTAACACTTTTCAAATTTTCTCGTGTTACGTGGCTGCCAATCCTCGGTTCATGCAAAATCTTAAGGTCCTCGGTCATGTCCAAGGCACCAAAAAAAAAAAAAAAAGCTTCGTCTTTAGGCCACAAGTGGCCCTTCCGGGACCGTCCGGCCGCCGTGTCATCTTCCGAGGAAGATGCGGATAAGGAGGGGCGTGTGGTCAGCACACCGCACTCCCGACCGTTAGGACGGTATTCTTTGACCGAAGCCGCTACTAATCGGTCGAGTAGCTCCTCAATTGGCATCACGAGGCTGAGTGCAACCCGAAAAATGGCAACAGCACATGGCGGCGGGATGGTCACCCATCCAAGCGCCGGCAACGCCCGACAGCGCTTAACTTCGGTGATCTCACGGGAACCGGTGTAGCCATTGCGGCAAGGCCGTTGCCTCCAAGGCACCAAACCGACCAATAATTCAATAATCCATAACTAAAACTATAAGTGTAGCTCTTCTTACTGGGCGATTGCATCAACTTAGATGCTTCTCCTGTGTTCTACTGTGTTGCTTGTATTGTCCCCACATCCCGCAGCACGCGACAAGGGCTGGCAGACCATAAATGTAACCGTTTCAGAGAGAAATGCGACCAATGTGACGATCTCGCGTTATATCGATTCGATGGTGAATGACGAAACACGGAGATTTTCTAAGGTTTTTACTACATATTAACACTTTTCACATTATCTCGTGTTACGTGGCTGCCAGTCCTCGGTTCATGCAAAATCTTAAGGTCCTCGGTCATGTCCATGGCACCAAACCGACCAATAATTCAATAATCGATAACTAAAACTATAAATGTAGCTCTTCTTACTGGGCGATTGCATCAACTTAGATGCTTCTCCTGTGTTCTACTGTGCTGCTTGTATTGTCCCCACATACCGCAGCACGCGACAAGGGCTGGCAGACCATAAATGTAACCGTTTCAGAGAGAAATGCGACCAATGTGACGATCTCGCGTTATATCGATTCGATGGTGAATGACGAAACACGGAGATTTTCTAAGGTTTTTACTACATATTAACACTTTTCACATTATCTCGTGTTACGTGGCTGCCAGTCCTCGGTTCATGCAAAATCTTAAGGTCCTCTGTCATGTCCAAGGCACCAAACCGACCAATAATTCAATAATCGATAACTAAAACTATAAATGTAGCTCTTCTTACTGGGCGATTGCATCAACTTAGATGCTTCTCCTGTGTTCTACTGTGCTGCTTGTATTGTCCCCACATACCACAGCACGCGACAAGGGCTGGCAGACCATAAATGTAACCGTTTCAGAGAGAAATGCGACCAATGTGACGATCTCGCGTTATATCGATTCGATGGTGAATGACGAAACACGGAGATTTTCTAAGGTTTTTACTACATATTAACACTTTTCACATTTTCTCGTGTTACGTGGGTACCAGTCCTCGGTTCATGCACAACCTTAAGGTCCTCGGTCATGTCCAAGGCACCAAACCGACCAATAATTCAATAATCGATAACTAAAACTGTAAATGTAGCTCTTCTTACTGGGCGATTGCATCAACTTAGATGCTTCTCCTGTGTTCTACTGTGCTGCTTGTATTGTCCCCACATACCGCAGCACGCGACAATGGCTGGCAGACCATAAATGTAACCGTTTCAGAGAGAAATGCGACTAATGTGACGATCTCGCGTTATATCGATTCGATGGTGAATGACGAAACACGGAGATTTTCTAAGGTTTTTACTACATATTAACACTTTTCACATTTTCTCGTGTTACGTGGCTGCCAGTCCTCGGTTCATGCAAAATCTTAAGGTCATCGCTCATGTCCAAGGCACCAAACCGACCAATAATTCAATAATCGATAACTAAAACTATAAATGTAGCTCTTCTTACTGGGCGATTGCATCAACTTAGATGCTTCTCCTGTGTTCTACTGTGCTGCTTGTATTGTCCCCACATACCGCAGCACGCGACAAGGGCTGGCAGACCATAAATGTAACCGTTTCAGAGAGAAATGCGACCAATGTGACGATCTCGCGTTATATCGATTCGATGGTGAATGACGAAACACGGAGATTTTCTAAGGTTTTTACTACATATTAACACTTTTCACATTTTCTCGTGTTACGTGGCTGCCAGTCCTCGGTTCATGCAAAATCTTAAGGTCCTCGCCCATGTCCAAGGCACCAAACCGACCAATAATTCAATAATCGATAACTAAAACTATAAATGTAGCTCTTCTTACTGGGCGATTGCATCAACTTAGATGCTTCTCCTGTGTTCTACTGTGCTGCTTGTATTGTCCCCACATACAGCAGCACGCGACAAGGGCTGGCAGACCATAAATGTAACCGTTTCAGAGAGAAATGCGACCAATGTGACGATCTCGCGTTATATCGATTCGATGGTGAATGACGAAACACGGAGATTTTCTAAGGTTTTTACTACATATTAACACTTTTCACATTTTCTCGTGTTACGTGGCTGCCAATCCTCGGTTCATGCAAAATCTTAAGGTCCTCGGTCATGTCCAAGGCACCAAACCGACCAATAATTCAATAATCGATAACTAAAACTATAAGTGTAGCTCTTCTTACTGGGCGATTGCATCAACTTAGATGCTTCTCCTGTGTTCTACTGTGTTGCTTGTATTGTCCCCACATCCCGCAGCACGCGACAAGGGCTGGCAGACCATAAATGTAACCGTTTCAGAGAGAAATGCGACCAATGTGACGATCTCGCGTTATATCGATTCGATGGTGAATGACGAAACACGGAGATTTTCTAAGGTTTTTACTACATATTAACACTTTTCACATTTTCTCGTGTTACGTGGCTGCCAGTCCTCGGTTCATGCAAAATCTTAAGGTCCTCTGTCATGTCCAAGGCACCAAACCGACCAATAATTCAATAATCGATAACTAAAACTATAAATGTAGCTCTTCTTACTGGGCGATTGCATCAACTTAGATGCTTCTCCTGTGTTCTACTGTGCTGCTTGTATTGTCCCCACATACCGCAGCACGCGACAAGGGCTGGCAGACCATAAATGTAACCGTTTCAGAGAGAAATGCGACTAATGTGACGATCTCGCGTTATATCGATTCGATGGTGAATGACGAAACACGGAGATTTTCTAAGGTTTTTACTACATATTAACACTTTTCACATTTTCTCGTGTTACGTGGCTGCCAGTCCTCGGTTCATGCAAAATCTTAAGGTCCTCGGTCATGTCCATGGCACCAAACCGACCAATAATTCAACAATCGATAACTAAAACTATAAATGTAGCTCTTCTTACTGGGCGATTGCATCAACTTAGATGCTTCTCCTGTGTTCTACTGTGCTGCTTGTATTGTCCCCACATACCGCAGCACGCGACAAGGGCTGGCAGACCATAAATGTAACCGTTTCAGAGAGAAATGCGACCAATGTGACGATCTCGCGTTATATCGATTCGATGGTGAATGACGAAACACGGAGATTTTCTAAGGTTTTTACTACATATTAACACTTTTCACATTTTCTCGTGTTACGTGGCTGCCAGTCCTCGGTTCATGCAAAATCTTAAGGTCCTCGCTCATGTCCAAGGCACCAAACCGACCAATAATTCAATAATCGATAACTAAAACTATAAATGTAGCTCTTCTTACTGGGCGATTGCATCAACTTAGATGCTTCTCCTGTGTTCTACTGTGCTGCTTGTATTGTCCCCACATACCGCAGCACGCGACAAGGGCTGGCAGACCATAAATGTAACCGTTTCAGAGAGAAATGCGACCAATGTGACGATCTCGCGTTATATCGATTCGATGGTGAATGACGAAACACGGAGATTTTCTAAGGTTTTTACTACTTATTAACGCTTTTCACATTTTCTCGTGTTACGTGGCTGCCAGTCCTCGGTTCATGCAAACTCTTAAGGTCCTCGGTCATGTCCAAGGCACCAAACCGACCAATAATTCAATAATCGATAACTAAAACTATAAGTGTAGCTCTTCTTACTGGGCGATTGCATCAACTTAGATGCTTCTCCTGTGTTCTACTGTGTTGCTTGTATTGTCCCCACATCCCGCAGCACGCGACAAGGGCTGGCAGACCATAAATGTAACCGTTTCAGAGAGAAATGCACACAATGTGACGATCTCGCGTTATATCGATTCGATGGTGAATGACGAAACACGGAGATTTTCTAAGGTTTTTACTACATATTAACACTTTTCACATTTTCTCGTGTTACGTGGCTGCCAGTCCTCGGTTCATGCAAAATCTTAAGGTCCTCGGTCATGTCCAAGACACCAAACCGACCAATAATTCAATAATCGATAACTAAAACTATAAATGTAGCTCTTCTTACTGGGCGATAGCATCAACTTAGATGCTTCTCCTGTGTTCTACTGTGCTGCTTGTATTGTCCCCACATACCGCAGCACGCGACAAGGGCTGGCAGACCATAAATGTAACCGTTTCAGAGAGAAATGCGACCAATGTGACGATCTCGCGTTATATCGATTCGATGGTGAATGACGAAACACGGAGATTTTCTAAGGTTTTTACTACATATTAACACTTTTCACATTTTCTCGTGTTACGTGGCTGCCAGTCCTCGGTTCATGCAAAATCTTAAGGTCCTCGGTCATGTCCAAGGCACCAAACCGACCAATAATTCAATAATCGATAACTAAAACTATAAATGTAGCTCTTCTTACTGGGCGATTGCATCAACTTAGATGCTTCTCCTGTGTTCTACTGTGCTGCTTGTATTGTCCCCACATACCGCAGCACGCGACAAGGGCTGGCAGACCATAAATGTAACCGTTTCAGAGAGAAATGCGACCAATGTGACGATCTCGCGTTATATCGATTCGATGGTGAATGACGAAACACGGAGATTTTCTAAGTTTTTTACTACATATTAACACTTTTCACATTTTCTCGTGTTACGTGGCTGCCAGTCCTCGGTTCATGCAAAATCTTAAGGTCCTCGGTCATGTCCAAGACACCAAACCGACCAATAATTCAATAATCGATAACTAAAACTATAAATGTAGCTCTTCTTACTGGGCGATTGCATCAACTTAGATGCTTCTCCTGTGTTCTACTGTGCTGCTTGTATTGTCCCCACATACCGCAGCACGCGACAAGGGCTGGCAGACCATAAATGTAACCGTTTCAGAGAGAAATGCGACCAATGTGACGATCTCGCGTTATATCGATTCGATGGTGAATGACGAAACACGGAGATTTTCTAAGGTTTTTACTACATATTAACACTTTTCACATTTTCTCGTGTTACGTGGCTGCCAGTCCTCGGTTCATGCAAAATCTTAAGGTCCTCGGTCATGTCCAAGGCACCAAACCGACCAATAATTCAATAATCGATAACTAAAACTATAAATGTAGCTCTTCTTACTGGGCGATTGCATCAACTTAGATGCTTCTCCTGTGTTCTACTGTGCTGCTTGTATTGTCCCCACATACCGCAGCACGCGACAAGGGCTGGCAGACCATAAATGTAACCGTTTCAGAGAGAAATGCGACCAATGTGACGATCTCGCGTTATATCGATTCGATGGTGAATGACGAAACACGGAGATTTTCTAAGGTTTTTACTACATATTAACACTTTTCACATTTTCTCGTGTTACGTGGCTGCCAGTCCTCGGTTCATGCAAAATCTTAAGGTCCTCTGTCATGTCCAAGGCACCAAACCGACCAATAATTCAATAATCGATAACTAAAACTCTAAATGTAGCTCTTCTTACTGGGCGATTGCATCAACTTAGATGCTTCTCCTGTGTTCTACTGTGCTGCTTGTATTGTCCCCACATACCGCAGCACGCGACAAGGGCTGGCAGACCATAAATGTAACCGTTTCAGAGAGAAATGCGACCAATGTGACGATCTCGCGTTATATCGATTCGATGGTGAATGACGAAACACGGAGATTTTCTAAGGTTTTTACTACATATTAACACTTTTCACATTTTCTCGTGTTACGTGGCTGCCAGTCCTCGGTTCATGCAAAATCTTAAGGTCCTCGGTCATGTCCAAGGCACCAAACCGACCAATAATTCAATAATCGATAACTAAAACTATAAATGTAGCTCTTCTTACTGGGCGATTGCATCAACTTAGATGCTTCTCCTGTGTTCTACTGTGCTGCTTGTATTGTCCCCACATACCGCAGCACGCGACAAGGGCTGGCAGACCATAAATGTAACCGTTTCAGAGAGAAATGCGACCAATGTGACGATCTCGCGTTATATCGATTCGATGGTGAATGACGAAACACGGAGATTTTCTAAGGTTTTTACTACATATTAACACTTTTCACATTTTCTCGTGTTACGTGGCTGCCAGTCCTCGGTTCATGCAAAATCTTAAGGTCCTCGGTCATGTCCAAGACACCAAACCGACCAATAATTCAATAATCGATAACTAAAACTATAAATGTAGCTCTTCTTACTGGGCGATTGCATCAACTTAGATGCTTCTCCTGTGTTCTACTGTGCTGCTTGTATTGTCCCCACATACCGCAGCACGCGACAAGGGCTGGCAGACCATAAATGTAACCGTTTCAGAGAGAAATGCGACCAATGTGACGATCTCGCGTTATATCGATTCGATGGTGAATGACGAAACACGGAGATTTTCTAAGGTTTTTACTACATATTAACACTTTTCACATTTTCTCGTGTTACGTGGCTGCCAGTCCTCGGTTCATGCAAAATCTTAAGGTCCTCGGTCATGTCCAAGGCACCAAACCGACCAATAATTCAATAATCGATAACTAAAACTATAAGTGTAGCTCTTCTTACTGGGCGATTGCATCAACTTAGATGCTTCTCCTGTGTTCTACTGTGTTGCTTGTATTGTCCCCACATCCCGCAGCACGCGACAAGGGCTGGCAGACCATAAATGTAACCGTTTCAGAGAGAAATGCGACCAATGTGACGATCTCGCGTTATATCGATTCGATGGTGAATGACGAAACACGGAGATTTTCTAAGGTTTTTACTACATATTAACACTTTTCACATTTTCTCGTGTTACGTGGCTGCCAGTCCTCGGTTCATGCAAAATCTTAAGGTCCTCGATCATGTCCAAGGCACCAAACCGACCAATAATTCAATAATCGATAACTAAAACTATAAATGTAGCTCTTCTTACTGGGCGATTGCATCAACTTAGATGCTTCTCCTATGTTCTACTGTGCTGCTTGTATTGTCCCCACATACCGCAGCACGCGACAAGGGCTGGCAGACCATAAATGTAACCGTTTCAGAGAGAAATGCGACCAATGTGACGATCTCGCGTTATATCGATTCGATGGTGAATGACGAAACACGGAGATTATCTAAGGTTTTTACTACATATTAACACTTTTCACATTTTCTCGTGTTACGTGGCTGCCAGTTCTCGGTTCATGCAAAATCTTAAGGTCCTCTGTCATGTCCAAGGCACCAAACCGACCAATAATTCAATAATCGATAACTAAAACTATAAATGTAGCTCTTCTTACTGGGCGATTGCATCAACTTAGATGCTTCTCCTGTGTTCTACTGTGCTGCTTGTATTGTCCCAACATACCGCAGCACGCGACAATGGCTGGCAGACCATAAATGTAACCGTTTCAGAGAGATGCGACCAATGTGACGATCTCGCGTTATATCGATTCGATGGTGAATGACGAAACACGGAGATTTTCTAAGGTTTTTACTACATATTAACACTTTTCACATTTTCTCGTGTTACGTGGCTGCCAGTCCTCGGCTCATGCAAAATCTTAAGGGCCTCGGTCATGTCCAAGGCACCAAACCGACCAATAATTCAATAATCGATAACTAAAACTATAAATGTAGCTCTTCTTACTGGGCGATTGCATCAACTTAGATGCTTCTCCTGTGTTCTACTGTGCTGCTTGTATTGTCCCCACATACCGCAGCACGCGACAAGGGCTGGCAGACCATAAATGTAACCGTTTCAGAGAGAAATGCGACCAATGTGAAGATCTCGCGTTATATCGATTCGATGGTGAATGACGAAACACGGAGATTTTCTAAGGTTTTTACTACATATTAACACTTTTCACATTTTCTCGTGTTACGTGGCTGCCAGTCCTCGGTTCATGCAAAATCTTAAGGTCCTCGGTCATGTCCAAGGCACCAAACCGACCAATAATTCAATAATCGATAACTAAAACTATAAATGTAGCTCTTCTTACTGGGCGATTGCATCAACTTAGATGCTTCTCCTGTGTTCTACTGTGCTGCTTGTATTGTCCCCACATACCGCAGCACGCGACAAGGGCTGGCAGACCATAAATGTAACCGTTTCAGAGAGAAATGCGACCAATGTGACGATCTCGCGTTATATCGATTCGATGGTGAATGACGAAACACGGAGATTTTCTAAGGTTTTTACTACATATTAACACTTTTCACATTTTCTCGTGTTACGTGGGTACCAGTCCTCGGTTCATGCACAACCTTAATGTCCTCGGTCATGTCCAAGGCACCAAACCGACCAATAATTCAATAATCGATAACTAAACTATAAATGTAGCTCTTCTTACTGGGCGATTGCATCAACTTAGATGCTTCTCCTGTGTTCTACTGTGCTGCTTGTATTGTCCCCAAATACCGCAGCACGCGACAAGGGCTGGCAGACCATAAATGTAACCGTGTCAGAGAGAAATGCGACCAATGTGACGATCTCGCGTTATATCGATTCGATGGTGAATGACGAAACACGGAGATTTTCTAAGGTTTTTACTACATATTAACACTTTTCACATTTTCTCGTGTTACGTGGCTGCCAGTCCTCGGTTCATGCAAAATCTTAAGGTCCTCTGTCATGTCCAAGGCACCAAACCGACCAATAATTCAATAATCGATAACTAAAACTATAAATGTAGCTCTTCTTACTGGGCGATTGCATCAACTTAGATGCTTCTCCTGTGTTCTACTGTGCTGCTTGTATTGTCCCCACATACCGCAGCACGCGACAAGGGCTGGCAGACCATAAATGTAACCGTTTCAGAGAGAAATGCGACCAATGTGACGATCTCGCGTTATATCGATTCGATGGTGAATGACGAAACACGGAGATTTTCTAAGGTTTTTACTACATATTAACACTTTTCACATTTTCTCGTGTTACGTGGCTGCCAGTCCTCGGTTCATGCAAAATCTTAAGGTCCTCGGTCATGTCCAAGGCACCAAACCGACCAATAATTCAATAATCGATAACTAAAACTATAAATGTAGCTCTTCTTCCTGGGCGATTGCATCAGCTTAGATGCTTCTCCTGTGTTCTACTGTGCTGCTTGTATTGTCCCCACATACCGCAGCACGCGACAAGGGCTGGCAGATCATAAATGTAACCGTTTCAGAGAGAAATGCGACCAATGTGATGATCTCGCGTTATATCGATTCGATGGTGAATGACGAAACACGGAGATTTTCTAAGGTTTTTACTACATATTAACACTTTTCACATTTTCTCGTGTTACGTGGCTGCCAGTCCTCGGTTCATGCAAAATCTTAAGGTCCTCGGTCATGTCCAAGACACCAAACCGACCAATAATTCAATAATCGATAACTAAAACTATAAATGTAGCTCTTCTTACTGGGCGATTGCATCAACTTAGACGCTTCTCCTGTGTTCTACTGTGCTGCATGTATTGTCCCCACATACCGCAGCACGCGACAAGGGCTGGCAGACCATAAATGTAACCGTTTCAGAGAGAAATGCGACTAATGTGACGATCTCGCGTTATATCGATTCGATGGTGAATGACGAAACACGGAGATTTTCTAAGGTTTTTACTACATATTAACACTTTTCACATTTTCTCGTGTTACGTGGCTGCCACTCCTCGGTTCATGCAAAATCTTAAGGTCCTCAGTCATGTCCAAGGCACCAAACCGACCAATAATTCAATAATCGATAACTAAAACTATAAATGTAGCTCTTCTTACTGGGCGATTGCATCAACTTAGACGCTTCTCCTGTGTTCTACTGTGCTGCTTGTATTGTCCCCACATACCGCAGCACGCGACAAGGGCTGGCAGACCATAAATGTAACCGTTTCAGAGAGAAATGCGACCAATGTGACGATCTCGCGTTATATCGATTCGATGGTGAATGACGAAACACCGAGATTTTCTAAGGTTTTCACTACATATTAACACTTTTCACATTTTCTCGTGTTACGTGCCTGCCAGTCCTCGGTTCATGCAAAATCTTAAGGTCCTCTGTCATGTCCAAGGCACCAAACCGACCAATAATTCAATAATCGATAACTAAAACTATAAATGTAGCTCTTCTTACTGGGCGATTGCATCAACTTAGATGCTTCTGCTGTGTTCTACTGTGCTGCTTGTATTGTCCCCACATACCGCAGCACGCGACAAGGGCTGGCAGACCATAAATGTAACCGTTTCAGAGAGAAATGCGACCAATGTGACGATCTCGCGTTATATCGATTCGATGGTGAATGACGAAACACGGAGATTTTCTAAGGTTTTTACTACATATTAACACTTTTCACATTTTCTCGTGTTACGTGGCTGCCGGTCCTCGGTTCATGCAAAATCTTATGGTCCTCGGTCATGTCCAAGGCACCAAACCGACCAATAATTCAATAATCGATAACCAAAACTATAAATGTAGCTCTTCTTACTGGGCGATTGCATCAACTTAGATGCTTCTCCTGTGTTCTACTGTGCTCCTTGTATTGTCCCCACATACCGCAGCACGCGACAAGGGCTGGCAGACCATAAATGTAACCGTTTCAGAGAGAAATGCGACCAATGTGACGATCTCGCGTTATATCGATTCGATGGTGAATGACGAAACACGGAGATTTTCTAAGGTTTTTACTACATATTAACACTTTTCACATTTTCTCGTGTTACGTGGCTGCCAGTCCTCGGTTCATGCAAAATCTTAAGGTCCTCGGTCATGTCCAAGGCACCAAACCGACCAATAATTCAATAATCGATAACTAAAACTATAAATGTAGCTCTTCTTACTGGGCGATTGCATCAACTTAGATGCTTCTCCTGTGTTCTACTGTGCCGCTTGTATTGTCCCTACATACCGCAGCACGCGACAAGGGCTGGCAGACCATAAATGTAACCGTTTCAGAGAGAAATGCGACGAATGTGACGATCTCGCGTTATATCGATTCGATGGTGAATGACGAAACACGGAGATTTTCTAAGGTTTTTACTACATATTAACACTTTTCACATTTTCTCGTGTTACGTGGCTGCCAGTCCTCGGTTCATGCAAAATCTTAAGGTCCTCGGCCATGTCCAAGGCACCAAACCGACCAATAATTCAATAACCGATAACTAAAACTATAAATGTAGCTCTTCTTACTGGGCGATTGCATCAACTTAGATGCTTCTCCTGTGTTCTACTGTGTTGCTTGTATTGTCCCCACATCCCGCAGCACGCGACAAGGGCTGGCAGACCATAAATGTAACCGTTTCAGAGAGAAATGCGACCAATGTGACGATCTCGCGTTATAACGATTCGATGGTGAATGACGAAACACGGAGATTTTCTAAGGTTTTTACTACATATTAACACTTTTCACATTTTCTCGTGTTACGTGGCTGCCAGTCCTCGGTTCATGCAAAATCTTAAGGTCCTCGGTCATGTCCAAGGCACCAAACCGACCAATAATTCAATAATCGATAACTAAAACTATAAATGTAGCTCTTCTTACTGGGCGATTGCATCAACTTAGATGCTTCTCCTGTGTTCTACTGTGCTGCTTGTATTGTCCCCACATACCGCAGCACGCGACAAGGGCTGGCAGACCATAAATGTAACCGTTTCAGAGAGAAATGCGACCAATGTGACGATCTCGCGTTATATCGATTCGATGGTGAATGACGAAACACGGAGATTTTCTAAGGTTTTTACTACATATTAACACTTTTCACATTTTCTCGTGTTACGTGGCTGCCAGTCCTCGGTTATTGCAAAATCTTAAGGTCCTCTGTCATGTCCAAGGCACCAAACCGACCAATAATTCAATAATCGATAACTAAAACTATAAATGGAGCTCTTCTTACTGGGCGATTGCATCAACTTAGATGCTTCTCCTGTGTTCTACTGTGCTGCTTGTATTGTCCCCACATACCGCAGCACGCGACAAGGGCTGGCAGACCATAAATGGAACCGTTTCAGAGAGAAATGCGACCAATGTGACGATCTCGCGTTATATCGATTCGATGGTGAATGACGAAACACGGAGATTTTCTAAGGTTTTTACTACATATTAACACGTTTCACATTTTCTAGTGTTACGTGGCTGCCACTCCTCGGTTCATGCAAAATCTTAAGGTCCTCGGTCATGTCCAAGGCACCAAACCGACCAATAATTCAATAATCGATAACTAAAACTATAAATGTAGCTCTTCTTACTGGGCGATTGCATCAACTTAGACGCTTCTCCTGTGTTCTACTGTGCTGCTTGTATTGTCCCCACATACCGCAGCACGCGACAAGGGCTGGCAGACCATAAATGTAACCGTTTCAGAGAGAAATGCGACCAATGTGACGATCTCGCGTTATATCGATTCGATGGTGAATGACGAAACACGGAGATTTTCTAAGGTTTTTACTACATATTAACACTTTTCACATTTTCTCGTGTTACGTGGCTGCCAGTCCTCGGTTCATGCAAAATCTTAAGGTCCTCTGTCATGTCCAAAGCACCAAACCGACCAATAATTCAATAATCGATAACTAAAACTATAAATGTAGCTCTTCTTACTGGGCGATTGCATCAACTTAGATGCTTCTCCTGTGTTCTACTGTGCTGCTTGTATTGTCCCCACATACCGCAGCACGCGACAAGGGCTGGCAGACCATAAATGTAACCGTTTGAGAGAGAAATGCGACCAATGTGACGATCTCGCGTTATATCGATTCGATGGTGAATGACGAAACACGGAGATTTTCTAAGGTTTTTACTACATATTAACACTTTTCACATTTTCTCGTGTTACATGGCTGCCGGTCCTCGGTTCATGCAAAATCTTAAGGTCCTCGGTCATGTCCAAGGCACCAAACCGACCAATAATTCAATAATCGATAACTAAAACTATAAATGTAGCTCTTCTTACTGGGCGATTGCATCAACTTAGATGCTTCTCCTGTGTTGTACTGTGCTCCTTGTATTGTCCCCACATACCGCAGCACGCGACAAGGGCTGGCAGACCATAAATGTAACCGTTTCAGAGAGAAATGCGACGAATGTGACGATCTCGCGTTATATCGATTCGATGGTGAATGACGAAACACGGAGATTTTCTAAGGTTTTTACTACATATTAACACTTTTCACATTTTCTCGTGTTACGTGGCTGCCAGTCCTCGGTTCATGCAAAATCTTAAGGTCCTCGGCCATGTCCAAGGCACCAAACCGACCAATAATTCAATAACCGATAACTTAAACTATAAATGTAGCTCTTCTTACTGGGCGATTGCATCAACTTAGATGCTTCTCCTGTGTGCTACTGTGCCGCTTGTATTGTCCCCACATACCGCAGCACGCGACAAGGGCTGGCAGACCATAAATGTAACCGTTTCAGAGAGAAATGCGACCAATGTGACGATCTCGCGTTATATCGATTCGATGGTGAATGACGAAACACGGAGATTTTTTAAGGTTTTTACTACATACTAACACTTTTCACATTTTCTCGTGTTACGTGGCTGCCAGTCCTCGGTTCATGCAAAATCTTAAGGTCCTCGGTCATGTCCAAGGCACCAAACCGACCAATAATTCAATAATCGATAACTAAAACTCTAAATGTAGCTCTTCTTACTGGGCGATTGCATCAACTTAGATGCTTCTCCTGTGTTCTACTGTGCTGCTTGTATTGTCCCCACATACCGCAGCACGCGACAAGGGCTGGCAGACCATAAATGTAACCGTTTCAGAGAGAAATGCGACCAATGTGACGATCTCGCGTTATATCGATTCGATGGTGAATGACGAAACACGGAGATTTTCTAAGGTTTTTACTACATATTAACACTTTTCACATTTTCTCGTGTTACGTGGGTACCAGTCCTCGGTTCATGCACAATCTTAAGGTCCTCGGTCATGTCCAAGGCACCAAACCGACCAATAATTCAATAATCGATAACTAAAACTATAAATGTAGCTCTTCTTACTGGGCGATTGCATCAACTTAGATGCTTCTCCTGTGTTCTACTGTGCTGCTCCTTTTATTGTCCCCACATACCGCAGCACGCGACAAGGGCTGGCAGACCATAAATGTAACCGTTTCAGAGAGAAATGCGACCAATGTGACGATCTCGCGTTATATCGATTCGATGGTGAATGACGAAACACGGAGATTTTCTAAGGTTTTTACTACATATTAACACTTTTCACATTTTCTCGTGTTACGTGGCTGCCAGTCCTCGGTTCATGCAAAATCTTAAGGTCCTCGGTCATGTCCAAGTCACCAAACCGACCAATAATTCAAAAATCGATAACTAAAACTATAAATGTAGCTCTTCTTACTGGGCGATTGCATCAACTTAGATGCTTCTCCTGAGTTCTACTGTGCTGCTTGTATTGTCCCCACACACCGCAGCACGCGACAAGGGCTGGCAGACCATAAATGTAACCGTTTCAGAGAGAAATGCGACCAATGTGACGATCTCGCGTTATATCGATTCGATGGTGAATGACGAAACACGGAGATTTTCTAAGGGTTTTACTACATATTAACACTTTTCACATTTTCTCGTGTTACGTGGCTGCCAGTCCTCGGTTCATGCAAAATCTTAAGGTCCTCTGTCATGTCCAAGGCACCAAACCGACCAATAATTCAATAATCGATAACTAAAACTATAAATGTAGCTCTTCTTACTGGGCGATTGCATCAACTTAGATGCTTCTCCTGTGTGCTACTGTGCCGCTTGTATTGTCCCCACATACCGCAGAACGCGACAAGGGCTGGCAGACCATAAATGTAACCGTTTCAGAGAGAAATGCGACCAATGTGACGATCTCGCGTTATATCGATTCGATGGTGAATGACGAAACACGGAGATTTTCTAAGGTTTTTACTACATACTAACACTTTTCACATTTTCTCGTGTTACGTGGCTGCCAGTCCTCGGTTCATGCAAAATCTAAAGGTCCTCGGTCATGTCCAAGGCACCAAACCGACCAATAATTCAATAATCGATAACTAAAACTCTAAATGTAGCTCTTCTTACTGGGCGATTGCATCAACTTAGATGCTTCTCCTGTGTTCTACTGTGCTGTTTGTATTGTCCCCACATACCGCAGCACGCGACAAGGGCTGGCAGACCATAAATGTAACCGTTTCAGAGAGAAATGCGACCAATGTGACGATCTCGCGTTATATCGATTCGATGGTGAATGACGAAACACGGAGATTTTCTAAGGTTTTTACTACATATTAACACTTTTCACATTTTCTCGTGTTACGTGGGTACCAGTCCTCGGTTCATGCACAATCTTAAGGTCCTCGGTCATGTCCAAGGCACCAAACCGACCAATAATTCAATAATCGATAACTAAAACTATAAATGTAGCTCTTCTTACTGGGCGATTGCATGAACTTAGATGCTTCTCCTGTGTTCTACTGTGCTGCTTGTATTGTCCCCACATACCGCAGCACGCGACAAGGGCTGGCAGACCATAAATGTAACTTTTTCAGAGAGAAATGCGACCAATGTGACGATCTCGCGTTATATCGATTGGATGGTGAATGACGAAACACGGAGATTTTCTAAGGTTTTTACTACATATTAACACTTTTCACATTTTCTCGTGTTACGTGGCTGCCAGTCCTCGGTTCGTGCAAAATCTTAAGGTCCTCGCTCATGTCCAAGGCACCAAACCGACCAATAATTCAATAATCGATAACTAAAACTATAAATGTAGCTCTTCTTACTGGGCGATTGCATCAACTTAGATGCTTCTCCTGTGTTCTACTGTGCTGCTTGTATTGTCCCCACATACCGCAGCACGCGGCAAGGGCTGGCAGACCATAAATGTAACCGTTTCAGAGAGAAATGCGACCAATGTGACGATCTCGCGTTATATCGATTCGATGGTGAATGAGGAAACACGGAGATTTTCTAAGATTTTTACTACATATTAACACTTTTCACATTTTCTCGTGTTACGTGGCTGCCAGTCCTCGGTTCATGCACAATCTTAAGGTCCTCGGTCATGTCCAAGGCACCAAACCGACCAATAATTCAATAATCGATAACTAAAACTATAAATTTAGCTCTTCTTACTGGGCGATTGCATCAACTTAGATGCTGCTCCTGTGTTCTACTGTGCTGCTTGTATTGTCCCCACATACCACAGCATGCGGCAAGGGCTGGCAGACCATAAATGTAACCGTTTCAGAGAGAAATGCGACCAATGTGACGATCTCGCATTATATCGATTCGATGGTGAATGACGAAACACGGAGATTATCTAAGGTTTTTACTACATATTAACACTTTTCACATTATCTCGTGTTACGTGGCTGCCAGTCCTCGGTTCATGCAAAATCTTAAGGTCCTCGGTCATGTCCAAGGCACCAAACCGACCAATAATTCAATAATCGATAACTAAAACTATAAATGTAGCTCTTCTTACTGGGCGATTGCATCAACTTAGATGCTTCTCCTGTGTTCTACTGTGCCGCTTGTATTGTCCCCACATACCGCAGCACGCGACAAGGGCTGGCAGACCATAAATGTAACCGTTTCAGAGAGAAATGCGACCAATGTGACGATCTCGCGTTATATCGATTCGATGGTGAATGACGAAACACGGAGATTTTCTAAGGTTTTTACTACATATTAACACTTTTCACATTTCCTCGTGTTACGTGGCTGCCAGTCCTCGGTTAATGCAAAATCTTTAGGTCCTCGGTCATGTCCAAGGCACCAAACCGACCAATAATTCAATAATCGGTAACTAAAACTATAAATGTAGCTCTTCTTACTGGGCGATTGCATCAACTTAGATGCTTCTCCTGTGTTCTACTGTGCTGCTTGTATTGTCCCCACATACCGCAGCACGCGACAAGGGCTGGCAGACCATAAATGTAACCGTTTCAGAGAGAAATGCGACCAATGTGACGATCTCGCGTTATATCGATTCGATGGTGAATGACGAAACACGGAGATTTTCTAAGGTTTTTACTACATATTAACACTTTTCACATTTTCTCGTGTTACGTGGCTGCCAGTCCTCGGTTCATGCAAAATCTTAAGGTCCTCGGTCATGTCCAAGGCACCAAACCGACCAATAATTCAATAATCGATAACTAAAACTATAAATGTAGCTCTTCTTACTGGGCGATTGCATCAACTTAGATGCTTCTCCTGTGTTCTACTGTGCTGCTTGTATTGTCCCCACATACCGCAGCACGCGACAAGGGCTGGCAGACCATAAATGTAACCGTTTCAGAGAGAAATGCGACCAATGTGACGATCTCGCGTTATATCGATTCGATGGTGAATGACGAAACACGGAGATTTTCTAAGGTTTTTACTACATATTAACACTTTTCACATTTTCTCGTGTTACGTTTGTACCAGTCCTCGGTTCATGCACAATCTTAAGGTCCTCGGTCATGTCCAAGGCACCAAACCGACCAATAATTCAATAATCGATAACTAAAACTATAAATGTAGCTCTTCTTACTGGGCGATTGCATCAACTTAGATGCTTCTCCTGTGTTCTACTGTGCTGCTTGTATTGTCCCCACATACCGCAGCACGCGACAAGGGCTGGCAGACCATAAATGTAACCGTTTCAGAGAGAAATGCGACCAATGTGACGATCTCGTGTTATATCGATTCGATGGTGAATGACGAAACACGGAGATTTTCTAAGGTTTTTACAACATATTAAAACTTTTCACATTTTCTCGTGTTACGTGGCTGCCAGTCCTCGGTTCATGCATAATCTGAAGGTCCTCGGTTATGTCCAAGGCACCAAACCGACCAATAATTCAATAATCGATAACTAAAACTATAATTGTAGCTCTTCTTACTGGGCGATTGCATCAACTTAGATGCTTCTCCTTTGTTCTACTGTGCTGCTTGTATTGTCCCCACATACCGCAGCACGCGACAAGGGCTGGCAGACCATAAATGTAACCGTTTCAGAGAGAAATGCGACCAATGTGACGATCTCGCGTTATATCGATTCGATGGTGAATGACGAAACACGGAGATTTTCTAAGGTTTTTACTACATATTAACACTTTTCACATTTTCTCGTGTTACGTGGCTGCCAGTCCTCGGTTCATGCAAAATCTTAAGGTCCTCGGTCATGTCCAAGGCACCAAACCGACCAATAATTCAATAATCGATAACTAAAACTATAAATGTAGCTCTTCTTACTGGGCGATTGCATCAACTTAGATGCTTCTCCTGTGTTCTACTGTGCTGCTTGTATTGTCCCCACATACCGCAGCACGCGACAAGGGCTGGCAGACCATAAATGTAACCGTTTCAGAGAGAAATGCGACCAATGTGACGATCTCACGTTATATCGATTCGATGGTGAATGACGAAACACGGAGATTTTCTAAGGTTTTTACTACATATTAACACTTTTCACATTTTCTCGTGTTACGTGGCTGCCAGTCCTCGGTTCATGCAAAATCTTAAGGTCCTCGGTCATGTCCAAGGCACCAAACCGACCAATAATTCAATAATCGATAACTAAAACTATAAATGTAGCTCTTCTTACTGGGCGATTGCATCAACTTAGATGCTTCTCCTGTGTTCTACTGTGCCGCTTGTATTGTCCCTACATACCGCAGCACGCGACAAGGGCTGGCAGACCATAAATGTAACCGTTTCAGAGAGAAATGCGACCAATGTGACGATCTCGCGTTATATCGATTCGATGGTGAATGACGAAACACGGAGATTTTCTAAGGTTTTTACTACATATTAACACTTTTCACATTTTCTCGTGTTACGTGGCTGCCAGTCCTCGGTTCATGCAAAATCTTAAGGTCCTCGGTCATGTCCAAGGCACCAAACCGACCAATAATTCAATAATCGATAACTAAAACTATAAATGTAGCTCTTCTTACTGGGCGATTGCATCAACTTAGATGCTTCTCCTGTGTTCTACTGTGCTGCTTGTATTGTCCCCACATACCGCAGCACGCGACAAGGGCTGGCAGACCATAAATGTAACCGTTTCAGAGAGAAATGCGACCAATGTGACGATCTCACGTTATATCGATTCGATGGTGAATGACGAAACACGGAGATTTTCTAAGGTTTTTACTACATATTAACACTTTTCACATTTTCTCGTGTTACGTGGGTACCAGTCCTCGGTTCATGCACAATCTTAAGGTCCTCGGTCATGTCCAAGGCACCAAACCGACCAATAATTCAATAATCGATAACTAAAACTATAAATGTAGCTCTTCTTACTGGGCGATTGCATCAACTTAGATGCTTCTCCTGTGTTCTACTGTGCTGCTTGTATTGTCCCCACATACCGCAGCACGCGACAAGGGCTGGCAGACCATAAATGTAACCGTTTCAGAAAGAAATGCGACCAATGTGACGATCTCGCGTTATATCGATTCGATGGTGAATGACGAAACACGGAGATTTTCTAAGGTTTTTACTACATATTAACACTTTTCACATTTTCTCGTGTTACGTGGCTGCCAGTCCTCGGTTCATGCAAAATCTTAAGGTCCTCGGTCATGTCCAAGGCACCAAACCGACCAATAATTCAATAATCGATAACTAAAACTATAAATGTAGCTCTTCTTACTGGGCGATTGCATCAACTTAGATGCTTCTCCTGTGTTCTACTGTGCCGCTTGTATTGTCCCTACATACCGCAGCACGCGACAAGGGCTGGCAGACCATAAATGTAACCGTTTCAGAGAGAAATGCGACCAATGTGACGATCTCGCGTTATATCGATTCGATGGTGAATGACGAAACACGGAGATTTTCTAAGGTTTTTACTACATATTAACACTTTTCACATTTTCTCGTGTTACGTGGCTGCCAGTCCTCGGTTCATGCAAAATCTTAAGGTCCTCGGTCATGTCCAAGGCACCAAACCGACCAATAATTCAATAATCGATAACTAAAACTATAATTGTAGCTCTTCTTACTGGGCGATTGCATCAACTTAGATGCTTCTCCTGTGTTCTACTGTGCTGCTTGTATTGTCCCCACATACCGCAGCACGCGACAAGGGCTGGCAGACCATAAATGTAACCGTTTCAGAGAGAAATGCGACCAATGTGACGATCTCGCGTTATATCGATTCGATGGTGAATGACGAAACACGGAGATTTTCTAAGGTTTTTACTAGATATTAACACTTTTCACATTTTCTCGTGTTACGTGGCTGCCAGTCCTCGGTTCATGCAAAATCTTAAGGTCCTCGGTCATGTCCAAGGCACCAAACCGACCAATAATTCAATAATCGATAACTAAAACTATAAATGTAGCTCTTCTTACTGGGCGATTGCATCAACTTAGATGCTGCTCCTGTGTTCTACTGTGCTGCTTGTATTGTCCCCACATACCACAGCACGCGGCAATTGCTGGCAGACCATAAATGTAACCGTTTCAGAGAGAAATGCGACCAATGTGACGATCTCGCGTTATATCGATTCGATGGTGAATGACGAAACACGGAGATTTTCTAAGGTTTTTACTACATATTAACACTTTTCACATTTTCTCGTGTTACGTGGCTGCCAGTCCTCGGTTCATGCAAAATCTTAAGGTCCTCGGTCATGTCCAAGGCACCAAACCGACCAATAATTCAATAATCGATAACTAAAACTATAAATGTAGCTCTTCTTACTGGGCGATTGCATCAACTTAGATGCTTCTCCTGTGTTCTACTGTGCCGCTTGTATTGTCCCTACATACCGCAGCACGCGACAAGGGCTGGCAGACCATAAATGTAACCGTTTCAGAGAGAAATGCGACCAATGTGACGATCTCGCGTTATATCGATTCGATGGTGAATGACGAAACACGGAGATTTTCTAAGGTTTTTACTACATATTAACACTTTTCACATTTTCTCGTGTTACGTGGCTGCCAGTCCTCGGTTCATGCAAAATCTTAAGGTCCTCGGTCATGTCCAAGGCACCAAACCGACCAATAATTCAATAATCGATAACTAAAACTATAATTGTAGTTCTTCTTACTGGGCGATTGCATCAACTTAGATGCTTCTCCTGTGTTCTACTGTGCTGCTTGTATTGTCCCCACATACCGCAGCACGCGACAAGGGCTGGCAGACCATAAATGTAACCGTTTCAGAGAGAAATGCGACCAATGTGACGATCTCGCGTTATATCGATTCGATGGTGAATGACGAAACACGGAGATTTTCTAAGGTTTTTACTACATATTAACACTTTTCACATTTTCTCGTGTTACGTGGCTGCCAGTCCTCGGTTCATGCAAAATCTTAAGGTCCTCGGTCATGTCCAAGGCACCAAACCGACCAATAATTCAATAATCGATAACTAAAACTATAAATGTAGCTCTTCTTACTGGGCGATTGCATCAACTTAGATGCTTCTCCTGTGTTCTACTGTGCCGCTTGTATTGTCCCCACATACCGCAGCACGCGACAAGGGCTGGCAGACCATAAATGTAACCGTTTCAGAGAGAAATGCGACCAATGTGACGATCTCGCGTTATATCGATTCGATGGTGAATGACGAAACACGGAGATTTTCTAAGGTTTTTACTACATATTAACACTTTTCACATTTCCTCGTGTTACGTGGCTGCCAGTCCTCGGTTAATGCAAAATCTTAAGGTCCTCGGTCATGTCCAAGGCACCAAACCGACCAATAATTCAATAATCGATAACTAAAACTATAAATGTAGCTCTTCTTACTGGGCGATTGCATCAACTTAGATGCTTCTCCTGTGTTCTACTGTGCTGCTTGTATTGTCCCCACATACCGCAGCACGCGACAAGGGCTGGCAGACCATAAATGTAACCGTTTCAGAGAGAAATGCGACCAATGTGACGATCTCGCGTTATATCGATACGATGGTGAATGACGAAACACGGAGATTTTCTAAGGTTTTTACTACATATTAACACTTTTCACATTTTCTCGTGTTACGTGGCTGCCAGTCCTCGGTTCATGCACAATCTTAAGGTCCTCGGTCATGTCCAAAGCACCAAACCGACCAATAATTCAATAATCGATAACTAAAACTCTAAATGTAGCTCTTCTTACTGGGCGATTGCATCAACTTAGATGCTTCTCCTGTGTTCTACTGTGCTGCTTGTATTGTCCCCACATACCGCAGCACGCGACAAGGGCTGGCAGACCATAAATGTAACCGTTTCAGAGAGAAATGCGACCAATGTGACGATCTCGCGTTATATCGATTCGATGGTGAATGACGAAACACGGAGATTTTCTAAGGTTTTTACTACATATTAACACTTTTCACATTATCTCGTGTTACGTGGCTGCCAGTCCTCGGTTCATGCACAATCTTAAGGTCCTCGGTCATGTCCAAGGCACCAAACCGACCAATAATTCAATAATCGATAACTAAAACTATAAATGTAGCTCTTCTTACTGGGCGATTGCATCAACTTAGATGCTTCTCCTGTGTTCTACTGTGCTGCTTGTATTGTCCCCACATACCGCAGCACGCGACAAGGGCTGGCAGACCATAAATGTAACCGTTTCAGAGAGAAATGCGACCAATGTGACGATCTCGCGTTATATCGATTCGATGGTGAATGACGAAACACGGAGATTTTCTAAGGTTTTTACTACATATTAACACTTTTCACATTTTCTCGTGTTACGTGGCTGCCAGTCCTCGGTTCATGCAAAATCTTAAGGTCCTCGGTCATGTCCAAGGCACCAAACCGACCAATAATTCAATAATCGATAACTAAAACTATAAATGTAGCTCTTCTTACTGGGCGATTGCATCAACTTAGTGCCGCTTGTATTGTCCCTACATACCGCAGCACGCGACAAGGGCTGGCAGACCATAAATGTAACCGTTTCAGAGAGAAATGCGACCAATGTGACGATCTCGCGTTATATCGATTCGATGGTGAATGACGAAACACGGAGATTTTCTAAGGTTTTTACTACATATTAACACTTTTCACATTTCCTCGTGTTACGTGGCTGCCAGTCCTCGGTTAATGCAAAATCTTTAGGTCCTCGGTCATGTCCAAGGCACCAAACCGACCAATAATTCAATAATCGGTAACTAAAACTATAAATGTAGCTCTTCTTACTGGGCGATTGCATCAACTTAGATGCTTCTCCTGTGTTCTACTGTGCTGCTTGTATTGTCCCCACATACCGCAGCACGCGACAAGGGCTGGCAGACCATAAATGTAACCGTTTCAGAGAGAAATGCGACCAATGTGACGATCTCGCGTTATATCGATTCGATGGTGAATGACGAAACACGGAGATTTTCTAAGGTTTTTACTACATATTAACACTTTTCACATTTTCTCGTGTTACGTGGCTGCCAGTCCTCGGTTCATGCAAAATCTTAATGTCCTCGGTCATGTCCAAGGCACCAAACCGACCAATAATTCAATAATCGATAACTAAAACTATAAATGTAGCTCTTCTTACTGGGCGATTGCATCAACTTAGATGCTTCTCTTGTGTTCTACTGTGCTGCTTGTATTGTCCCCACATACCGCAGCACGCGACAAGGGCTGGCAGACCATAAATGTAACCGTTTCAGAGAGAAATGCGACCAATGTGACGATCTCGCGTTATATCGATTCGATGGTGAATGACGAAACACGGAGATTTTCTAAGGTTTTTACTACATATTAACACTTTTCACATTTTCTCGTGTTACGTTTGTACCAGTCCTCGGTTCATGCACAATCTTAAGGTCCTCGGTCATGTCCAAGGCACCAAACCGACCAATAATTCAATAATCGATAACTAAAACTATAAATGTAGCTCTTCTTACTGGGCGATTGCATCAACTTAGATGCTTCTCCTGTGTTCTACTGTGCTGCTTGTATTGTCCCCACATACCGCAGCACGCGACAAGGGCTGGCAGACCATAAATGTAACCGTTTCAGAGAGAAATGCGACCAATGTGACGATCTCGTGTTATATCGATTCGATGGTGAATGACGAAACACGGAGATTTTCTAAGGTTTTTACAACATATTAAAACTTTTCACATTTTCTCGTGTTACGTGGCTGCCAGTCCTCGGTTCATGCATAATCTGAAGGTCCTCGGTTATGTCCAAGGCACCAAACCGACCAATAATTCAATAATCGATAACTAAAACTATAATTGTAGCTCTTCTTACTGGGCGATTGCATCAACTTAGATGCTTCTCCTTTGTTCCACTGTGCTGCTTGTATTGTCCCCACATACCGCAGCACGCGACAAGGGCTGGCAGACCATAAATGTAACCGTTTCAGAGAGAAATGCGACCAATGTGACGATCTCGCGTTATATCGATTCGATGGTGAATGACGAAACACGGAGATTTTCTAAGGTTTTTACTACATATTAACACTTTTCACATTTTCTCGTGTTACGTGGCTGCCAGTCCTCGGTTCATGCAAAATCTTAAGGTCCTCGGTCATGTCCAAGGCACCAAACCGACCAATAATTCAATAATCGATAACTAAAACTATAAATGTAGCTCTTCTTACTGGGCGATTGCATCAACTTAGATGCTTCTCCTGTGTTCTACTGTGCTGCTTGTATTGTCCCCACATACCGCAGCACGCGACAAGGGCTGGCAGACCATAAATGTAACCGTTTCAGAGAGAAATGCGACCAATGTGACGATCTCACGTTATATCGATTCGATGGTGAATGACGAAACACGGAGATTTTCTAAGGTTTTTACTACATATTAACACTTTTCACATTTTCTCGTGTTACGTGGCTGCCAGTCCTCGGTTCATGCAAAATCTTAAGGTCCTCGGTCATGTCCAAGGCACCAAACCGACCAATAATTCAATAATCGATAACTAAAACTATAAATGTAGCTCTTCTTACTGGGCGATTGCATCAACTTAGATGCTTCTCCTGTGTTCTACTGTGCCGCTTGTATTGTCCCTACATACCGCAGCACGCGACAAGGGCTGGCAGACCATAAATGTAACCGTTTCAGAGAGAAATGCGACCAATGTGACGATCTCGCGTTATATCGATTCGATGGTGAATGACGAAACACGGAGATTTTCTAAGGTTTTTACTACATATTAACACTTTTCACATTTTCTCGTGTTACGTGGCTGCCAGTCCTCGGTTCATGCAAAATCTTAAGGTCCTCGGTCATGTCCAAGGCACCAAACCGACCAATAATTCAATAATCGATAACTAAAACTATAAATGTAGCTCTTCTTACTGGGCGATTGCATCAACTTAGATGCTTCTCCTGTGTTCTACTGTGCTGCTTGTATTGTCCCCACATACCGCAGCACGCGACAAGGGCTGGCAGACCATAAATGTAACCGTTTCAGAGAGAAATGCGACCAATGTGACGATCTCACGTTATATCGATTCGATGGTGAATGACGAAACACGGAGATTTTCTAAGGTTTTTACTACATATTAACACTTTTCACATTTTCTCGTGTTACGTGGCTGCCAGTCCTCGGTTCATGCAAAATCTTAAGGTCCTCGGTCATGTCCAAGGCACCAAACCGACCAATAATTCAATAATCGATAACTAAAACTATAATTGTAGCTCTTCTTACTGGGCGATTGCATCAACTTAGATGCTTCTCCTGTGTTCTACTGTGCTGCTTGTATTGTCCCCACATACCGCAGCACGCGACAAGGGCTGGCAGACCATAAATGTAACCGTTTCAGAGAGAAATGCGACCAATGTGACGATCTCGCGTTATATCGATTCGATGGTGAATGACGAAACACGGAGATTTTCTAAGGTTTTTACTAGATATTAACACTTTTCACATTTTCTCGTGTTACGTGGCTGCCAGTCCTCGGTTCATGCAAAATCTTAAGGTCCTCGGTCATGTCCAAGGCACCAAACCGACCAATAATTCAATAATCGATAACTAAAACTATAAATGTAGCTCTTCTTACTGGGCGATTGCATCAACTTAGATGCTGCTCCTGTGTTCTACTGTGCTGCTTGTATTGTCCCCACATACCACAGCACGCGGCAATTGCTGGCAGACCATAAATGTAACCGTTACAGAGAGAAATGCGACCAATGTGACGATCTCGCGTTATATCGATTCGATGGTGAATGACGAAACACGGAGATTTTCTAAGGTTTTTACTACATATTAACACTTTTCACATTTTCTCGTGTTACGTGGCTGCCAGTCCTCGGTTCATGCAAAATCTTAAGGTCCTCGGTCATGTCCAAGGCACCAAACCGACCAATAATTCAATAATCGATAACTAAAACTATAATTGTAGTTCTTCTTACTGGGCGATTGCATCAACTTAGATGCTTCTCCTGTGTTCTACTGTGCTGCTTGTATTGTCCCCACATACCGCAGCACGCGACAAGGGCTGGCAGACCATAAATGTAACCGTTTCAGAGAGAAATGCGACCAATGTGACGATCTCGCGTTATATCGATTCGATGGTGAATGACGAAACACGGAGATTTTCTAAGGTTTTTACTACATATTAACACTTTTCACATTTTCTCGTGTTACGTGGCTGCCAGTCCTCGGTTCATGCAAAATCTTAAGGTCCTCGGTCATGTCCAAGGCACCAAACCGACCAATAATTCAATAATCGATAACTAAAACTATAAATGTAGCTCTTCTTACTGGGCGATTGCATCAACTTAGATGCTGCTCCTGTGTTCTACTGTGCTGCTTGTATTGTCCCCACATACCACAGCACGCGGCAATTGCTGGCAGACCATAAATGTAACCGTTTCAGAGAGAAATGCGACCAATGTGACGATCTCGCGTTATATCGATTCGATGGTGAATGACGAAACACGGAGATTTTCTAAGGTTTTTACTACATATTAACACTTTTCACATTTTCTCGTGTTACGTGGCTGCCAGTCCTCGGTTCATGCAAAATCTTAAGGTCCTCGGTCATGTCCAAGGCACCAAACCGACCAATAATTCAATAATCGATAACTAAAACTATAAATGTAGCTCTTCTTACTGGGCGATTGCATCAACTTAGATGCTTCTCCTGTGTTCTACTGTGCCGCTTGTATTGTCCCCACATACCGCAGCACGCGACAAGGGCTGGCAGACCATAAATGTAACCGTTTCAGAGAGAAATGCGACCAATGTGACGATCTCGCGTTATATCGATTCGATGGTGAATGACGAAACACGGAGATTTTCTAAGGTTTTTACTACATATTAACACTTTTCACATTTCCTCGTGTTACGTGGCTGCCAGTCCTCGGTTAATGCAAAATCTTAAGCTCCTCGGTCATGTCCAAGGCACCAAACCGACCAATAATTCAATAATCGATAACTAAAACTATAAATGTAGCTCTTCTTACTGGGCGATTGCATCAACTTAGATGCTTCTCCTGTGTTCTACTGTGCTGCTTGTATTGTCCCCACATACCGCAGCACGCGACAAGGGCTGGCAGACCATAAATGTAACCGTTTCAGAGAGAAATGCGACCAATGTGACGATCTCGCGTTATATCGATACGATGGTGAATGACGAAACACGGAGATTTTCTAAGGTTTTTACTACATATTAACACTTTTCACATTTTCTCGTGTTACGTGGCTGCCAGTCCTCGGTTCATGCACAATCTTAAGGTCCTCGGTCATGTCCAAAGCACCAAACCGACCAATAATTCAATAATCGATAACTAAAACTCTAAATGTAGCTCTTCTTACTGGGCGATTGCATCAACTTAGATGCTTCTCCTGTGTTCTACTGTGCTGCTTGTATTGTCCCCACATACCGCAGCACGCGACAAGGGCTGGCAGACCATAAATGTTACCGTTTCAGAGAGAAATGCGACCAATGTGACGATCTCGCGTTATATCGATTCGATGGTGAATGACGAAACACGGAGATTTTCTAAGGTTTTTACTACATATTAACACTTTTCACATTTTCTCGTGTTACGTGGGTACCAGTCCTCGGTTCATGCACAATCTTAAGGTCCTCGGTCATGTCCAAGGCACCAAACCGACCAATAATTCAATAATCGATAACTAAAACTATAAATGTAGCTCTTCTTACTGGGCGATTGCATCAACTTAGATGCTTCTCCTGTGTTCTACTGTGCTGCTTGTATTGTCCCCACATACCGCAGCACGCGACAAGGGCTGGCAGACCATAAATGTAACCGTTTCAGAGAGAAATGCGACCAATGTGACGATCTCGCGTTATATCGATTCGATGGTGAATGACGAAACACGGAGATTTTCTAAGGTTTTTACTACATATTAACACTTTTCACATTTTCTCGTGTTACGTGGCTGCCAGTCCTCGGTTCATGCAAAATCTTAAGGTCCTCGGTCATGTCCAAGGCACCAAACCGACCAATAATTCAATAATCGATAACTAAAACTATAAATGTAGCTCTTCTTACTGGGCGATTGCATCAACTTAGATGCTTCTCCTGTGTTCTACTGTGCCGCTTGTATTGTCCCTACATACCGCAGCACGCGACAAGGGCTGGCAGACCATAAATGTAACCGTTTCAGAGAGAAATGCGACCAATGTGACGATCTCGCGTTATATCGAGTCGATGGTGAATGACGAAACACGGAGATTTTCTAAGGTTTTTACTACATATTAACACTTTTCACATTTTCTCGTGTTACGTGGCTGCCAGTCCTCGGTTCATGCAAAATCTTAAGGTCCTCGGTCATGTCCAAGGCACCAAACCGACCAATAATTCAATAATCGATAACTAAAACTATAAATGTAGCTCTTCTTACTGGGCGATTGCATCAACTTAGATGCTTCTCCTGTGTTCTACTGTGCCGCTTGTATTGTCCCCACATACCGCAGCACGCGACAAGGGCTGGCAGACCATAAATGTAACCGTTTCAGAGAGAAATGCGACCAATGTGACGATCTCGCGTTATATCGATTCGATGGTGAATGACGAAACACGGAGATTTTCTAAGGTTTTTACTACATATTAACACTTTTCACATTTCCTCGTGTTACGTGGCTGCCAGTCCTCGGTTAATGCAAAATCTTAAGGTCCTCGGTCATGTCCAAGGCACCAAACCGACCAATAATTCAATAATCGATAACTAAAACTATAAATGTAGCTCTTCTTACTGGGCGATTGCATCAACTTAGATGCTTCTCCTGTGTTCTACTGTGCTGCTTGTATTGTCCCCACATACCGCAGCACGCGACAAGGGCTGGCAGACCATAAATGTAACCGTTTCAGAGAGAAATGCGACCAATGTGAGGATCTCGCGTTATATCGAGTCGATGGTGAATGACGAAATACGGAGATTTTCTAAGGTTTTTACTACATATTAACACTTTTCACATTTTCTCGTGTTACGTGGCTGCCAGTCCTCGGTTCATGCAAAATCTTAAGGTCCTCGGTCATGTCCAAGGCACCAAACCGACCAATAATTCAATAATCGATAACTAAAACTATAAATGTAGCTCTTCTTACTGGGCGATTGCATCAACTTAGATGCTTCTCCTGTGTTCTACTTTGCCGCTTGTATTGTCCCCACATACCGCAGCACGCGTCAAGGGCTGGCAGACCATAAATGTAACCGTTTCAGAGAGAAATGCGACCAATGTGACGATCTCGCGTTATATCGATTCGATGGTGAATGACGAAACACGGAGATTTTCTAAGGTTTTTACTACATATTAACACTTTTCACATTTTCTCGTGTTACGTGGCTGCCAGTCCTCGGTTCATGCAAAATCTTAAGGTCCTCGGTCATGTCCAAGGCACCAAACCGACCAATAATTCAATAATCGATAACTAAAACTATAAATGTAGCTCTTCTTACTGGGCGATTGCATCAACTTAGATGCTTCTCCTGTGTTCTACTGTGCTGCTTGTATTGTCCCCACATACCGCAGCACGCGACAAGGGCTGGCAGACCATAAATGTAACCGTTTCAGAGAGAAATGCGACCAATGTGACGATCTCGCGTTATATCGATTCGATGGTGAATGACGAAACACGGAGATTTTCTAAGGTTTTTACTACATATTAACACTTTTCACATTTTCTCGTGTTACGTGGCTGCCAGTCCTCGGTTCATGCAAAATCTTAAGGTCCTCGGTCATGTCCAAGGCACCAAACCGACCAATAATTCAATAATCGATAACTAAAACTATAAATGTAGCTCTTCTTACTGGGCGATTGCATCAACTTAGATGCTTCTCCTGTGTTCTACTGTGCCGCTTGTATTGTCCCTACATACCGCAGCACGCGACAAGGGCTGGCAGACCATAAATGTAACCGTTTCAGAGAGAAATGCGACCAATGTGACGATCTCGCGTTATATCGAGTCGATGGTGAATGACGAAACACGGAGATTTTCTAAGGTTTTTACTACATATTAACACTTTTCACATTTTCTCGTGTTACGTGGCTGCCAGTCCTCGGTTCATGCAAAATCTTAAGGTCCTCGGTCATGTCCAAGGCACCAAACCGACCAATAATTCAATAATCGATAACTAAAACTATAAATGTAGCTCTTCTTACTGGGCGATTGCATCAACTTAGATGCTTCTCCTGTGTTCTACTGTGCTGCTTGTATTGTCCCCACATACCGCAGCACGCGACAAGGGCTGGCAGACCATAAATGTAACCGTTTCAGAGAGAAATGCGACCAATGTGACGATGTCGCGTTATATCGATTCGATGGTGAATGACGAAACACGGAGATTTTCTAAGGTTTTTACTACATATTAACACTTTTCACATTTTCTCGTGTTACGTGGCTGCCAGTCCTCGGTTCATGCAAAATCTTAAGGTCCTCGGTCATGTCCAAGGCACCAAACCGACCAATAATTCAATAATCGATAACTAAAACTATAAATGTAGCTCTTCTTACTGGGCGATTGCATCAACTTAGATGCTTCTCCTGTGTTCTACTGTGCTGCTTGTATTGTCCCCACATACCGCAGCACGCGACGAGGGCTGGCAGACCATAAATGTAACCGTTTCCGAGAGAAATGCGACCAATGTGACGATCTCGCGTTATATCGATTCGATGGTGAATGACGAAACACGGAGATTTTCTAAGGTTTTTACTACATATTAACACTTTTCACATTTTCTCGTGTTACGTTTGTACCAGTCCTCGGTTCATGCACAATCTTAGTGTCCTCGGTCATGTCCAAGGCACCAAACCGACCAATAATTCAATAATCGATAACTAAAACTATAAATGTAGCTCTTCTTACTGGGCGATTGCATCAACTTAGATGCTTCTCCTGTGTTCTACTGTGCTGCTTGTATTGTCCCCACATACCGCAGCACGCGACAAGGGCTGGCAGACCATAAATGTAACCGTTTCAGAGAGAAATGCGACCAATGTGACGATCTCGTGTTATATCGATTCGATGGTGAATGACGAAACACGGAGATTTTCTAAGGTTTTTAAAACATATTAAAACTTTTCACATTTTCTCGTGTTACGTGGCTGCCAGTCCTCGGTTCATGCAAAATCTTAAGGTCCTCGGTTATGTCCAAGGCACCAAACCGACCAATAATTCAATAATCGATAACTAAAACTATAATTGTAGCTCTTCTTACTGGGCGATTGCATCAACTTAGATGCTTCTCCTGTGTTCTACTGTGCTGCTTGTATTGTCCCCACATACCGCAGCACGCGACAAGGGCTGGCAGACCATAAATGTAACCGTTTCAGAGAGAAATGCGACCAATGTGACGATCTCGCGTTATATCGATTCGATGGTGAATGACGAAACACGGAGATTTTCTAAGGTTTTTACTACATATTAACACTTTTCACATTTTCTCGTGTTACGTGGCTGCCAGTCCTCGGTTCATGCAAAATCTTAAGGTCCTCGGTCATGTCCAAGGCACCAAACCGACCAATAATTTAATAATCGATAACTAAAACTATAAATGTAGCTCTTCTTACTGGGCGATTGCATCAACTTAGATGCTTCTCCTGTGTTCTACTGTGCTGCTTGTATTGTCCCCACATACCGCAGCACGCGACAAGGGCTGGCAGGCCATAAATGTAACCGTTTCAGAGAGAAATGCGACCAATGTGACGATCTCGCGTTATATCGATTCGATGGTGAATGACGAAACACGGAGATTTTCTAAGGTTTTTACTACATATTAACTCTTTTCACATTTTCTCGTGTTACGTGGCTGCCAGTCCTCGGTTCATGCAAAATCTTAAGGTCCTCGGTCATGTCCAAGGCACCAAACCGACCAATAATTCAATAATCGATAGCTAAAACTATAAATGTAGCTCTTCTTACTGGGCGATTGCATCAACTTAGATGCTTCTCCTGTGTTCTACTGTGCTGCTTGTATTGTCCCCACATACCGCAGCACGCGACAAGGGCTGGCAGACCATAAATGTAACCGTTTCAGAGAGAAATGCGACCAATGTGACGATCTCGCGTTATATCGATTCGATGGTGAATGACGAAACACGGAGATTTTCTAAGGTTTTTACTACATATTAACACTTTTCACATTTTCTCGTGTTACGTGGCTGCCAGTCCTCGGTTCATGCGAAATCTTAAGGTTCTCGGTCATGTCCAAGTCACCAAACCGACCAATAATTCAATAATCGATAACTAAAACTATAAATGTAGCTCTTCTTACTGGGCGATTGCATCAACTTAGATGCTTCTCCTGTGTTCTACTGTGCTGCTTGTATTGTCCCCACATACCGCAGCACGCGACAAGGGCTGGCAGACCATAAATGTAACCGTTTCAGAGAGAAATGCGACCAATGTGACGATCTCGCGTTATATCGATTCGATGGTGAATGACGAAACACGGAGATTTTCTAAGGTTTTTACTACATATTAACACTTTTCACATTTTCTCGTGTTACGTGGCTGCCAGTCCTCGGTTCATGCAAAATCTTAAGGTCCTCGGTCATGTCCAAGGCACCAAACCGACCAATAATTCAATAATCGATAACTAAAACTATAAATGTAGCTCTTCTTACTGGGCGATTGCATCAACTTAGATGCTTCTCCTGTGTTCTACTGTGCCGCTTGTATTGTCCCCACATACCGCAGCACGCGACAAGGGCTGGCAGACCATAAATGTAACCGTTTCAGAGAGAAATGCGACCAATGTGACGATCTCGCGTTATATCGATTCGATGGTGAATGACGAAACACGGAGATTTTCTAAGGTTTTTACTACATATTAACACTTTTCACATTTTCTCGTGTTACGTGGATGCCAGTCCTCGGTTCATGCAAAATCTTAAGGTCCTCGGTCATGTCCAAGGCACCAAACCGACCAATAATTTAATAATCGATAACTAAAACTATAAATGTAGCTCTTCTTACTGGGCGATTGCATCAACTTAGATGCTTCTCCTGTGTCCTACTGTGCCGCTTGTATTGTCCCTACATACCGCAGCACGCGACAAGGGCTGGCAGACCATAAATGTAACCGTTTCAGAGAGAAATGCGACCAATGTGACGATCTCGCGTTATATCGAGTCGATGGTGAATGACGAAACACGGAGATTTTCTAAGGTTTTTACTACATATTAACACTTTTCACATTTTCTCGTGTTACGTGGCTGCCAGTCCTCGGTTCATGCAAAATCTTAAGGTCCTCGGTCATGTCCAAGGCACCAAACCGACCAATAATTCAATAATCGATAACTAAAACTATAAATGTAGCTCTTCTTACTGGGCGATTGCATCAACTTAGATGCTTCTCCTGTGTTCTACTGTGCTGCTTGTATTGTCCCCACATACCGCAGCACGCGACAAGGGCTGGCAGACCATAAATGTAACCGTTTCAGAGAGAAATGCGACCAATGTGACGATGTCGCGTTATATCGATTCGATGGTGAATGACGAAACACGGAGATTTTCTAAGGTTTTTACTACATATTAACACTTTTCACATTTTCTCGTGTTACGTGGCTGCCAGTCCTCGGTTCATGCAAAATCTTAAGGTCCTCGGTCATGTCCAAGGCACCAAACCGACCAATAATTCAATAATCGATAACTAAAACTATAAATGTAGCTCTTCTTACTGGGCGATTGCATCAACTTAGATGCTTCTCCTGTGTTCTACTGTGCTGCTTGTATTGTCCCCACATACCGCAGCACGCGACGAGGGCTGGCAGACCATAAATGTAACCGTTTCCGAGAGAAATGCGACCAATGTGACGATCTCGCGTTATATCGATTCGATGGTGAATGACGAAACACGGAGATTTTCTAAGGTTTTTACTACATATTAACACTTTTCACATTTTCTCGTGTTACGTTTGTACCAGTCCTCGGTTCATGCACAATCTTAGTGTCCTCGGTCATGTCCAAGGCACCAAACCGACCAATAATTCAATAATCGATAACTAAAACTATAAATGTAGCTCTTCTTACTGGGCGATTGCATCAACTTAGATGCTTCTCCTGTGTTCTACTGTGCTGCTTGTATTGTCCCCACATACCGCAGCACGCGACAAGGGCTGGCAGACCATAAATGTAACCGTTTCAGAGAGAAATGCGACCAATGTGACGATCTCGTGTTATATCGATTCGATGGTGAATGACGAAACACGGAGATTTTCTAAGGTTTTTAAAACATATTAAAACTTTTCACATTTTCTCGTGTTACGTGGCTGCCAGTCCTCGGTTCATGCAAAATCTTAACGTCCTCGGTTATGTCCAAGGCACCAAACCGACCAATAATTCAATAATCGATAACTAAAACTATAATTGTAGCTCTTCTTACTGGGCGATTGCATCAACTTAGATGCTTCTCCTGTGTTCTACTGTGCTGCTTGTATTGTCCCCACATACCGCAGCACGCGACAAGGGCTGGTAGACCATAAATGTAACCGTTTCAGAGAGAAATGCGACCAATGTGACGATCTCGCGTTATATCGATTCGATGGTGAATGACGAAACACGGAGATTTTCTAAGGTTTTTACTACATATTAACACTTTTCACATTTTCTCGTGTTACGTGGCTGCCAGTCCTCGGTTCATGCAAAATCTTAAGGTCCTCGGTCATGTCCAAGGCACCAAACCGACCAATAATTTAATAATCGATAACTAAAACTATAAATGTAGCTCTTCTTACTGGGCGATTGCATCAACTTAGATGCTTCTCCTGTGTTCTACTGTGCTGCTTGTATTGTCCCCACATACCGCAGCACGCGACAAGGGCTGGCAGGCCATAAATGTAACCGTTTCAGAGAGAAATGCGACCAATGTGACGATCTCGCGTTATATCGATTCGATGGTGAATGACGAAACACGGAGATTTTCTAAGGTTTTTACTACATATTAACACTTTTCACATTTTCTCGTGTTACGTGGCTGCCAGTCCTCGGTTCATGCAAAATCTTAAGGTCCTCGGTCATGTCCAAGGCACCAAACCGACCAATAATTCAATAATCGATAGCTAAAACTATAAATGTAGCTCTTCTTACTGGGCGATTGCATCAACTTAGATGCTTCTCCTGTGTTCTACTGTGCTGCTTGTATTGTCCCCACATACCGCAGCACGCGACAAGGGCTGGCAGACCATAAATGTAACCGTTTCAGAGAGAAATGCGACCAATGTGACGATCTCGCGTTATATCGATTCGATGGTGAATGACGAAACACGGAGATTTTCTAAGGTTTTTACTACATATTAACACTTTTCACATTTTCTCGTGTTACGTGGCTGCCAGTCCTCGGTTCATGCGAAATCTTAAGGTTCTCGGTCATGTCCAAGTCACCAAACCGACCAATAATTCAATAATCGATAACTAAAACTATAAATGTAGCTCTTCTTACTGGGCGATTGCATCAACTTAGATGCTTCTCCTGTGTTCTACTGTGCTGCTTGTATTGTCCCCACATACCGCAGCACGCGACAAGGGCTGGCAGACCATAAATGTAACCGTTTCAGAGAGAAATGCGACCAATGTGACGATCTCGCGTTATATCGATTCGATGGTGAATGACGAAACACGGAGATTTTCTAAGGTTTTTACTACATATTAACACTTTTCACATTTTCTCGTGTTACGTGGCTGCCAGTCCTCGGTTCATGCAAAATCTTAAGGTCCTCGGTCATGTCCAAGGCACCAAACCGACCAATAATTCAATAATCGATAACTAAAACTATAAATGTAGCTCTTCTTACTGGGCGATTGCATCAACTTAGATGCTTCTCCTGTGTTCTACTGTGCCGCTTGTATTGTCCCCACATACCGCAGCACGCGACAAGGGCTGGCAGACCATAAATGTAACCGTTTCAGAGAGAAATGCGACCAATGTGACGATCTCGCGTTATATCGATTCGATGGTGAATGACGAAACACGGAGATTTTCTAAGGTTTTTACTACATATTAACACTTTTCACATTTTCTCGTGTTACGTGGATGCCAGTCCTCGGTTCATGCAAAATCTTAAGGTCCTCGGTCATGTCCAAGGCACCAAACCGACCAATAATTCAATAATCGATAACTAAAACTATAAATGTAGCTCTTCTTACTGGGCGATTGCATCAACTTAGATGCTTCTCCTGTGTTCTACTGTGCTGCTTGTATTGTCCCCACATACCGCAGCACGCGACAAGGGCTGGCAGACCATAAATGTAACCGTTTCAGAGAGAAATGCGACCAATGTGACGATCTCGCGTTATATCGAGTCGATGGTGAATGACGAAACACGGAGATTTTCTAAGGTTTTTACTACATATTAACACTTTTCACATTTTCTCGTGTTACGTGGCTGCCAGTCCTCGGTTCATGCAAAATCTTAAGGTCCTCGGTCATGTCCAAGGCACCAAACCGACCAATAATTCAATAATCGATAACTAAAACTATAAATGTAGCTCTTCTTACTGGGCGATTGCATCAACTTAGATGCTTCTCCTGTGTTCTACTGTGCTGCTTGTATTGTCCCCACATACCGCAGCACGCGACAAGGGCTGGCAGACCATAAATGTAACCGTTTCAGAGAGAAATGCGACCAATGTGACGATCTCGCGTTATATCGATTCGATGGTGAATGACGAAACACGGACATTTTCTAAGGTTTTTACTACATATTAACACTTTTCACATTTTCTCGTGTTACGTGGCTGCCAGTCCTCGGTTCATGCAAAATCTTAAGGTCCTCTGTCATGTCCAAAGCACCAAACCGACCAATAATTCAATAATCGATAACTAAAACTATAAATGTAGCTGTTTTTACTGGGCGATTGCATCAACTTAGATGCTTATCCTGTGTTCTACTGTGCTGCTTGTATTGTCCCCACATACCGCAGCACGCGACAAGGGCTGGCAGACCATAAATGTAACCGTTTCAGAGAGAAATGCGACCAATGTGACGATCTCGCGTTATATCGATTCGATGGTGAATGACGAAACACGGAGATTTTCTAAGGTTTTTACTACATATTAACACTTTTCACATTTTCTCGTGTTACGTGGCTGCCAGTCCTCGGTTCATGCAAAATCTTAAGGTCCTCGCTCATGTCCAAGGCACCAAACCGACCAATAATTCAATAATCGATAACTAAAACTATAAATGTAGCTCTTCTTACTGGGCGATTGCATCAACTTAGATGCTTCTCCTGTGTTCTACTGTGCTGCTTGTATTGTCCCCACATACCGCAGCACGCGACAAGGGCTGGCAGACCATAAATGTAACCGTTTCAGAGAGAAATGCGACCAATGTGACGATCTCGTGTTATATCGATTCGATGGTGAATGACGAAACACGGAGATTTTCTAAGGTTTTTACAACATATTAAAACTTTTCACATTTTCTCGTGTTACGTGGCTGCCAGTCCTCGGTTCATGCAAAATCTTAAGGTCCTCGGTTATGTCCAAGGCACCAAACCGACCAATAATTCAATAATCGATAACTAAAACTATAATTGTAGCTCTTCTTACTGGGCGATTGCATCAACTTAGATGCTTCTCCTGTGTTCTACTGTGCTGCTTGTATTGTCCCCACATACCGCAGCACGCGACAAGGGCTGGCAGACCATAAATGTAACCGTTTCAGAGAGAAATGCGACCAATGTGACGATCTCGCGTTATATCGATTCGATGGTGAATGACGAAACACGGAGATTTTCTAAGGTTTTTACTACATATTAACACTTTTCACATTTTCTCGTGTTACGTGGCTGCCAGTCCTCGGTTCATGCAAAATCTTAAGGTCCTCGGTCATGTCCAAGGCACCAAACCGACCAATAATTTAATAATCGATAACTAAAACTATAAATGTAGCTCTTCTTACTGGGCGATTGCATCAACTTAGATGCTTCTCCTGTGTTCTACTGTGCTGCTTGTATTGTCCCCACATACCGCAGCACGCGACAAGGGCAGGCAGACCATAAATGTAACCGTTTCAGAGAGAAATGCGACCAATGTGACGATCTCGCGTTATATCGATTCGATGGTGAATGACGAAACACGGAGATTTTCTAAGGTTTTTACTACATATTAACACTTTTCACATTTTCTCGTGTTACGTGGGTACCAGTCCTCGGTTCATGCACAATCTTAAGGTCCTCGGTCATGTCCAAGGCACCAAACCGACCAATAATTCAATAATCGATAACTAAAACTATAAATGTAGCTCTTCTTACTGGGCGATTGCATCAACTTAGATGCTTCTCCTGTGTTCTACTGTGCTGCTTGTATTGTCCCCACATACCGCAGCACGCGACAAGGGCTGGCAGACCATAAATGTAACCGTTTCAGAGAGAAATGCGACCAATGTGACGATCTCGCGTTATATCGATTCGATGGTGAATGACGAAACACGGAGATTTTCTAAGGTTTTTACTACATATTAACACTTTTCACATTTTCTCGTGTTACGTGGCTGCCAGTCCTCGGTTCATGCAAAATCTTAAGGTCCTCGGTCATGTCCAAGGCACCAAACCGACCAATAATTCAATAATCGATAACTAAAACTATAAATGTAGCTCTTCTTACTGGGCGATTGCATCAACTTAGATGCTTCTCCTGTGTTCTACTGTGCCGCTTGTATTGTCCCTACATACCGCAGCACGCGACAAGGGCTGGCAGACCATAAATGTAACCGTTTCAGAGAGAAATGCGACCAATGTGACGATCTCGCGTTATATCGATTCGATGGTGAATGACGAAAGACGGAGATTTTCTAAGGTTTTTACTACATATTAACACTTTTCACATTTTCTCGTGTTACGTGGCTGCCAGTCCTCGGTTCATGCAAAATCTTAAGGTCCTCTGTCATGTCCGAGGCACCAAACCGACCAATAATTCAATAATCGATAACTAAAACTATAAATGTAGCTCTTCTTACTGGGCGATTGCATCAACTTAGATGCTTCTCCTGTGTTCTACTGTGCTGCTTGTATTGTCCCCACATACCGCAGCACGCGACAAGGGCTGGCAGACCATAAATGTAACCGTTTCAGAGAGAAATGCGACCAATGTGACGATCTCACGTTATATCGATTCGAAGGTGAATGACGAAACACGGAGATTTTCTAAGGTTTTTACTACATATTAACACTTTTCACATTTTCTCGTGTTACGTGGCTGCCAGTCCTCGGTTCATGCAAAATCTTAAGGTCCTCGGTCATGTCCAAGGCACCAAACCGACCAATAATTCAATAATCGATAACTAAAACTATAAATGTAGCTCTTCTTACTGGGCGATTGCATCAACTTAGATGCTTCTCCTGTGTTCTACTGTGCTGCTTGTATTGTCCCCACATACCGCAGCACGCGTCAAGGGCTGGCAGACCATAAATGTAACCGTTTCAGAGAGAAATGCGACCAATGTGACGATCTCGCGTTATATCGATTCGATGGTGAATGACGAAACACGGAGATTTTCTAAGGTTTTTACTACATATTAACACTTTTCACATTTTCTCGTGTTACGTGGCTGCCAGTCCTCGGTTCATGCAAAATCTTAAGGTCCTCGGTCATGTCCAAGGCACCAAACCGACCAATAATTCAATAATCGATAACTAAAACTATAAATGTAGCTCTTCTTACTGGGCGATTGCATCAACTTAGATGCTTCTCCTGTGTTCTACTGTGCCGCTTGTATTGTCCCTACATACCGCAGCACGCGACAAGGGCTGGCAGACCATAAATGTAACCGTTTCAGAGAGAAATGCGACCAATGTGACGATCTCGCGTTATATCGATTCGATGGTGAATGACGAAACACGGAGATTTTCTAAGGTTTTTACTACATATTAACACTTTTCACATTTTCTCGTGTTACGTGGCTGCCAGTCCTCGGTTCATGCAAAATCTTAAGGTCCTCTGTCATGTCCGAGGCATCAAACCGACCAATAATTCAATAATCGATAACTAAAACTATAAATGTAGCTCTTCTTACTGGGCGATTGCATCAACTTAGATGCTTCTCCTGTGTTCTACTGTGCTGCTTGTATTGTCCCCACATACCGCAGCACGCGACAAGGGCTGGCAGACCATAAATGTAACCGTTTCAGAGAGAAATGCGACCAATGTGACGATCTCACGTTATATCGATTCGAAGGTGAATGACGAAACACGGAGATTTTCTAAGGTTTTTACTACATATTAACACTTTTCACATTTTCTCGTGTTACGTGGCTGCCAGTCCTCGGTTCATGCAAAATCTTAAGGTCCTCGGTCATGTCCAAGGCACCAAACCGACCAATAATTCAATAATCGATAACTAAAACTATAAATGTAGCTCTTCTTACTGGGCGATTGCATCAACTTAGATGCTTCTCCTGTGTTCTACTGTGCTGCTTGTATTGTCCCCACATACCGCAGCACGCGACAAGGGCTGGCAGACCATAAATGTAACCGTTTCAGAGAGAAATGCGACCAATGTGACGATCTCGCGTTATATCGATTCGATGGTGAATGACGAAACACGGAGATTTTCTAAGGTTTTTACTACATATTAACACTTTTCACATTTTCTCGTGTTACGTGGCTGCCAGTCCTCGGTTCATGCAAAATCTTAAGGTCCTCGGTCATGTCCAAGGCACCAAACCGACCAATAATTCAATAATCGATAACTAAAACTATAAATGTAGCTGTTCTTACTGGGCGATTGCATCAACTTAGATGCTTCTCCTGTGTTCTACTGTGCCGCTTGTATTGTCCCCACATAACCGCAGCACGCGACAAGGGCTGGCAGACCATAAATGAAACCGTTTCAGAGAGAAATGCGACCAATGTGACGATCTCGCGTTATATCGATTCGATGGTGAATGACGAAACACGGAGATTTTCTAAGGTTTTTACTACATATTAACACTTTTCACATTTTCTCGTGTTACGTGGCTGCCAGTCCTCGGTTCATGCAAAATCTTAAGGTCCTCGGTCATGTCCAAGGCACCAAACCGACCAATAATTCAATAATCGATAACTAAAACTATAAATGTAGCTCTTCTTACTGGGCGATTGCATCAACTTAGATGCTTCTCCTGTGTTCTACTGTGCTGCTTGTATTGTCCCCACATACCGCAGCACGCGACAAGGGCTGGCAGACCATAAATGTAACCGTTTCAGAGAGAAATGCGACCAATGTGACGATCTCGCGTTATATCGATTCGATGGTGAATGACGGAACACGGAGATTTTCTAAGGTTTTTACTACATATTAACACTTTTCACATTTTCTCGTGTTACGTGGCTGCCAGTCCTCGGTTCATGCAAAATTTTAAGGTCCTCTGTCATGTCCAAGGCACCAAACCGGCCAATAATTCAATAATCGATAACTAAAACTATAAATGTAGCTCTTCTTACTGGGCGATTGCATCAACTTAGATGCTTATCCTGTGTTCTACTGTGCTGCTTGTATTGTTCCCACATACCGCAGCACGCGACAAGGGCTGGCAGACCATAAATGTAACCGTTTCAGAGAGAAATGCGACCAATGTGACGATCTCGCGTTATATCGATTCGATGGTTAATGACGAAAGACGGAGATTTTCTAAGGTTTTTACTACATATTAACACTTTTCACATTTTCTCGTGTTACGTGGCTGCCAGTCCTCGGTTCATGCAAAATCGTAAGGTCCTCGGTCATGTCCAAGGCAGCAAACCGACCAATAATTCAATAATCAATAACTAAAACTATAAATGTAGCTCTTCTTACTGGGCGATTGCATCAACTTAGATGCTTCTCCTGTGTTCTACTGTGCTGCTTGTATTGTCCCCACTATACCGCAGCACGCGACAAGCGCTGGCAGACCATAAATGTAACTGTTTCAGAGAGAAATGCGACCAATGTGACGATCTCACGTTATATCGATTCAATGGTGAATGACGAAACACGGAGATTTTCTAAGGTTTTTACTACATATTAACACTTTTCACATTTTCGGGTATACGTGGGTACCAGTCCTCGGTTCATGCACAATCTTAAGGTCCTCGGTCATGTCCAAGGCACCAAACCGACCAATAATTCGATAATCGATAACTAAAACTATAAATGTAGCTCTTCTTACTGGGCGATTGCATCAACTTAGATGCTTCTCCTGTGTTCTACTGTGCTGCTTGTATTGTCCCCACATACCGCAGCACGCGACAAGGGCTGGCAGACCATAAATGTAACCGTTTCAGAGAGAAATGCGACCAATGTGACGATCTCGCGTTATATCGATTCGATTGTGAATGACGAAACACGGAGATTTTCTAAGGTTTTTACTACATATTAACACTTTTCACATTTTATCGTGTTACGTGGCTGCCAGTCCTCGGTTCATGCAAAATCTTAAGGTCCTCGGTCATGTCCAAGGCACCAAACCGACCAATAATTCAATAATCGATAACTAAAACTATAAATGTAGCTCTTCTTACTGGGCGATTGCATCAACTTAGATGCTTCTCCTGTGTTCTACTGTGCTGCTTGTATTGCCCCCACATACCGCAGCACGCGACAAGGGCTGGCAGACCATAAATGTAACCGTTTCAGAGAGAAATGCGACCAATGTGACGATCTCGCGTTATATCAGTTTGATGGTGAATGACGAAACACGGAGATTTTCTAAGGTTTTTACTACATATTAACACTTTTCACATTTTCTCGTGTTACGTGGCTGCCAGTCCTCGGTTCATGCAAAATCTTAAGGTCCTCGGTCATGTCCAAGGCACCAAACCGACCAATAATTCAATAATCTATAACTAAAACTATAAATGTAGCTCTTCTTACTGGGCGATTGCATCAACTTAGATGCTTCTCCTGTGTTCTACTGTGCTGCTTGTATTGTCTCCACATACCGCAGCACGCGACAAGGGCTGGCAGACCATAAATGTAACCGTTTCAGAGAGAAATGCGACCAATGTGACGATCTCGCGTTATATCGATTCGATGGTGAATGACGAAACACGGAGATTTTCTGAGGTTTTTACTACATATTAACACTTTTCACATTTTCTCGTGTTACGTGGGTACCAGTCCTCGGTTCATGCACAATCTTAAGGTCCTCGGTCATGTCCAAGGCACCAAACCGACCAATAATTCAATAATCGATAACTAAAACTATAAATGTAGCTGTTCTTACTGGGCGATTGCATCAACTTAGATGCTTCTCCTGTGTTCTACTGTGCCGCTTGTATTGTCCCTACATACCGCAGCATGCGACAAGGGCTGGCAGACCATAAATGTAACCGTTTCAGAGAGAAATGCGACCAATGTGACGATCTCGCGTTATATCGATTCGATGGTGAATGACGAAACACGGAGATTTTCTAAGGTTTTTACTACATATTAACACTTTTCACATTTTCTCGTGTTACGTGGCTGCCAGTCCTCGGTTCATGCAAAATCTTAAGGTCCTCGGTCATGTCCAAGGCACCAAACCGACCAATAATTCAATAATCGATAACTAAAACTATAAATGTAGCTCTTCTTACTGGGCGATTGCATCAACTTAGATGCTTCTCCTGTGTTCTACTGTGCTGCTTGTATTGTCCCCACATACCGCAGCACGCGACAAGGGCTGGCAGACCATAAATGTAACCGTTTCAGAGAGAAATGCGACCAATGTGACGATCTCACGTTATATCGATTCGATGGTGAATGACGAAACACGGAGATTTTCTAAGGTTTTTACTACATATTAACACTTTTCACATTTTCTCGTGTTACGTGGCTGCCAGTCCTCGGTTCATGCAAAATCTTAAGGTCCTCGGTCATGTCCAAGGCACCAAACCGACCAATAATTCAATAATCGATAACTAAAACTATAAATGTAGCTCTTCTTACTGGGCGATTGCATCAACTTAAATGCTTCTCCTGTGTTCTACTGTGCCGCTTGTATTGTCCCCACATACCGCAGCACGCGACAAGGGCTGGCAGACCATAAATGTAACCGTTTCAGAGAGAAATGCGACCAATGTGACGATCTCGCGTTATATCGATTCGATGGTGAATGACGAAACACGGAGATTTTCTAAGGTTTTTACTACATATTAACACTTTTCACATTTTCTCGTGTTACGTGGCTGCCAGTCCTCGGTTCATGCAAAATCTTAAGGTCCTCGGTCATGTCCAAGGCACCAAACCGACCAATAATTCAATAATCGATAACTAAAACTATAAATGTAGCTCTTCTTACTGGGCGATTGCATCAACTTAGATGCTTCTCCTGTGTTCTACTGTGCTGCTTGTATTGTCCCCACATACCGCAGCACGCGACAAGGGCTGGCAGACCATAAATGTAACCGTTTCAGAGAGAAATGCGACCAATGTGACGATCTCACGTTATATCGATTCGATGGTGAATGACGAAACACGGAGATTTTCTAAGGTTTTTACTACATATTAACACTTTTAACATTTTCTCGTGTTACGTGGCTGCCAGTCCTCGGTTCATGCAAAATCTTAAGGTCCTCGGTCATGTCCAAGGCACCAAACCGACCAATAATTCAATAATCGATAACTAAAACTATAAATGTAGCTCTTCTTACTGGGCGATTGCATCAACTTAGATGCTTCTCCTGTGTTCTACTGTGCTGCTTGTATTGTCCCCACATACCGCAGCACGCGACAAGGGCTGGCAGACCATAAATGTAACCGTTTCAGAGAGAAATGCGACCAATGTGACGATCTCACGTTATATCGATTCGATGGTGAATGACGAAACACGGAGATTTTCTAAGGTTTTTACTACATATTAACACTTTTCACATTTTCTCGTGTTACGTGGCTGCCAGTCCTCGGTTCATGCAAAATCTTAAGGTCCTCGGTCATGTCCAAGGCACCAAACCGACCAATAATTCAATAATCGATAACTAAAACTATAAATGTAGCTCTTCTTACTGGGCGATTGCATCAACTTAAATGCTTCTCCTGTGTTCTACTGTGCCGCTTGTATTGTCCCCACATACCGCAGCACGCGACAAGGGCTGGCAGACCATAAATGTAACCGTTTCAGAGAGAAATGCGACCAATGTGACGATCTCGCGTTATATCGATTCGATGGTGAATGACGAAACACGGAGATTTTCTAAGGTTTTTACTACATATTAACACTTTTAACATTTTCTCGTGTTACGTGGCTGCCAGTCCTCGGTTCATGCAAAATCTTAAGGTCCTCGGTCATGTCCAAGGCACCAAACCGACCAATAATTCAATAATCGATAACTAAAACTATAAATGTAGCTCTTCTTACTGGGCGATTGCATCAACTTAGATGCTTCTCCTGTGTTCTACTGTGCTGCTTGTATTGTCCCCACATACCGCAGCACGCGACAAGGGCTGGCAGACCATAAATGTAACCGTTTCAGAGAGAAATGCGACCAATGTGACGATCTCGCGTTATATCGATTCGATGGTGAATGACGAAACACGGAGATTTTCTAAGGTTTTTACTACATATTAACACTTTTCACATTTTCTCGTGTTACGTGGCTGCCAGTCCTCGGTTCATGCAAAATCTTAAGGTCCTCGGTCATGTCCAAGGCACCAAACCGACCAATAATTCAATAATCGATAACTAAAACTATAAATGTAGCTGTTCTTACTGGGCGATTGCATCAACGTAGATGCTTCTCCTGTGTTCTACTGTGCCGCTTGTATTGTCCCTACATACCGCAGCACGCGACAAGGGCTGGCAGACCATAAATGTAACCGTTTCAGAGAGAAATGCGACCAATGTGACGATCTCGCGTTATATCGATTCGATGGTGAATGACGAAACACGGAGATTTTCTAAGGTTTTTACTACATATTAACACTTTTCACATTTTCTCGTGTTGCGTGGCTGCCAGTCCTCGGTTCATGCAAAATCTTAAGGTTCTCGGTCATGTCCAAGGCACCAAACCGACCAATAATTCAATAATCGATAACTAAAACTATAAATGTAGCTCTTCTTACTGGGCGATTGCATCAACTTAGATGCTTCTCCTGTGTTCTACTGTGCCGCTTGTATTGTCCCTACATACCGCAGCATGCGACAAGGGCTGGCAGACCATAAATGTAACCGTTTCAGAGAGAAATGCGACCAATGTGACGATCTCGCGTTATATCGATTCGATGGTGAATGACGAAACACGGAGATTTTCTAAGGTTTTTACTACATATTAACACTTTTCACATTTTCTCGTGTTACGTGGCTGCCAGTCCTCGGTTCATGCAAAATCTTAAGGTCCTCGGTCATGTCCAAGGCACCAAACCGACCAATAATTCAATAATCGATAACTAAAACTATAAATGTAGCTCTTCTTACTGGGCGATTGCATCAACTTAGATGCTTCTCCTGTGTTCTACTGTGCTGCTTGTATTGTCCCCACATACCGCAGCACGCGACAAGGGATGGCAGACCATAAATGTAACCGTTTCAGAGAGAAATGCGACCAATGTGACGATCTCACGTTATATCGATTCGATGGTGAATGACGAAACACGGAGATTTTCTAAGGTTTTTACTACATATTAACACTTTTCACATTTTCTCGTGTTACGTGGCTGCCAGTCCTCGGTTCATGCAAAATCTTAAGGTCCGCGGTCATGTCCAAGGCACCAAACCGACCAATAATTCAATAATCGATAACTAAAACTATAAATGTAGCTCTTCTTACTGGGCGATTGCATCAACTTAGATGCTTCTCCTGTGTTCTACTGTGCTGCTTGTATTGTCCCCACATACCGCAGCACGCGACAAGGGCTGGCAGACCATAAATGTAACCGTTTCAGAGAGAAATGCGACCAATGTGACGATCTCGCGTTATATCGATTCGATGGTGAATGACGAAACACGGAGATTTTCTAAGGTTTTTATTACATATTAACACTTTTCACATTTTCTCGTGTTACGTGGCTGCCAGTCCTCGGTTCATGCAAAATTTTAAGGTCCTCTGTCATGTCCAAGGCACCAAACAGGCCAATAATTCAATAATCGATAACTAAAACTATAAATGTAGCTCTTCTTACTGGGCGATTGCATCAACTTAGATGCTTATCCTGTGTTCTATTGTGCTGCTTGTATTGTTCCCACATACCGCAGCACGCGACAAGGGCTGGCAGACCATAAATGTAACCGTTTCAGAGAGAAATGCGACCAATGTGACGATCTCGCGTTATATCGATTCGATGGTGAATGACGAAAGACGGAGATTTTCTAAGGTTTTTACTACATATTAACACTTTTCACATTTTCTCGTGTTACGTGGCTGCCAGTCCTCGGTTCATGCAAAATCGTAAGGTCCTCGGTCATGTCCAAGGCACCAAACCGACCAATAATTCAATAATCAATAACTAAAACTATAAATGTAGCTCTTCTTACTGGGCGATTGCATCAACTTAGATGCTTCTCCTGTGTTCTACTGTGCTGCTTGTATTGTCCCCACATACCGCAGCACGCGACAAGCGCTGGCAGACCATAAATGTAACCGTTTCAGAGAGAAATGCGACCAATGTGACGATCTCACGTTATATCGATTCAATGGTGAATGACGAAACACGGAGATTTTCTAAGGTTTTTACTACATATTAACACTTTTCACATTTTCTCGTGTTACGTGGGTACCAGTCCTCGGTTCATGCACAATCTTAAGGTCCTCGGTCATGTCCAAGGCACCAAACCGACCAATAATTCGATAATCGATAACTAAAACTATAAATGTAGCTCTTCTTACTGGGCGATTGCATCAACTTAGATGCTTCTCCTGTGTTCTACTGTGCTGCTTGTATTGTCCCCACATACCGCAGCACGCGACAAGGGCTGGCAGACCATAAATGTAACCGTTTCAGAGAGAAATGCGACCAATGTGACGATCTCGCGTTATATCGATTCGATTGTGAATGACGAAACACGGAGATTTTCTAAGGTTTTTACTACATATTAACACTTTTCACATTTTCTCGTGTTACGTGGCTGCCAGTCCTCGGTTCATGCAAAATCTTAAGGTCCTCGGTCATGTCCAAGGCACCAAACCGACCAATAATTCAATAATCGATAACTAAAACTATAAATGTAGCTCTTCTTACTGGGCGATTGCATCAACTTAGATGCTTCTCCTGTGTTCTACTGTGCTGCTTGTATTGTCCCCACATACCGCAGCACGCGACAAGGGCTGGCAGACCATAAATGTAACCGTTTCAGAGAGAAATGCGACCAATGTGACGATCTCGCGTTATATCAGTTTGATGGTGAATGACGAAACACGGAGATTTTCTAAGGTTTTTACTACATATTAACACTTTTCACATTTTCTCGTGTTACGTGGCTGCCAGTCCTCGGTTCATGCAAAATCTTAAGGTCCTCGGTCATGTCCAAGGCAGCAAACCGACCAATAATTCAATAATCTATAACTAAAACTATAAATGTAGCTCTTCTTACTGGGCGATTGCATCAACTTAGATGCTTCTCCTGTGTTCTACTGTGCTGCTTGTATTGTCTCCACATACCGCAGCACGCGACAAGGGCTGGCAGACCATAAATGTAACCGTTTCAGAGAGAAATGCGACCAATGTGACGATCTCGCGTTATATCGATTCGATGGTGAATGACGAAACACGGAGATTTTCTGAGGTTTTTACTACATATTAACACTTTTCACATTTTCTCGTGTTACGTGGGTACCAGTCCTCGGTTCATGCACAATCTTAAGGTCCTCGGTCATGTCCAAGGCACCAAACCGACCAATAATTCAATAATCGATAACTAAAACTATAAATGTAGCTGTTCTTACTGGGCGATTGCATCAACTTAGATGCTTCTCCTGTGTTCTACTGTGCCGCTTGTATTGTCCCTACATACCGCAGCACGCGACAAGGGCTGGCAGACCATAAATGTAACCGTTTCAGAGAGAAATGCGACCAATGTGACGATCTCGCGTTATATCGATTCGATGGTGAATGACGAAACACGGAGATTTTCTAAGGTTTTTACTACATATTAACACTTTTCACATTTTCTCGTGTTGCGTGGCTGCCAGTCCTCGGTTCATGCAAAATCTTAAGGTCCTCGGTCATGTCCAAGGCACCAAACCGACCAATAATTCAATAATCGATAACTAAAACTATAAATGTAGCTCTTCTTACTGGGCGATTGCATCAACTTAGATGCTTCTCCTGTGTTCTACTGTGCCGCTTGTATTGTCCCTACATACCGCAGCACGCGACAAGGGCTGGCAGACCATAAATGTAACCGTTTCAGAGAGAAATGCGACCAATGTGACGATCTCGCGTTATATCGATTCGATGGTGAATGACGAAACACGGAGATTTTCTAAGGTTTTTACTACATATTAACACTTTTCACATTTTCTCGTGTTACGTGGCTGCCAGTCCTCGGTTCATGCAAAATCTTAAGGTCCTCGGTCATGTCCAAGGCACCAAACCGACCAATAATTCAATAATCGATAACTAAAACTATAAATGTAGCTCTTCTTACTGGGCGATTGCATCAACTTAGATGCTTCTCCTGTGTTCTACTGTGCTGCTTGTATTGTCCCCACATACCGCAGCACGCGACAAGGGCTGGCAGACCATAAATGTAACCGTTTCAGAGAGAAATGCGACCAATGTGACGATCTCACGTTATATCGATTCGATGGTGAATGACGAAACACGGAGATTTTCTAAGGTTTTTACTACATATTAACACTTTTAACATTTTCTCGTGTTACGTGGCTGCCAGTCCTCGGTTCATGCAAAATCTTAAGGTCCTCGGTCATGTCCAAGGCACCAAACCGACCAATAATTCAATAATCGATAACTAAAACTATAAATGTAGCTCTTCTTACTGGGCGATTGCATCAACTTAGATGCTTCTCCTGTGTTCTACTGTGCTGCTTGTATTGTCCCCACATACCGCAGCACGCGACAAGGGCTGGCAGACCATAAATGTAACCGTTTCAGAGAGAAATGCGACCAATGTGACGATCTCACGTTATATCGATTCGATGGTGAATGACGAAACAGGGAGATTTTCTAAGGTTTTTACTACATATTAACACTTTTCACATTTTCTCGTGTTACGTGGCTGCCAGTCCTCGGTTCATGCAAAATCTTAAGGTCCTCGGTCATGTCCAAGGCACCAAACCGACCAATAATTCAATAATCGATAACTAAAACTATAAATGTAGCTCTTCTTACTGGGCGATTGCATCAACTTAAATGCTTCTCCTGTGTTCTACTGTGCCGCTTGTATTGTCCCCACATACCGCAGCACGCGACAAGGGCTGGCAGACCATAAATGTAACCGTTTCAGAGAGAAATGCGACCAATGTGACGATCTCGCGTTATATCGATTCGATGGTGAATGACGAAACACGGAGATTTTCTAAGGTTTTTACTACATATTAACACTTTTAACATTTTCTCGTGTTACGTGGCTGCCAGTCCTCGGTTCATGCAAAATCTTAAGGTCCTCGGTCATGTCCAAGGCACCAAACCGACCAATAATTCAATAATCGATAACTAAAACTATAAATGTAGCTCTTCTTACTGGGCGATTGCATCAACTTAGATGCTTCTCCTGTGTTCTACTGTGCTGCTTGTATTGTCCCCACATACCGCAGCACGCGACAAGGGCTGGCAGACCATAAATGTAACCGTTTCAGAGAGAAATGCGACCAATGTGACGATCTCGCGTTATATCGATTCGATGGTGAATGACGAAACACGGAGATTTTCTAAGGTTTTTACTACATATTAACACTTTTCACATTTTCTCGTGTTGCGTGGCTGCCAGTCCTCGGTTCATGCAAAATCTTAAGGTTCTCGGTCATGTCCAAGGCACCAAACCGACCAATAATTCAATAATCGATAACTAAAACTATAAATGTAGCTCTTCTTACTGGGCGATTGCATCAACTTAGATGCTTCTCCTGTGTTCTACTGTGCCGCTTGTATTGTCCCTACATACCGCAGCATGCGACAAGGGCTGGCAGACCATAAATGTAACCGTTTCAGAGAGAAATGCGACCAATGTGACGATCTCGCGTTATATCGATTCGATGGTGAATGACGAAACACGGAGATTTTCTAAGGTTTTTACTACATATTAACACTTTTCACATTTTCTCGTGTTACGTGGCTGCCAGTCCTCGGTTCATGCAAAATCTTAAGGTCCTCGGTCATGTCCAAGGCACCAAACCGACCAATAATTCAATAATCGATAACTAAAACTATAAATGTAGCTCTTCTTACTGGGCGATTGCATCAACTTAGATGCTTCTCCTGTGTTCTACTGTGCTGCTTGTATTGTCCCCACATACCGCAGCACGCGACAAGGGCTGGCAGACCATAAATGTAACCGTTTCAGAGAGAAATGCGACCAATGTGACGATCTCACGTTATATCGATTCGATGGTGAATGACGAAACACGGAGATTTTCTAAGGTTTTTACTACATATTAACACTTTTCACATTTTCTCGTGTTACGTGGCTGCCAGTCCTCGGTTCATGCAAAATCTTAAGGTCCGCGGTCATGTCCAAGGCACCAAACCGACCAATAATTCAATAATCGATAACTAAAACTATAAATGTAGCTCTTCTTACTGGGCGATTGCATCAACTTAGATGCTTCTCCTGTGTTCTACTGTGCTGCTTGTATTGTCCCCACATACCGCAGCACGCGACAAGGGCTGGCAGACCATAAATGTAACCGTTTCAGAGAGAAATGCGACCAATGTGACGATCTCGCGTTATATCGATTCGATGGTGAATGACGAAACACGGAGATTTTCTAAGGTTTTTATTACATATTAACACTTTTCACATTTTCTCGTGTTACGTGGCTGCCAGTCCTCGGTTCATGCAAAATCTTAAGGTCCTCGGTCATGTCCAAGGCACCAAACCGACCAATAATTCAATAATCGATAACTAAAACTATAAATGTAGCTCTTCTTACTGGGCGATTGCATCAACTTAGATGCTTCTCCTGTGTTCTACTGTGCCGCTTGTATTGTCCCCACATACCGCAGCACGCGACAAGGGCTGGCAGACCATAAATGTAACCGTTTCAGAGAGAAATGCGACCAATGTGACGATCTCGCGTTATATCGATTCGATGGTGAATGACGAAACACGGAGATTTTCTAAGGTTTTTACTACATATTAACGCTTTTAACATTTTCTCGTGTTACGTGGCTGCCAGTCCTCGGTTCATGCAAAATCTTAAGGTCCTCGGTCATGTCCAAGGCACCAAACCGACCAATAATTCAATAATCGATAACTAAAACTATAAATGTAGCTCTTCTTACTGGGCGATTGCATCAACTTAGATGCTTCTCCTGTGTTCTACTGTGCTGCTTGTATTGTCCCCACATACCGCAGCACGCGACAAGGGCTGGCAGACCATAAATGTAACCGTTTCAGAGAGAAATGCGACCAATGTGACGATCTCGCGTTATATCGATTCGATGGTGAATGACGAAACACGGAGATTTTCTAAGGTTTTTACTACATATTAACACTTTTCACATTTTCTCGTGTTACGTGGCTGCCAGTCCTCGGTTCATGCAAAATCTTAAGGTCCTCGGTCATGTCCAAGGCACCAAACCGACCAATAATTCAATAATCGATAACTAAAACTATAAATGTAGCTCTTCTTACTGGGCGATTGCATCAACTTAGATGCTTCTCCTGTGTTCTACTGTGCCGCTTGTATTGTCCCTACATACCGCAGCACGCGACAAGGGCTGGCAGACCATAAATGTAACCGTTTCAGAGAGAAATGCGACCAATGTGACGATCTCGCGTTATATCGATTCGATGGTGAATGACGAAACACGGAGATTTTCTAAGGTTTTTACTACATATTAACACTTTTCACATTTTCTCGTGTTACGTGGCTGCCAGTCCTCGGTTCATGCACAATCTTAAGGTCCTCGGTCATGTCCAAGGCACCAAACCGACCAATAATTCAATAATCGATAACTAAAACTATAAATGTAGCTCTTCTTACTGGGCGACTGCATCAACTTAGATGCTTCTCCTGTGTTCTACTGTGCTGCTTGTATTGTCCCCACATACCGCAGCACGCGATAAGGGCTGGCAGACCATAAATGTAACCGTTTCAGAGAGAAATGCGACCAATGTGACGATCTCGCGTTATATCGAGTCGATGGTGAATGACGAAACACGGAGATTTTCTAAGGTTTTTACTACATATTAACACTTTTCACAGTTTCTCGTGTTACGTGGCTGCCAGTCCTCGGTTCATGCAAAATCTTAAGGTCCTCGGTCATGTCCAAGGCACCAAACCGACCAATAATTCAATAATCGATAACTAAAACTATAAATGTAGCTCTTCTTACTGGGCGATTGCATCAACTTAGATGCTTCTCCTGTGTTCTACTGTGCCGCTTGTATTGTCCCTACATACCGCAGCACGCGACAAGGGCTGGCAGACCATAAATGTAACCGTTTCAGAGAGAAATGCGACCAATGTGACGATCTCGCGTTATATCGATTCGATGGTGAATGACGAAACACGGAGATTTTCTAAGGTTTTTACTACATATTAACACTTTTCACATTTTCTCGTGTTACGTCGCTGCCAGTCCTCGGTTCATGCAAAATCTTAAGGTCCTCGGTCATGTCCAAGGCACCAAACCGACCAATAATTCAATAATCGATAACTAAAACTATAAATGTAGCTCTTCTTACTGGGCGATTGCATCAACTTAGATGCTTCTCCTGTGTTCTACTGTGCCGCTTGTATTGTCCCTACATACCGCAGCACGCGACAAGGGCTGGCAGTCCATAAATGTAACCGTTTCAGAGAGAAATGCGACCAATGTGACGATCTCGCGTTATATCGATTCGATGGTGAATGACGAAACACGGAGATTTTCTAAGGTTTTTACTACATATTAACACTTTTCACATTTTCTCGTGTTACGTGGCTGCCAGTCCTCGATTCATGCAAAATCTTAAGGTCCTCGGTCATGTCCAAGGCACCAAACCGACCAATAATTCAATAATCGATAACTAAAACTATAAATGTAGCTCTTCTTACTGGGCGATTGCATCAACTTAGATGCTTCTCCTGTGTTCTACTGTGCCGCTTGTATTGTCCCTACATACCGCAGCACGCGACAAGGGCTGGCAGACCATAAATGTAACCGTTTCAGAGAGAAATGCGACCAATGTGACGATCTCGCGTTATATCGATTCGATGGTGAATGACGAAACACGGAGATTTTCTAAGGTTTTTACTACATATTAACACTTTTCACATTTTCTCGTGTTACGTGGCTGCCAGTCCTCGGTTCATGCAAAATCTTAAGGTCCTCGGTCATGTCCAAGGCACCAAACCGACCAATAATTCAATAATCGATAACTAAAACTATAAATGTAGCTCTTCTTACTGGGCGATTGCATCAACTTAGATGCTGCTCCTGTGTTCTACTGTGCTGCTTGTATTGTCCCCACATACCACAGCACGCGACAAGGGCTGGCAGACCATAAATGTAACCGTTTCAGAGAGAAATGCGACCAATGTGACGATCTCGCGTTATATCGATTCGATGGTGAATGACGAAACACGGAGATTTTCTAAGGTTTTTACTACATATTAACACTTTTCACATTTCCTCGTGTTACGTGGCTGCCAGTCCTCGGTTAATGCAAAATCTTAAGGTCCTCGGTCATGTCCAAGGCACCAAACCGACCAATAATTCAATAATCGATAACTAAAACTATAAATGTAGCTCTTCTTACTGGGCGATTGCATCAACTTAGATGCTTCTCCTGTGTTCTACTGTGCTGCTTGTATTGTCCCCACATACCGCAGCACGCGACAAGGGCTGGCAGACCATAAATGTAACCGTTTCAGAGAGAAATGCGACCAATGTGACGATCTCGCGTTATATCGATTCGATGGTGAATGACGAAACACGGAGATTTTCTAAGGTTTTTACTACATATTAACACTTTTCACATTTTCTCGTGTTACGTGGCTGCTAGTCCTCGGTTCATGCACAATCTTAAGGTCCTCGGTCATGTCCAAGGCACCAATCCGACCAATAATTCAATAATCGATAACTAAAACTATAAATGTAGCTCTTCTTACTGGGCGACTGCATCAACTTAGATGCTTCTCCTGTGTTCTACTGTGCTGCTTGTATTGTCCCCACATACCGCAGCACGCGACAAGGGCTGGCAGACCATAAATGTAACCGTATCAGAGAGAAATGCGACCAATGTGACGATCTCGCGTTATATCGAGTCGATGGTGAATGACGAAACACGGAGATTTTCTAAGGTTTTTACTACATATTAACACTTTTCACATTTTCTCGTGTTACGTGGCTGCCAGTCCTCGGTTCATGCAAAATCTTAAGGTCCTCGGTCATGTCCAAGGCACCAAACCGACCAATAATTCAATAATCGATAACTAAAACTATAAATGTAGCTCTTCTTATTGGGCGATTGCATCAACTTAGATGCTTCTCCTGTGTTCTACTGTGCTGCTTGTATTGTCCCCACATACCGCAGCACGCGACAAGGGCTGGCAGACCATAAATGTAACCGTTTCAGAGAGAAATGCGACCAATGTGACGATCTCGCGTTATATCGAGTCGATGGTGAATGACGAAACACGGAGATTTTCTAAGGTTTTTACTACATATTAACACTTTTCACATTTTCTCGTGTAACGTGGCTGCTAGTCCTCGGTTCATGCACAATCTTAAGGTCCTCGGTCATGTCCAAGGCACCAAACCGACCAATAATTCAATAATCGATAACTAAACCTATAAATGTAGCTCTTCTTACTGGGCGACTGCATCAACTTAGATGCTTCTCCTGTGTTCTACTGTGCTGCTTGTATTGTCCCCACATACCGCAGCACGCGACAAGGGCTGGCAGACCATAAATGTAACCGTTTCAGAGAGAAATGCGACCAATGTGACGATCTCGCGTTATATCGAGTCGATGGTGAATGACGAAACACGGAGATTTTCTAAGGTTTTTACTACATATTAACACTTTTCACATTTTCTCGTGTTACGTGGCTGCCAGTCCTCGGTTCATGCAAAATCTTAAGGTCCTCGGTCATGTCCAAGGCACCAAACCGACCAATAATTCAATAATCGATAACTAAAACTATAATTGTAGCTCTTCTTACTGGGCGATTGCATCAACTTAGATGCTTCTCCTGTGTTCTACTGTGCTGCTCCTTTTATTGTCCCCACATACCGCAGCACGCGACAAGGGCTGGCAGACCATAAATGTAACCGTTTCAGAGAGAAATGCGACCAATGTGACGATCTCGCGTTATATCGATTCGATGGTGAATGACGAAACACGGAGATTTTCTAAGGTTTTTACTACATATTAACACTTTTCACATTTTCTCGTGTTACGTGGGTACCAGTCCTCGGTTCATGCACAATCTTAAGGTCCTCGGTCATGTCCAAGGCACCAAACCGACCAATAATTCAATAATCGATAACTAAAACTATAAATGTAGCTCTTCTTACTGGGCGATTGCATCAACTTAGATGCTTCTCCTGTGTTCTACTGTGCTGCTTGTATTGTCCCCACATACCGCAGCACGCGACAAGGGCTGGCAGACCATAAATGTAACCGTTTCAGAGAGAAATGCGACCAATGTGACGATCTCGCGTTATATCGATTCGATGGTGAATGACGAAACACGGAGATTTTCTAAGGTTTTTACTACATATTAACACTTTTCACATTTTCTCGTGTTACGTGGCTGCCAGTCCTCGGTTTATGCAAAATCTTAAGGTCCTCGGTCATGTCCAAGGCACCAAACCGACCAATAATTCAATAATCGATAACTAAAACTATAAATGTAGCTCTTCTTACTGGGCGATTGCATCAACTTAGATGCTTCTCCTGTGTTCTACTGTGCCGCTTGTATTGTCCCTACATACCGCAGCACGCGACAAGGGCTGGCAGACCATAAATGTCCCCGTTTCAGAGAGAAATGCGACCAATGTGACGATCTCGCGTTATATCGATTCGATGGTGAATGACGAAACACGGAGATTTTCTAAGGTTTTTACTACATATTAACACTTTTCACATTTTCTCGTGTTACGAGGCTGCCAGTCCTCGGTTCATGCAAAATCTTAAGGTCCTCGGTCATGTCCAAGGCACCAAACCGACCAATAATTCAATAATCGATAACTAAAACTATAAATGTAACTCTTCTTACTGGGCGATTGCATCAACTTAGATGCTTCTCCTGTGTTCTACTGTGCTGCTTGTATTGTCCCCACATACCGCAGCACGCGACAAGGGCTGGCAGACCATAAATGTAACCGTTTCAGAGAGAAATGCGACCAATGTGACGATCTCGCGTTATATCGAGTCGATGGTGAATGACGAAACACGGAGATTTTCTAAGGTTTTTACTACATATTAACACTTTTCACATTTTCTCGTGTTACGTGGCTGCCAGTCCTCGGTTCATGCGAAATCTTAAGGTTCTCGGTCATGTCCAAGGCACCAAACCGACCAATAATTCAATAATCGATAACTAAAACTATAAATGTAGCTCTTCTTACTGGGCGATTGCATCAACTTAGATGCTTATCCTGTGTTCTACTGTGCTGCTTGTATTGTCCCCACATACCGCAGCACGCGACAAGGGCTGGCAGACCATAAATGTAACCGTTTCAGAGAGAAATGCGACCAATGTGACGATCTCGCGTTATATCGATTCGATGGTGAATGACGAAACACGGAGATTTTCTAAGGTTTTTACTACATATTAACACTTTTCACATTTTCTCGTGTTACGTGGCTGCCAGTCCTCGGTTCATGCAAAATCTTAAGGTCCTCGGTCATGTCCAAGGCACCAAACCGACCAATAATTCAATAATCGATAACTAAAACTATAAATGTAGCTCTTCTTACTGGGCGATTGCATCAACTTAGATGCTTCTCCTGTGTTCTACTGTGCCGCTTGTATTGTCCCCACATACCGCAGCACGCGACAAGGGCTGGCAGACCATAAATGTAACCGTTTCAGAGAGAAATGCGACCAATGTGACGATCTCGCGTTATATCGATTCGATGGTGAATGACGAAACACGTTGATTTTCTAAGGTTTTTACTACATATTAACACTTATCACATTTTCTCGTGTTACGTGGGTACCAGCTCTCGGTTCATGCACAATCTTAAGGTCCTCGGTCATGTCCAAGGCACCAAACCGACCAATAATTCAATAATCGATAGCTAAAACTATAAATGTAGCTCTTCTTACTGGGCGATTGCATCAACTTAGATGCTTCTCCTGTGTTCTACTGTGCCGCTTGTATTGTCCCTACATACCGCAGCACGCGACAAGGGCTGGCAGACCATAAATGTAACCGTTTCAGAGAGAAATGCGACCAATGTGACGATCTCGCGTTATATCGATTCGATGGTGAATGACGAAACACGGAGATTTTCTAAGGTTTTTACTACATATTAACACTTTTCACATTTTCTCGTGTTACGTGGCTGCCAGTCCTCGGTTCATGCAAAATCTTAAGGTCCTCGGTCATGTCCAAGGCACCAAACCGACCAATAATTCAATAATCGATAACTAAAACTATAAATGTAGCTCTTCTTACTGGGCGATTGCATCAACTTAGATGCTTCTCCTGTGTTCTACTGTGCCGCTTGTATTGTCCCTACATACCGCAGCACGCGACAAGGGCTGGCAGACCATAAATGTCCCCGTTTCAGAGAGAAATGCGACCAATGTGACGATCTCGCGTTATATCGATTCGATGGTGAATGACGAAACACGGAGATTTTCTAAGGTTTTTACTACATATTAACACTTTTCACATTTTCTCGTGTTACGAGGCTGCCAGTCCTCGGTTCATGCAAAATCTTAAGGTCCTCGGTCATGTCCAAGGCACCAAACCGACCAATAATTCAATAATCGATAACTAAAACTATAAATGTAGCTCTTCTTACTGGGCGATTGCATCAACTTAGATGCTTCTCCTGTGTTCTACTGTGCTGCTTGTATTGTCCCCACATACCGCAGCACGCGACAAGGGCTGGCAGACCATAAATGTAACCGTTTCAGAGAGAAATGCGACCAATGTGACGATCTCGCGTTATATCGATTCGATGGTGAATGACGAAACACGGAGATTTTCTAAGGTTTTTACTACATATTAACACTTTTCACATTTTCTCGTGTTACGTGGCTGCCAGTCCTCGGTTCATGCAAAATCTTAAGGTCCTCGGTCATGTCCAAGGCACCAAACCGACCAATAATTCAATAATCGATAGCTAAAACTATAAATGTAGCTCTTCTTACTGGGCGATTGCATCAACTTAGATGCTTCTCCTGTGTTCTACTGTGCTGCTTGTATTGTCCCCACATACCGCAGCACGCGACAAGGGCTGGCAGACCATAAATGTAACCGTTTCAGAGAGAAATGCGACCAATGTGACGATCTCGCGTTATATCGATTCGATGGTGAATGACGAAACACGGAGATTTTCTAAGGTTTTTACTACATATTAACACTTTTCACATTTTCTCGTGTTACGTGGCTGCCAGTCCTCGGTTCATGCAAAATCTTAAGGTCCTCGGTCATGTCCAAGGCACCAAACCGACCAATAATTTAATAATCGATAACTAAAACTATAAATGTAGCTTTTCTTACTGGGCGATTGCATCAACTTAGATGCTTCTCCTGTGTTCTACTGTGCTGCTTGAATTGTCCCCACATACCGCAGCACGCGACAAGGGCTGGCAGACCATAAATGTAACCGTTTCAGAGAGAAATGCGACCAATGTGACGATCTCGCGTTATATCGATTCGATGGTGAATGACGAAACACGTTGATTTTCTAAGGTTTTTACTACATATTAACACTTTTCACATTTTCTCGTGTTACGTGGGTACCAGTCCTCGGTTCATGCACAATCTTAAGGTCCTCGGTCATGTCCAAGGCACCAAACCGACCAATAATTCAATAATCGATAACTAAAACTATAAATGTAGCTCTTCTTACTGGGCGATTGCATCAACTTAGATGCTTCTCCTGTGTTCTACTGTGCTGCTTGTATTGTCCCCACATACCGCAGCACGCGACAAGGGCTGGCAGACCATAAATGTAACCGTTTCAGAGAGAAATGCGACCAATGTGACGATCTCGCGTTATATCGATTCGATGGTGAATGACGAAACACGGAGATTTTCTAAGGTTTTTACTACATATTAACACTTTTCACATTTTCTCGTGTTACGTGGCTGCCAGTCCTCGGTTCATGCAAAATCTTAAGGTCCTCGGTGATGTCCAAGGCACCAAACCGACCAATAATTCAATAATCGATAACTAAAACTATAAATGTAGCTCTTCTTACTGGGCGATTGCATCAACTTAGATGCTTCTCCTGTGTTCTACTGTGCCGCTTGTATTGTCCCTACATACCGCAGCACGCGACAAGGGCTGGCAGACCATAAATGTAACCGTTTCAGAGAGAAATGCGACCAATGTGACGATCTCGCGTTATATCGATTCGATGGTGAATGACGAAACACGGAGATTTTCTAAGGTTTTTACTACATATTAACACTTTTCACATTTTCTCGTGTTACGTGGCTGCCAGTCCTCGGTTCATGCAAAATCTTAAGGTCCTCGGTCATGTCCAAGGCACCAAACCGACCAATAATTCAATAATCGATAACTAAAACTATAAATGTAGCTCTTCTTACTGGGCGATTGCATCAACTTAGATGCTTCTCCTGTGTTCTACTGTGCTGCTTGTATTGTCCCCACATACCGCAGCACGCGACAAGGGCTGGCAGACCATAAATGTAACCGTTTCAGAGAGAAATGCGACCAATGTGACGATCTCACGTTATATCGATTCGATGGTGAATGACGAAACACGGAGATTTTCTAAGGTTTTTACTACATATTAACACTTTTCACATTTTCTCGTGTTACGTGGCTGCCAGTCCTCGGTTCATGCAAAATCTTAAGGTCCTCGGTCATGTCCAAGGCACCAAACCGACCAATAATTCAATAATCGATAACTAAAACTATAAATGTAGCTCTTCTTACTAGAGATGGGCAAAACTGTTCTTTTCAGAGATTGGATCAGAACTGTTCACTCCCTGAAATGAATTAGCTCTTTTTCATGACTCACCACTCATTTACAAAAGAAAATAAATGAAAGGCACATTGCCCTTTAAACTTGGTTTATTCCAGTACTATACCTGTATTTTGATCTTATTTGATCCTATTTTGAAGTAACACAGATAATGAGTAAGAATTTTGTATTGTTTATTGAAACTTCCACGATATGACACAGTTTTTGATTATTGATTTATTTTGCACTAGCGTGGTTTTTTGGGTGATCGGAAAATGTTGTAACTTGAGATTTACATTAACAATATATTTGGCTATAATGTATTAAAATTTCATTAACCTCATACAAATACATCGCAAGCCATATATTTTTCCTTTCGAAGACGCCTAAAATCGCAAAATCCGTACCAGAATAAGAAAAAAAATATAAATTTGACTGTAAAACGAAAGTGCTGCATATAGCCTTACGCAGAATAAAACAAGGAAAATATTGGTGTATCACATTTTGCGATACGTTTATCGGTTCGCTCGTAATTAAAGCGTAAATTCGAGTGTCCATAATAAAAATCCTATAGTAAGAGGAGCCATCAGGAACCTAATCTAATCAGTTTAAACAAATAAAAATAAAATAAAAACAATTGATGTATACATAACATAATAATGTAATATACATAGCGGTATTACTACGAAGAACAATATCCAGTGGGGACGAACTCCGATGCAGAGGCGCTGAGTCGAGCAGGTCGAGCCGCGAGCTTTATTACTGCGTGAGCTGAGACCGCAGAGACCAGAGTGACACCAGAGTCGCTTTGCTCGACGCTCTGGCTAGAGTCGAGACGGTGGGGTGAGCGTTGAGCGGGCGAGTTCCGAGGGTGGGGGAAGCGGTGAACTCACCCGCTCGGAGCCAAATCGTCCATTCCCTTGCGAGCAGGTTTTTGCAAGTAGTTCCTATGTTATCCGCTAGGTGGCTCTCTGTCCTGTTGCTCGCATCAACTGCCCAGAGGGCAGGACGTGCGACTGAAACGATCGCCGACAGAGTGCGATGCGAAGTTAAGCTGCGCCAGACACTGCACAGTGCACACGGCAGACGACGCACAGAGACGGCCCGGCATATGTGAAACACAAAATCCAATGGGGCACTGCACAATGCAGGCAGCCAAGGTAGAAGCAGGGCAGAGGCCGGCGCTGGCTGTGTTGTGTGGCGTGCACTGTGCTCTGACCAGCAGAGGCGCTGCTGATATGCTCCGTCTCTCTCTCTCTCTCTCTGCCGTGGGAAACGTTTGGAGCTACCGTTCTTTTTTTCTGAATCACTGATTGTTCACTCCTTTGAAAGATTGAACTCTATGAATTAGTTCAAGAGCGGATCCCCCATCTCTACTTCTTACTGGGCGATTGCATCAACTTAGATGCTTCTCCTGTGTTCTACTGTGCTGCTTGTATTGTCCCCACATACCGCAGCACGCGACAAGGGCTGGCAGACCATAAATGTAACCGTTTCAGAGAGAAATGCGACCAATGTGACGATCTCGCGTTATATCGATTCGATGGTGAATGACGAAACACGGAGATTTTCTAAGGTTTTTATTACATATTAACACTTTTCATATTTTCTCGTGTTACGTGGCTGCCAGTCCTCGGTTCATGCAAAATCTTAAGGTCCTCGGTCATGTCCAAGGCACCAAACCGACCAATAATTCAATAATCGATAACTAAAACTATAAATGTAGCTCTTCTTACTGGGCGATTGCATCAACTTAGATGCTTCTCCTGTGTTCTACTGTGCCGCTTGTATTGTCCCCACATACCGCAGCACGCGACAAGGGCTGGCAGACCATAAATGTAACCGTTTCAGAGAGAAATGCGACCAATGTGACGATCTCGCGTTATATCGATTCGATGGTGAATGACGAAACACGGAGATTTTCTAAGGTTTTTACTACATATTAACACTTTTCACATTTTCTCGTGTTACGTGGCTGCCAGTCCTCGGTTCATGCAAAATCTTAAGGTCCTCGGTCATGTCCAAGGCACCAAACCGACCAATAATTCAATAATCGATAACTAAAACTATAAATGTAGCTCTTCTTACTGGGCGATTGCATCAACTTAGATGCTTCTCCTGTGTTCTACTGTGCTGCTTGTATTGTCCCCACATACCGCAGCACGCGACAAGGGCTGGCAGACCATAAATGTAACCGTTTCAGAGAGAAATGCGACCAATGTGACGATCTCGCGTTATATCGATTCGATGGTGAATGACGAAACACGGAGATTTTCTAAGGTTTTTACTACATATTAACACTTTTCACATTTTCTCATGTTACGGGGCGGCCAGTCCTCGGTTCATGCAAAATTTTAAGGTCCTCTGTCATGTCCAAGGCACCAAACCGACCAATAATTCAATAATCGATAACTAAAACTATAAATGTAGCTCTTCTTACTGGGTGATTGCATCAACTTAGATGCTTATCCTGTGTTCTACTGTGCTGCTTGTATTGTCCCCACATACCGCAGCACGCGACAAGGGCTGGCAGACCATAAATGTAACCGTTTCAGAGAGAAATGCGACCAATGTGACGATCTCGCGTTATATCGATTCGATGGTGAATGACGAAACACGGAGATTTTCTAAGGTTTTTACTACATATTAACACTTTTCACATTTTCTCGTGTTACGTGGCTGCCAGTCCTCGGTTCATGCAAAATCTTAAGGTCCTCGGTCATGTCCAAGGCACCAAATCGACCAATAATTCAATAATCGATAACTAAAACTATAAATGTAGCTCTTCTTACTGGGCGATTGCATCAACTTAGATGCTTCTCCTGTGTTCTACTGTGCTGCTTGTATTGTCCCCACATACCGCAGCACGCGACAAGGGCTGGCAGACCATAAATGTAACCGTTTCAGAGAGAAATGCGACCAATGTGACGATCTCACGTTATATCGATTCGATGGTGAATGACGAAACACGGAGATTTTCTAAGGTTTTTACTACATATTAACACTTTTCACATTTTCTCGTGTTACGTGGCTGCCAGTCCTCGGTTCATGCAAAATCTTAAGGTCCTCGGTCATGTCCAAGGCACCAAACCGACCAATAATTCAATAATCGATAACTAAAACTATAAATGTAGCTCTTCTTACTGGGCGATTGCATCAACTTAGATGCTTCTCCTGTGTTCTACTGTGCTGCTTGTATTGTCCCCACATACCGCAGCACGCGACAAGGGCTGGCAGACCATAAATGTAACCGTTTCAGAGAGAAATGCGACCAATGTGACGATCTCGCGTTGTATCGATTCGATGGTGAATGACGAAACACGGAGATTTTCTAAGGTTTTTATTACATATTAACACTTTTCATATTTTCTCGTGTTACGTGGCTGCCAGTCCTCGGTTCATGCCAAATCTTAAGGTCCTCGGTCATGTCCAAGGCACCAAACCGACCAATAATTCAATAATCGATAACTAAAACTATAAATGTAGCTCTTCTTACTGGGCGATTGCATCAACTTAGATGCTTCTCCTGTGTTCTACTGTGCCGCTTGTATTGTCCCCACATACCGCAGCACGCGACAAGGGCTGGCAGACCATAAATGTAACCGTTTCAGAGAGAAATGCGACCAATGTGACGATCTCGCGTTATATCGATTCGATGGTGAATGACGAAACACGGAGATTTTCTAAGGTTTTTACTACATATTAACACTTTTCACATTTTCTCGTGTTACGTGGCTGCCAGTCCTCGGTTCATGCAAAATCTTAAGGTCCTCGGTCATGTCCAAGGCACCAAACCGACCAATAATTCAATAATCGATAACTAAAACTATAAATGTAGCTCTTCTTACTGGGCGATTGCATCAACTTAGATGCTTCTCCTGTGTTCTACTGTGCTGCTTGTATTGTCCCCACATACCGCAGCACGCGACAAGGGCTGGCAGACCATAAATGTAACCGTTTCAGAGAGAAATGCGACCAATGTGACGATCTCGCGTTATATCGATTCGATGGTGAATGACGAAACACGGAGATTTTCTAAGGTTTTTACTACATATTAACACTTTTCACATTTTCTCATGTTACGGGGCGGCCAGTCCTCGGTTCATGCAAAATTTTAAGGTCCTCTGTCATGTCCAAGGCACCAAACCGACCAATAATTCAATAATCGATAACTAAAACTATAAATGTAGCTCTTCTTACTGGGTGATTGCATCAACTTAGATGCTTATCCTGTGTTCTACTGTGCTGCTTGTATTGTCCCCACATACCGCAGCACGCGACAAGGGCTGGCAGACCATAAATGTAACCGTTTCAGAGAGAAATGCGACCAATGTGACGATCTCGCGTTATATCGATTCGATGGTGAATGACGAAACACGGAGATTTTCTAAGGTTTTTACTACATATTAACACTTTTCACATTTTCTCGTGTTACGTGGCTGCCAGTCCTCGGTTCATGCAAAATCTTAAGGTCCTCGGTCATGTCCAAGGCACCAAATCGACCAATAATTCAATAATCGATAACTAAAACTATAAATGTAGCTCTTCTTACTGGGCGATTGCATCAACTTAGATGCTTCTCCTGTGTTCTACTGTGCTGCTTGTATTGTCCCCACATACCGCAGCACGCGACAAGGGCTGGCAGACCATAAATGTAACCGTTTCAGAGAGAAATGCGACCAATGTGACGATCTCACGTTATATCGATTCGATGGTGAATGACGAAACACGGAGATTTTCTAAGGTTTTTACTACATATTAACACTTTTCACATTTTCTCGTGTTACGTGGCTGCCAGTCCTCGGTTCATGCAAAATCTTAAGGTCCTCGGTCATGTCCAAGGCACCAAACCGACCAATAATTCAATAATCGATAACTAAAACTATAAATGTAGCTCTTCTTACTGGGCGATTGCATCAACTTAGATGCTTCTCCTGTGTTCTACTGTGCTGCTTGTATTGTCCCCACATACCGCAGCACGCGACAAGGGCTGGCAGACCATAAATGTAACCGTTTCAGAGAGAAATGCGACCAATGTGACGATCTCGCGTTGTATCGATTCGATGGTGAATGACGAAACACGGAGATTTTCTAAGGTTTTTATTACATATTAACACTTTTCATATTTTCTCGTGTTACGTGGCTGCCAGTCCTCGGTTCATGCCAAATCTTAAGGTCCTCGGTCATGTCCAAGGCACCAAACCGACCAATAATTCAATAATCGATAACTAAAACTATAAATGTAGCTCTTCTTACTGGGCGATTGCATCAACTTAGATGCTTCTCCTGTGTTCTACTGTGCCGCTTGTATTGTCCCCACATACCGCAGCACGCGACAAGGGCTGGCAGACCATAAATGTAACCGTTTCAGAGAGAAATGCGACCAATGTGACGATCTCGCGTTATATCGATTCGATGGTGAATGACGAAACACGGAGATTTTCTAAGGTTTTTACTACATATTAACACTTTTCACATTTTCTCGTGTTACGTGGCTGCCAGTCCTCGGTTCATGCAAAATCTTAAGGTCCTCGGTCATGTCCAAGGCACCAAACCGACCAATAATTCAATAATCGATAACTAAAACTATAAATGTAGCTCTTCTTACTGGGCGATTGCATCAACTTAGATGCTTCTCCTGTGTTCTACTGTGCCGCTTGTATTGTCCCTACATACCGCAGCACGCGACAAGGGCTGGCAGACCATAAATGTAACCGTTTCAGAGAGAAATGCGACCAATGTGACGATCTCGCGTTATATCGATTCGATGGTGAATGACGAAACACGGAGATTTTCTAAGGTTTTTACTACATATTAACACTTTTCACATTTTCTCGTGTTACGTGGCTGCCAGTCCTCGGTTCATGCAAAATCTTAAGGTCCTCGGTCATGTCCAAGGCACCAAATCGACCAATAATTCAATAATCGATAACTAAAACTATAAATGTAGCTCTTCTTACTGGGCGATTGCATCAACTTAGATGCTTCTCCTGTGTTCTACTGTGCTGCTTGTATTGTCCCCACATACCGCAGCACGCGACAAGGGCTGGCAGACCATAAATGTAACCGTTTCAGAGAGAAATGCGACCAATGTGACGATCTCACGTTATATCGATTCGATGGTGAATGACGAAACACGGAGATTTTCTAAGGTTTTTACTACATATTAACACTTTTCACATTTTCTCGTGTTACGTGGCTGCCAGTCCTCGGTTCATGCAAAATCTTAAGGTCCTCGGTCATGTCCAAGGCACCAAACCGACCAATAATTCAATAATCGATAACTAAAACTATAAATGTAGCTCTTCTTACTGGGCGATTGCATCAACTTAGATGGTTCTCCTGTGTTCTACTGTGCTGCTTGTATTGTCCCCACATACCGCAGCACGCGACAAGGGCTGGCAGACCATAAATGTAACCGTTTCAGAGAGAAATGCGACCAATGTGACGATCTCGCGTTATATCGATTCGATGGTGAATGACGAAACACGGAGATTTTCTAAGGTTTTTATTACATATTAACACTTTTCATATTTTCTCGTGTTACGTGGCTGCCAGTCCTCGGTTCATGCCAAATCTTAAGGTCCTCGGTCATGTCCAAGGCACCAAACCGACCAATAATTCAATAATCGATAACTAAAACTATAAATGTAGCTCTTCTTACTGGGCGATTGCATCAACTTAGATGCTTCTCCTGTGTTCTACTGTGCCGCTTGTATTGTCCCCACATACCGCAGCACGCGACAAGGGCTGGCAGACCATAAATGTAACCGTTTCAGAGAGAAATGCGACCAATGTGACGATCTCGCGTTATATCGATTCGATGGTGAATGACGAAACACGGAGATTTTCTAAGGTTTTTACTACATATTAACACTTTTCACATTTTCTCGTGTTACGTGGCTGCCAGTCCTCGGTTCATGCAAAATCTTAAGGTCCTCGGTCATGTCCAAGGCACCAAACCGACCAATAATTCAATAATCGATAACTAAAACTATAAATGTAGCTCTTCTTACTGGGCGATTGCATCAACTTAGATGCTTCTCCTGTGTTCTACTGTGCTGCTTGTATTGTCCCCACATACCGCAGCACGCGACAAGGGCTGGCAGACCATAAATGTAACCGTTTCAGAGAGAAATGCGACCAATGTGACGATCTCGCGTTATATCGATTCGATGGTGAATGACGAAACACGGAGATTTTCTAAAGTTTTTACAACATATAAACACTTTTCACATTTTCTCGTGTTAAGTGGCTGCCAGTCCTCGGTTCATGCAAAATCGTAAGGTCCTCGGTCATGTCCAAGGCACCAAACCGACCAATAATTTAATAATCGATAACTAAAACTATAAATGTAGCTCTTCTTACTGGGCGATTGCATCAACTTAGATGCTTCTCCTGTGTTCTACTGTGCTGCTTGTATTGTCCCCACATACCGCAGCACGCGACAAGGGCTGGCAGACCATAAATGTAACCGTTTCAGAGAGAAATGCGACCAATGTGACGATCTCGCGTTATATCGATTCGATGGTGAATGACGAAACACGGAGATTTTCTAAGGTTTTTACTACATATTAACACTTTTCACATTTTCTCGTGTTACGTGGCTGCCAGTCCTCGGTTCATGCAAAATCTTAGGGTCCTCGGTCATGTCCAAGGCACCAAACCGACCAATAATTCAATAATCGATAACTAAAACTATAAATGTAGCTCTTCTTACTGGGCGATTGCATCAACTTAGATGCTTCTCCTGTGTTCTACTGTGCTGCTTGTATTGTCCCCACATACCGCAGCACGCGACAAGGGCTGGCAGACCATAAATGTAACCGTTTCAGAGAGAAATGCGACCAATGTGACGATCTCGCGTTATATCGATTCGATGGTGAATGACGAAACACGGAGATTTTCTAAGGTTTTTACTACATATTAACACTTTTCACATTTTCTCGTGTTACGTGGGTACCAGTCCTCGGTTCATGCACAATCTTAAGGTCCTCGGTCATGTCCAAGGCACCAAACCGACCAATAATTTAATAATCGATAACTAAAACTATAAATGTAGCTCTTCTAACTGGGCGATTGCATCAACTTAGATGCTTCTCCTGTGTTCTACTGTGCTGCTTGTATTGTCCCCACATACCGCAGCACGCGACAAGGGCTGGCAGACCATAAATGTAACCGTTTCAGAGAGAAATGCGACCAATGTGACGATCTCGCGTTATATCAGTTCGATGGTGAATGACGAAACACGGAGGTTTTCTAAGGTTTTTACTACATATTAACACTTTTCACATTTTCTCGTGTTACGTGGCTGCCAGTCCTCGGTTCATGCAAAATCTTAATGTCCTCGGTCATGTCCAAGGCACCAAACCGACCAATAATTCAATAATCGATAACTAAAACTATAAATGTAGCTCTTCTTACTGGGCGATTGCATCAACTTAGATGCTTCTCCTGTGTTCTACTGTGCTGCTTGTATTGTCCCCACATACCGCAGCACGCGACAAGGGCTGGCAGACCATAAATGTAACCGTTTCAGAGAGAAATGCGACCAATGTGACGATCTCGCGTTATATCGATTCGATGGTGAATGACGAAAGACGGAGATTTTCTAAGGTTTTTACTACATATTAACACTTTTCACATTTTCTCGTGTTACGTGGCTGCCAGTCCTCGGTTCATGCAAAATCTTAAGGTCCTCGGTCATGTCCAAGGCACCAAACCGACCAATAATTCAATAATCGATAACTAAAACTATAAATGTAGCTCTTCTTACTGGGCGATTGCATCAACTTAGATGCTTCTCCTGTGTTCTACTGTGCCGCTTGTATTGTCCCCACATACCGCAGCACGCGACAAGGGCTGGCAGACCATAAATGTAACCGTTTCAGAGAGAAATGCGACCAATGTGACGATCTCGCGTTATATCGATTCGATGGTGAATGACGAAACACGGAGATTTTCTAAGGTTTTTACTACATATTAACACTTTTCACATTTTCTCGTGTTACGTGGCTGCCAGTCCTCGGTTCATGCAAAATCTTAAGGTCCTCGGTCATGTCCAAGGCACCAAACCGACCAATAATTTAATAATCGATAACTAAAACTATAAATGTAGCTCTTCTTACTGGGCGATTGCATCAACTTAGATGCTTCTCCTGTGTTCTACTGTGCCGCTTGTATTGTCCCCACATACCGCAGCACGCGACAAGGGCTGGCAGACCATAAATGTAACCGTTTCAGAGAGAAATGCGACCAATGTGACGATCTCGCGTTATATCGATTCGATGGTGAATGACGAAAGACGGAGATTTTCTAAGGTTTTTACTACATATTAACACTTTTCACATTTTCTCGTGTTACGTGGCTGCCAGTCCTCGGTTCATGCCAAATCTTAAGGTCCTCGGTCATGTCCAAGGCACCAAACCGACCAATAATTCAATAATCGATAACTAAAACTATAAATGTAGCTCTTCTTACTGGGCGATTGCATCAACTTAGATGCTTCTCCTGTGTTCTACTGTGCTGCTTGTATTGTCCCCACATACCGCAGCACGCGACAAGGGCTGGCAGACCATAAATGTAACCGTTTCAGAGAGAAATGCGACCAATGTGACGATCTCGCGTTATAACGAGTCGATGGTGAATGACGAAACACGGAGATTTTCTAAGGTTTTTACTACATATTAACACTTTTCACATTTTCTCGTGTTACGTGGCTGCCAGTCCTCGGTTCATGCAAAATCTTAAGGTCCTCGGTCATGCCCAAGGCACCAAACCGACAAATAATTCAAAAATCGATAACTATAAATGTAGCTCTTCTTACTGGGCGATTGCATCAACTTAGATGCTTCTCCTGTGTTCTACTGTGCTGCTTGTATTGTCCCCACATACCGCAGCACGCGACAAGGGCTGGCAGACCATAAATGTAACCGTTTCAGAGAGAAATGCGACCAATGTGACGATCTCGCGTTATATCGATTCGATGGTGAATGACGAAACACGGAGATTTTCTAAGGTTTTTACTACATATTAACACTTTTCACATTTTCTCGTGTTACGTGGCTGCCAGTCCTCGGTTCATGCAAAATCTTAAGGTCCTCGGTCATGTCCAAGGCACCAAACCGACCAATAATTCAATAATCGATAGCTAAAACTATAAATGTAGCTCTTCTTACTGGGCGATTGCATCAACTTAGATGCTTCTCCTGTGTTCTACTGTGCTGCTTGTATTGTCCCCACATACCGCAGCACGCGACAAGGGCTGGCAGACCATAAATGTAACCGTTTCAGAGAGAAATGCGACCAATGTGACGATCTCGCGTTATATCGATTCGATGGTGAATGACGAAACACGGAGATTTTCAAAGGTTTTTACTACATATTAACACTTTTCACATTTTCTCGTGTTACGTGGCTGCCAGTCCTCGGTTCATGCAAAATCTTAAGGTCCTCGGTCATGTCCAAGGCACCAAACCGACCAATAATTCAATAATCAATAACTAAAACTATAAATGTAGCTCTTCTTACTGGGCGATTGCATCAACTTAGATGCTTCTCCTGTGTTCTACTGTGCTGCTTGTATTGTCCCCACATACCGCAGCACGCGACAAGGGCTGGCAGACCATAAATGTAACCGTTTCAGAGAGAAATGCGACCAATGTGACGATCTCGCGTTATATCGATTCGATGGTGAATGACGAAACACGGAGATTTTCTAAGGTTTTTACTACATATTAACACTTTTCACATTTTCTCGTGTTACGTGGGTACCAGTCCTCGGTTCATGCACAATCTTAAGGTCCTCGGTCATGTCCAAGGCACCAAACCGACCAATAATTCAATAATCGATAACTAAAACTATAAATGTAGCTCTTCTTACTGGGCGATTGCATCAACTTAGATGCTTCTCCTGTGTTCTACTGTGCTGCTTGTATTGTCCCCACATACCGCAGCACGCGACAAGGGCTGGCAGACCATAAATGTAACCGTTTCAGAGAGAAATGCGACCAATGTGACGATCTCGCGTTATATCGATTCGATGGTGAATGACGAAACACGGAGATTTTCTAAGGTTTTTACTACATATTAACACTTTTCACATTTTCTCGTGTTACGTGGGTACCAGTCCTCGGTTCATGCACAATCTTAAGGTCCTCGGTCATGTCCAAGGCACCAAACCGACCAATAATTCAATAATCGATAACTAAAACTATAAATGTAGCTCTTCTTACTGGGCGATTGCATCAACTTAGATGCTTCTCCTGTGTTCTACTGTGCTGCTTGTATTGTCCCCACATACCGCAGCACGCGACAAGGGCTGGCAGACCATAAATGTAACCGTTTCAGAGAGAAATGCGACCAATGTGACGATCTCGCGTTATATCGATTCGATGGTGAATGACGAAACACGGAGATTTTCTAAGGTTTTTACTACATATTAACACTTTTCACATTTTCTCGTGTTACGTGGGTACCAGTCCTCGGTTCATGCAAAACCTTAAGGTCCTCGGTCATGTCCAAGGCACCAAACCGACCAATAATTCAATAATCGATAACTAAAACTATAAATGTAGCTCTTCTTACTGGGCGATTGCATCAACTTAGATGCTTCTCCTGTGTTCTACTGTGCTGCTTGTATTGTCCCCACATACCGCAGCACGCGACAAGGGCTGGCAGACCATAAATGTAACCGTTTCAGAGAGAAATGCGACCAATGTGACGATCTCGCGTTATATCAGTTCGATGGTGAATGACGAAACACGGAGATTTTCTAAGGTTTTTACTACATATTAACACTTTTCACATTTTGTCGTGTTATGTGGCTGCCAGTCCTCGGTTCATGCAAAATCTTAAGGTCCTCGGTCATGTCCAAGGCACCAAACCGACCAATAATTCAATAATCGATAACTAAAACTATAAATGTAGCTCTTCTTACTGGGCGATTGCATCAACTTAGATGCTTCTCCTGTGTTCTACTGTGCTGCTTGTATTGTCCCCACATACCGCAGCACGCGACAAGGGCTGGCAGACCATAAATGTAACCGTTTCAGAGAGAAATGCGACCAATGTGACGATCTCGCGTTATATCGATTCGATGGTGAATGACGAAACACGGAGATTTTCTAAGGTTTTTACTACATATTAACACTTTTCACATTTTCTCGTGTTACGGGGCTGCCAGTCCTCGGTTCATGCAAAATTTTAAGGTCCTCTGTCATGTCCAAGGCACCAAACCGACCAATAATTCAATAATCGATAACTAAAACTATAAATGTAGCTCTTCTTACTGGGCGATTGCATCAACTTAGATGCTTCTCCTGTGTTCTACTGTGCTGCTTGTATTGTCCCCACATACCGCAGCACGCGACAAGGGCTGGCAGACCATAAATGTAACCGTTTCAGAGAGAAATGCGACCAATGTGACGATCTCGCGTTATATCGATTCGATGGTGAATGACGAAACACGGAGATTTTCAAAGGTTTTTACTACATATTAACACTTTTCACATTTTCTCGTGTTACGTGGCTGCCAGTCCTCGGTTCATGCAAAATCTTAAGGTCCTCGGTCATGTCCAAGGCACCAAACCGACCAATAATTTAATAATCGATAACTAAAACTATAAATGTAGCTCTTCTTACTGGGCGATTGCATCAACTTAGATGCTTCTCCTGTGTTCTACTGTGCTGCTTGTATTGTCCCCACATACCGCAGCACGCGACAAGGGCTGGCAGACCATAAATGTAACCGTTTCAGAGAGAAATGCGACCAATGTGACGATCTCGCGTTATATCGATTCGATGGTGAATGACGAAACACGGAGATTTTCTAAGGTTTTTACTACATATTAACACTTTTCACATTTTCTCGTGTTACGTGGCTGCCAGTCCTCGGTTCATGCAAAATCTTAAGGTCCTCGGTCATGTCCAAGGCACCAAACCGACCAATAATTCAATAATCGATAACTAAAACTATAAATGTAGCTCTCCTTACTGGGCGATTGCATCAACTTAGATGGTTCTCCTGTGTTCTACTGTGCTGCTTGTATTGTCCCCACATACCGTAGCAAGCGACAAGGGCTGGCAGACCATAAATGTAACCGTTTCAGAGAGAAATGCGACTAATGTGACGATCTCGCGTTATATCGATTCGATGGTGAATGACGAAACACGGAGATTTTCTAAGGTTTTTACTACATATTAACACTTTTCACATTTTCTCGTGTTACGTGGCTGCCAGTCCTCGGTTCATGCTAAATCTTAAGGTCCTCTGTCATGTCCAAGGCACCAAACCGACCAATAATTCAATAATCGATAACTAAAACTATAAATGTAGCTCTTCTTACTGGGCGATCCCCCCCCTGCGGGTTCGGGGGTAAGAATAGGCCCGCGGTATTCCTGCCTGTCGTAAGAGGCGACTAAAAGGAGTCTCAAATGTTTCGGCCTTATGTGATGGTCCCCTCTCGGGTTTGACCTCCATGTTTCTAAATTATTCCGAAGAGCGAGCCAATTGGGGAAGGGCGCCTTACATGGTGCACTGTATCCGTCGTGCAATTAGACCTTTAGCCGGCTTTCTCGTCGTTGCAACGGTGTCCCGCTCGTTTTCGAACTCTTGGGCGATTACCACGCTGCACTCTGCAGTGTTTCTTTTAATTGCGACGACGACCTTGGACAGTTTTGCACCTAAGATCCAGCACGGTAGCCAGCCCGTTGTGGTGGGGCCACCATGTACCCTCTTGGTTGTAGCCCCCTGACAACACAGGGATCGCTCTACTGATGCCTGCGCCGTTAACTCCCCACGTATGCCAAGGAGTAGATGCCCATCTCCTTGGGGCATCAGGACTCCCGGCAATGGCCGTCCTGCCAGGTGGCTATTGCTGCGGCTGGGTGGCGCCCGTGGGGAGAGCCCGTGGTCGGAGTAGGTGGCATCAGGGCGGATGACCCGCAATGAAGCGTGGTACATCATCTCTCGCTGGCGGCCAGCCGTCAGCAGTCTCTAAGCGTTCGAGGGCTCATTTTTAGGGTAATGTTTATGACCCCAAATCGTTCCCATCCCTGGCAACACCATGGGAGGAACGAAAGGCGTTGAATGACAGTGAAACGTATTCGCCCAGATATCTTGTCTGTACCAGAGCTGATGGGGAATCTTTTATGTCCGTGAAGCCTCAGTTCTTTGTCGAGCATTTAGAGGACAAGTTTGGGGAGGTGGAGGGCTTGTCAAAGATGCGGTCCGGATCGGTGTTGATAAAAACTGCATCCTCCGCCCAGTCGCGGGCCTTGCTCGCTTGTACTAAACTGGGGGATGTCTCCGTCACTATCACGCCCCATAAAAGTCTGAACATGGTCCAGGGCATTATCTTCCACAGGGATCTCCTTTTACAGTCCGATGACGAGCTGCGCGCCAACTTGGAGCGCCGAGGTGTCCATTTCGTCCGGCGCGTCCACCGGGGTCCGAGGGATCGTCAAGTTGCCACCGGTGCCTTCATCTTGGCCTTCGAGGGTGACACGTTACCTGAGAAGGTCAAGGTGATGGTGTACCGTTGTGATGTCAGGCCTTATATCCCTCCCCCGATGCGGTGCTTCAAGTGTTGGAAGTTCGGCCACATGTCTTCACGCTGTGCTTCCGACCTCGTCTGTCGCGATTGCGGTCGACCTTCCCATCCTGATCATCCCTGTGCCCCACCTCCAATCTGTGTGAACTGTGGTGCGCACCATCCGCCTTGCTCGCCAGACTGACCGATTCTGCAGAAGGAGCGGAAGATCATGGAGATAAAGACTCTCGACCGCCTGACGTACACTGAGGCGAAGCGGAAATATGACCGGCTTCACCCAGTGCGCATGACGGCTTCTTATGCTGCAGCTGTCACTCCTACAATTCCATCTGCTCTCGTCAGCTCTCTGAGTCGAAGTGCCACACCTGCCCCCTTGATGGTGGGGGGCACTAAACCTCCTGTTGCTCCTGCTCCATCTACTTCAGGAGCAACACCCCCCCAACCATCGGGTACATCAGTCCCCCCTTCCCAGCCGGATAAGCGTAAGACTTCTTCGGCTACTCTCGTCAGGAAGGGGTCCCTTGGGGACCTCCCTTCACAAGTTCCGACCGGTTCCAAAGCCGACAGCCGCAAGTGGCTCAAACAACCGCCGGTCCATGGTCGTCGGGACACACGGTCGTCGTCTGTCCCAGAGACTGACCCAGTGACGCCCTCGCAGCCTGAACCACCAAAGGCACAGCGCGAGAAGCAGAAGAAGAAGAAACTCCCCAAGGCTACCGACATTGCGGTGGCGCCCATTCCACCGCTTCCTACAAGCTCTGCGTCTGAGGATGAGGTGGAGATTCTGGCGTCTGCTGAGGACATGGATCTCGCCAGTCCCTCGGACGCACTGGCTGGCTGTTCTCCAGGTGGTGACTCAGTAGCAGCAGGGGCCTCGGAGGCGTAATCTGCCCCCCCTCCCCAGTCCCTTCACGCCTTTCCCATCCATGGCTAATACCATCCTCCAGTGGAACTGCAGCGGTTTCTTCCACCATCTCGCTGAGCTCCGTCAACTTATCAGCCTTCATCCTTTCCTTTGCATTGCTCTGCAGGAAACTTGGTTTCCAGCAATGCGAACCCCCGCCCTCCGTGGCTATCGGGGTTATTTTAAGAACCGGGCAGCTTATGAAAGGGTGTCTGGTGGCGTCTGCATATATGTCCTTCACACTCTGCACAGCGAGTCTGTCCCTCTCCAGACGCCTTTAGAGGCTGTCGCTGTACGGGTGTGGACGCCACAGGCTATTACCGTCTGCAGTATTTACCTTCCACCGGATGGTGCTGTCGCGCAGCACGTCCTGGCTGCTCTGATAGCACAACTGCCACCACCTTTCTTGTTGCTGGGCGATTTCAATGCCCACAACCCTCTATGGGGTGGGACTGTCTCCGATGACCGCGGTCGTGCCGTGGAGCATTTGTTGGCTCAGCTCGACCTTAGCCTCCTGAACACCGGTGCTCCCACACATTTCAGTGTGGCCCACGGGTCGTTCTCGGCCATCGATCTCTCTCTTTGCAGCCCCGGCCTTGTCCCATCTCTCCACTGGAGAGTGCATCCTGACCTGTGTGGTAGTGACCATTTTCCCATATATTTGTCACTGCCCCAGTGTCATTCTTCTGGGCGCCTGCCCCGCTGGGCTCTCCACAGGGCTGACTGGCCGAGTTTTACTTCCGCGGCGACCGTTGAGTCTCCCCCGCAGGGTGACATTGACGATATGGTCTGTGACTTCACCACGTCCATCATTTCGGCGGCCGAGGCTGCCATCCCCCGCTCTTCTGGACTCCCTCGGAGGAAGGCTGTACCCTGGTGGTCGCCGGAGATTGCTGAAACTATTCGCGACCGTCGGCGGGCTCTCCAGCGTCATCGGCGGCACCCGTCTCTCGAGACCCTCATCGCCTTTAAGAAGCTCCGTGCCTTCGCCCGTCGTCTTATTACACGGCGTAAGCAGGAGTGCTGGGAGCGGTATGTTTCATCCTTGGGCTCTCGTGTCTCCCCCTCGCTCGTGTGGTCCCGGATACGGCGGATTTATGGACACCAGACCCCTATGGGTGTCGCTGGGATCTCCTTGGACGGCGCTGTCTGCACGGACGCTGCCGCCATTGCTGAACACCTTGCTGCGCACTTTGCTCAGAGCTCTGCGACTGCAACTTATCCCCCCGCCTTTCGCTCTCTCAAGGAGCGAGCCGAGCGGACGCCGTTATCGTACCACACGCGTCGTTCGGAGAAATACAATGCTCCTTTCAGCGAGCTGGAATTCCTTGCTGCCCTCGACGATTGCCCTGATACAGCACCAGGACCAGACTGTATACACGCACAGATGCTGAAGCATCTTTCCAGGGACTGCCAGCGACACATCCTCGCCATCTTTAACCGCATTTGGAGCGAGGGCGTGTTCCCGTCGCAATGGCGTGAGGGTCTTATTGTCCCCATCTTGAAGCCCGATGCGGACCCACTGGCGGTGGACAGCTATCGTCCCATTACCCTCACCAACGTTTTATGCAAATTGCTCGAACGTATGGTGGGGCGGCGTTTGTGTTGAGTCGCGCGGTCTCCTCGCTCCATCCCAGGGTGGCTTCCGTCGGGGCCGGTCTGCAGCGGACAATTTGGTGCGGCTGGAATCTGCTATCCATACGGCCTTTGCCCGACGTCAGCATCTCGTTGCCGTATTCTTCGATCTGCGGAAGGCGTATGACACCACATGGAGGCATCACATCCTTGCTACGTTGCATGAGTGGGGTCTTCGTGGTCGGCTCCCAGCTTTTCTTCAAACCTTTCTATTGCACCGCTCTTTCCGGGTGCAAGTCGGTGCCGCCTCTAGTTCATCTTATACACAGGAGAATGGGGTCCCGCAGGGCTCGGTGTTGAGCGTCTCGTTATTTCTAGTGGCCATTAATGGTCTGGCTGCAGCCGTGGGGTCGTCGGTGTCTCCTTCTTTGTATGCCGACGATTTCTGCATCTCATTTAGCTCCACGACTACGGGGGTCGCCGAACGCAGGCTGCAAGTAGCCGTATGCAAGGCAGAATCGTGGGCTCTGACTCACGGTTTTCAGTTCTCTGCAGCCAAGACTCGAGTTATGCACTTCTGCAGGCGTCGGACGGTCCACCCTCATCCTGAACTTTACCTCGACGGCAACCTGCTTGAAGTGGTGGACACTTGCCGCTTCTTAGGACTCGTGTTTGATGCCCGGCTCACATGGGTTCCCCATATTACTCAGCTGAAGCAAAAGTGCTGGCGGCACCTCAACGCCCTCCGCTGCCTCAGCCACACATCTTGGGGTGCGGATCGCTGCACGCTGTTGCGACTGTACAGAGCCCTTGTGCAGTCCAGGCTTGATTATGGGAGCCTGGCCTATGGGTCTGCATCACCCTCAGTGTTGAAGTTGTTAGACCCCATACACCACTGTGGGGTCCGGCTTGCAACTGGTGCTTTTCGTACCAGCCCCGTGGATAGTCTACTGGTGGAGGCCGGGGTTCCCCCGCTGCGGATTCGCCGCCATCGACTGCTCGCCGACTATGCTGTCCACGTTCATTGCTCGCCGGACCATCCCAATCGTCGCCTGCTTTTCCCTGCCATGGTCCTCCATCTGCCCGAACGGCGACCTAGGTCTGGGCTTTCCGTAGCTGTCCGCGTCCAGTCCCTGCTGTCGGAACTGGGCTCCTTCCCTCTTCTGCCTCCCTTCCGGGACGTGCACCTACGCCTCCCTGGTGTTTGTCCCGGCCATCCGTACGTCTGGACTTGGCACAGGGACCAAAGGCCTCGGTTCCGCCTGTGGCCCTCCGTCGCCAATTTCTTGCGCTCCTCGCCTCCTTTTCTGAATGTGAGACTGTCTACACCGATGGTTCCCTGGTTGATGGTCGCACTGCCTACGCTTTTGCTCACGCTGCCCACGTTGAACAGCGCTCCTTGCCGGCTGGCTGCAGTATTTTTACTGCAGAGCTGGTGGCCATATTGCGCGCTCTTGAGCATATGCGTTCCTGCTCAGGTACGTCCATTGTCATCTGCAGTGACTCCCTGAACAGCCTTCAGGCCATCGACCGCTGCTATCCCTCCTCTCCTCTGGTGTCCTCCATTCAGGAGTCTGTTTCCGCCATTGCCCGTTCTGGTCGTTCGGTGGTCTTGGTTTGGACGCCAGGTCATGTTGGCATCCCAGGGAACGAACGTGTAGACAGGCTGGCCAAAGGGGCGATCGACGCCCCAGCTTTGGAGATCGGCCTTACGGCTTGCGACCAGCAGCTGGCGTTGCGCCGTAAGGTGCTTGGGAAGTGGGCTGCTGCGTGGCGTGGCATGACAGCCCCGAATAAACTGCGGGCTGTCAAGGAGACGACCGATGTGTGGCGTTCCTCCCTGCGGGCTTCTCGCAGGGACTCGGTGGTCCTGTGTCGGCTGCGCATCGGCCATACATACCTGACGCACGGCCATCTGTTGCGTCAGGAGGATCCCCCCTTGTGTCGGTGTGGGTCCCGGCTGACGGTCGGTCACATTTTGCTGGAGTGTCCTCGACTGCGCACACTCCGGCAATCTTTTAATCTCCCGGGCACTTTGGCTTCGATTTTATCCGACGATGTCTCCATGGCTGACAATGTTTTACATTTTATCCGTGGTAGTCCTTTTTATGGTTCGATTTAGGGAGGTCCTGCACCTTTCCCTTTCTGTGTCTTTTGTCCTCGTGTCTCTCAATATTTGTTGCTGTTTTGTTGTGTCGTCGGATGGTTGACTCTTTCCCTTTTTTTGTTCTTGTGGTCAGTCAACCAGTCTCCGGCCATTTTCTTTTCTTCTGTTTCTTTCTGTTTGGTGTTCGTCTGTACTCTTCTTTTCTGTAGTGTTCGTTGGCTATTTTGTGTTTTTTAGTGCCTGGGGGGAGGGGGAGTCTCCTTCCCCTTGGGGTTTTATATGCTCCGCGCCTTTGTCTCGCCTGTTTTTGGAATGGGGGACTGATGACCGTAGCTGTTTAGTCCCCCTTAAACATCCCAACAACCACCACCATTGGGCGATTGCATCAACTTAGATGCTTCTCCTGTGTTCTACTTTGCTGCTTGTATTGTCCACACATACCGCAGCACACGACAAGGGCTGGCAGACCATAAATGTAACCGTTTCAGAGAGAAATGCGACCAATGTGACGATCTCGCGTTATATCGATTCGATGGTGAATGACGAAACACGGAGATTTTCTAAGGTTTTTACTACATATTAACACTTTTCACATTTTCTCGTGTTACGTGGCTGCCAGTCCTCGGTTCATGCAAAATCTTAAGGTCCTCGGTCATGTCCAAGGCACCAAACCGACCAATAATTCAATAATCGATAACTAAAACTATAAATGTAGCTCTTCTTACTGGGCGATTGCATCAACTTAGATGCTTCTCCTGTGTTCTACTGTGCCGCTTGTATTGTCCCCACATACCGCAGCACGCGACAAGGGCTGGCAGACCATAAATGTAACCGTTTCAGAGAGAAATGCGACCAATGTGACGATCTCGCGTTATATCGATTCGATGGTGAATGACGAAACACGGAGATTTTCTAAGGTTTTTACTACATATTAACACTTTTCACATTTTCTCGTGTTACGTGGCTGCCAGTCCTCGGTTCATGCAAAATCTTAAGGTCCTCGGTCATGTCCAAGGCACCAATCCGACCAATAATTCAATAATCGATAACTAAAACTATAAATGTAGCTCTTCTTACTGGGCGATTGCATCAACTTAAATGCTTCTCCTGTGTTCTACTGTGCTGCTTGTATTGTCCCCACATACCGCAGCACGCGACAAGGGCTGGCAGACCATAAATGTAACCGTTTCAGAGAGAAATGCGACCAATGTGACGATCTCGCGTTATATCGATTCGATGGTGAATGACGAAACACGGAGATTTTCTAAGGTTTTTACTACATATTAACACTTTTCACATTTTCTCGTGTTACGTGGCTGCCAGTCCTCGGTTCATGCAAAATCTTAAGGTCCTCGGTCATGTCCAAGGCACCAAACCGACCAATAATTCAATAATCGATAACTAAAACTATAAATGTAGCTCTTCTTACTGGGCGATTGCATCAACTTAGATGCTTCTCCTGTGTTCTACTGTGCTGCTTGTATTGTCCCCACATACCGCAGCACGCGACAAGAGCTGGCAGACCATAAATGTAACCGTTTCAGAGAGAAATGCGACTAATGTGACGATCTCGCGTTATATCGATTCGATGGTGAATGACGAAACACGGAGATTTTCTAAGGTTTTTACTACATATTAACACTTTTCACATTTTCTCGTGTTACGTGGCTGCCAGTCCTCGGTTCATGCAAAATCTTAAGGTCCTCGGTCATGTCCAAGGCACCAAACCGACCAATAATTCAATAATCGATAACTAAAACTATAAATGTAGCTCTTCTTACTGGGCGATTGCATCAACCTAGATGCTTCTCCTGTGTTCTACTGTGCTGCTTGTATTGTCCCCACATACCGCAGCACGCGACAAGGGCTGGCAGACCATAAATGTAACCGTTTCAGAGAGAAATGCGACCAATGTGACGATCTCGCGTTATATCGATTCGATGGTGAATGACGAAACACGGAGATTTTCTAAGGTTTTTACTACATATTAACACTTTTCACATTTTCTCGTGTTACGTGGCTGCCAGTCCTCGGTTCATGCAAAATCTTAAGGTCCTCGGTCATGTCCAAGGCACCAAACCGACCAATAATTTAATAATCGATAACTAAAACTATAAATGTAGCTCTTCTTACTGGGCGATTGCATCAACTTAGATGCTTCTCCTGTGTTCTACTATGCCGCTTGTATTGTCCCCACATACCGCAGCACGCGACAAGGGCTGGCAGACCATAAATGTAACCGTTTCAGAGAGAAATGCGACCAATGTGACGATCTCGCGTTATATCGATTCGATGGTGAATGACGAAACACGGAGATTTTCTAAGGTTTTTACTACATATTAACACTTTTCACATTTTCTCGTGTTACGTGGCTGCCAGTCCTCGGTTCATGCAAAATCTTAAGGTCCTCGGTCATGTCCAAGGCACCAAACCGACCAATAATTCAATAATCGATAACTAAAACTATAAATGTAGCTCTTCTTACTGGGCGATTGCATCAACTTAGATGCTTCTCCTGTGTTCTACTGTGCTGCTTGTATTGTCCCCACATACCGCAGCACGCGACAAGGGCTGGCAGACCATAAATGTAACCGTTTCAGAGAGAAATGCGACCAATGTGACGATCTCGCGTTATATCGATTCGATGGTGAATGACGAAACACGGAGATTTTCTAAGGTTTTTACTACATATTAACACTTTTCACATTTTCTCGTGTTACGTGGCTGCCAGTCCTCGGTTCATGCAAAATCTTAAGGTCCTCGGTCATGTCCAAGGCACCAAACCGACCAATAATTTAATAATCGATAACTAAAACTATAAATGTAGCTCTTCTTACTGGGCGATTGCATGAACTTAGATGGTTCTCCTGTGTTCTACTGTGCTGCTTGTATTGTCCCCACATACCGCAGCACGCGACAAGGGCTGGCAGACCATAAATGTAACCGTTTCAGAGAGAAATGCGACCAATGTGACGATCTCGCGTTATATCGATTCGATGGTGAATGACGAAACACGGAGATTTTCTAAGGTTTTTACTACATATTAACACTTTTCACATTTTCTCGTGTTACGTGGCTGCCAGTCCTCGGTTCATGCAAAATCTTAAGGCCCTCGGTCATGTCCAAGGCACCAAACCGACCAATAATTCAATAATCGATAACTAAAACTATAAATGTAGCTCTTCTTACTGGGCGATTGCATCAACTTAGATGCTTCTCCTGTGTTCTACTGTGCTGCTTGTATTGTCCCCACATACCGCAGCACGCGACAAGGGCTGGCAGACCATAAATGTAACCGTTTCAGAGAGAAATGCGACCAATGTGACGATCTCGCGTTATATCGATTCGATGGTGAATGACGAAACACGGAGATTTTCTAATGTTTTTACTACATATTAACACTTTTCACATTTTCTCGTGTTACGTGGCTGCAAGTCCTCGGTTCATGCAAAATCTTAAGGTCCTCGGTCATGTCCAAGGCACCAAACCGACCAATAATTCAATAATCGATAACTAAAACTATAAATGTAGCTCTTCTTACTGGGCGATTGCATCAACTTAGATGCTTCTCCTGTGTTCTACTGTGCTGCTTGTATTGTCCCCACATACCGCAGCACGCGACAAGGGCTGGCAGACCATAAATGTAACCGTTTCAGAGAGAAATGCGACTAATGTGACGATCTCGCGTTATATCGATTCGATGGTGAATGACGAAACACGGAGATTTTCTAAGGTTTTTACTACATATTAACACTTTTCACATTTTCTCGTGTTACGTGGCTGCCAGTCCTCGGTTCATGCAAAATCTTAAGGTCCTCTGTCATGTCCAAGGCACCAAACCGACCAATAATTCAATAATCGATAACTAAAACTATAAATGTAGCTCTTCTTACTGGGCGATTGCATCAACTTAGATGCTTCTCCTGTGTTCTACTGTGCTGCTTGTATTGTCCCCACATACCGCAGCACGCGACAAGGGCTGGCAGACCATAAATGTAACCGTTTCAGAGAGAAATGCGACCAATGTGACGATCTCGCGTTATATCGATTTGGTGGTGAATGACGAAACACGGAGATTTTCTAAGGTTTTTACTACATATTAACACTTTTCACATTTTCTCGTGTTACGTGGCTGCCAGTCCTCGGTTCATGCAAAATCTTAAGGTCCTCGGTCATGTCCAAGGCACCAAACCGACCAATAATTCAATAATCGATAACTAAAACTATAAATGTAGCTCTTCTTACTGGGCGATTGCATCAACTTAGATGCTTCTCCTGTGTTCTACTGTGCTGCTCGTATTGTCCCCACATACCGCAGCACGCGACAAGGGCTGGCAGACCATAAATGTAACCGTTTCAGAGAGAAATGCGACCAATGTGACGATCTCGCGTTATATCGATTCGATGATGAATGACGAAACACGGAGATTTTCTAAGGTTTTTACAACATATTAACACTTTTCACATTTTCTCGTGTTACGTGGCTGCCAGTCCTCGGTTCATGCAAAATCTTAAGGTCCTCGGTCATGTCCAAGGCACCAAACCGACCAATAATTCAATAATCGATAACTAAAACTATAAATGTAGCTCTTCTTACTGGGCGATTGCATCAACTTAGATGCTTCTCCTGTGTTCTACTGTGCTGCTTGTATTGTCCCCACATACCGCAGCACGCGATAAGGGCTGGCAGACCATAAATGTAACCGTTTCAGAGAGAAATGCGACCAATGTGACGATCTCGCGTTATATCGATTCGATGGTGAATGACGAAACACGGAGATTTTCTAAGGTTTTTACTACATATTAACACTTTTCACATTTTCTCGTGTTACGTGGCTGCCAGTCCTCGGTTCATGCAAAATCTTAAGGTCCTCGGTCATGTCCAAGGCACCAAACCGACCAATAATTCAATAATCGATAACTAAAACTATAAATGTAGCTCTTCTTACTGGGCGATTGCATCAACTTAGATGCTTCTCCCGTGTTCTACTGTGCTGCTTGTATTGTCCCCACATACCGCAGCACGCGACAAGGGCTGGCAGACCATAAATGTAACCGTTTCAGAGAGAAATGCGACCAATGTGACGATCTCGCGTTATATCGATTCGATGGTGAATGACGAAACACGGAGATTTTCTAAGGTTTTTACTACATATTAACACTTTTCACATTTTCTCGTGTTACGTGGCTGCCAGTCCTCGGTTCATGCAAAATCTTAAGGTCCTCGGTCATGTCCAAGGCACCAAACCGACCAATAATTCAATAATCGATAACTAAAACTATAAATGTAGCTCTTCTTACTGGGCGATTGCATCAACTTAGATGCTTCTCCCGTGTTCTACTGTGCTGCTTGTATTGTCCCCACATACCGCAGCACGCGACAAGGGCTGGCAGACCATAAATGTAACCGTTTCAGAGAGAAATGCGACCAATGTGACGATCTCGCGTTATATCGATTCGATGGTGAATGACGAAACACGGAGATTTTCTAAGGTTTTTACTACATATTAACACTTTTCACATTTTCTCGTGTTACGTGGCTGCCAGTCCTCGGTTCATGCAAAATCTTAAGGTCCTCGGTCATGTCCAAGGCACCAAACCGACCAATAATTTAATAATCGGTAACTAAAACTATAAATGTAGCTCTTCTTACTGGGCGATTGCATCAACTTAGATGCTTCTCCTGTGTTCTACTGTGCTGCTTGTATTGTCCCCACATACCGCAGCACGCGACAAGGGCTGGCAGACCATAAATGTAACCGTTTCAGAGAGAAATGCGACCAATGTGACGATCTCGCGTTATATCGATTCGATGGTGAATGACGAAACACGGAGATTTTCTAAGGTTTTTACTACATATTAACACTTTTCACATTTTCTCGTGTTACGTGGCTGCCAGTCCTCAGTTCATGCAAAATCTTAAGGCCCTCGGTCATGTCCAAGGCACCAAACCGACCAATAATTCAATAATCGATAACTAAAACTATAAATGTAGCTCTTCTTACTGGGCGATTGCATCAACTTAAATGCTTCTCCTGTGTTCTACTGTGCTGCTTGTATTGTCCCCACATACCGCAGCACGCGACAAGGGCTGGCAGACCATAAATGTAACCGTTTCAGAGAGAAATGCGACCAATGTGACGATCTCGCGTTATATCGATTCGATGGTGAATGACGAAACACGGAGATTTTCTAAGGTTTTTACTACATATTAACACTTTTCACATTTTCTCGTGTTACGTGGCTGCCAGTCCTCGGTTCATGCAAAATCTTAAGGTCCTCGGTCATGTCCAAGGCACCAAACCGACCAATAATTCAATAATCGATAACTAAAACTATAAATGTAGCTCTTCTTACTGGGCGATTGCATCAACTTAGATGCTTCTCCTGTGTTCTACTGTGCCGCTTGTATTGTCCCCACATACCGCAGCACGCGACAAGGGCTGGCAGACCATAAATGTAACCGTTTCAGAGAGAAATGCGACCAATGTGACGATCTCGCGTTATATCGATTCGATGGTGAATGACGAAACACGGAGATTTTCTAAGGTATTTACTACATATTAACACTTTTCACATTTTCTCGTGTTACGTGGCTGCCAGTCCTCGGTTCATGCAAAATCTTAAGGTCCTCGGTCATGTCCAAGGCACCAAACCGACCAATAATTCAATAATCGATAACTAAAACTATAAATGTAGCTCTTCTTACTGGGCGATTGCATCAACTTAGATGCTTCTCCTGTGTTCTACTGTGCTGCTTGTATTGTCCCCACATACCGCAGCACGCGATAAGGGCTGGCAGACCATAAATGTAACCGTTTCAGAGAGAAATGCGACCAATGTGACGATCTCGCGTTATATCGATTCGATGGTGAATGACGAAACACGGAGATTTTCTAAGGTTTTTACTACATATTAACACTTTTCACATTTTCTCGTGTTACGTGGCTGCCAGTCCTCGGTTCATGCAAAATCTTAAGGTCCTCGGTCATGTCCAAGGCACCAAACCGACCAATAATTCAATAATCGATAACTAAAACTATAAATGTAGCTCTTCTTACTGGGCGATTGCATCAACTTAGATGCTTCTCCCGTGTTCTACTGTGCTGCTTGTATTGTCCCCACATACCGCAGCACGCGACAAGGGCTGGCAGACCATAAATGTAACCGTTTCAGAGAGAAATGCGACCAATGTGACGATCTCGCGTTATATCGATTCGATGGTGAATGACGAAACACGGAGATTTTCTAAGGTTTTTACTACATATTAACACTTTTCACATTTTCTCGTGTTACGTGGCTGCCAGTCCTCGGTTCATGCAAAATCTTAAGGTCCTCGGTCATGTCCAAGGCACCAAACCGACCAATAATTCAATAATCGATAACTAAAACTATAAATGTAGCTCTTCTTACTGGGCGATTGCATCAACTTAGATGCTTCTCCCGTGTTCTACTGTGCTGCTTGTATTGTCCCCACATACCGCAGCACGCGACAAGGGCTGGCAGACCATAAATGTAACCGTTTCAGAGAGAAATGCGACCAATGTGACGATCTCGCGTTATATCGATTCGATGGTGAATGACGAAACACGGAGATTTTCTAAGGTTTTTACTACATATTAACACTTTTCACATTTTCTCGTGTTACGTGGCTGCCAGTCCTCGGTTCATGCAAAATCTTAAGGTCCTCGGTCATGTCCAAGGCACCAAACCGACCAATAATTTAATAATCGGTAACTAAAACTATAAATGTAGCTCTTCTTACTGGGCGATTGCATCAACTTAGATGCTTCTCCTGTGTTCTACTGTGCTGCTTGTATTGTCCCCACATACCGCAGCACGCGACAAGGGCTGGCAGACCATAAATGTAACCGTTTCAGAGAGAAATGCGACCAATGTGACGATCTCGCGTTATATCGATTCGATGGTGAATGACGAAACACGGAGATTTTCTAAGGTTTTTACTACATATTAACACTTTTCACATTTTCTCGTGTTACGTGGCTGCCAGTCCTCAGTTCATGCAAAATCTTAAGGCCCTCGGTCATGTCCAAGGCACCAAACCGACCAATAATTCAATAATCGATAACTAAAACTATAAATGTAGCTCTTCTTACTGGGCGATTGCATCAACTTAAATGCTTCTCCTGTGTTCTACTGTGCTGCTTGTATTGTCCCCACATACCGCAGCACGCGACAAGGGCTGGCAGACCATAAATGTAACCGTTTCAGAGAGAAATGCGACCAATGTGACGATCTCGCGTTATATCGATTCGATGGTGAATGACGAAACACGGAGATTTTCTAAGGTTTTTACTACATATTAACACTTTTCACATTTTCTCGTGTTACGTGGCTGCCAGTCCTCGGTTCATGCAAAATCTTAAGGTCCTCGGTCATGTCCAAGGCACCAAACCGACCAATAATTCAATAATCGATAACTAAAACTATAAATGTAGCTCTTCTTACTGGGCGATTGCATCAACTTAGATGCTTCTCCTGTGTTCTACTGTGCCGCTTGTATTGTCCCCACATACCGCAGCACGCGACAAGGGCTGGCAGACCATAAATGTAACCGTTTCAGAGAGAAATGCGACCAATGTGACGATCTCGCGTTATATCGATTCGATGGTGAATGACGAAACACGGAGATTTTCTAAGGTATTTACTACATATTAACACTTTTCACATTTTCTCGTGTTACGTGGCTGCCAGTCCTCGGTTCATGCAAAATCTTAAGGTCCTCGGTCATGTCCAAGGCACCAAACCGACCAATAATTCAATAATCGATAACTAAAACTATAAATGTAGCTCTTCTTACTGGGCGATTGCATCAACTTAGATGCTTCTCCTGTGTTCTACTGTGCTGCTTGTATTGTCCCCACATACCGCAGCACGCGACAAGGGCTGGCAGACCATAAATGTAACCGTTTCAGAGAGAAATGCGACTAATGTGACGATCTCGCGTTATATCGATTCGATGGTGAATGACGAAACACGGAGATTTTCTAAGGTTTTTACTACATATTAACACTTTTCACATTTTCTCGTGTTACGTGGCTGCCAGTCCTCGGTTCATGCAAAATCTTAAGGTCCTCTGTCATGTCCAAGGCACCAAACCGACCAATAATTCAATAATCGATAACTAAAACTATAAATGTAGCTCTTCTTACTGGGCGATTGCATCAACTTAGATGCTTCTCCTGTGTTCTACTGTGCTGCTTGTATTGTCCCCACATACCGCAGCACGCGACAAGGGCTGGCAGACCATAAATGTAACCGTTTCAGAGAGAAATGCGACCAATGTGACGATCTCGCGTTATATCGATTTGGTGGTGAATGACGAAACACGGAGATTTTCTAAGGTTTTTACTACATATTAACACTTTTCACATTTTCTCGTGTTACGTGGCTGCCAGTCCTCGGTTCATGCAAAATCTTAAGGTCCTCGGTCATGTCCAAGGCACCAAACCGACCAATAATTCAATAATCGATAACTAAAACTATAAATGTAGCTCTTCTTACTGGGCGATTGCATCAACTTAGATGCTTCTCCTGTGTTCTACTGTGCTGCTCGTATTGTCCCCACATACCGCAGCACGCGACAAGGGCTGGCAGACCATAAATGTAACCGTTTCAGAGAGAAATGCGACCAATGTGACGATCTCGCGTTATATCGATTCGATGATGAATGACGAAACACGGAGATTTTCTAAGGTTTTTACAACATATTAACACTTTTCACATTTTCTCGTGTTACGTGGCTGCCAGTCCTCGGTTCATGCAAAATCTTAAGGTCCTCGGTCATGTCCAAGGCACCAAACCGACCAATAATTCAATAATCGATAACTAAAACTATAAATGTAGCTCTTCTTACTGGGCGATTGCATCAACTTAGATGCTTCTCCTGTGTTCTACTGTGCTGCTTGTATTGTCCCCACATACCGCAGCACGCGATAAGGGCTGGCAGACCATAAATGTAACCGTTTCAGAGAGAAATGCGACCAATGTGACGATCTCGCGTTATATCGATTCGATGGTGAATGACGAAACACGGAGATTTTCTAAGGTTTTTACTACATATTAACACTTTTCACATTTTCTCGTGTTACGTGGCTGCCAGTCCTCGGTTCATGCAAAATCTTAAGGTCCTCGGTCATGTCCAAGGCACCAAACCGACCAATAATTCAATAATCGATAACTAAAACTATAAATGTAGCTCTTCTTACTGGGCGATTGCATCAACTTAGATGCTTCTCCCGTGTTCTACTGTGCTGCTTGTATTGTCCCCACATACCGCAGCACGCGACAAGGGCTGGCAGACCATAAATGTAACCGTTTCAGAGAGAAATGCGACCAATGTGACGATCTCGCGTTATATCGATTCGATGGTGAATGACGAAACACGGAGATTTTCTAAGGTTTTTACTACATATTAACACTTTTCACATTTTCTCGTGTTACGTGGCTGCCAGTCCTCGGTTCATGCAAAATCTTAAGGTCCTCGGTCATGTCCAAGGCACCAAACCGACCAATAATTTAATAATCGGTAACTAAAACTATAAATGTAGCTCTTCTTACTGGGCGATTGCATCAACTTAGATGGTTCTCCTGTGTTCTACTGTGCTGCTTGTATTGTCCCCACATACCGCAGCACGCGACAAGGGCTGGCAGACCATAAATGTAACCGTTTCAGAGAGAAATGCGACCAATGTGACGATCTCGCGTTATATCGATTCGATGGTGAATGACGAAACACGGAGATTTTCTAAGGTTTTTACTACATATTAACACTTTTCACATTTTCTCGTGTTACGTGGCTGCCAGTCCTCGGTTCATGCAAAATCTTAAGGCCCTCGGTCATGTCCAAGGCACCAAACCGACCAATAATTCAATAATCGATAACTAAAACTATAAATGTAGCTCTTCTTACTGGGCGATTGCATCAACTTAAATGCTTCTCCTGTGTTCTACTGTGCTGCTTGTATTGTCCCCACATACCGCAGCACGCGACAAGGGCTGGCAGACCATAAATGTAACCGTTTCAGAGAGAAATGCGACCAATGTGACGATCTCGCGTTATATCGATTCGATGGTGAATGACGAAACACGGAGATTTTCTAAGGTTTTTACTACATATTAACACTTTTCACATTTTCTCGTGTTACGTGGCTGCCAGTCCTCGGTTCATGCAAAATCTTAAGGTCCTCGGTCATGTCCAAGGCACCAAACCGACCAATAATTCAATAATCGATAACTAAAACTATAAATGTAGCTCTTCTTACTGGGCGATTGCATCAACTTAGATGCTTCTCCTGTGTTCTACTGTGCCGCTTGTATTGTCCCCACATACCGCAGCACGCGACAAGGGCTGGCAGACCATAAATGTAACCGTTTCAGAGAGAAATGCGACCAATGTGACGATCTCGCGTTATATCGATTCGATGGTGAATGACGAAACACGGAGATTTTCTAAGGTATTTACTACATATTAACACTTTTCACATTTTCTCGTGTTACGTGGCTGCCAGTCCTCGGTTCATGCAAAATCTTAAGGTCCTCGGTCATGTCCAAGGCACCAAACCGACCAATAATTCAATAATCGATAACTAAAACTATAAATGTAGCTCTTCTTACTGGGCGATTGCATCAACTTAGATGCTTCTCCTGTGTTCTACTGTGCTGCTTGTATTGTCCCCACATACCGCAGCACGCGACAAGGGCTGGCAGACCATAAATGTAACCGTTTCAGAGAGAAATGCGACTAATGTGACGATCTCGCGTTATATCGATTCGATGGTGAATGACGAAACACGGAGATTTTCTAAGGTTTTTACTACATATTAACACTTTTCACATTTTCTCGTGTTACGTGGCTGCCAGTCCTCGGTTCATGCAAAATCTTAAGGTCCTCTGTCATGTCCAAGGCACCAAACCGACCAATAATTCAATAATCGATAACTAAAACTATAAATGTAGCTCTTCTTACTGGGCGATTGCATCAACTTAGATGCTTCTCCTGTGTTCTACTGTGCTGCTTGTATTGTCCCCACATACCGCAGCACGCGACAAGGGCTGGCAGACCATAAATGTAACCGTTTCAGAGAGAAATGCGACCAATGTGACGATCTCGCGTTATATCGATTTGGTGGTGAATGACGAAACACGGAGATTTTCTAAGGTTTTTACTACATATTAACACTTTTCACATTTTCTCGTGTTACGTGGCTGCCAGTCCTCGGTTCATGCAAAATCTTAAGGTCCTCGGTCATGTCCAAGGCACCAAACCGACCAATAATTCAATAATCGATAACTAAAACTATAAATGTAGCTCTTCTTACTGGGCGATTGCATCAACTTAGATGCTTCTCCTGTGTTCTACTGTGCTGCTCGTATTGTCCCCACATACCGCAGCACGCGACAAGGGCTGGCAGACCATAAATGTAACCGTTTCAGAGAGAAATGCGACCAATGTGACGATCTCGCGTTATATCGATTCGATGATGAATGACGAAACACGGAGATTTTCTAAGGTTTTTACAACATATTAACACTTTTCACATTTTCTCGTGTTACGTGGCTGCCAGTCCTCGGTTCATGCAAAATCTTAAGGTCCTCGGTCATGTCCAAGGCACCAAACCGACCAATAATTCAATAATCGTTAACTAAAACTATAAATGTAGCTCTTCTTACTGGGCGATTGCATCAACTTAGATGCTTCTCCTGTGTTCTACTGTGCTGCTTGTATTGTCCCCACATACCGCAGCACGCGATAAGGGCTGGCAGACCATAAATGTAACCGTTTCAGAGAGAAATGCGACCAATGTGACGATCTCGCGTTATATCGATTCGATGGTGAATGACGAAACACGGAGATTTTCTAAGGTTTTTACTACATATTAACACTTTTCACATTTTCTCGTGTTACGTGGCTGCCAGTCCTCGGTTCATGCAAAATCTTAAGGTCCTCGGTCATGTCCAAGGCACCAAACCGACCAATAATTCAATAATCGATAACTAAAACTATAAATGTAGCTCTTCTTACTGGGCGATTGCATCAACTTAGATGCTTCTCCCGTGTTCTACTGTGCTGCTTGTATTGTCCCCACATACCGCAGCACGCGACAAGGGCTGGCAGACCATAAATGTAACCGTTTCAGAGAGAAATGCGACCAATGTGACGATCTCGCGTTATATCGATTCGATGGTGAATGACGAAACACGGAGATTTTCTAAGGTTTTTACTACATATTAACACTTTTCACATTTTCTCGTGTTACGTGGCTGCCAGTCCTCGGTTCATGCAAAATCTTAAGGTCCTCGGTCATGTCCAAGGCACCAAACCGACCAATAATTTAATAATCGGTAACTAAAACTATAAATGTAGCTCTTCTTACTGGGCGATTGCATCAACTTAGATGGTTCTCCTGTGTTCTACTGTGCTGCTTGTATTGTCCCCACATACCGCAGCACGCGACAAGGGCTGGCAGACCATAAATGTAACCGTTTCAGAGAGAAATGCGACCAATGTGACGATCTCGCGTTATATCGATTCGATGGTGAATGACGAAACACGGAGATTTTCTAAGGTTTTTACTACATATTAACACTTTTCACATTTTCTCGTGTTACGTGGCTGCCAGTCCTCGGTTCATGCAAAATCTTAAGGCCCTCGGTCATGTCCAAGGCACCAAACCGACCAATAATTCAATAATCGATAACTAAAACTATAAATGTAGCTCTTCTTACTGGGCGATTGCATCAACTTAAATGCTTCTCCTGTGTTCTACTGTGCTGCTTGTATTGTCCCCACATACCGCAGCACGCGACAAGGGCTGGCAGACCATAAATGTAACCGTTTCAGAGAGAAATGCGACCAATGTGACGATCTCGCGTTATATCGATTCGATGGTGAATGACGAAACACGGAGATTTTCTAAGGTTTTTACTACATATTAACACTTTTCACATTTTCTCGTGTTACGTGGCTGCCAGTCCTCGGTTCATGCAAAATCTTAAGGTCCTCGGTCATGTCCAAGGCACCAAACCGACCAATAATTCAATAATCGATAACTAAAACTATAAATGTAGCTCTTCTTACTGGGCGATTGCATCAACTTAGATGCTTCTCCTGTGTTCTACTGTGCCGCTTGTATTGTCCCCACATACCGCAGCACGCGACAAGGGCTGGCAGACCATAAATGTAACCGTTTCAGAGAGAAATGCGACCAATGTGACGATCTCGCGTTATATCGATTCGATGGTGAATGACGAAACACGGAGATTTTCTAAGGTATTTACTACATATTAACACTTTTCACATTTTCTCGTGTTACGTGGCTGCCAGTCCTCGGTTCATGCAAAATCTTAAGGTCCTCGGTCATGTCCAAGGCACCAAACCGACCAATAATTCAATAATCGATAACTAAAACTATAAATGTAGCTCTTCTTACTGGGCGATTGCATCAACTTAGATGCTTCTCCTGTGTTCTACTGTGCTGCTTGTATTGTCCCCACATACCGCAGCACGCGACAAGGGCTGGCAGACCATAAATGTAACCGTTTCAGAGAGAAATGCGACTAATGTGACGATCTCGCGTTATATCGATTCGATGGTGAATGACGAAACACGGAGATTTTCTAAGGTTTTTACTACATATTAACACTTTTCACATTTTCTCGTGTTACGTGGCTGCCAGTCCTCGGTTCATGCAAAATCTTAAGGTCCTCTGTCATGTCCAAGGCACCAAACCGACCAATAATTCAATAATCGATAACTAAAACTATAAATGTAGCTCTTCTTACTGGGCGATTGCATCAACTTAGATGCTTCTCCTGTGTTCTACTGTGCTGCTTGTATTGTCCCCACATACCGCAGCACGCGACAAGGGCTGGCAGACCATAAATGTAACCGTTTCAGAGAGAAATGCGACCAATGTGACGATCTCGCGTTATATCGATTTGGTGGTGAATGACGAAACACGGAGATTTTCTAAGGTTTTTACTACATATTAACACTTTTCACATTTTCTCGTGTTACGTGGCTGCCAGTCCTCGGTTCATGCAAAATCTTAAGGTCCTCGGTCATGTCCAAGGCACCAAACCGACCAATAATTCAATAATCGATAACTAAAACTATAAATGTAGCTCTTCTTACTGGGCGATTGCATCAACTTAGATGCTTCTCCTGTGTTCTACTGTGCTGCTCGTATTGTCCCCACATACCGCAGCACGCGACAAGGGCTGGCAGACCATAAATGTAACCGTTTCAGAGAGAAATGCGACCAATGTGACGATCTCGCGTTATATCGATTCGATGATGAATGACGAAACACGGAGATTTTCTAAGGTTTTTACAACATATTAACACTTTTCACATTTTCTCGTGTTACGTGGCTGCCAGTCCTCGGTTCATGCAAAATCTTAAGGTCCTCGGTCATGTCCAAGGCACCAAACCGACCAATAATTCAATAATCGATAACTAAAACTATAAATGTAGCTCTTCTTACTGGGCGATTGCATCAACTTAGATGCTTCTCCTGTGTTCTACTGTGCTGCTTGTATTGTCCCCACATACCGCAGCACGCGATAAGGGCTGGCAGACCATAAATGTAACCGTTTCAGAGAGAAATGCGACCAATGTGACGATCTCGCGTTATATCGATTCGATGGTGAATGACGAAACACGGAGATTTTCTAAGGTTTTTACTACATATTAACACTTTTCACATTTTCTCGTGTTACGTGGCTGCCAGTCCTCGGTTCATGCAAAATCTTAAGGTCCTCGGTCATGTCCAAGGCACCAAACCGACCAATAATTCAATAATCGATAACTAAAACTATAAATGTAGCTCTTCTTACTGGGCGATTGCATCAACTTAGATGCTTCTCCCGTGTTCTACTGTGCTGCTTGTATTGTCCCCACATACCGCAGCACGCGACAAGGGCTGGCAGACCATAAATGTAACCGTTTCAGAGAGAAATGCGACCAATGTGACGATCTCGCGTTATATCGATTCGATGGTGAATGACGAAACACGGAGATTTTCTAAGGTTTTTACTACATATTAACACTTTTCACATTTTCTCGTGTTACGTGGCTGCCAGTCCTCGGTTCATGCAAAATCTTAAGGTCCTCGGTCATGTCCAAGGCACCAAACCGACCAATAATTTAATAATCGGTAACTAAAACTATAAATGTAGCTCTTCTTACTGGGCGATTGCATCAACTTAGATGGTTCTCCTGTGTTCTACTGTGCTGCTTGTATTGTCCCCACATACCGCAGCACGCGACAAGGGCTGGCAGACCATAAATGTAACCGTTTCAGAGAGAAATGCGACCAATGTGACGATCTCGCGTTATATCGATTCGATGGTGAATGACGAAACACGGAGATTTTCTAAGGTTTTTACTACATATTAACACTTTTCACATTTTCTCGTGTTACGTGGCTGCCAGTCCTCGGTTCATGCAAAATCTTAAGGCCCTCGGTCATGTCCAAGGCACCAAACCGACCAATAATTCAATAATCGATAACTAAAACTATAAATGTAGCTCTTCTTACTGGGCGATTGCATCAACTTAAATGCTTCTCCTGTGTTCTACTGTGCTGCTTGTATTGTCCCCACATACCGCAGCACGCGACAAGGGCTGGCAGACCATAAATGTAACCGTTTCAGAGAGAAATGCGACCAATGTGACGATCTCGCGTTATATCGATTCGATGGTGAATGACGAAACACGGAGATTTTCTAAGGTTTTTACTACATATTAACACTTTTCACATTTTCTCGTGTTACGTGGCTGCCAGTCCTCGGTTCATGCAAAATCTTAAGGTCCTCGGTCATGTCCAAGGCACCAAACCGACCAATAATTCAATAATCGATAACTAAAACTATAAATGTAGCTCTTCTTACTGGGCGATTGCATCAACTTAGATGCTTCTCCTGTGTTCTACTGTGCCGCTTGTATTGTCCCCACATACCGCAGCACGCGACAAGGGCTGGCAGACCATAAATGTAACCGTTTCAGAGAGAAATGCGACCAATGTGACGATCTCGCGTTATATCGATTCGATGGTGAATGACGAAACACGGAGATTTTCTAAGGTATTTACTACATATTAACACTTTTCACATTTTCTCGTGTTACGTGGCTGCCAGTCCTCGGTTCATGCAAAATCTTAAGGTCCTCGGTCATGTCCAAGGCACCAAACCGACCAATAATTCAATAATCGATAACTAAAACTATAAATGTAGCTCTTCTTACTGGGCGATTGCATCAACTTAGATGCTTCTCCTGTGTTCTACTGTGCTGCTTGTATTGTCCCCACATACCGCAGCACGCGACAAGGGCTGGCAGACCATAAATGTAACCGTTTCAGAGAGAAATGCGACTAATGTGACGATCTCGCGTTATATCGATTCGATGGTGAATGACGAAACACGGAGATTTTCTAAGGTTTTTACTACATATTAACACTTTTCACATTTTCTCGTGTTACGTGGCTGCCAGTCCTCGGTTCATGCAAAATCTTAAGGTCCTCTGTCATGTCCAAGGCACCAAACCGACCAATAATTCAATAATCGATAACTAAAACTATAAATGTAGCTCTTCTTACTGGGCGATTGCATCAACTTAGATGCTTCTCCTGTGTTCTACTGTGCTGCTTGTATTGTCCCCACATACCGCAGCACGCGACAAGGGCTGGCAGACCATAAATGTAACCGTTTCAGAGAGAAATGCGACCAATGTGACGATCTCGCGTTATATCGATTTGGTGGTGAATGACGAAACACGGAGATTTTCTAAGGTTTTTACTACATATTAACACTTTTCACATTTTCTCGTGTTACGTGGCTGCCAGTCCTCGGTTCATGCAAAATCTTAAGGTCCTCGGTCATGTCCAAGGCACCAAACCGACCAATAATTCAATAATCGATAACTAAAACTATAAATGTAGCTCTTCTTACTGGGCGATTGCATCAACTTAGATGCTTCTCCTGTGTTCTACTGTGCTGCTCGTATTGTCCCCACATACCGCAGCACGCGACAAGGGCTGGCAGACCATAAATGTAACCGTTTCAGAGAGAAATGCGACCAATGTGACGATCTCGCGTTATATCGATTCGATGATGAATGACGAAACACGGAGATTTTCTAAGGTTTTTACAACATATTAACACTTTTCACATTTTCTCGTGTTACGTGGCTGCCAGTCCTCGGTTCATGCAAAATCTTAAGGTCCTCGGTCATGTCCAAGGCACCAAACCGACCAATAATTCAATAATCGATAACTAAAACTATAAATGTAGCTCTTCTTACTGGGCGATTGCATCAACTTAGATGCTTCTCCTGTGTTCTACTGTGCTGCTTGTATTGTCCCCACATACCGCAGCACGCGATAAGGGCTGGCAGACCATAAATGTAACCGTTTCAGAGAGAAATGCGACCAATGTGACGATCTCGCGTTATATCGATTCGATGGTGAATGACGAAACACGGAGATTTTCTAAGGTTTTTACTACATATTAACACTTTTCACATTTTCTCGTGTTACGTGGCTGCCAGTCCTCGGTTCATGCAAAATCTTAAGGTCCTCGGTCATGTCCAAGGCACCAAACCGACCAATAATTCAATAATCGATAACTAAAACTATAAATGTAGCTCTTCTTACTGGGCGATTGCATCAACTTAGATGCTTCTCCCGTGTTCTACTGTGCTGCTTGTATTGTCCCCACATACCGCAGCACGCGACAAGGGCTGGCAGACCATAAATGTAACCGTTTCAGAGAGAAATGCGACCAATGTGACGATCTCGCGTTATATCGATTCGATGGTGAATGACGAAACACGGAGATTTTCTAAGGTTTTTACTACATATTAACACTTTTCACATTTTCTCGTGTTACGTGGCTGCCAGTCCTCGGTTCATGCAAAATCTTAAGGTCCTCGGTCATGTCCAAGGCACCAAACCGACCAATAATTTAATAATCGGTAACTAAAACTATAAATGTAGCTCTTCTTACTGGGCGATTGCATCAACTTAGATGGTTCTCCTGTGTTCTACTGTGCTGCTTGTATTGTCCCCACATACCGCAGCACGCGACAAGGGCTGGCAGACCATAAATGTAACCGTTTCAGAGAGAAATGCGACCAATGTGACGATCTCGCGTTATATCGATTCGATGGTGAATGACGAAACACGGAGATTTTCTAAGGTTTTTACTACATATTAACACTTTTCACATTTTCTCGTGTTACGTGGCTGCCAGTCCTCGGTTCATGCAAAATCTTAAGGCCCTCGGTCATGTCCAAGGCACCAAACCGACCAATAATTCAATAATCGATAACTAAAACTATAAATGTAGCTCTTCTTACTGGGCGATTGCATCAACTTAAATGCTTCTCCTGTGTTCTACTGTGCTGCTTGTATTGTCCCCACATACCGCAGCACGCGACAAGGGCTGGCAGACCATAAATGTAACCGTTTCAGAGAGAAATGCGACCAATGTGACGATCTCGCGTTATATCGATTCGATGGTGAATGACGAAACACGGAGATTTTCTAAGGTTTTTACTACATATTAACACTTTTCACATTTTCTCGTGTTACGTGACTGCCAGTCCTCGGTTCATGCAAAATCTTAAGGTCCTCGGTCATGTCCAAGGCACCAAACCGACCAATAATTCAATAATCGATAACTAAAACTATAAATGTAGCTCTTCTTACTGGGCGATTGCATCAACTTAGATGCTTCTCCTGTGTTCTACTGTGCCGCTTGTATTGTCCCCACATACCGCAGCACGCGACAAGGGCTGGCAGACCATAAATGTAACCGTTTCAGAGAGAAATGCGACCAATGTGACGATCTCGCGTTATATCGATTCGATGGTGAATGACGAAACACGGAGATTTTCTAAGGTATTTACTACATATTAACACTTTTCACATTTTCTCGTGTTACGTGGCTGCCAGTCCTCGGTTCATGCAAAATCTTAAGGTCCTCGGTCATGTCCAAGGCACCAAACCGACCAATAATTCAATAATCGATAACTAAAACTATAAATGTAGCTCTTCTTACTGGGCGATTGCATCAACTTAGATGCTTCTCCTGTGTTCTACTGTGCTGCTTGTATTGTCCCCACATACCGCAGCACGCGACAAGGGCTGGCAGACCATAAATGTAACCGTTTCAGAGAGAAATGCGACCAATGTGACGATCTCGCGTTATATCGATTCGATGGTGAATGACGAAACACGGAGATTTTCTAAGGTTTTTACTACATATTAACACTTTTCACATTTTCTCGTGTTACGTGGCTGCCAGTCCTCGGTTCATGCAAAATCTTAAGGTCCTCGGTCATGTCCAAGGCACCAAACCGACCAATAATTCAATAATCGATAACTAAAACTATAAATGTAGCTCTTCTTACTGGGCGATTGCATCAACTTAGATGCTTCTCCTGTGTTCTACTGTGCTGCTTGTATTGTCCCCACATACCGCAGCACGCGACAAGGGCTGGCAGACCATAAATGTAACCGTTTCAGAGAGAAATGCGACCAATGTGACGATCTCGCGTTATATCGATTTGGTGGTGAATGACGAAACACGGAGATTTTCTAAGGTTTTTACTACATATTAACACTTTTCACATTTTCTCGTGTTACGTGGCTGCCAGTCCTCGGTTCATGCAAAATCTTAAGGTCCTCGGTCATGTCCAAGGCACCAAACCGACCAATAATTCAATAATCGATAACTAAAACTATAAATGTAGCTCTTCTTACTGGGCGATTGCATCAACTTAGATGCTTCTCCTGTGTTCTACTGTGCTGCTCGTATTGTCCCCACATACCGCAGCACGCGACAAGGGCTGGCAGACCATAAATGTAACCGTTTCAGAGAGAAATGCGACCAATGTGACGATCTCGCGTTATATCGATTCGATGATGAATGACGAAACACGGAGATTTTCTAAGGTTTTTACAACATATTAACACTTTTCACATTTTCTCGTGTTACGTGGCTGCCAGTCCTCGGTTCATGCAAAATCTTAAGGTCCTCTGTCATGTCCAAGGCACCAAACCGACCAATAATTCAATAATCGATAACTAAAACTATAAATGTAGCTCTTCTTACTGGGCGATTGCATCAACTTAGATGCTTCTCCTGTGTTCTACTGTGCTGCTTGTATTGTCCCCACATACCGCAGCACGCGACAAGGGCTGGCAGACCATAAATGTAACCGTTTCAGAGAGAAATGCGACCAATGTGACGATCTCGCGTTATATCGATTCGATGGTGAATGACGAAACACGGAGATTTTCTAAGGTTTTTACTACATATTAACACTTTTCACATTTTCTCGTGTTACGTGGCTGCCAGTCCTCGGTTCATGCAAAATCTTAAGGTCCTCGGTCATGTCCAAGGCACCAAACCGACCAATAATTCAATAATCGATAACTAAAACTATAAATGTAGCTCTTCTTACTGGGCGATTGCATCAACTTAGATGCTTCTCCCGTGTTCTACTGTGCTGCTTGTATTGTCCCCACATACCGCAGCACGCGACAAGGGCTGGCAGACCATAAATGTAACCGTTTCAGAGAGAAATGCGACCAATGTGACGATCTCGCGTTATATCGATTAGATGGTGAATGACGAAACACGGAGATTTTCTAAGGTTTTTACTACATATTAACACTTTTCACATTTTCTCGTGTTACGTGGCTGCCAGTCCTCGGTTCATGCAAAATCTTAAGGTCCTCGGTCATGTCCAAGGCACCAAACCGACCAATAATTCAATAATCGATAACTAAAACTATAAATGTAGCTCTTCTTACTGGGCGATTGCATCAACTTAAATGCTTCTCCTGTGTTCTACTGTGCTGCTTGTATTGTCCCCACATACCGCAGCACGCGACAAGGGCTGGCAGACCATAAATGTAACCGTTTCAGAGAGAAATGCGACCAATGTGACGATCTCGCGTTATATCGATTCGATGGTGAATGACGAAACACGGAGATTTTCTAAGGTTTTTACTACATATTAACACTTTTCACATTTTCTCGTGTTACGTGGCTGCCAGTCCTCGGTTCATGCAAAATCTTAAGGTCCTCGGTCATGTCCAAGGCACCAAACCGACCAATAATTCAATAATCGATAACTAAAACTATAAATGTAGCTCTTCTTACTGGGCGATTGCATCAACTTAGATGCTTCTCCTGTGTTCTACTGTGCCGCTTGTATTGTCCCTACATACCGCAGCACGCGACAAGGGCTGGCAGACCATAAATGTAACCGTTTCAGAGAGAAATGCGACCAATGTGACGATCTCGCTTTATATCGATTCGATGGTGAATGACGAAACACGGAGATTTTCTAAGGTTTTTACTACATATTAACACTTTTCACATTTTCTCGTGTTACGTGGCTGCCAGTCCTCGGTTCATGCAAAATCTTAAGGTCCTCGGTCATGTCCAAGGCACCAAACCGACCAATAATTCAATAATCGATAACTAAAACTATAAATGTAGCTCTTCTTACTGGGCGATTGCATCAACTTAGATGCTTCTCCTGTGTTCTACTGTGCCGCTTGTATTGTCCCCACATACCGCAGCACGCGACAAGGGCTGGCAGACCATAAATGTAACCGTTTCAGAGAGAAATGCGACCAATGTGACGATCTCGCGTTATATCGATTCGATGGTGAATGACGAAACACGGAGATTTTCTAAGGTTTTTACTACATATTAACACTTTTCACATTTTCTCGTGTTACGTGGCTGCCAGTCCTCGGTTCATGCAAAATCTTAAGGTCCTCGGTCATGTCCAAGGCACCAAACCGACCAATAATTCAATAATCGATAACTAAAACTATAAATGTAGCTCTTCTTACTGGGCGATTGCATCAACTTAGATGCTTCTCCTGTGTTCTACTGTGCTGCTTGTATTGTCCCCACATACCGCAGCACGCGACAAGGGCTGGCAGACCATAAATGTAACCGTTTCAGAGAGAAATGCGACCAATGTGACGATCTCGCGTTATATCGATTCGATGGTGAATGACGAAACACGGAGATTTTCTAAGGTTTTTACTAAATATTAACACTTTTCACATTTTCTCGTGTTACGTGGCTGCCAGTCCTCGGTTCATGCAAATTCTTAAGGTCCCCGGTCATGTCCAAGGCACCAAACCGACCAATAATTCAATAATCGATAACTAAAACTATAAATGTAGCTCTTCTTACTGGGCGATTGCATCAACTTAGATGCTTCTCCTGTGTTCTACTGTGCTGCTTGTATTGTCCCCACATACCGCAGCACGCGACAAGGGCTGGCAGACCATAAATGTAACCGTTTCAGAGAGAAATGCGACCAATGTGACGATCTCGCGTTATATCGATTCGATGGTGAATGACGAAACACGGAGATTTTCTAAGGTTTTTACTACATATTAACACTTTTCACATTTCTCGTGTTACGTGGCTGCCAGTCCTCGGTTCATGCAAAATCTTAAGGTCCTCTGTCATGTCCAAGGCACCAAACCGACCAATAATTCAATAATCGATAACTAAAACTATGAATGTAGCTCTTCTTACTGGGCGATTGCATCAACTTAGATGCTTCTCCTGTGTTCTACTGTGCTGCTTGTATTGTCCCCACATACCGCAGCACGCGACAAGGGCTGGCAGACCATAAATGTAACCGTTTCAGAGAGAAATGCGACCAATGTGACGATCTCGCGTTATATCGATTCGATGGTGAATGACGAAACACGGAGATTTTCTAAGGTTTTTACAACATATTAACACTTTTCACATTTTCTCGTGTTACGTGGCTGCCAGTCCTCGGTTCATGCAAAATCTTAAGGTCCTCGGTCATGTCCAAGGCACCAAACCGACCAATAATTTAATAATCGATAACTAAAACTATAAATGTAGCTCTTCTTACTGGGCCATTGCATCAACTTAGATGCTTCTCCTGTGTTCTACTGTGCTGCTTGTATTGTCCCCACATACCGCAGCACGCGACAAGGGCTGGCAGACCATAAATGTAACCGTTTCAGAGAGAAATGCGACCAATGTGACGATCTCGCGTTATATCGATTCGATGGTGAATGACGAAACACGGAGATTTTCTAAGGTTTTTACAACATATTAACACTTTTCACATTTTCTCGTGTTACGGGGCTGCCAGTCCTCGGTTCATGCAAAATCTTAAGGTCCTCGGTCATGTCCAAGGCACCAAACTGACCAATAATTCAATAATCGATAACTAAAACTATAATTGTAGCTCTTCTTACTGGGCGATTGCATCAACTTAGATGCTTCTCCTGTGTTCTACTGTGCTGCTTGTATTGTCCCCACATACCGCAGCACGCGATAAGGGCTGGCAGACCATAAATGTAACCGTTTCAGAGAGAAATGCGACCAATGTGACGATCTCGCGTTATATCGATTCGATGGTGAATGACGAAACACGGAGATTTTCTAAGGTTTTTACTACATATTAACACTTTTCACATTTTCTCGTGTTACGTGGCTGCCAATCCTCGGTTCATGCAAAATCTTAAGGTCCTCGGTCATGTCCAAGGCACCAAACCGACCAATAATTCAATAATCGATAACTAAAACTATAAATGTAGCTCTTCTTACTGGGCGATTGCATCAACTTAGATGCTTCTCCTGTGTTCTACTGTGCTGCTTGTATTGTCCCCACATACCGCAGCACGCGACAAGGGCCTGCAGACCATAAATGTAACCGTTTCAGAGAGAAATGCGACCAATGTGACGATCTCGCGTTATATCGATTCGATGGTGAATGACGAAACACGGAGATTTTCTAAGGTTTTTACAACATATTAACACTTTTCACATTTTCTCGTGTTACGTGGCTGCCAGTCCTCGGTTCATGCAAAATCTTAAGGTCCTCGGTCATGTCCAAGGCACCAAACCGACCAATAATTTAATAATCGATAACTAAAACTATAAATGTAGCTCTTCTTACTGGGCGATTGCATCAACTTAGATGCTTCTCCTATGTTCTACTGTGCTGCTTGTATTGTCCCCACATATCGCAGCACGCGACAAGGGCTGGCAGACCATAAATGTAACCGTTTCAGAGAGAAATGCGACCAATGTGACGATCTCGCGTTATATCGATTCGATGGTGAATGACGAAACACGGAGATTTTCTAAGGTTTTTACTACATATTAACACTTTTCACATTTTCTCGTGTTACGTGACTGCCAGTCCTCGGTTCATGCAAAATCTTAAGGTCCTCGGTCATGTCCAAGGCACCAAACTGACCAATAATTCAATAATCGATAACTAAAACTATAAATGTAGCTCTTCTTACTGGGCGATTGCATCAACTTAGATGCTTCTCCTGTGTTCTACTGTGCTGCTTGTATTGTCCCCACATACCGCAGCACGCGACAAGGGCTGGCAGACCATAAATGTAACCGTTTCAGAGAGAAATGCGACCAATGTGACGATCTCGCATTATATCGATTCGATGGTGAATGATGAAACACGGAGATTTTCTAAGGTTTTTACTACATATTAACACTTTTCACATTTTCTCGTGTTACGTGGCTGCCAGTCCTCGGTTCATGCAAAATCTTAAGGTCCTCGGTCATGTCCAAGGCACCAAACCGGCTAATAATTTAATAATCGATAACTAAAACTATAAATGTAGCTCTTCTTACTGGGCGATTGCATCAACTTAGATGCTTCTCCTGTGTTCTACTGTGCTGCTTGTATTGTCCCCACATACCGCAGCACGCGACAAGGGCTGGCAGACCATAAATGTAACCGTTTCAGAGAGAAATGCGACCAATGTGACGATCTCGCGTTATATCGATTCGATGGTGAATGACGAAACACGGAGATTTTCTAAGGTTTTTACAACATATTAACACTTTTCACATTTTCTCGTGTTACGTGGCTGCCAGTCCTCGGTTCATGCAAAATCTTAAGGTCCTCGGTCATGTCCAAGGCACCAAACCGACCAATAATTTAATAATCGATAACTAAAACTATAAATGTAGCTCTTCTTACTGGGCGATTGCATCAACTTAGATGCTTCTCCTGTGTTCTACTGTGCTGCTTGTATTGTCCCCACATACCGCAGCACGCGACAAGGGCTGGCAGACCATAAATGTAACCGTTTCAGAGAGAAATGCGACCAATGTGACGATCTCGCGTTATATCGATTTGGTGGTGAATGACGAAACACGGAGATTTTCTAAGGTTTTTACTACATATTAACACTTTTCACATTTTCTCGTGTTACGTGGCTGCCAGTCCTCGGTTCATGCAAAATCTTAAGGTCCTCGGTCATGTCCAAGGCACCAAACCGACCAATAATTCAATAATCGATAACTAAAACTATAAATGTAGCTCTTCTTACTGGGCGATTGCATCAACTTAGATGCTTCTCCTGTGTTCTACTGTGCTGCTCGTATTGTCCCCACATACCGCAGCACGCGACAAGGGCTGGCAGACCATAAATGTAACCGTTTCAGAGAGAAATGCGACCAATGTGACGATCTCGCGTTATATCGATTCGATGATGAATGACGAAACACGGAGATTTTCTAAGGTTTTTACAACATATTAACACTTTTCACATTTTCTCGTGTTACGTGGCTGCCAGTCCTCGGTTCATGCAAAATCTTAAGGTCCTCGGTCATGTCCAAGGCACCAAACCGACCAATAATTCAATAATCGATAACTAAAACTATAATTGTAGCTCTTCTTACTGGGCGATTGCATCAACTTAGATGCTTCTCCTGTGTTCTACTGTGCTGCTTGTATTGTCCCCACATACCGCAGCACGCGATAAGGGCTGGCAGACCATAAATGTAACCGTTTCAGAGAGAAATGCGACCAATGTGACGATCTCGCGTTATATCGATTCGATGGTGAATGACGAAACACGGAGATTTTCTAAGGTTTTTACTACATATTAACACTTTTCACATTTTCTCGTGTTACGTGGCTGCCAGTCCTCGGTTCGTGCAAAATCTTAAGGTCCTCGGTCATGTCCAAGGCACCAAACCGACCAATAATTCAATAATCGATAACTAAAACTATAAATGTAGCTCTTCTTACTGGGCGATTGCATCAACTTAGATGCTTCTCCCGTGTTCTACTGTGCTGCTTGTATTGTCCCCACATACCGCAGCACGCGACAAGGGCTGGCAGACCATAAATGTAACCGTTTCAGAGAGAAATGCGACCAATGTGACGATCTCGCGTTATATCGATTCGATGGTGAATGACGAAACACGGAGATTTTCTAAGGTTTTTACTACATATTAACACTTTTCACATTTTCTCGTGTTACGTGGCTGCCAGTCCTCGGTTCATGCAAAATCTTAAGGCCCTCGGTCATGTCCAAGGCACCAAACCGACCAATAATTCAATAATCGATAACTAAAACTATAAATGTAGCTCTTCTTACTGGGCGATTGCATCAACTTAAATGCTTCTCCTGTGTTCTACTGTGCTGCTTGTATTGTCCCCACATACCGCAGCACGCGACAAGGGCTGGCAGACCATAAATGTAACCGTTTCAGAGAGAAATGCGACCAATGTGACGATCTCGCGTTATATCGATTCGATGGTGAATGACGAAACACGGAGATTTTCTAAGGTTTTTACTACATATTAACACTTTTCACATTTTCTCGTGTTACGTGGCTGCCAGTCCTCGGTTCATGCAAAATCTTAAGGTCCTCGGTCATGTCCAAGGCACCAAACCGACCAATAATTCAATAATCGATAACTAAAACTATAAATGTAGCTCTTCTTACTGGGCGATTGCATCAACTTAGATGCTTCTCCTGTGTTCTACTGTGCCGCTTGTATTGTCCCTACATACCGCAGCACGCGACAAGGGCTGGCAGACCATAAATGTAACCGTTTCAGAGAGAAATGCGACCAATGTGACGATCTCGCTTTATATCGATTCGATGGTGAATGACGACACACGGAGATTTTCTAAGGTTTTTACTACATATTAACACTTTTCACATTTTCTCGTGTTACGTGGCTGCCAGTCCTCGGTTCATGCAAAATCTTAAGGTCCTCGGTCATGTCCAAGGCACCAAACCGACCAATAATTCAATAATCGATAACTAAAACTATAAATGTAGCTCTTCTTACTGGGCGATTGCATCAACTTAGATGCTTCTCCTGTGTTCTACTGTGCCGCTTGTATTGTCCCCACATACCGCAGCACGCGACAAGGGCTGGCAGACCATAAATGTAACCGTTTCAGAGAGAAATGCGACCAATGTGACGATCTCGCGTTATATCGATTCGATGGTGAATGACGAAACACGGAGATTTTCTAAGGTTTTTACTACATATTAACACTTTTCACATTTTCTCGTGTTACGTGGCTGCCAGTCCTCGGTTCATGCAAAATCTTAAGGTCCTCGGTCATGTCCAAGGCACCAAACCGACCAATAATTCAATAATCGATAACTAAAACTATAAATGTAGCTCTTCTTACTGGGCGATTGCATCAACTTAGATGCTTCTCCTGTGTTCTACTGTGCTGCTTGTATTGTCCCCACATACCGCAGCACGCGACAAGGGCTGGCAGACCATAAATGTAACCGTTTCAGAGAGAAATGCGACCAATGTGACGATCTCGCGTTATATCGATTCGATGGTGAATGACGAAACACGGAGATTTTCTAAGGTTTTTACTACATATTAACACTTTTCACATTTTCTCGTGTTACGTGGCTGCCAGTCCTCGGTTCATGCAAAATCTTAAGGTCCTCGGTCATGTCCAAGGCACCAAACCGACCAATAATTCAATAATCGATAACTAAAACTATAAATGTAGCTCTTCTTACTGGGCGATTGCATCAACTTAGATGCTTCTCCTGTGTTCTACTGTGCCGCTTGTATTGTCCCTACATACCGCAGCACGCGACAAGGGCTGGCAGACCATAAATGTAACCGTTTCAGAGAGAAATGCGACCAATGTGACGATCTCGCTTTATATCGATTCGATGGTGAATGACGAAACACGGAGATTTTCTAAGGTTTTTACTACATATTAACACTTTTCACATTTTCTCGTGTTACGTGGCTGCCAGTCCTCGGTTCATGCAAAATCTTAAGGTCCTCGGTCATGTCCAAGGCACCAAACCGACCAATAATTCAATAATCGATAACTAAAACTATAAATGTAGCTCTTCTTACTGGGCGATTGCATCAACTTAGATGCTTCTCCTGTGTTCTACTGTGCCGCTTGTATTGTCCCCACATACCGCAGCACGCGACAAGGGCTGGCAGACCATAAATGTAACCGTTTCAGAGAGAAATGCGACCAATGTGACGATCTCGCGTTATATCGATTCGATGGTGAATGACGAAACACGGAGATTTTCTAAGGTTTTTACTACATATTAACACTTTTCACATTTTCTCGTGTTACGTGGCTGCCAGTCCTCGGTTCATGCAAAATCTTAAGGTCCTCGGTCATGTCCAAGGCACCAAACCGACCAATAATTCAATAATCGATAACTAAAACTATAAATGTAGCTCTTCTTACTGGGCGATTGCATCAACTTAGATGCTTCTCCTGTGTTCTACTGTGCTGCTTGTATTGTCCCCACATACCGCAGCACGCGACAAGGGCTGGCAGACCATAAATGTAACCGTTTCAGAGAGAAATGCGACCAATGTGACGATCTCGCGTTATATCGATTCGATGGTGAATGACGAAACACGGAGATTTTCTAAGGTTTTTACTAAATATTAACACTTTTCACATTTTCTCGTGTTACGTGGCTGCCAGTCCTCGGTTCATGCAAATTCTTAAGGTCCCCGGTCATGTCCAAGGCACCAAACCGACCAATAATTCAATAATCGATAACTAAAACTATAAATGTAGCTCTTCTTACTGGGCGATTGCATCAACTTAGATGCTTCTCCTGTGTTCTACTGTGCTGCTTGTATTGTCCCCACATACCGCAGCACGCGACAAGGGCTGGCAGACCATAAATGTAACCGTTTCAGAGAGAAATGCGACCAATGTGACGATCTCGCGTTATATCGATTCGATGGTGAATGACGAAACACGGAGATTTTCTAAGGTTTTTACTACATATTAACACTTTTCACATTTTCTCGTGTTACGTGGCTGCCAGTCCTCGGTTCATGCAAAATCTTAAGGTCCTCTGTCATGTCCAAGGCACCAAGCCGACCAATAATTCAATAATCGATAACTAAAACTATGAATGTAGCTCTTCTTACTGGGCGATTGCATCAACTTAGATGCTTCTCCTGTGTTCTACTGTGCTGCTTGTATTGTCCCCACATACCGCAGCACGCGACAAGGGCTGGCAGACCATAAATGTAACCGTTTCAGAGAGAAATGCGACCAATGTGACGATCTCGCGTTATATCGATTCGATGGTGAATGACGAAACACGGAGATTTTCTAAGGTTTTTACAACATATTAACACTTTTCACATTTTCTCGTGTTACGTGGCTGCCAGTCCTCGGTTCATGCAAAATCTTAAGGTCCTCGGTCATGTCCAAGGCACCAAACCGACCAATAATTTAATAATCGATAACTAAAACTATAAATGTAGCTCTTCTTACTGGGCGATTGCATCAACTTAGATGCTTCTCCTGTGTTCTACTGTGCTGCTTGTATTGTCCCCACATACCGCAGCACGCGACAAGGGCTGGCAGACCATAAATGTAACCGTTTCAGAGAGAAACGCGACCAATGTGACGATCTCGCGTTATATCGATTCGATGGTGAATGACGAAACACGGAGATTTTCTAAGGTTTTTACAACATATTAACACTTTTCACATTTTCTCGTGTTACGGGGCTGCCAGTCCTCGGTTCATGCAAAATCTTAAGGTCCTCGGTCATGTCCAAGGCACCAAACTGACCAATAATTCAATAATCGATAACTAAAACTATAATTGTAGCTCTTCTTACTGGGCGATTGCATCAACTTAGATGCTTCTCCTGTGTTCTACTGTGCTGCTTGTATTGTCCCCACATACCGCAGCACGCGATAAGGGCTGGCAGACCATAAATGTAACCGTTTCAGAGAGAAATGCGACCAATGTGACGATCTCGCGTTATATCGATTCGATGGTGAATGACGAAACACGGAGATTTTCTAAGTTTTTTACTACATATTAACACTTTTCACATTTTCTCGTGTTACGTGGCTGCCAATCCTCGGTTCATGCAAAATCTTAAGGTCCTCGGTCATGTCCAAGGCACCAAACCGACCAATAATTCAATAATCGATAACTAAAACTATAAATGTAGCTCTTCTTACTGGGCGATTGCATCAACTTAGATGCTTCTCCTGTGTTCTACTGTGCTGCTTGTATTGTCCCCACATACCGCAGCACGCGACAAGGGCCTGCAGACCATAAATGTAACCGTTTCAGAGAGAAATGCGACCAATGTGACGATCTCGCGTTATATCGATTCGATGGTGAATGACGAAACACGGAGATTTTCTAAGGTTTTTACAACATATTAACACTTTTCACATTTTCTCGTGTTACGTGGCTGCCAGTCCTCGGTTCATGCAAAATCTTAAGGTCCTCGGTCATGTCCAAGGCACCAAACCGACCAATAATTTAATAATCGATAACTAAAACTATAAATGTAGCTCTTCTTACTGGGCGATTGCATCAACTTAGATGCTTCTCCTATGTTCTACTGTGCTGCTTGTATTGTCCCCACATATCGCAGCACGCGACAAGGGCTGGCAGACCATAAATGTAACCGTTTCAGAGAGAAATGCGACCAATGTGACGATCTCGCGTTATATCGATTCGATGGTGAATGACGAAACACGGAGATTTTCTAAGGTTTTTACTACATATTAACACTTTTCACATTTTCTCGTGTTACGTGACTGCCAGTCCTCGGTTCATGCAAAATCTTAAGGTCCTCGGTCATGTCCAAGGCACCAAACTGACCAATAATTCAATAATCGATAACTAAAACTATAAATGTAGCTCTTCTTACTGGGCGATTGCATCAACTTAGATGCTTCTCCTGTGTTCTACTGTGCTGCTTGTATTGTCCCCACATACCGCAGCACGCGACAAGGGCTGGCAGACCATAAATGTAACCGTTTCAGAGAGAAATGCGACCAATGTGACGATCTCGCATTATATCGATTCGATGGTGAATGATGAAACACGGAGATTTTCTAAGGTTTTTACTACATATTAACACTTTTCACATTTTCTCGTGTTACGTGGCTGCCAGTCCTCGGTTCATGCAAAATCTTAAGGTCCTCGGTCATGTCCAAGGCACCAAACCGGCTAATAATTTAATAATCGATAACTAAAACTATAAATGTAGCTCTTCTTACTGGGCGATTGCATCAACTTAGATGCTTCTCCTGTGTTCTACTGTGCTGCTTGTATTGTCCCCACATACCGCAGCACGCGACAAGGGCTGGCAGACCATAAATGTAACCGTTTCAGAGAGAAATGCGACCAATGTGACGATCTCGCGTTATATCGATTCGATGGTGAATGACGAAACACGGAGATTTTCTAAGGTTTTTACAACATATTAACACTTTTCACATTTTCTCGTGTTACGTGGCTGCCAGTCCTCGGTTCATGCAAAATCTTAAGGTCCTCGGTCATGTCCAAGGCACCAAACCGACCAATAATTTAATAATCGATAACTAAAACTATAAATGTAGCTCTTCTTACTGGGCGATTGCATCAACTTAGATGCTTCTCCTGTGTTCTACTGTGCTGCTTGTATTGTCCCCACATACCGCAGCACGCGACAAGGGCTGGCAGACCATAAATGTAACCGTTTCAGAGAGAAATGCGACCAATGTGACGATCTCGCGTTATATCGATTTGGTGGTGAATGACGAAACACGGAGATTTTCTAAGGTTTTTACTACATATTAACACTTTTCACATTTTCTCGTGTTACGTGGCTGCCAGTCCTCGGTTCATGCAAAATCTTAAGGTCCTCGGTCATGTCCAAGGCACCAAACCGACCAATAATTCAATAATCGATAACTAAAACTATAAATGTAGCTCTTCTTACTGGGCGATTGCATCAACTTAGATGCTTCTCCTGTGTTCTACTGTGCTGCTCGTATTGTCCCCACATACCGCAGCACGCGACAAGGGCTGGCAGACCATAAATGTAACCGTTTCAGAGAGAAATGCGACCAATGTGACGATCTCGCGTTATATCGATTCGATGATGAATGACGAAACACGGAGATTTTCTAAGGTTTTTACAACATATTAACACTTTTCACATTTTCTCGTGTTACGTGGCTGCCAGTCCTCGGTTCATGCAAAATCTTAAGGTCCTCGGTCATGTCCAAGGCACCAAACCGACCAATAATTCAATAATCGATAACTAAAACTATAATTGTAGCTCTTCTTACTGGGCGATTGCATCAACTTAGATGCTTCTCCTGTGTTCTACTGTGCTGCTTGTATTGTCCCCACATACCGCAGCACGCGATAAGGGCTGGCAGACCATAAATGTAACCGTTTCAGAGAGAAATGCGACCAATGTGACGATCTCGCGTTATATCGATTCGATGGTGAATGACGAAACACGGAGATTTTCTAAGGTTTTTACTACATATTAACACTTTTCACATTTTCTCGTGTTACGTGGCTGCCAGTCCTCGGTTCATGCAAAATCTTAAGGTCCTCGGTCATGTCCAAGGCACCAAACCGACCAATAATTCAATAATCGATAACTAAAACTATAAATGTAGCTCTTCTTACTGGGCGATTGCATCAACTTAGATGCTTCTCCCGTGTTCTACTGTGCTGCTTGTATTGTCCCCACATACCGCAGCACGCGACAAGGGCTGGCAGACCATAAATGTAACCGTTTCAGAGAGAAATGCGACCAATGTGACGATCTCGCGTTATATCGATTCGATGGTGAATGACGAAACACGGAGATTTTCTAAGGTTTTTACTACATATTAACACTTTTCACATTTTCTCGTGTTACGTGGCTGCCAGTCCTCGGTTCATGCAAAATCTTAAGGTCCTCGGTCATGTCCAAGGCACCAAACCGACCAATAATTCAATAATCGATAACTAAAACTATAAATGTAGCTCTTCTTACTGGGCGATTGCATCAACTTAGATGCTTCTCCTGTGCTCTACTGTGCCGCTTGTATTGTCCCTACATACCGCAGCACGCGACAAGGGCTGGCAGACCATAAATGTAACCGTTTCAGAGAGAAATGCGACCAATGTGACGATCTCGCTTTATATCGATTCGATGGTGAATGACGACACACGGAGATTTTCTAAGGTTTTTACTACATATTAACACTTTTCACATTTTCTCGTGTTACGTGGCTGCCAGTCCTCGGTTCATGCAAAATCTTAAGGTCCTCGGTCATGTCCAAGGCACCAAACCGACCAATAATTCAATAATCGATAACTAAAACTATAAATGTAGCTCTTCTTACTGGGCGATTGCATCAACTTAGATGCTTCTCCTGTGTTCTACTGTGCCGCTTGTATTGTCCCCACATACCGCAGCACGCGACAAGGGCTGGCAGACCATAAATGTAACCGTTTCAGAGAGAAATGCGACCAATGTGACGATCTCGCGTTATATCGATTCGATGGTGAATGACGAAACACGGAGATTTTCTAAGGTTTTTACTACATATTAACACTTTTCACATTTTCTCGTGTTACGTGGCTGCCAGTCCTCGGTTCATGCAAAATCTTAAGGTCCTCGGTCATGTCCAAGGCACCAAACCGACCAATAATTCAATAATCGATAACTAAAACTATAAATGTAGCTCTTCTTACTGGGCGATTGCATCAACTTAGATGCTTCTCCTGTGTTCTACTGTGCTGCTTGTATTGTCCCCACATACCGCAGCACGCGACAAGGGCTGGCAGACCATAAATGTAACCGTTTCAGAGAGAAATGCGACCAATGTGACGATCTCGCGTTATATCGATTCGATGGTGAATGACGAAACACGGAGATTTTCTAAGGTTTTTACTACATATTAACACTTTTCACATTTTCTCGTGTTACGTGGCTGCCAGTCCTCGGTTCATGCAAATTCTTAAGGTCCCCGGTCATGTCCAAGGCACCAAACCGACCAATAATTCAATAATCGATAACTAAAACTATAAATGTAGCTCTTCTTACTGGGCGATTGCATCAACTTAGATGCTTCTCCTGTGTTCTACTGTGCTGCTTGTATTGTCCCCACATACCGCAGCACGCGACAAGGGCTGGCAGACCATAAATGTAACCGTTTCAGAGAGAAATGCGACCAATGTGACGATCTCGCGTTATATCGATTCGATGGTGAATGACGAAACACGGAGATTTTCTAAGGTTTTTACTACATATTAACACTTTTCACATTTTCTCGTGTTACGTGGCTGCCAGTCCTCGGTTCATGCAAAATCTTAAGGTCCTCTGTCATGTCCAAGGCACCAAACCGACCAATAATTCAATAATCGATAACTAAAACTATGAATGTAGCTCTTCTTACTGGGCGATTGCATCAACTTAGATGCTTCTCCTGTGTTCTACTGTGCTGCTTGTATTGTCCCCACATACCGCAGCACGCGACAAGGGCTGGCAGACCATAAATGTAACCGTTTCAGAGAGAAATGCGACCAATGTGACGATCTCGCGTTATATCGATTCGATGGTGAATGACGAAACACGGAGATTTTCTAAGGTTTTTACAACATATTAACACTTTTCACATTTTCTCGTGTTACGTGGCTGCCAGTCCTCGGTTCATGCAAAATCTTAAGGTCCTCGGTCATGTCCAAGGCACCAAACCGACCAATAATTTAATAATCGATAACTAAAACTATAAATGTAGCTCTTCTTACTGGGCGATTGCATCAACTTAGATGCTTCTCCTGTGTTCTACTGTGCTGCTTGTATTGTCCCCACATACCGCAGCACGCGACAAGGGCTGGCAGACCATAAATGTAACCGTTTCAGAGAGAAATGCGACCAATGTGACGATCTCGCGTTATATCGATTCGATGGTGAATGACGAAACACGGAGATTTTCTAAGGTTTTTACAACATATTAACACTTTTCACATTTTCTCGTGTTACGGGGCTGCCAGTCCTCGGTTCATGCAAAATCTTAAGGTCCTCGGTCATGTCCAAGGCACCAAACTGACCAATAATTCAATAATCGATAACTAAAACTATAATTGTAGCTCTTCTTACTGGGCGATTGCATCAACTTAGATGCTTCTCCTGTGTTCTACTGTGCTGCTTGTATTGTCCCCACATACCGCAGCACGCGATAAGGGCTGGCAGACCATAAATGTAACCGTTTCAGAGAGAAATGCGACCAATGTGACGATCTCGCGTTATATCGATTCGATGGTGAATGACGAAACACGGAGATTTTCTAAGGTTTTTACTACATATTAACACTTTTCACATTTTCTCGTGTTACGTGGCTGCCAATCCTCGGTTCATGCAAAATCTTAAGGTCCTCGGTCATGTCCAAGGCACCAAACCGACCAATAATTCAATAATCGATAACTAAAACTATAAATGTAGCTCTTCTTACTGGGCGATTGCATCAACTTAGATGCTTCTCCTGTGTTCTACTGTGCTGCTTGTATTGTCCCCACATACCGCAGCACGCGACAAGGGCCTGCAGACCATAAATGTAACCGTTTCAGAGAGAAATGCGACCAATGTGACGATCTCGCGTTATATCGATTCGATGGTGAATGACGAAACACGGAGATTTTCTAAGGTTTTTACAACATATTAACACTTTTCACATTTTCTCGTGTTACGTGGCTGCCAGTCCTCGGTTCATGCAAAATCTTAAGGTCCTCGGTCATGTCCAAGGCACCAAACCGACCAATAATTTAATAATCGATAACTAAAACTATAAATGTAGCTCTTCTTACTGGGCGATTGCATCAACTTAGATGCTTCTCCTATGTTCTACTGTGCTGCTTGTATTGTCCCCACATATCGCAGCACGCGACAAGGGCTGGCAGACCATAAATGTAACCGTTTCAGAGAGAAATGCGACCAATGTGACGATCTCGCGTTATATCGATTCGATGGTGAATGACGAAACACGGAGATTTTCTAAGGTTTTTACTACATATTAACACTTTTCACATTTTCTCGTGTTACGTGGCTGCCAGTCCTCGGTTCATGCAAAATCTTAAGGTCCTCGGTCATGTCCAAGGCACCAAACCGACCAATAATTCAATAATCGATAACTAAAACTATAAATGTAGCTCTTCTTACTGGGCGATTGCATCAACTTAGATGCTTCTCCTGTGTTCTACTGTGCTGCTTGTATTGTCCCCACATACCGCAGCACGCGACAAGGGCTGGCAGACCATAAATGTAACCGTTTCAGAGAGAAATGCGACCAATGTGACGATCTCGCATTATATCGATTCGATGGTGAATGATGAAACACGGAGATTTTCTAAGGTTTTTACTACATATTAACACTTTTCACATTTTCTCGTGTTACGTGGCTGCCAGTCCTCGGTTCATGCAAAATCTTAAGGTCCTCGGTCATGTCCAAGGCACCAAACCGGCTAATAATTTAATAATCGATAACTAAAACTATAAATGTAGCTCTTCTTACTGGGCGATTGCATCAACTTAGATGCTTCTCCTGTGTTCTACTGTGCTGCTTGTATTGTCCCCACATACCGCAGCACGCGACAAGGGCTGGCAGACCATAAATGTAACCGTTTCAGAGAGAAATGCGACCAATGTGACGATCTCGCGTTATATCGATTCGATGGTGAATGACGAAACACGGAGATTTTCTAAGGTTTTTACTACATATTAACACTTTTCACATTTTCTCGTGTTACGGGGCTGCCAGTCCTCGGTTCATGCAAAATCTTAAGGTCCTCGGTCATGTCCAAGGCACCAAACTGACCAATAATTCAATAATCGATAACTAAAACTATAATTGTAGCTCTTCTTACTGGGCGATTGCATCAACTTAGATGCTTCTCCTGTGTTCTACTGTGCTGCTTGTATTGTCCCCACATACCGCAGCACGCGATAAGGGCTGGCAGACCATAAATGTAACCGTTTCAGAGAGAAATGCGACCAATGTGACGATCTCGCGTTATATCGATTCGATGGTGAATGACGAAACACGGAGATTTTCTAAGGTTTTTACTACATATTAACACTTTTCACATTTTCTCGTGTTACGTGGCTGCCAGTCCTCGGTTCATGCAAAATCTTAAGGTCCTCGGTCATGTCCAAGGCACCAAACCGACCAATAATTCAATAATCGATAACTAAAACTATAAATGTAGCTCTTCTTACTGGGCGATTGCATCAACTTAGATGCTTCTCCTGTGTTCTACTGTGCTGCTTGTATTGTCCCCACATACCGCAGCACGCGACAAGGGCCTGCAGACCATAAATGTAACCGTTTCAGAGAGAAATGCGACCAATGTGACGATCTCGCGTTATATCGATTCGATGGTGAATGACGAAACACGGAGATTTTCTAAGGTTTTTACAACATATTAACACTTTTCACATTTTCTCGTGTTACGTGGCTGCCAGTCCTCGGTTCATGCAAAATCTTAAGGTCCTCGGTCATGTCCAAGGCACCAAACCGACCAATAATTTAATAATCGATAACTAAAACTATAAATGTAGCTCTTCTTACTGGGCGATTGCATCAACTTAGATGCTTCTCCTATGTTCTACTGTGCTGCTTGTATTGTCCCCACATACCGCAGCACGCGACAAGGGCTGGCAGACCATAAATGTAACCGTTTCAGAGAGAAATGCGACCAATGTGACGATCTCGCGTTATATCGATTCGATGGTGAATGACGAAACACGGAGATTTTCTAAGGTTTTTACTACATATTAACACTTTTCACATTTTCTCGTGTTACGTGACTGCCAGTCCTCGGTTCATGCAAAATCTTAAGGTCCTCGGTCATGTCCAAGGCACCAAACTGACCAATAATTCAATAATCGATAACTAAAACTATAAATGTAGCTCTTCTTACTGGGCGATTGCATCAACTTAGATGCTTCTCCTGTGTTCTACTGTGCTGCTTGTATTGTCCCCACATACCGCAGCAGGCGATAAGGGCTGGCAGACCATAAATGTAACCGTTTCAGAGAGAAATGCGACCAATGTGACGATCTCGCATTATATCGATTCGATGGTGAATGATGAAACACGGAGATTTTCTAAGGTTTTTACTACATATTAACACTTTTCACATTTTCTCGTGTTACGTGGCTGCCAGTCCTCGGTTCATGCAAAATCTTAAGGTCCTCGGTCATGTCCAAGGCACCAAACCGGCTAATAATTTAATAATCGATAACTAAAACTATAAATGTAGCTCTTCTTACTGGGCGATTGCATCAACTTAGATGCTTCTCCTGTGTTCTACTGTGCTGCTTGTATTGTCCCCACATACCGCAGCACGCGACAAGGGCTGGCAGACCATAAATGTAACCGTTTCAGAGAGAAATGCGACCAATGTGACGATCTCGCGTTATATCGATTCGATGGTGAATGACGAAACACGGAGATTTTCTAAGGTTTTTACTACATATTAACACTTTTCACATTTTCTCGTGTTACGTGGCTGCCAGTCCTCGGTTCATGCAAAATCTTAAGGTCCTCGGTCATGTCCAAGGCACCAAACCGACCAATAATTCAATAATCGATAACTAAAACTATAAATGTAGCTCTTCTTACTGGGCGATTGCATCAACTTAGATGCTTCTCCTGTGTTCTACTGTGCTGCTTGTATTGTCCCCACATACCGCAGCACGCGACAAGGGCTGGCAGACCATAAATGTAACCGTTTCAGAGAGAAATGCGACCAATGTGACGATCTCGCGTTATATCGATTCGATGGTGAATGACGAAACACGGAGATTTTCTAAGGTTTTTACAACATATTAACACTTTTCACATTTTCTCGTGTTACGTGGCTGCCAGTCCTCGGTTCATGCAAAATCTTAAGGTCCTCGGTCATGTCCAAGGCACCAAACCGACCAATAATTCAATAATCGATAACTAAAACTATAATTGTAGCTCTTCTTACTGGGCGATTGCATCAACTTAGATGCTTCTCCTGTGTTCTACTGTGCTGCTTGTATTGTCCCCACATACCGCAGCACGCGATAAGGGCTGGCAGACCATAAATGTAACCGTTTCAGAGAGAAATGCGACCAATGTGACGATCTCGCGTTATATCGATTCGATGGTGAATGACGAAACACGGAGATTTTCTAAGGTATTTACTACATATTAACACTTTTCACATTTTCTCGTGTTACGTGGCTGCCAGTCCTTGGTTCATGCAAAATCTTAAGGTCCTCGGTCATGTCCAAGGCACCAAACCGACCAATAATTCAATAATCGATAACTAAAACTATAAATGTAGATCTTCTTACTGGGCGATTGCATCAACTTAGATGCTTCTCCTGTGTTCTACTGTGCTGCTTGTATTGTCCCCACATACCGCAGCACGCGACAAGGGCTGGCAGACCATAAATGTAACCGTTTCAGAGAGAAATGCGACCAATGTGACGATCTCGCGTTATATCGATTCGATGGTGAATGACGAAACACGGAGATTTTCTAAGGTTTTTACAACATATTAACACTTTTCACATTTTCTCGTGTTACGTGGCTGCCAGTCCTCGGTTCATGCAAAATCTTAAGGTCCTCGGTCATGTCCAAGGCACCAAACCGACCAATAATTCAATAATCGATAACTAAAACTATAAATGTAGCTCTTCTTACTGGGCGATTGCATCAACTTAGATGCTTCTCCTGTGTTCTACTGTGCTGCTTGTATTGTCCCCACATACCGCAGCACGCGACAAGGGCTGGCAGACCATAAATGTAACCGTTTCAGAGAGAAATGCGACCAATGTGACGATCTCGCGTTATATCGATTCGATGGTGAATGACGAAACACGGAGATTTTCTAAGGTTTTTACTACATATTAACACTTTTCACATTTTCTCGTGTTACGTGGCTGCCAGTCCTCGGTTCATGTAAAATCTTAAGGTCCTCGGTCATGTCCAAGGCACCAAACCGACCAATAATTTAATAATCGATAACTAAAACTATAAATGTAGCTCTTCTTACTGGGCGATTGCATCAACTTAGATGCTTCTCCTGTGTTCTACTGTGCTGCTTGTATTGTCCCCACAAACCGCAGCACGCGACAATGGCTGGCAGACCATAAATGTAACCGTTTCAGAGAGAAATGCGACCAATGTGACGATCTCGCGTTATATCGATTCGATGGTGAATGACGAAACACGGAGATTTTCTAAGGTTTTTACTACATATTAACACTTTTCACATTTTCTCGTGTTACGTGGCTGCCAGTCCTCGGTTCATGCAAAATCTTAAGGTCCTCGGTCATGTCCAAGGCACCAAACCGACCAATAATTCAATAATCGATAACTAAAACTATAAATGTAGCTCTTCTTACTGGGCGATTGCATCAACTTAGATGGTTCTCCTGTCTTCTACTGTGCTGCTTGTATTGTCCCCACATACCGCAGCACGCGACAAGGGCTGGCAGACCATAAATGTAACCGTTTCAGAGAGAAATGCGACCAATGTGACGATCTCCCCTTATATCGATTCGATGGTGAATGACGAAACACGGAGATTTTCTAAGGTATTTACTACATATTAACACTTTTCACATTTTCTCGTGTTACGTGGCTGCCAGTCCTCGGTTCATGCAAAATCTTAAGGTCCTCGGTCATGTCCAAGGCACCAAACCGACCAATAATTCAATAATCGATAACTAAAACTATAAATGTAGCTCTTCTTACTGGGCGATTGCATCAACTTAGATGCTTCTCCTGTGTTCTACTGTGCTGCTTGTATTGTCCCCACATACCGCAGCACGCGACAAGGGCTGGCAGACCATAAATGTAACCGTTTCAGAGAGAAATGCGACCAATGTGACGATCTCGCGTTATATCGATTCGAAGGTGAATGACGAAACACGGAGATTTTCTAAGGTTTTTACTACATATTAACACTTTTCACATTTTCTCGTGTTACGTGGCTGCCAGTCCTCGGTTCATGCAAAATCTTAAGGTCCTCGGTCATGTCCAAGGCACCAAACAGAATAATAATTCAATAATCGATAACTAAAACTATAAATGTAGCTCTTCTTACTGGGCGATTGCATCAACTTAGATGCTTCTCCTGTGTTCTACTATGCCGCTTGTATTGTCCCCACATACCGCAGCACGCGACAAGGGCTGGCAGACCATAAATGTAACCGTTTCAGAGAGAAATGCGACCAATGTGACGATCTCGCGTTATATCGATTCGATGGTGAATGACGAAACACGGAGATTTTCTAAGGTTTTTACAACATATTAACACTTTTCACATTTTCTCGTGTTACGTGGCTGCCAGTCCTCGGTTCATGCAAAATCTTAAGGTCCTCGGTCATGTCCAAGGCACCAAACCGACTAATAATTCAATAATCGATAACTAAAACTATAAATGTAGCTCTTCTTACTGGGCGATTGCATCAACTTAGATGCTTCTCCTGTGTTCTACTGTGCTGCTTGTATTGTCCCCACATACCGCAGCACGCGACAAGGGCTGGCAGACCATAAATGTAACCGTTTCAGAGAGAAATGGGACCAATGTGACGATCTCCCCTTATATCGATTCGATGGTGAATGACGAAACACGGAGATTTTCTAAGGTTTTTACAACATATTAACACTTTTCACATTTTCTCGTGTTACGTGGCTGCCAGTCCTCGGTTCATGCAAAATCTTAAGGTCCTCGGTCATGTCCAAGGCACCAAACCGACTAATAATTCAATAATCGATAACTAAAACTATAAATGTAGCTCTTCTTACTGGGCGATTGCATCAACTTAGATGCTTCTCCTGTGTTCTACTATGCCGCTTGTATTGTCCCCACATACCGCAGCACGCGACAAGGGCTGGCAGACCATAAATGTAACCGTTTCAGAGACAAATGCGACCAATGTGACGATCTCGCGTTATATCGATTCGATGGTGAATGACGAAACACGGAGATTTTCTAAGGTTTTTACTACATATTAACACTTTTCACATTTTCTCGTGTTACGTGGCTGCCAGTCCTCGGTTCATGCAAAATCTTAAGGTCCTCGGTCATGTCCAAGGCACCAAACCGACTAATAATTCAATAATCGATAACTAAAACTATAAATGTAGCTCTTCTTACTGGGCGATTGCATCAACTTAGATGCTTCTCCTGTGTTCTACTGTGCTGCTTGTATTGTCCCCACATACCGCAGCACGCGACAAGGGCTGGCAGACCATAAATGTAACCGTTTCAGAGAGAAATGGGACCAATGTGACGATCTCCCCTTATATCGATTCGATGGTGAATGACGAAACACGGAGATTTTCTAACGTATTTACTACATATTAACACTTTTCACATTTTCTCGTGTTACGTGGCTGCCAGTCCTCGGTTCATGCAAAATCTTAAGGTCCTCGGTCATGTCCAAGGCACCAAACCGACCAATAATTCAATAATCGATAACTAAAACTATAAATGTAGCTCTTCTTACTGGGCGATTGCATCAACTTAGATGCTTCTCCTGTGTTCTACTGTGCTGCTTGTATTGTCCCCACATACCGCAGCACGCGACAAGGGCTGGCAGACCATAAATGTAACCGTTTCAGAGAGAAATGCGACCAATGTGACGATCTCGCGTTATATCGATTCGATGGTGAATGACGAAACACGGAGATTTTCTAAGGTTTTTACTACATATTAACACTTTTCACATTTTCTCGTGTTACGTGGCTGCCAGTCCTCGGTTCATGCAAAATCTTAAGGTCCTCGGTCATGTCCAAGGCACCAAACCGACCAATAATTTAATAATCGATAACTAAAACTATAAATGTAGCTCTTCTTACTGGGCGATTGCATCAACTTAGATGCTTCTCCTGTGTGCTACTGTGCTGCTTGTATTGTCCCCACATACCGCAGCACGCGACAAGGGCTGGCAGACCATAAATGTAACCGTTTCAGAGAGAAATGCGACCAATGTGACGATCTCGCGTTATATCGATTCGATGGTGAATGACGAAACACGGAGATTTTCTAAGGTTTTTACTACATATTAACACTTTTCACATTTTCTCGTGTTACGTGGGTACCAGTCCTCGGTTCATGCACAATCTTAAGGTCCTCGGTCATGTCCAAGGCACCAAACCGACCAATAATTCAATAATCGATAACTAAAACTATAAATGTAGCTCTTCTTACTGGGCGATTGCATCAACTTAGATGCTTCTCCTGTGTTCTACTGTGCTGCTTGTATTGTCCCCACATACCGCAGCACGCGACAAGGGCTGGCAGACCATAAATGTAACCGTTTCAGAGAGAAATGCGACCAATGTGACGATCTCGCGTTGTATCGATTCGATGGTGAATGTCGAAACTCGGAGATTTTCTAAGGTTTTTACTACATATTAACACTTTTCACATTTTCTCGTGTTACGTGGCTGCCAGTCCTCGGTTCATGCAAAATCTTAAGGTCCTCTGTCATGTCCAAGGCACCAAACCGACCAATAATTCAATAATCGATAACTAAATCTATAAATGTAGCTCTTCTTACTGGGCGATTGCATCAACTTAGATGCTTCTCCTGTGTTCTACTGTGCTGCTTGTATTGTCCCCACATACCGCAGCACGCGATAAGGGCTGGCAGACCATAAATGTAACCGTTTCAGAGAGAAATGCGACCAATGTGACGATCTCGCGTTATATCGATTCGATGGTGAATGATGAAACACGGAGATTTTCTAAGGTTTTTACTACATATTAACACTTTTCACATTTTCTCGTGTTACGTGGCTGCCAGTCCTCGGTTCATGCAAAATCTTAAGGTCCTCGGTCATGTCCAAGGCACCAAACCGACCAATAATTCAATAATCGATAACTAAAACTATAAATGTAGCTCTTCTTACTGGGCGATTGCATCAACTTAGATGCATCTCCTGTGTTCTACTGTGCTGCTTGTATTGTCCCCACATACCGCAGCACGCGACAAGGGCTGGCAGACCATAAATGTAACCGTTTCAGAGAGAAATGCGACCAATGTGACGATCTTGCGTTATATCGATTCGATGGTGAATGACGAAACACGGAGATTTTCTAAGGTTTTTACTACATATTAACACTTTTCACATTTTCTCGTGTTACGTGGCTGCCAGTCCTCGGTTCATGCAAAATCTTAAGGTCCCCGGTCATGTCCAAGGCACCAAACCGACCAATAATTCAATAATCGATAACTAAAACTATAAATGTAGCTCTTCTTACTGGGCGATTGCATCAACTTAGATGCTTCTCCTGTGTTCTACTATGCCGCTTGTATTGTCCCCACATACCGCAGCACGCGACAAGGGCTGGCAGACCATAAATGTAACCGTTTCAGGGAGAAATGGGACCAATGTGACGATCTCCCCTTATATCGATTCGATGGTGAATGACGAAACACGGAGATTTTCTAAGGTTTTTACAACATATTAACACTTTTCACATTTTCTCGTGTTACGTGGCTGCCAGTCCTCGGTTCATGCAAAATCTTAAGGTCCTCGGTCATGTCCAAGGCACCAAACCGACTAATAATTCAATAATCGATAACTAAAACTATAAATGTAGCTCTTCTTACTGGGCGATTGCATCAACTTAGATGCTTCTCCTGTGTTCTACTGTGCTGCTTGTATTGTCCCCACATACCGCAGCACGCGACAAGGGCTGGCAGACCATAAATGTAACCGTTTCAGAGAGAAATGGGACCAATGTGACGATCTCCCCTTATATCGATTCGATGGTGAATGACGAAACACGGAGATTTTCTAAGGTATTTACTACATATTAACACTTTTCACATTTTCTCGTGTTACGTGGCTGCCAGTCCTCGGTTCATGCAAAATCTTAAGGTCCTCGGTCATGTCCAAGGCACCAAACCGACCAATAATTCAATAATCGATAACTAAAACTATAAATGTAGCTCTTCTTACTGGGCGATTGCATCAACTTAGATGCTTCTCCTGTGTTCTACTGTGCTGCTTGTATTGTCCCCACATACCGCAGCACGCGACAAGGGCTGGCAGACCATAAATGTAACCGTTTCAGAGAGAAATGCGACCAATGTGACGATCTCGCGTTATATCGATTCGATGGTGAATGACGAAACACGGAGATTTTCTAAGGTATTTACTACATATTAACACTTTTCACATTTTCTCGTGTTACGTGGCTGCCAGTCCTCGGTTCATGCAAAATCTTAAGGTCCTCGGTCATGTCCAAGGCACCAAACCGACCAATAATTCAATAATCGATAACTAAAACTATAAATGTAGCTCTTCTTACTGGGCGATTGCATCAACTTAGATGCATCTCCTGTGTTCTACTGTGCTGCTTGTATTGTCCCCACATACCGCAGCACGCGACAAGGGCTGGCAGACCATAAATGTAACCGTTTCAGAGAGAAATGCGACCAATGTGACGATCTTGCGTTATATCGATTCGATGGTGAATGACGAAACACGGAGATTTTCTAAGGTTTTTACTACATATTAACACTTTTCACATTTTCTCGTGTTACGTGGCTGCCAGTCCTCGGTTCATGCAAAATCTTAAGGTCCCCGGTCATGTCCAAGGCACCAAACCGACCAATAATTCAATAATCGATAACTAAAACTATAAATGTAGCTCTTCTTACTGGGCGATTGCATCAACTTAGATGCTTCTCCTGTGTTCTACTATGCCGCTTGTATTGTCCCCACATACCGCAGCACGCGACAAGGGCTGGCAGACCATAAATGTAACCGTTTCAGAGAGAAATGGGACCAATGTGACGATCTCCCCTTATATCGATTCGATGGTGAATGACGAAACACGGAGATTTTCTAAGGTTTTTACAACATATTAACACTTTTCACATTTTCTCGTGTTACGTGGCTGCCAGTCCTCGGTTCATGCAAAATCTTAAGGTCCTCGGTCATGTCCAAGGCACCAAACCGACTAATAATTCAATAATCGATAACTAAAACTATAAATGTAGCTCTTCTTACTGGGCGATTGCATCAACTTAGATGCTTCTCCTGTGTTCTACTGTGCTGCTTGTATTGTCCCCACATACCGCAGCACGCGACAAGGGCTGGCAGACCATAAATGTAACCGTTTCAGAGAGAAATGGGACCAATGTGACGATCTCCCCTTATATCGATTCGATGGTGAATGACGAAACACGGAGATTTTCTAAGGTATTTACTACATATTAACACTTTTCACATTTTCTCGTGTTACGTGGCTGCCAGTCCTCGGTTCATGCAAAATCTTAAGGTCCTCGGTCATGTCCAAGGCACCAAACCGACCAATAATTCAATAATCGATAACTAAAACTATAAATGTAGCTCTTCTTACTGGGCGATTGCATCAACTTAGATGCTTCTCCTGTGTTCTACTGTGCTGCTTGTATTGTCCCCACATACCGCAGCACGCGACAAGGGCTGGCAGACCATAAATGTAACCGTTTCAGAGAGAAATGCGACCAATGTGACGATCTCGCGTTATATCGATTCGATGGTGAATGACGAAACACGGAGATTTTCTAAGGTTTTTACTACATATTAACACTTTTCACATTTTCTCGTGTTACGTGGGTACCAGTCCTCGGTTCATGCACAATCTTAAGGTCCTCGGTCATGTCCAAGGCACCAAACCGACCAATAATTCAATAACCGATAACTAAAACTATAAATGTAGCTCTTCTTACTGGGCGATTGCATCAACTTAGATGCTTCTCCTGTGTTCTACTGTGCTGCTTGTATTGTCCCCACATACCGCAGCAAGCGACAAGGGCTGGCAGACCATAAATGTAACCGTTTCAGAGAGAAATGCGACCAATGTGACGATCTCGCGTTATATCGATTCGATGGTGAATGACGAAACACGGAGATTTTCTAAGGTTTTTACTACATATTAACACTTTTCACATTTTCTCGTGTTACGTGGCTGCCAGTCCTCGGTTCATGCAAAATCTTAAGGTCCTCTGTCATGTCCAAGGCACCAAACCGACCAATAATTCAATAATCGATAACTAAATCTATAAATGTAGCTCTTCTTACTGGGCGATTGCATCAACTTAGATGCTTCTCCTGTGTTCTACTGTGCTGCTTGTATTGTCCCCACATACCGCAGCACGCGATAAGGGCTGGCAGACCATAAATGTAACCGTTTCAGAGAGAAATGCGACCAATGTGACGATCTCGCGTTATATCGATTCGATGGTGAATGATGAAACACGGCGATTTTCTAAGGTTTTTACTACATATTAACACTTTTCACATTTTCTCGTGTTACGTGGCTGCCAGTCCTCGGTTCATGCAAAATCTTAAGGTCCTCGGTCATGTCCAAGGCACCAAACCGAATAATAATTCAATAATCAATAACTAAAACTATAAATGTAGCTCTTCTTACTGGGCGATTGCTTCAACTTAGATGCTTCTCCTGTGTTCTACTGTGCTGCTTGTATTGTCCCCACATACCGCAGCACGCGACAAGGGCTGGCAGACCATAAAAGTAACCGTTTCAGAGAGAAATGCGACCAATGTGACGATCTCGCGTTATATCGATTCGATGGTGAATGACGAAACACGGAGATTTTCTAAGGTTTTTACTACATATTAACACTTTTCACATTTTCTCGTGTTACGTGGCTGCCAGTCCTCGGTTCATGCAAAATCTTAAGGTCCTCGGTCATGTCCAAGGCACCAAACCGACCAATAATTCAATAATCGATAACTAAAACTATAAATGTAGCTCTTCTTACTGGGCGATTGCATCAACTTAGATGCTTCTCCTGTGTTCTACTATGCCGCTTGTATTGTCCCCACATACCGCAGCACGCGATAAGGGCTGGCAGACCATAAATGTAACCGTTTCAGAGAGAAATGCGACCAATGTGACGATCTCGCGTTATATCGATTCGATGGTGAATGACGAAACACGGAGATTTTCTAAGGTTTTTACTACATATTAACACTTTTCACATTTTCTCGTGTTACGTGGGTACCAGTCCTCGGTTCATGCACAATCTTAAGGTCCTCGGTCATGTCCAAGGCACCAAACCGACCAATAATTCAATAATCGATAACTAAAACTATAAATGTAGCTCTTCTTACTGGGCGATTGCATCAACTTAGATGCTTCTCCTGTGTTCTACTGTGCTGCTTGTATTGTCCCCACATACCGCAGCACGCGACAAGGGCTGGCAGACCATAAATGTAACCGTTTCAGAGAGAAATGCGACCAATGTGACGATCTCGCGTTGTATCGATTCGATGGTGAATGTCGAAACACGGAGATTTTCTAAGGTTTTTACTACATATTAACACTTTTCACATTTTCTCGTGTTACGTGGCTGCCAGTCCTCGGTTCATGCAAAATCTTAAGGTCCTCTGTCATGTCCAAGGCACCAAACCGACCAATAATTCAATAATCGATAACTAAATCTATAAATGTAGCTCTTCTTACTGGGCGATTGCATCAACTTAGATGCTTCTCCTGTGTTCTACTGTGCTGCTTGTATTGTCCCCACATACCGCAGCACGCGATAAGGGCTGGCAGACCATAAATGTAACCGTTTCAGAGAGAAATGCGACCAATGTGACGATCTCGCGTTATATCGATTCGATGGTGAATGATGAAACACGGAGATTTTCTAAGGTTTTTACTACATATTAACACTTTTCACATTTTCTCGTGTTACGTGGCTGCCAGTCCTCGGTTCATGCAAAATCTTAAGTTCCTCGGTCATGTCCAAGGCACCAAACCGAATAATAATTCAATAATCGATAACTAAAACTATAAATGTAGCTCTTCTTACTGGGCGATTGCATCAACTTAGATGCTTCTCCTGTGTTCTACTATGCCGCTTGTATTGTCTCCACATACCGCAGCACGCGACAAGGGCTGGCAGACCATAAATGTAACCGTTTCAGAGAGAAATGCGACCAATGTGACGATCTCGCGTTATATCGATTCGATGGTGAATGACGAAACACGGAGATTTTCTAAGGTTTTTACAACATATTAACACTTTTCACATTTTCTCGTGTTACGTGGCTGCCAGTCCTCGGTTCATGCAAAATCTTAAGGTCCTCGGTCATGTCCAAGGCACCAAACCGACTAATAATTCAATAATCGATAACTAAAACTATAAATGTAGCTCTTCTTACTGGGCGATTGCATCAACTTAGATGCTTCTCCTGTGTTCTACTGTGCTGCTTGTATTGTCCCCACATACCGCAGCACGCGACAAGGGCTGGCAGACCATAAATGTAACCGTTTCAGAGAGAAATGGGACCAATGTGACGATCTCCCCTTATATCGATTCGATGGTGAATGACGAAACACGGAGATTTTCTAAGGTTTTTACAACATATTAACACTTTTCACATTTTCTCGTGTTACGTGGCTGCCAGTCCTCGGTTCATGCAAAATCTTAAGGTCCTCGGTCATGTCCAAGGCACCAAACCGACTAATAATTCAATAATCGATAACTAAAACTATAAATGTAGCTCTTCTTACTGGGCGATTGCATCAACTTAGATGCTTCTCCTGTGTTCTACTGTGCTGCTTGTATTGTCCCCACATACCGCAGCACGCGACAAGGGCTGGCAGACCATAAATGTAACCGTTTCAGAGAGAAATGCGACCAATGTGACGATCTCCCCTTATATCGATTCGATGGTGAATGACGAAACACGGAGATTTTCTAAGGTATTTACTACATATTAACACTTTTCACATTTTCTCGTGTTACGTGGCTGCCAGTCCTCGGTTCATGCAAAATCTTAAGGTCCTCGGTCATGTCCAAGGCACCAAACCGACCAATAATTCAATAATCGATAACTAAAACTATAAATGTAGCTCTTCTTACTGGGCGATTGCATCAACTTAGATGCTTCTCCTGTGTTCTACTGTGCTGCTTGTATTGTCCCCACATACCGCAGCACGCGACAAGGGCTGGCAGACCATAAATGTAACCGTTTCAGAGAGAAATGCGACCAATGTGACGATCTCGCGTTATATCGATTCGATGGTGAATGACGAAACACGGAGATTTTCTAAGGTTTTTACTACATATTAACACTTTTCACATTTTCTCGTGTTACGTGGGTACCAGTCCTCGGTTCATGCACAATCTTAAGGTCCTCGGTCATGTCCAAGGCAGCAAACCGACCAATAATTCAATAATCGATAACTAAAACTATAAATGTAGCTCTTCTTACTGGGCGATTGCATCAACTTAGATGCTTCTCCTGTGTTCTACTGTGCTGCTTGTATTGTCCCCACATACCGCAGCACGCGACAAGGGCTGGCAGACCATAAATGTAACCGTTTCAGAGAGAAATGCGACCAATGTGACGATCTCGCGTTATATCGATTCGATGGTGAATGATGTAACACGGCGATTTTCTAAGGTTTTTACTACATATTAACACTTTTCACATTTTCTCGTGTTACGTGGCTGCCAGTCCTCGGTTCATGCAAAATCTTAAGGTCCTCGGTCATGTCCAAGGCACCAAACCGAATAATAATTCAATAATCGATAACTAAAACTATAAATGTAGCTCTTCTTACTGGGCGATTGCATCAACTTAGATGCTTCTCCTGTGTTCTACTGTGCTGCTTGTATTGTCCCCACATACCGCAGCACGCGACAAGGGCTGGCAGACCATAAATGTAACCGTTTCAGAGAGAAATGCGACCAATGTGACGATCTCGCGTTATATCGATTCGATGGTGAATGACGAAACACGGAGATTTTCTAAGGTTTTTACTACATATTAACACTTTTCACATTTTCTCGTGTTACGTGGCTGCCAGTCCTCGGTTCATGCAAAATCTTAAGGTCCTCGGTCATGTCCAAGGCACCAAACCGACCAATAATTCAATAATCGATAACTAAAACTATAAATGTAGCTCTTCTTACTGGGCGATTGCATCAACTTAGATGCTTCTCCTGTGTTCTACTGTGCTGCTTGTATTGTCCCCACATACCGCAGCACGCGACAAGGGCTGGCAGACCATAAAAGTAACCGTTTCAGAGAGAAATGCGACCAATGTGACGATCTCGCGTTATATCGATTCGATGGTGAATGACGAAACACGGAGATTTTCTAAGGTTTTTACTACATATTAACACTTTTCACATTTTCTCGTGTTACGTGGCTGCCAGTCCTCGGTTCATGCAAAATCTTAAGGTCCTCGGTCATGTCCAAGGCACCAAACCGACCAATAATTCAATAATCGATAACTAAAACTATAAATGTAGCTCTTCTTACTTGGCGATTGCATCAACTTAGATGCTTCTCCTGTGTTCTACTATGCCGCTTGTATTGTCCCCACATACCGCAGCACGCGATAAGGGCTGGCAGACCATAAATGTAACCGTTTCAGAGAGAAATGCGACCAATGTGACGATCTCGCGTTATATCGATTCGATGGTGAATGACGAAACACGGAGATTTTCTAAGGTTTTTACTACATATTAACACTTTTCACATTTTCTCGTGTTACGTGGCTGCCAGTCCTCGGTTCATGCAAAATCTTAAGGTCCTCGGTCATGTCCAAGGCACCAAACCGACTAATAATTCAATAATCGATAACTAAAACTATAAATGTAGCTCTTCTTACTGGGCGATTGCATCAACTTAGATGCTTCTCCTGTGTTCTACTGTGCTGCTTGTATTGTCCCCACATACCGCAGCACGCGACAAGGGCTGGCAGACCATAAATGTAACCGTTTCAGAGAGAAATGGGACCAATGTGACGATCTCCCCTTATATCGATTCGATGGTGAATGACGAAACACGGAGATTTTCTAAGGTATTTACTACATATTAACACTTTTCACATTTTCTCGTGTTACGTGGCTGCCAGTCCTCGGTTCATGCAAAATCTTAAGGTCCTCGGTCATGTCCAAGGCACCAAACCGACCAATAATTCAATAATCGATAACTAAAACTATAAATGTAGCTCTTCTTACTGGGCGATTGCATCAACTTAGATGCTTCTCCTGTGTTCTACTGTGCTGCTTGTATTGTCCCCACATACCGCAGCACGCGACAAGGGCTGGCAGACCATAAATGTAACCGTTTCAGAGAGAAATGCGACCAATGTGACGATCTCGCGTTATATCGATTCGATGGTGAATGACGAAACACGGAGATTTTCTAAGGTTTTTACTACATATTAACACTTTTCACATTTTCTCGTGTTACGTGGGTACCAGTCCTCGGTTCATGCACAATCTTAAGGTCCTCGGTCATGTCCAAGGCACCAAACCGACCAATAATTCAATAATCGATAACTAAAACTATAAATGTAGCTCTTCTTACTGGGCGATTGCATCAACTTAGATGCTTCTCCTGTGTTCTACTGTGCTGCTTGTATTGTCCCCACATACCGCAGCACGCGACAAGGGCTGGCAGACCATAAATGTAACCGTTTCAGAGAGAAATGCGACCAATGTGACGATCTCGCGTTATATCGATTCGATGGTGAATGACGAAACACGGAGATTTTCTAAGGTTTTTACTACATATTAACACTTTTCACATTTTCTCGTGTTACGTGGCTGCCAGTCCTCGGTTCATGCAAAATCTTAAGGTCCTCTGTCATGTCCAAGGCACCAAACCGACCAATAATTCAATAATCGATAGCTAAATCTATAAATGTAGCTCTTCTTACTGGGCGATTGCATCAACTTAGATGCTTCTCCTGTGTTCTACTGTGCTGCTTGTATTGTCCCCACATACCGCAGCACGCGATAAGGGCTGGCAGACCATAAATGTAACCGTTTCAGAGAGAAATGCGACCAATGTGACGATCTCGCGTTATATCGATTCGATGGTGAATGATGAAACACGGCGATTTTCTAAGGTTTTTACTACATATTAACACTTTTCACATTTTCTCGTGTTACGTGGCTGCCAGTCCTCGGTTCATGCAAAATCTTAAGGTCCTCGGTCATGTCCAAGGCACCAAACCGAATAATAATTCAATAATCGATAACTAAAACTATAAATGTAGCTCTTCTTACTGGGCGATTGCATCAACTTAGATGCTTCTCCTGTGTTCTACTGTGCTGCTTGTATTGTCCCCACATACCGCAGCACGCGACAAGGGCTGGCAGACCATAAATGTAACCGTTTCAGAGAGAAATGCGACCAATGTGACGATCTCGCGTTATATCGATTCGATGGTGAATGACGAAACACGGAGATTTTCTAAGGTTTTTACTACATATTAACACTTTTCACATTTTCTCGTGTTACGTGGCTGCCAGTCCTCGGTTCATGCAAAATCTTAAGGTCCTCGGTCATGTCCAAGGCACCAAACCGACCAATAATTCAATAATCGATAACTAAAACTATAAATGTAGCTCTTCTTACTGGGCGATTGCATCAACTTAGATGCTTCTCCTGTGTTCTACTGTGCTGCTTGTATTGTCCCCACATACCGCAGCACGCGACAAGGGCTGGCAGACCATAAAAGTAACCGTTTCAGAGAGATGTGCGACCAATGTGACGATCTCGCGTTATATCGATTCGATGGTGAATGACGAAACACGGAGATTTTCTAAGGTTTTTACTACATATTAACACTTTTCACATTTTCTCGTGTTACGTGGCTGCCAGTCCTCGGTTCATGCAAAATCTTAAGGTCCTCGGTCATGTCCAAGGCACCAAACCGACCAATAATTCAATAATCGATAACTAAAACTATAAATGTAGCTCTTCTTACTGGGCGATTGCATCAACTTAGATGCTTCTCCTGTGTTCTACTATGCCGCTTGTATTGTCCCCACATACCGCAGCACGCGATAAGGGCTGGCAGACCATAAATGTAACCGTTTCAGAGAGAAATGCGACCAATGTGACGATCTCGCGTTATATCGATTCGATGGTGAATGACGAAACACGGAGATTTTCTAAGGTTTTTACTACATATTAACACTTTTCACATTTTCTCGTGTTACGTGGCTGCCAGTCCTCGGTTCATGCAAAATCTTAAGGTCCTCGGTCATGTCCAAGGCACCAAACCGACCAATAATTCAATAATCGATAACTAAAACTATAAATGTAGCTCTTCTTACTGGGCGATTGCATCAACTTAGATGCTTCTCCTGTGTTCTACTGTGCTGCTTGTATTGTCCCCACATACCGCAGCACGCGACAAGGGCTGGCAGACCATAAATGTAACCGTTTCAGAGAGAAATGCGACCAATGTGACGATCTCGTGTTATATCGATTCGATGGTGAATGACGAAACACGGAGATTTTCTAAGGTTTTTACTACATATTAACACTTTTCACATTTTCTCGTGTTACGTGGCTGCCAGTCCTCGGTTCATGCAAAATCTTAAGGTCCTCGGTCATGTCCAAGGCACCAAACCGACCAATAATTCAATAATCGATAACTAAAACTATGAATGTAGCTCTTCTTACTGGGCGATTGCATCAACTTAGATGCTTCTCCTGTGTTCTACTGTGCTGCTTGTATTGTCCCCACATACCGCAGCACGCGACAAGGGCTGGCAGACCATAAATGTAACCGTTTCAGAGAGAAATGCGACCAATGTGACGATCTCGCGTTATATCGATTCGATGGTGAATGACGAAACACGGAGATTTTCTAAGGTTTTTACTACATATTAACACTTTTCACATTTTCTCGTGTTACGTGGCTGCCAGTCCTCGGTTCATGCAAAATCTTAAGGTCCTCGGTCATGTTCAAGGCACCAAACCGACCAATAATTCAATAATCGATAACTAAAACTATAATTGTAGCTCTTCTTACTGGGCGATTGAATCAACTTAGATGCTTCTCCTGTGTTCTGCTGTGCCGCTTGTATTGTCCCCACATACCGCAGCACGCGACAAGGGCTGGCAGACCATAAATGTAACCGTTTCAGAGAGAAATGCGACCAATGTGACGATCTCGCGTTGTATCGATTCGATGGTGAATGACGAAACACGGAGATTTTCTAAGGTTTTTACTACATATTAACACTTTTCACATTTTCTCGTGTTACGTGGCTGCCAGTCCTCGGTTCATGCAAAATCTTAAGGTCCTCGGTCATGTCCAAGGCACCAAACCGACCAATAATTCAATAATCGATAACTAAAACTATAAATGTAGCTCTTCTTACTGGGCGATTGCATCAACTTAGATGCTTCTCCTGTGTTCTACTGTGCTGCTTGTATTGTCCCCACATACCGCAGCACGCGACAAGGGCTGGCAGACCATAAATGAAACCGTTTCAGAGAGAAATGCGACCAATGTGACGATCTCGCGTTATATCGATTCGATGGTGAATGACGAAACACGGAGATTTTCTAAGGTTTTTACAACATATTAACACTTTTCACATTTTCTCGTGTTACGTGGCTGCCAGTCCTCGGTTCATGCAAAATCTTAAGGTCCTCGGTCATGTCCAATGCACCAAACCGACCAATAATTCAATAATCGATAACTAAAACTATAAATGTAGCTCTTCTTACTGGGCGATTGCATCAACTTAGATGCTTCTCCTGTGTTCTACTGTGCTGCTTGTATTGTCCCCACATACCGCAGCACGCGACAAGGGCTGGCAGACCATAAATGTAACCGTTTCAGAGAGAAATGCGACTAATGTGACGATCTCGCGTTATATCGATTCGATGGTGAATGACGAAACACGGAGATTTTCTAAGGTTTTTACTACATATTAACACTTTTCACATTTTCTCGTGTTACGTGGCTGCCAGTCCTCGGTTCATGCAAAATCTTAAGGTCCTCGGTCATGTCCAAGGCACCAAACCGACCAATAATTTAATAATCGATAACTAAAACTATAAATGTAGCTCTTCTTACCGGGCGATTGCATCAACTTAGATGCTTCTCCTGTGTTCTACTGTGCTGCTTGTATTGTCCCCACAAATCGCAGCACGCGACAAGGGCTGGCAGACCATAAATGTAACCGTTTCAGAGAGAAATGCGACCAATGTGACGATCTCGCGTTATATCGATTCGATGGTGAATGACGAAACACGGAGATTTTCTAAGGTTTTTACTACATATTAACACTTTTCACATTTTCTCGTGTTACGTGGGTACCAGTCCTCGGTTCACGCACAATCTTAAGGTCCTCGGTCATGTCCAAGGCACCAAACCGACCAATAATTCAATAATCGATATCTAAAACTATAAATGTAGCTCTTCTTACTGGGCGATTGCATCAAGTTAGATGCTTCTCCTGTGTTCTACTGTGCTGCTTGTATTGTCCCCACATACCGCAGCACGCGACAAGGGCTGGCAGACCATAAATGTAACCGTTTCAGAGAGAAATGCGACCAATGTGACGATCTCGCGTTATATCGATTCGATGGTGAATGACGAAACACGGAGATTTTCTAAGGTTTTTACTACATATTAACACTTTTCACATTTTCTCGTGTTACGTGGCTGCCAGTCCTCGGTTCATGCAAAATCTTAAGGTCCTCGGTCATGTCCAAGGCACCAAACCGACCAATAATTCAATAATCGATAACTAAAACTATAAATGTAGCTCTTCTTACTGGGCGATTGCATCAACTTAGATGCTTCTCCTGTGTTCTACTGTGCTGTTTGTATTGTCTCCACATACCGCAGCACGCGACAAGGGCTGGCAGACCATAAATGTAACCGTTTCAGAGAGAAATGCGACCAATGTGACGATCTCGCGTTATATCGATTCGATGGTGAATGAAGAAACACGGAGATTTTCTAAGGTTTTTACTACATATTAACACTTTTCACATTTTCTCGTGTTACGTGGCTGCCAGTCCTCGGTTCATGCAAAATCTTAAGGTCCTCGGTCATGTCCAAGGCACCAAACCGACCAATAATTTAATAATCGATAACTAAAACTATAAATGTAGCTCTTCTTACTGGGCGATTGCATCAACTTAGATGCTTCTCCTGTGTTCTACTGTGCTGCTTGTATTGTCCCCACATACCGCAGCACGCGACAAGGGCTGGCAGACCATAAATGTAACCGTTTCAGAGAGAAATGCGGCCAATGTGACGATCTCGCGTTATATCGATTCGATGGTGAATGACGAAACACGGAGATTTTCTAAGGTTTTTACAACATATTAACACTTTTCACATTTTCTCGTGTTACGTGGCTGCCAGTCCTCGGTTCATGCAAAATCTTAAGGTCCTCGGTCATGTCCAAGGCACCAAACCGACCAATAATTCAATAATCGATAACTAAAACTATAAATGTAGCTCTTCTTACTGGGCGATTGCATCAACTTAGATGCTTCTCCTGTGTTCTACTGTGCCGCTTGTATTGTCCCCACATACCGCAGCACGCGACAAGGGCTGGCAGACCATAAATGTAACCGTTTCAGAGAGAAATGCGACCAATGTGACGATCTCGCGTTATATTCGATTCGATGGTGAATGACGAAACACGGAGATTTTCTAAGGTTTTTACTACATATTAACACTTTTCACATTTTCTCGTGTTACGTGGCTGCCAGTCCTCGGTTCATGCAAAATCTTAAGGTCCTCGGTCATGTCCAAGGCACCAAACCGACCAATAATTCAATAATCGATAACTAAAACTATAATTGTAGCTCTTCTTACTGACGATTGCATCAACTTAGATGCTTCTCCTGTGTTCTACTGTGCTGCTTGTATTGTCCCCACATACCGCAGCACGCGACAAGGGCTGGCAGACCATAAATGTAACCGTTTCAGAGAGAAATGCGACCAATGTGACGATCTCGCGTTATATCGATTCGATGGTGAATGACGAAACACGGAGATTTTCTAAGGTTTTTACTACATATTAACACTTTTCACATTTTCTCGTGTTACGTGGCTGCCAGTCCTCGGTTCATACAAAATCTTAAGGTCCTCGGTCATGTCCAAGGCACCAAACCGACCAATAATTCAATAATCGATAACTAAAACTATAAATGTAGCTCTTCTTACTGGGTGATTGCATCAACTTAGATGCTTCTCCTGTGTTCTACTATGCCGCTTGTATTGTCCCCACATACCGCAGCACGCGACAAGGGCTGGCAGACCATAAATGTAACCGTTTCAGAGAGAAATGCGACCAATGTGACGATCTCGCGTTATATCGATTCGATGGTGAATGACGAAACACGGAGATTTTCTAAGGTTTTTACAACATATTAACACTTTTCACATTTTCTCGTGTTACGTGGCTGCCAGTCCTCGGTTCATGCAAAATCTTAAGGTCCTCGGTCATGTCCAAGGCACCAAACCGACCAATAATTCAATAATCGATAACTAAAACTATAATTGTGGCTCTTCTTACTGGGCGATTGCATCAACTTAGATGCTTCTCCTGTGTTCTACTATGCCGCTTGTATTGTCCCCACATACCGCAGCACGCGATAAGGGCTGGCAGACCATAAATGTAACCGTTTCAGAGAGAAATGCGACCAATGTGACGATCTCGCGTTATATCGATTCGATGGTGAATGACGAAACACGGAGATTTTCTAAGGTTTTTACTACATATTAACACTTTTCACATTTTCTCGTGTTACGTGGCTGCCAGTCCTCGGTTCATGCAAAATCTTAAGGTCCTCGGTCATGTCCAAGGCACCAAACCGACCAATAATTCAATAATCGATAACTAAAACTATAAATGTAGCTCTTCTTACTGGGCGATTGCATCAACTTAGATGCTTCTCCTGTGTTCTACTGTGCTGCTTGTATTGTCCCCACATACCGCAGCACGCGACTAGGGCTGGCAGACCATAAATGTAACCGTTTCAGAGAGAAATGCGACCAATGTGACGATCTCGCGTTATATCGATTCGATGGTGAATGACGAAACACGGAGATTTTCTAAGGTTTTTACTACATATTAACACTTTTCACATTTTCTCGTGTTACGTGGCTGCCAGTCCTCGGTTCATACAAAATCTTAAGGTCCTCGGTCATGTCCAAGGCACCAAACCGACCAATAATTTAATAATCGATAACTAAAACTATAAATGTAGCTCTTCTTACTGGGCGATTGCATCAACTTAGATGCTTCTCCTGTGTTCTACTGTGCTGCTTGTATTGTCCCCACATACCGCAGCACGCGACAAGGGCTGGCAGACCATAAATGTAACCGTTTCAGAGAGAAATGCGACCAATGTGACGATCTCGCGTTATATCGATTCGATGGTGAATGACGAAACACGGAGATTTTCTAAGGTTTTTACTACATATTAACACTTTTCACATTTTCTCGTGTTACGTGGCTGCCAGTCCTCGGTTCATGCAAAATCTTAAGGTCCTCGGTCATGTCCAAGGCACCAAAACGACCAATACTTCAATAATCGATAACTAAAACTATAAATGTAGCTCTTCTTACTGGGCGATTGCATCAACTTAGATGCTTCTCCTGTGTTCTACTGTGCTGCTTGTATTGTCCCCACATACCGCAGCACGCGACAAGGGCTGGCAGACCATAAATGTAACCGTTTCAGAGAGAAATGCGACCAATGTGACGATCTCGCGTTATATCGATTCGATGGTGAATGACGAAACACGGAGATTTTCTAAGGTTTTTACTACATATTAACACTTTTCACATTTTCTCGTGTTACGTGGGTACCAGTCCTCGGTTCATGCACAAACTTAAGGTCCTCGGTCATGTCCAAGGCACCAAACCGACCAATAATTCAATAATCGATAACTAAAACTATAAATGTAGCTCTTCTTACTGGGCGATTGCATCAACTTAGATGCTTCTCCTGTGTTCTACTGTGCTGCTTGTATTGTCCCCACATACCGCAGCACGCGACAAGGGCTGGCAGACCATAAATGTAACCGTTTCAGAGAGAAATGCGACCAATGTGACGATCTCGCGTTATATCGATTCGATGGTGAATGACGAAACACGGAGATTTTCTAAGGTTTTTACTACATATTAACACTTTTCACATTTTCTCGTGTTACGTGGCTGCCAGTCCTCGGTTCATGCAAAATCTTAAGGTCCTCGGTCATGTCCAAGGCACCAAACCGACCAATAATTCAATAATCGATAACTAAAACTATAAATGTAGCTCTTCTTACTGGGCGATTGCATCAACTTAGATGCTTCTCCTGTGTTCTACTGTGCTGCTTGTATTGTCCCCACATACCGCAGCACGCGACAAGGGCTGGCAGACCATAAATGTAACCGTTTCAGAGAGAAATGCGACCAATGTGACGATCTCGCGTTATATCGATTCGATGGTGAATGACGAAACACGGAGATTTTCTAAGGTTTTTACTACATATTAACACTTTTCACATTTTCTCGTGTTACGTGGGTGCCAGTCCTCGGTTCATGCACAATCTTAAGGTCCTCGGTCATGTCCAAGGCACCAAACCGACCAATAATTCAATAATCGATAACTAAAACTATAAATGTAGCTCTTCTTACTGGGCGATTGCATCAACTTAGATGCTACTCCTGTGTTCTACTGTGCTGCTTGTATTGTCCCCACATACCGCAGCACGCGACAAGGGCTGGCAGACCATAAATGTAACCGTTTCAGAGAGAAATGCGACCAATGTGACGATCTCGCGTTATATCGATTTGATGGTGAATGACGAAACACGGAGATTTTCTAAGGTTTTTACTACATATTAACACTTTTCACACTTTCTCGTGTTACGTGGCTGCCAGTCCTCGGTTCATGCAAAATCTTAAGGTCCTCGGTCATGTCCAAGGCACCAAACCGACCAATAATTCAATAATCGATAACTAAAACTATAAATGTAGCTCTTCTTACTGGGCGATTGCATCAACTTAGATGCTTCTCCTGTGTTCTACTGTGCTGCTTGTATTGTCCCCACATACCGCAGCACGCGACAAGGGCTGGCAGACCATAAATGTAACCGTTTCAGAGAGAAATGCGACCAATGTGACGATCTCGCGTTATATCGATTCGATGGTGAATGACGAAACACGGAGATTTTCTAAGGTATTTACTACATATTAACACTTTTCACATTTTCTCGCGTTACGAGGCTGCCAGTCCTCGGTTCATGCAAAATCTTAAGGTCCTCGGTCATGTCCAAGGCACCAAACCGACCAATAATTCAATAATCGATAACTAAAACTATAAATGTAGCTCTTCTTACTGGGCGATTGCATCAACTTAGATGCTTTTCCTGTGTTCTACTATGCCGCTTGTATTGTCCCCACATACCGCAGCACGCGACAAGGGCTGGCAGACCATAAATGTAACCGGTTCAGAGAGAAGTGCGACCAATGTGACGATCTCGCGTTATATCGATTCGATGGTGAATGACGAAACACGGAGATTTTCTAAGGTTTTTACTACATATTAACACTTTTCACATTTTCTCGTGTTACGTGGCTGCCAGTCCTCGGTTCATGCAAAATCTTAAGGTCCTCGGTCATGTCCAAGGCACCAAACCGACCAATAATTCAATAATCGATAACTAAAACTATAAATGTAGCTCTTCTTACTGGGCGATTACATCAACTTAGATGCTTCTCCTGTGTTCTACTGTGCTGCTTGTATTGTCCCCACATACTGCAGCACGCGATAAGGGCTGGCAGACCATAAATGTAACCGTTTCAGAGAGAAATGCGACCAATGTGACGATCTCGCGTTATATCGATTCGATGGTGAATGATGAAACACGGAGATTTTCTAAGGTTTTTACTACATATTAACACTTTTCACATTTTCTCGTGTTACGTGGCTGCCAGTCCTCGGTTCATGCAAAATCTTAAGGTCCTCGGTCATGTCCAAGGCACCAAACCGACTAATAATTCAATAATCGATAACTAAAACTATAAATGTAGCTCTTCTTACTGGGCGATTGCATCAACTTAGATGCTTCTCCTGTGTTCTACTGTGCTGCTTGTATTGTCCCCACATACCGCAGCACGCGACAAGGGCTGGCAGACCATAAAAGTAACCGTTTCAGAGAGAAATGCGACCAATGTGACGATCTCGCGTTATATCGATTCGATGGTGAATGACGAAACACGGAGATTTTCTGAGGTATTTACTACATATTAACACTTTTCACACTTTCTCGTGTTACGTGGCTGCCAGTCCTCGGTTCATGCAAAATCTTAAGGTCCTCGGTCATGTCCGAGGCACCAAACCGACCAATAATTCAATAATCGATGACTAAAACTATAAATGTAGCTCTTCTTACTGGGCGATTGCATCAACTTAGATGCTTCTCCTGTGTTCTACTGTGCTGCTTGTATTGTCCCCACATACCGCAGCACGCGACAAGGGCTGGCAGACCATAAATGTAACCGTTTCAGAGAGAAATGCGACCAATGTGACGATCTCGCGTTATATCGATTCGATGGTGAATGACGAAACACGGAGATTTTCTAAGGTATTTACTACATATTAACACTTTTCACATTTTCTCGTGTTACGAGGCTGCCAGTCCTCGGTTCATGCAAAATCTTAAGGTCCTCGGTCATGTCCAAGGCACCAAACCGACCAATAATTCAATAATCGATAACTAAAACTATAAATGTAGCTCTTCTTACTGGGCGATTGCATCAACTTAGAAGCTTCTCCTGTGTTCTACTGTGCTGCTTGTATTGTCCCCACATACCGCAGCACGCGACAAGGGCTGGCAGACCATAAATGTAACCGTTTCAGAGATAAATGCGACCAATGTGACGATCTCGCGTTATATCGATTCGATGGTGAATGACGAAACACGGAGATTTTCTAAGGTTTTTACAACATATTAACACTTTTCACATTTTCTTGTGTTACGTGGCTGCCAGTCCTCGGTTCATGCAAAATCTTAAGGTCCTCGGTCATGTCCAAGGCACCAAACCGACCAATAATTCAATAATCGATAACTAAAACTATAATTGTAGCTCTTCTTACTGGGCGATTGCATCAACTTAGATGCTTCTCCTGTGTTCTACTGTGCTGCTTGTATTGTCCCCACATACCGCAGCACGCGACAAGGGCTGGCAGACCATAAATGTAACCGTTTCAGAGAGAAATGCGACCAATGTGACGATCTCGCGTTATATCGATTCGATGGTGAATGACGAAACACGGAGATTTTCTAAGGTTTTTACTACATATTAACACTTTTCACATTTTCTCGTGTTACGTGGCTGCCAGTCCTCGGTTCATACAAAATCTTAAGGTCCTCGGTCATGTCCAAGGCACCAAACCGACCAATAATTCAATAATCGATAACTAAAACTATAAATGTAGCTCTTCTTACTGGGCGATTGCATCAACTTAGATGCTTCTCCTGTGTTCTACTATGCCGCTTGTATTGTCCCCACATACCGCAGCACGCGACAAGGGCTGGCAGACCATAAATGTAACCGTTTCAGAGAGAAATGCGACCAATGTGACGATCTCGCGTTATATCGATTCGATGGTGAATGACGAAACACGGAGATTTTCTAAGGTTTTTACAACATATTAACACTTTTCACATTTTCTCGTGTTACGTGGCTGCCAGTCCTCGGTTCATGCAAAATCTTAAGGTCCTCGGTCATGTCCAAGGCACCAAACCGACCAATAATTCAATAATCGATAACTAAAACTATAATTGTAGCTCTTCTTACTGGGCGATTGCATCAACTTAGATGCTTCTCCTGTGTTCTACTGTGCTGCTTGTATTGTCCCCACATACCGCAGCACGCGATAAGGGCTGGCAGACCATAAATGTAACCGTTTCAGAGAGAAATGCGACCAATGTGACGATCTCGCGTTATATCGATTCGATGGTGAATGATGAAACACGGAGATTTTCTAAGGTTTTTACTACATATTAACACTTTTCACATTTTCTCGTGTTACGTGGCTGCCAGTCCTCGGTTCATGCAAAATCTTAAGGTCCTCGGTCATGTCCAAGGCACCAAACCGACTAATAATTCAATAATCGATAACTAAAACTATAAATGTAGCTCTTCTTACTGGGCGATTGCATCAACTTAGATGCTTCTCCTGTGTTCTACTGTGCTGCTTGTATTGTCCCCACATACCGCAGCACGCGACAAGGGCTGGCAGACCATAAATGTAACCGTTTCAGAGAGAAATGCGACCAATGTGACGATCTCGCGTTATATCGATTCGATGGTGAATGACGAAACACGGAGATTTTCTAAGGTATTTACTACATATTAACACTTTTCACACTTTCTCGTGTTACGTGGCTGCCAGTCCTCGGTTCATGCAAAATCTTAAGGTCCTCGGTCATGTCCGGGCACCAAACCGACCAATAATTCAATAATCGATGACTAAAACTATAAATGTAGCTCTTCTTACTGGGCGATTGCATCAACTTAGATGCTTCTCCTGTGTTCTACTGTGCTGCTTGTATTGTCCCCACATACCGCAGCACGCGACAAGGGCTGGCAGACCATAAATGTAACCGTTTCAGAGAGAAATGCGACCAATGTGACGATCTCGCGTTATATCGATTCGATGGTGAATGACGAAACACGGAGATTTTCTAAGGTATTTACTACATATTAACACTTTTCACATTTTCTCGTGTTACGAGGCTGCCAGTCCTCGGTTCATGCAAAATCTTAAGGTCCTCGGTCATGTCCAAGGCACCAAACCGACCAATAATTCAATAATCGATAACTAAAACTATAAATGTAGCTCTTCTTACTGGGCGATTGCATCAACTTAGATGCTTCTCCTGTGTTCTACTGTGCCGCTTGTATTGTCCCCACATACCGCAGCACGCGACAAGGGCTGGCAGACCATAAATGTAACCGTTTCAGAGAGAAGTGCGACCAATGTGACGATCTCGCGTTATATCGATTCGATGGTGAATGACGAAACACGGAGATTTTCTAAGGTATTTACTACATATTAACACTTTTCACATTTTCTCGTGTTACGAGGCTGCCAGTCCTCGGTTCATGCAAAATCTTAAGGTCCTCGGTCATGTCCAAGGCACCAAACCGACCAATAATTCAATAATCGATAACTAAAACTATAAATGTAGCTCTTCTTACTGGGCGATTGCATCAACTTAGATGCTTCTCCTGTGTTCTACTGTGCCGCTTGTATTGTCCCCACATACCGCAGCACGCGACAAGGGCTGGCAGACCATAAATGTAACCGTTTCAGAGAGAAGTGCGACCAATGTGACGATCTCGCGTTATATCGATTCGATGGTGAATGACGAAACACGGAGATTTTCTAAGGTTTTTACTACATATTAACACTTTTCACATTTTCTCGTGTTACGTGGCTGCCAGTCCTCGGTTCATGCAAAATCTTAAGGTCCTCGGTCATGTCCAAGGCACCAAACCGACCAATAATTCAATAATCGATAACTAAAACTATAAATGTAGCTCTTCTTACTGGGCGATTGCATCAACTTAGATGCTTCTCCTGTGTTCTACTGTGCTGCTTGTATTGTCCCCACATACCGCAGCACGCGACAAGGGCTGGCAGACCATAAATGTAACCGTTTCAGAGAGAAATGCGACCAATGTGACGATCTCGCGTTATATCGATTCGATGGTGAATGACGAAACACGGAGATTTTCTAAGGTTTTTACAACATATTAACACTTTTCACATTTTCTCGTGTTACGTGGCTGCCAGTCCTCGGTTCATGCAAAATCTTAAGGTCCTCGGTCATGTCCAAGGCACCAAACCGACCAATAATTCAATAATCGATAACTAAAACTATAATTGTAGCTCTTCTTACTGGGCGATTGCATCAACTTAGATGCTTCTCCTGTGTTCTACTGTGCTGCTTGTATTGTCCCCACATACCGCAGCACGCGATAAGGGCTGGCAGACCATAAATGTAACCGTTTCAGAGAGAAATGCGACCAATGTGACGATCTCGCGTTATATCGATTCGATGGTGAATGATGAAACACGGAGATTTTCTAAGGTTTTTACTACATATTAACACTTTTCACATTTTCTCGTGTTACGTGGCTGCCAGTCCTCGGTTCATGCAAAATCTTAAGGTCCTCGGTCATGTCCAAGGCACCAAACCGACTAATAATTCAATAATCGATAACTAAAACTATAAATGTAGCTCTTCTTACTGGGCGATTGCATCAACTTAGATGCTTCTCCTGTGTTCTACTGTGCTGCTTGTATTGTCCCCACATACCGCAGCACGCGACAAGGGCTGGCAGACCATAAATGTAACCGTTTCAGAGAGAAATGCGACCAATGTGACGATCTCGCGTTATATCGATTCGATGGTGAATGACGAAACACGGAGATTTTCTAAGGTATTTACTACATATTAACACTTTTCACATTTTCTCGTGTTACGTGGCTGCCAGTCCTCGGTTCATGCAAAATCTTAAGGTCCTCGGTCATGTCCAAGGCACCAAACCGACCAATAATTCAATAATCGATAACTAAAACTATAAATGTAGCTCTTCTTACTGGGCGATTGCATCAACTTAGATGCTTCTCCTGTGTTCTACTGTGCTGCTTGTATTGTCCCCACATACCGCAGCACGCGACAAGGGCTGGCAGACCATAAATGTAACCGTTTCAGAGAGAAATGCGACCAATGTGACGATCTCGCGTTATATCGATTCGATGGTGAATGACGAAACACGGAGATTTTCTAAGGTTTTTACAACATATTAACACTTTTCACATTTTCTCGTGTTACGTGGCTGCCAGTCCTCGGTTCATGCAAAATCTTAAGGTCCTCGGTCATGTCCAAGGCACCAAACCGACCAATAATTCAATAATCGATAACTAAAACTATAATTGTAGCTCTTCTTACTGGGCGATTGCATCAACTTAGATGCTTCTCCTGTGTTCTACTGTGCTGCTTGTATTGTCCCCACATACCGCAGCACGCGATAAGGGCTGGCAGACCATAAATGTAACCGTTTCAGAGAGAAATGCGACCAATGTGACGATCTCGCGTTATATCGATTCGATGGTGAATGATGAAACACGGAGATTTTCTAAGGTTTTTACTACATATTAACACTTTTCACATTTTCTCGTGTTACGTGGCTGCCAGTCCTCGGTTCATGCAAAATCTTAAGGTCCTCGGTCATGTCCAAGGCACCAAACCGACTAATAATTCAATAATCGATAACTAAAACTATAAATGTAGCTCTTCTTACTGGGCGATTGCATCAACTTAGATGCTTCTCCTGTGTTCTACTGTGCTGCTTGTATTGTCCCCACATACCGCAGCACGCGACAAGGGCTGGCAGACCATAAATGTAACCGTTTCAGAGAGAAATGCGACCAATGTGACGATCTCGCGTTATATCGATTCGATGGTGAATGACGAAACACGGAGATTTTCTAAGGTATTTACTACATATTAACACTTTTCACATTTTCTCGTGTTACGTGGCTGCCAGTCCTCGGTTCATGCAAAATCTTAAGGTCCTCGGTCATGTCCAAGGCACCAAACCGACCAATAATTCAATAATCGATAACTAAAACTATAAATGTAGCTCTTCTTACTGGGCGATTGCATCAACTTAGATGCTTCTCCTGTGTTCTACTGTGCTGCTTGTATTGTCCCCACATACCGCAGCACGCGACAAGGGCTGGCAGACCATAAATGTAACCGTTTCAGAGAGAAATGCGACCAATGTGACGATCTCGCGTTATATCGATTCGATGGTGAATGACGAAACACGGAGATTTTCTAAGGTTTTTACTACATATTAACACTTTTCACATTTTCTCGTGTTACGTGGCTGCCAGTCCTCGGTTCATGCAAAATCTTAAGGTCCTCGGTCATGTCCAAGGCACCAAACCGACCAATAATTCAATAATCGATAACTAAAACTATAAATGTAGCTCTTCTTACTGGGCGATTGCATCAACTTAGATGCTTCTCTTGTGTTCTACTATGCCGCTTGTATTGTCCTCACATACCGCAGCACGCGACAAGGGCTGGCAGACCATAAATGTAACCGTTTCAGAGAGAAATGCGACCAATGTGACGATCTCGCGTTATATCGATTCGATGGTGAATGACGAAACACGGAGATTTTCTAAGGTTTTTACTACATATTAACACTTTTCACATTTTCTCGTGTTACGTGGCTGCCAGTCCTGGGTTCATACAAAATCTTAAGGTCCTCGGTCATGTCCAAGGCACCAAACCGACCAATAATTCAATAATCGATAACTAAAACTATAAATGTAGCTCTTCTTACTGGGCGATTGCATCAACTTAGATGCTTCTCCTGTGTTCTACTGTGCTGCTTGTATTGTCCCCACATACCGCAGCACGCGACTAGGGCTGGCAGACCATAAATGTAACCGTTTCAGAGAGAAATGCGACCAATGTGACGATCTCGCGTTATATCGATTCGATGGTGAATGACGAAACACGGAGATTTTCTAAGGTTTTTACTACATATTAACACTTTTCACATTTTCTCGTGTTACGTGGCTGCCAGTCCTCGGTTCATGCAAAATCTTAAGGTCCTCGGTCATGTCCAAGGCACCAAACCGACCAATAATTTAATAATCGATAACTAAAACTATAAATGTAGCTCTTCTTACTGGGCGATTGCATCAACTTAGATGCTTCTCCTGTGTTCTACTGTGCTGCTTGTATTGTCCCCACATACCGCAGCACGCGACAAGGGCTGGCAGACCATAAATGTAACCGTTTCAGAGAGAAATGCGACCAATGTGACGATCTCGCGTTATATCGATTCGATGGTGAATGACGAAACACGGAGATTTTCTAAGGTTTTTACTACATATTAACACTTTTCACATTTTCTCGTGTTACGTGGCTGCCAGTCCTCGGTTCATGCAAAATCTTAAGGTCCTCGGTCATGTCCAAGGCACCAAACCGACCACTAATTCAATAATCGATAACTAAAACTATAAATGTAGCTCTTCTTACTGGGCGATTGCATCAACTTAGATGCTTCTCCTGTGTTCTACTGTGCTGCTTGTATTGTCCCCACATACCGCAGCACGCGACAAGGGCTGGCAGACCATAAATGTAACCGTTTCAGAGAGAAATGCAACCAATATGACGATCTCGCGTTATATCGATTCGATGGTGAATGACGAAACACGGAGATTTTCTAAGGTTTTTACTACATATTAACACTTTTCACATTTTCTCGTGTTACGTGGGTACCAGTCCTCGGTTCATGCACAATCTTAAGGTCCTCGGTCATGTCCAAGGCACCAAACCGACCAATAATTCAATAATCGATAACTAAAACTATAAATGTAGCTCTTCTTACTGGGCGATTGCATCAACTTAGATGCTTCTCCTGTGTTCTACTGTGCTGCTTGTATTGTCCCCACATACCGCAGCACGCGACAAGGGCTGGCAGACCATAAATGTAACCGTTTCAGAGAGAAATGCGACCAATGTGACGATCTCGCGTTGTATCGATTCGATGGTGAATGACGAAACACGGAGATTTTCTAAGGTTTTTACTACATATTAACACTTTTCACATTTTCTCGTGTTACGTGGCTGCCAGTCCTCGGTTCATGCAAAATCTTAAGGTCCTCGGTCATGTCCAAGGCACCAAACCGACCAATAATTCAATAATCGATAACTAAAACTATAAATGTAGCTCTTCTTACTGGGCGATTGCATCAACTTAGATGCTTCTCCTGTGTTCTACTGTGCTGCTTGTATTGTCCCCACATACCGCAGCACGCGACAAGGGCTGGCAGACCATAAATGTAACCGTTTCAGAGAGAAATGCGACCAATGTGACGATCTCGCGTTATATCGATTCGATGGTGAATGACGAAACACGGAGATTTTCTAAGGTTTTTACTACATATTAACACTTTTCACATTTTCTCGTGTTACGTGGATGCCAGTCCTCGGTTCGTGCAAAATCTTAAGGTCGTCGGTCATGTCCAAGGCACCAAACCGACCAATAATTCAATAATCGATAACTAAAACTATAAATGTAGCTCTTCTTACTGGGCGATTGCATCAACTTAGATGGTTCTCCTGTGTTCTACTGTGCCGCTTGTATTGTCCCCACATACCGCAGCACGCGACAAGGGCTGGCAGACCATAAATGTAACCGTTTCAGAGAGAAAAGCGACCAATGTGACGATATCGCGTTATATCGATTCGATGGTGAATGACGAAACACGGAGATTTTCTAAGGTTTTTACTACATATTAACACTTTTCACATTTTCTCGTGTTACGTGGCTGCCAGTCCTCGGTTCATACAAAATCTTAAGGTCCTCGGTCATGTCCAAGGCACCAAACCGACCAATAATTCAATAATCGATAACTAAAACTATAAATGTAGCTCTTCTTACTGGGCGATTGCATCAACCTAGATGCTTCTCCTGTGTTCTACTGTGCTGCTTGTATTGTCCCCACATACCGCAGCACGCGACTAGGGCTGGCAGACCATAAATGTAACCGTTTCAGAGAGAAATGCGACCAATGTGACGATCTCGCGTTATATCGATTCGATGGTGAATGACGAAACACGGAGATTTTCTAAGGTTTTTACTACATATTAACACTTTTCACATTTTCTCGTGTTACGTGGTTGCCAGTCCTCGGTTCATGCAAAATCTTAAGGTCCTCGGTCATGTCCAAGGCACCAAACCGACCAATAATTTAATAATCGATAACTAAAACTATAAATGTAGCTCTTCTTACTGGGCGATTGCATCAACTTAGATGCTTCTCCTGTGTTCTACTGTGCTGCTTGTATTGTCCCCACATACCGCAGCACGCGACAAGGGCTGGCAGACCATAAATGTAACCGTTTCAGAGAGAAATGCGACCAATGTGACGATCTCGCGTTATATCGATTCGATGGTGAATGACGAAACACGGAGATTTTCTAAGGTTTTTACTACATATTAACACTTTTCACATTTTCTCGTGTTACGTGGCTGCCAGTCCTCGGTTCATGCAAAATCTTAAGGTCCTCGGTCATGTCCAAGGCACCAAACCGACCACTAATTCAATAATCGATAACTAAAACTATAAATGTAGCTCTTCTTACTGGGCGATTGCATCAACTTAGATGCTTCTCCTGTGTTCTACTGTGCTGCTTGTATTGTCCCCACATACCGCAGCACGCGACAAGGGCTGGCAGACCATAAATGTAACCGTTTCAGAGAGAAATGCAACCAATATGACGATCTCGCGTTATATCGATTCGATGGTGAATGACGAAACACGGAGATTTTCTAAGGTTTTTACTACATATTAACACTTTTCACATTTTCTCGTGTTACGTGGGTACCAGTCCTCGGTTCATGCACAATCTTAAGGTCCTCGGTCATGTCCAAGGCACCAAACCGACCAATAATTCAATAATCGATAAGTAAAACTATAAATGTAGCTCTTCTTACTGGGCGATTGCATCAACTTAGATGCTTCTCCTGTGTTCTACTGTGCTGCTTGTATTGTCCCCACATACCGCAGCACGCGACAAGGGCTGGCAGACCATAAATGTAACCGTTTCAGAGAGAAATGCGACCAATGTGACGATCTCGCGTTGTATCGACTCGATGGTGAATGACGAAACACGGAGATTTTCTAAGGTTTTTACTACATATTAACACTTTTCACATTTTCTCGTGTTACGTGGCTGCCAGTCCTCGGTTCATGCAAAATCTTAAGGTCCTCGGTCATGTCCAAGGCACCAAACCGACCAATAATTCAATAATCGATAACTAAAACTATAAATGTAGCTCTTCTTACTGGGCGATTGCATCAACTTAGATGCTTCTCCTGTGTTCTACTGTGCTGCTTGTATTGTCCCCACATACCGCAGCACGCGACAAGGGCTGGCAGACCATAAATGTAACCGTTTCAGAGAGAAATGCGACCAATGTGACGATCTCGCGTTATATCGATTCGATGGTGAATGACGAAACACGGAGATTTTCTAAGGTTTTTACTACATATTAACACTTTTCACATTTTCTCGTGTTACGTGGATGCCAGTCCTCGGTTCGTGCAAAATCTTAAGGTCGTCGGTCATGTCCAAGGCACCAAACCGACCAATAATTCAATAATCGATAACTAAAACTATAAATGTAGCTCTTCTTACTGGGCGATTGCATCAACTTAGATGGTTCTCCTGTGTTCTACTGTGCCGCTTGTATTGTCCCCACATACCGCAGCACGCGACAAGGGCTGGCAGACCATAAATGTAACCGTTTCAGAGAGAAAAGCGACCAATGTGACGATATCGCGTTATATCGATTCGATGGTGAATGACGAAACACGGAGATTTTCTAAGGTTTTTACTACATATTAACACTTTTCACATTTTCTCGTGTTACGTGGCTGCCAGTCCTCGGTTCATACAAAATCTTAAGGTCCTCGGTCATGTCCAAGGCACCAAACCGACCAATAATTCAATAATCGATAACTAAAACTATAAATGTAGCTCTTCTTACTGGGCGATTGCATCAACCTAGATGCTTCTCCTGTATTCTACTGTGCTGCTTGTATTGTCCCCACATACCGCAGCACGCGACTAGGGCTGGCAGACCATAAATGTAACCGTTTCAGAGAGAAATGCGACCAATGTGACGATCTCGCGTTATATCGATTCGATGGTGAATGACGAAACACGGAGATTTTCTAAGGTTTTTACTACATATTAACACTTTTCACATTTTCTCGTGTTACGTGGCTGCCAGTCCTCGGTTCATGCAAAATCTTAAGGTCCTCGGTCATGTCCAAGGCACCAAACCGACCAATAATTTAATAATCGATAACTAAAACTATAAATGTAGCTCTTCTTACTGGGCGATTGCATCAACTTAGATGCTTCTCCTGTGTTCTACTGTGCTGCTTGTATTGTCCCCACATACCGCAGCACGCGACAAGGGCTGGCAGACCATAAATGTAACCGTTTCAGAGAGAAATGCGACCAATGTGACGATCTCGCGTTATATCGATTCGATGGTGAATGACGAAACACGGAGATTTTCTAAGGTTTTTACTACATATTAACACTTTCACATTTTCTCGTGTTACGTGGGTACCAGTCCTCGGTTCATGCACAATCTTAAGGTCCTCGGTCATGTCCAAGGCTCCAAACCGACCAATAATTCAATAATCGATAACTAAAACTATAAATGTAGCTCTTCTTACTGGGCGATTGCATCAACTTAGATGCTTCTCCTGTGTTCTACTGTGCTGCTTGTATTGTCCCCACATACCGCAGCACGCGACAAGGGCTGGCAGACCATAAATGTAACCGTTTCAGAGAGAAATGCGACCAATGTGACGATCTCGCGTTGTATCGATTCGATGGTGAATGACGAAACACGGAGATTTTCTAAGGTTTTTACTACATATTAACACTTTTCACATTTTCTCGTGTTACGTGGCTGCCAGTCCTCGGTTCATGCAAAATCTTAAGGTCCTCGGTCATGTCCAAGGCACCAAACCGACCAATAATTCAATAATCGATAACTAAAACTATAAATGTAGCTCTTCTTACTGGGCGATTGCATCAACTTAGATGCTTCTCCTGTGTTCTACTGTGCTGCTTGTATTGTCCCCACATACCGCAGCACGCGACAAGGGCTGGCAGACCATAAATGTAACCGTTTCAGAGAGAAATGCGACCAATGTGACGATCTCGTGTTATATCGATTCGATGGTGAATGACGAAACACCGAGATTTTCTAAGGTTTTTACTACATATTAACACTTTTCACACTTTCTCGTGTTGCGTGGCTGCCAGTCCTCGGTTCATGCAAAATCTTAAGGTCCTCGGTCATGTCCAAGGCACCAAACCGACCAATAATTCAATAATCGATAACTAAAACTATAAATGTAGCTCTTCTTACTGGGCGATTGCATCAACTTAGATGCTTCTCCTGTGTTCTACTGTGCTGCTTGTATTGTCCCCACATACCGCAGCACGCGACAAGGGCTGGCAGACCATAAATGTAACCGTTTCAGAGAGAAATGCGACCAATGTGACGATCTCGCGTTATATCGATTCGATGGTGAATGACGAAACACGGAGATTTTCTAAGGTTTTTACTACATATTAACACTTTTCACATTTTCTCGTGTTACGTGGTTGCCAGTCCTCGGTTCATGCAAAATCTTAAGGTCCTCGGTCATGTTCAAGGCACCAAACCGACCAATAATTCAATAATCGATAACTAAAACTATAAATGTAGCTCTTCTTACTGGGCGATTGCATCAACTTAGATGCTTCTCCTGTGTTCTACTGTGCCGCTTCTATTGTCCCCACATACCGCAGCACGCGACAAGGGCTGGCAGACCATAAATGTAACCGTTTCAGAGAGAAATGCGACCAATGTGACGATCTCGCGTTATATCGATTCGATGGTGAATGACGAAACACGGAGATTTTCTAAGGTTTTTACTACATATTAACACTTTTCACATTTTCTCGTGTTACGTGGGTACCAGTCCTCGGTTCATGCACAATCTTAAGGTCCTCGGTCATGTCCAAGGCACCAAACCGACCAATAATTCAATAATCGATAACTAAAACTATAAATGTAGCTCTTCTTACTGGGCGATTGCATCAACTTAGATGCTTCTCCTGTGTTCTACTGTGCTGCTTGTATTGTCCCCACATACCGCAGCACGCGACAAGGGCTGGCAGACCATAAATGTAACCGTTTCAGAGAGAAATGCGACCAATGTGACGATCTCGCGTTATATCGATTCGATGGTGAATGACGAAACACGGAGATTTTCTAAGGTTTTTACTACATATTAACACTTTTCACATTTTCTCGTGTTACGTGGGTACCAGTCTTCGGTTCATTCACAATCTTAAGGTCCTCGGTCATGTCCAAGGCACCAAACCGACCAATAATTCAATAATCGATAACTAAAACTATAAATGTAGCTCTTCTTACTGGGCGATTGCATCAACTTAGATGCTTCTCCTGTGTTCTACTGTGCTGCTTGTATTGTCCCCACATACCGCAGCACGCGACAAGGGCTGGCAGACCATAAATGTAACCGTTTCAGAGAGAAATGCGACCAATGTGACGATCTCGCGTTATATCGATTCGATGGTGAATGACGAAACACGGAGATTTTCTAAGGTTTTTACTACATATTAACACTTTTCACATTTTCTCGTGTTACGTGGCTGCCACTCCTCGGTTCATGCAAAATCTTAAGGTCCTCGGTCATGTCCAAGGCACCAAACCGACCAATAATTCAATAATCTATAACTAAAACTATAAATGTAGCTCTTCTTACTGGGCGATTGCATCAACTTAGATGCTTCTCCTGTGTTCTACTGTGCTGCTTGTATTGTCCCCACATACCGCAGCACGCGACAAGGGCTGGCAGACCATAAATGTAACCGTTTCAGAGAGAAATGCGACCAATGTGACGATCTCGCGTTATATCGATTCGATGGTGAATGACGAAACACGGAGATTTTCTAAGGTTTTTACTACATATTAACACTTTTCACATTTTCTCGTGTTACGTGGCTGCCAGTCCTCGGTTCATGCAAAATCTTAAGGTCCTCGGTCATGTCCAAGGCACCAAACCGACCAATAATTCAATAATCGATAACTAAAACTATAAATGTAGCTCTTCTTACTGGGCGATTGCATCAACTTAGATGCTTCTCCTGTGTTCTACTGTGCTGCTTGTATTGTCCCCACATACCGCAGCACGCGACAAGGGCTGGCAGACCATAAATGTAACCGTTTCAGAGAGAAATGCGACCAATGTGACGATCTCGCGTTATATCGATTCGATGGTGAATGACGAAACACGGAGATTTTCTAAGGTTTTTACTACATATTAACACTTTTCACATTTTCTCGTGTTACGTGGCTGCCAGTCCTCGGTTCATGCAAAATCTTAAGGTCCTCGGTCATGTCCAAGGCACCAAACCGACCAATAATTCAATAATCGATAACTAAAACTATAAATGTAGCTCTTCTTACTGGGCGATTGCATCAACTTAGATGCTTCTCCTGTGTTCTACTGTGCTGCTTGTATTGTCCCCACATACCGCAGCACGCGACAAGGGCTGGCAGACCATAAATGTAACCGTTTCAGAGAGAAATGCGACCAATGTGACGATCTCGCGTTATATCGATTCGATGTGAATGACGAAACACGGAGATTTTCTAAGGTTTTTACTACATATTAACACTTTTCACATTTTCTCGTGTTACGTGGCTGCCAGTCCTCGGTTCATGCAAAATCTTAAGGTCCTCGGTCATGTCCAAGGCACCAAACCGACCAATAATTTAATAATCGATAACTAAAACTATAAATGTAGCTCTTCTTACTGGGCGATTGCATCAACTTAGATGCTTCTCCTGTGTTCTACTGTGCTGCTTGTATTGTCCCCACATACCGCAGCACGCGACAAGGGCTGGCAGACCATAAATGTAACCGTTTCAGAGAGAAATGCGACCAATGTGACGATCTCGCGTTATATCGATTCGATGGTGAATGACGAAACACGGAGATTTTCTAAGGTTTTTACTACATATTAACACTTTTCACATTTTCTCGTGTTACGTGGGTACCAGTCCTCGGTTCATGCACAATCTTAAGGTCCTCGGTCATGTCCAAGGCACAAAACCGACCAATAATTCAATAATCGATAACTAAAACTATAAATGTAGCTCTTCTTACTGGGCGATTGCATCAACTTAGATGCTTCTCCTGTGTTCTACTGTGCTGCTTGTATTGTCCCCACATACCGCAGCACGCGACAAGGGCTGGCAGACCATAAATGTAACCGTTTCAGAGAGAAATGCGACCAATGTGACGATCTCGCGTTATATCGATTCGATGGTGAATGACGAAACACGGAGATTTTCTAAGGTTTTTACTACATATTAACACTTTTCACATTTTCTCGTGTTACGTGGCTGCCAGTCCTCGGTTCATGCAAAATCTTAAGGTCCTCGGTCATGTCCAAGGCACCAAACCGACCAATAATTCAATAATCGATAACTAAAACTATAAATGTAGCTCTTCTTACTGGGCGATTGCATCAACTTAGATGCTTCTCCTGTGTTCTACTGTGCTGCTTGTATTGTCCCCACATACCGCAGCACGCGACAAGGGCTGGCAGACCATAAATGTAACCGTTTCAGAGAGAAATGCGACCAATGTGACGATCTCGCGTTATATCGATTCGATGGTGAATGACGAAACACGGAGATTTTCTAAGGTTTTTACTACATATTAACACTTTTCACATTTTCTCGTGTTACGTGGCTGCCAGTCCTCGGTTCATGCAAAATCTTAAGGTCCTCGGTCATGCCCAAGGCACCAAACCGACCAATATTTCAATAATCGATAACTAAAACTATAAATGTAGCTCTTCTTACTGGGCGATTGCATCAACTTAGATGCTTCTCCTGTGTTCTGCTGTGCTGCTTGTATTGTCCCCACATACCGCAGCACGCGACAAGGGCTGGCAGACCATAAATGTAACCGTTTCAGAGAGAAATGCGACCAATGTGACGATCTCGCGTTATATCGATTCGATGGTGAATGACGAAACACGGAGATTTTCTAAGGTTTTTACTACATATTAACACTTTTCACATTTTCTCGTGTTACGTGGCTGCCAGTCCTCGGATCATGCAAAATCTTAAGGTCCTCGGTCATGTCCAAGGCACCAAACCGACCAATAATTCAATAATCGATAACTAAAACTATAAATGTAGCTCTTCTTACTGGGCGATTGCATCAACTTAGATGCTTCTCCTGTGTTCTACTGTGCTGCTTGTATTGTTCCCACATACCGCAGCACGCGACAAAGGCTGGCAGACCATAAATGTAACCGTTTCAGAGAGAAATGCGACCAATGTGACGATCTCGCGTTATATCGATTCGATGGTGAATGACGAAACACGGAGATTTTCTAAGGTTTTTACTACATATTAACACTTTTCACATTTTCTCGTGTTACGTGGCTGCCAGTCCTCGGTTCATGCAAAATCTTAAGGTCCTCGGTCATGTCCAAGGCACCAAACCGACCAATAATTTAATAATCGATAACTAAAACTATAAATGTAGCTCTTCTTACTGGGCGATTGCATCAACTTAGATGCTTCTCCTGTGTTCTACTGTGCTGCTTGTATTGTCCCCACATACCGCAGCACGCTACAAGGGCTGGCAGACCATAAATGTAACCGTTTCAGAGAGAAATGCGACCAATGTGACGATCTCGCGTTATATCGATTCGATGGTGAATGACGAAACACGGAGATTTTCTAAGGTTTTTACTACATATTAACACTTTTCACATTTTCTCGTGTTACGTGGCTGCCAGTCCTCGGTTCATGCAAAATCTTAAGGTCCTCGGTCATGTCCAAGGCACCAAACCGACCAATAATTCAATAATCGATAACTAAAACTATAAATGTAGCTCTTCTTACTGGGCGATTGCATCAACTTAGATGCTTCTCCTGTGTTCTACTGTGCTGCTTGTATTGTCCCTACATACCGCAGCACGCGACAAGGGCTGGCAGACCATAAATGTAACCGTTTCAGAGAGAAATGCGACCAATGTGACGATCTCGCGTTATATCGATTCGATGGTGAATGACGAAACACGGAGATTTTCTAAGGTTTTTACTACATATTAACACTTTTCACATTTTCTCGTGTTACGTGGGTACCAGTCCTCGGTTCATGCACAATCGTAAGGTCCTCGGTCATGTCCAAGACATCAAACCGACCAATAATTCAATAATCGATAACTAAAACTATAAATGTAGCTCTTCTTACTGGGCGATTGCATCAACTTAGATGCTTCTCCTGTGTTCTACTGTGCTGCTTGTATTGTCCCCACATACCGCAGCACGCGACAAGGGCTGGCAGACCATAAATGTAACCGTTTCAGAGAGAAATGCGACCAATGTGACGATCTCGCGTTATATCGATTCGATGGTGAATGACGAAACACGGAGATTTTCTAAGGTTTTTACTACATATTAACACTTTCACATTTTCTCGTGTTACGTGGCTGCCAGTCCTCGGTTCATGCAAAATCTTAAGGTCCTCGGTCATGTCCAAGGCACCAAACCGACCAATAATTCAATAATCGATAACTAAAACTATAAATGTAGCTCTTCTTACTGGGCGATTGCATCAACTTAGATGCTTCTCCTGTGTTCTACTGTGCTGCTTGTATTGTCCCCACATACCGCAGCACGCGACAAGGGCTGGCAGACCATAAATGTAACCGTTTCAGAGAGAAATGCGACCAATGTGACGATCTCGCGTTATATCGATTCGATGGTGAATGACGAAACAACGAGATTTTCTAAGGTTTTTACTACATATTAACACTTTTCACATTTTCTCGTGTTACGTGGCTGCCAGTCCTCGGTTCATGCAAAATCTTAAGGTCCTCGGTCATGTCCAAGGCACCAAACCGACCAATAATTCAATAATCGATAACTAAAACTGTAAATGTAGCTCTTGTTACTGGGCGATTGCATCAACTTAGATGCTTCTCCTGTGTTCTACTGTGCTGCTTGTATTGTCCCCACATACCGCAGCACGCGACAAGGGCTGGCAGACCATAAATGTAACCGTTTCAGAGAGAAATGCGACCAATGTGACGATCTCGCGTTATATCGATTCGATGGTGAATGACGAAACACGGAGATTTTCTAAGGTTTTTACTACATATTAACACTTTTCACATTTTCTCGTGTTACGTGGCTGCCAGTCCTCGGTTCATGCAAAATCTTAAGGTCCTCGGTCATGTCCAAGGCACCAAACCGACCAATAATTCAATAATCGATAACTAAAACTGTAAATGTAGCTCTTCTTACTGGGCGATTGCATCAACTTAGATGCTTCTCCTGTGTTCTACTGTGCTGCTTGTATTGTCCCCACATACCGCAGCACGCGACAAGGGCTGGCAGACCATAAATGTAACCGTTTCAGAGAGAAATGCGACCAATGTGACGATCTCGCGTTATATCGATTCGATGGTGAATGACGAAACACGGAGATTTTCTAAGGTTTTTACTACATATTAACACTTTTCACATTTTCTCGTGTTACGTGGCTGCCAGTCCTCGGTTCATGCAAAATCTTAAGGTCCTCGGTCATGTCCAAGGCACCAAACCGACCAATAATTCAATAATCGATAACTAAAACTATAAATGTAGCTCTTCTTACTGGGCGATTGCATCAACTTCGATGCTTCTCCTGTGTTCTACTGTGCTGCTTGTATTGTCCCCACATACCGCAGCACGCGACAAGGGCTGGCAGACCATAAATGTAACCGTTTCAGAGAGAAATGCGACCAATGTGACGATCTCGCGTTATATCGATTCGATGGTGAATGACGAAACACGGAGATTTTCTAAGGTTTTTACTACATATTAACACTTTTCACATTTTCTCGTGTTACGTGGCTGCCAGTCCTCGGTTCATGCAAAATCTTAAGGTCCTCGGTCATGTCCAAGGCACCAAACCGACCAATAATTCAATAATCGATAACTAAAACTATAAATGTAGCTCTTCTTACTGGGCGATTGCATCAACTTAGATGCTTCTCCTGTGTTCTACTGTGCTGCTTGTATTGTCCCCACATACCGCAGCACGCGACAAGGGCTGGCAGACCATAAATGTAACCGTTTCAGAGAGAAATGCGACCAATGTGACGATCTCGCGTTATATCGATTCGATGTGAATGACGAAACACGGAGATTTTCTAAGGTTTTTACTACATATTAACACTTTTCACATTTTCTCGTGTTACGTGGCTGCCAGTCCTCGGTTCATGCAAAATCTTAAGGTCCTCGGTCATGTCCAAGGCACCAAACCGACCAATAATTTAATAATCGATAACTAAAACTATAAATGTAGCTCTTCTTACTGGGCGATTGCATCAACTTAGATGCTTCTCCTGTGTTCTACTGTGCTGCTTGTATTGTCCCCACATACCGCAGCACGCGACAAGGGCTGGCAGACCATAAATGTAACCGTTTCAGAGAGAAATGCGACCAATGTGACGATCTCGCGTTATATCGATTCGATGGTGAATGACGAAACACGGAGATTTTCTAAGGTTTTTACTACATATTAACACTTTTCACATTTTCTCGTGTTACGTGGGTACCAGTCCTCGGTTCATGCACAATCTTAAGGTCCTCGGTCATGTCCAAGGCACAAAACCGACCAATAATTCAATAATCGATAACTAAAACTATAAATGTAGCTCTTCTTACTGGGCGATTGCATCAACTTAGATGCTTCTCCTGTGTTCTACTGTGCTGCTTGTATTGTCCCCACATACCGCAGCACGCGACAAGGGCTGGCAGACCATAAATGTAACCGTTTCAGAGAGAAATGCGACCAATGTGACGATCTCGCGTTATATCGATTCGATGGTGAATGACGAAACACGGAGATTTTCTAAGGTTTTTACTACATATTAACACTTTTCACATTTTCTCGTGTTACGTGGCTGCCAGTCCTCGGTTCATGCAAAATCTTAAGGTCCTCGGTCATGTCCAAGGCACCAAACCGACCAATAATTCAATAATCGATAACTAAAACTATAAATGTAGCTCTTCTTACTGGGCGATTGCATCAACTTAGATGCTTCTCCTGTGTTCTACTGTGCTGCTTGTATTGTCCCCACATACCGCAGCACGCGACAAGGGCTGGCAGACCATAAATGTAACCGTTTCAGAGAGAAATGCGACCAATGTGACGATCTCGCGTTATATCGATTCGATGGTGAATGACGAAACACGGAGATTTTCTAAGGTTTTTACTACATATTAACACTTTTCACATTTTCTCGTGTTACGTGGCTGCCAGTCCTCGGTTCATGCAAAATCTTAAGGTCCTCGGTCATGCCCAAGGCACCAAACCGACCAATAATTCAATAATCGATAACTAAAACTATAAATGTAGCTCTTCTTACTGGGCGATTGCATCAACTTAGATGCTTCTCCTGTGTTCTGCTGTGCTGCTTGTATTGTCCCCACATACCGCAGCACGCGACAAGGGCTGGCAGACCATAAATGTAACCGTTTCAGAGAGAAATGCGACCAATGTGACGATCTCGCGTTATATCGATTCGATGGTGAATGACGAAACACGGAGATTTTCTAAGGTTTTCACTACATATTAACACTTTTCACATTTTCTCGTGTTACGTGGCTGCCAGTCCTCGGATCATGCAAAATCTTAAGGTCCTCTGTCATGTCCAAGGCACCAAACCGACCAATAATTCAATAATCGATAACTAAAACTATAAATGTAGCTCTTCTTACTGGGCGATTGCATCAACTTAGATGCTTCTCCTGTGTTCTACTGTGCTGCTTGTATTGTCCCCACATACCGCAGCACGCGACAAGGGCTGGCAGACCATAAATGTAACCGTTTCAGAGAGAAATGCGACCAATGTGACGATCTCGCGTTATATCGATTCGATGGTGAATGACGAAACACGGAGATTTTCTAAGGTTTTCACTACATATTAACAATTTTCACATTTTCTCGTGTTACGTGGCTGCCAGTCCTCGGTTCATGCAAAATCTTAAGGTCCTCGGTCATGTCCAAGGCACCAAACCGACCAATAATTCAATAATCGATAACTAAAACTATAAATGTAGCTCTTCTTACTGGGCGATTGCATCAACTTAGATGCTTCTCCTGTGTTCTACTGTGCTGCTTGTATTGTTCCCACATACCGCAGCACGCGACAAAGGCTGGCAGACCATAAATGTAACCGTTTCAGAGAGAAATGCGACCAATGTGACGATCTCGCGTTATATCGATTCGATGGTGAATGACGAAACACGGAGATTTTCTAAGGTTTTTACTACATATTAACACTTTTCACATTTTCTCGTGTTACGTGGCTGCCAGTCCTTGGTTCATGCAAAATCTTAAGGTCCTCGGTCATGTCCAAGGCACCAAACCGACCAATAATTCAATAATCGATAACTAAAACTATAAATGTAGCTCTTCTTACTGGGCGATTGCATCAACTTAGATGCTTCTCCTGTATTCTACTGTGCTGCTTGTATTGTCCCCACATACCGCAACACGCGACAAGGGCTGGCAGACCATAAATGTAACCGTTTCAGAGAGAAATGCGACCAATGTGACGATCTCGCGTTATATCGATTCGATGGTGAATGACGAAACACGGAGATTTTCTAAGGTTTTTACAACATATTAACACTTTTCACATTTTCTCGTGTTACGTGGCTGCCAGTCCTCGGTTCATGCAAAATCTTAAGGTCCTCGGTCATGTTCAAGGCACCAAACCGACCAATAATTTAATAATCGATAACTAAAACTATAAATGTAGCTCTTCTTACTGGGCGATTGCATCAACTTAGATGCTTCTCCTGTGTTCTACTGTGCTGCTTGTATTGTCCCCACATACCGCAGCACGCGACAAGGGCTGGCAGACCATAAATGTAACCGTTTCAGAGAGAAATGCGACCAATGTGACGATCTCGCGTTATATCTATTTGATGGTGAATGACGAAACACGGAGATTTGCCAGTCCTTGGTTCATGCAAAATCTTAAGGTCCTCGGTCATGTCCAAGGCACCAAACCGACCAATAATTCAATAATCGATAACTAAAACTATAAATGTAGCTCTTCTTACTGGGCGATTGCATCAACTTAGATGCTTCTCCTGTGTTCTACTGTGCTGCTTGTATTGTCCCCACATACCGCAGCACGCGACAAGGGCTGGCAGACCATAAATGTAACCGTTTCAGAGAGAAACGCGACCAATGTGACGATCTCGCGTTATATCGATTCGATGGTGAATGACGAAACACGGAGATTTTCTAAGGTTTTTACTACATATTAACACTTTTCACATTTTCTCGTGTTACGTGGCTGCCAGTCCTCGGTTCATGCAAAATCTTAAGGTCCTCGGTCATGTCCAAGGCACCAAACCGACCAATAATTCAATAATCGATAACTAAAACTATAAATGTAGCTCTTCTTACTGGGCGATTGCATAAACTTAGATGCTTCTCCTGTGTTCTACTGTGCTGCTTGTATTGTCCCTACATACCGCAGCACGCGACAAGGGCTGGCAGACCATAAATGTAACCGTTTCAGAGAGAAATGCGACCAATGTGACGATGTCGCGTTATATCGAATCGATGGTGAATGACGAAACACGGAGTTTTTCTGAGGTTTTTACTACATATTAACACTTTTCACATTTTCTCGTGTTACGTGGGTACCAGTCCTCGGTTCATGCACAATCGTAAGGTCCTCGGTCATGTCCAAGACATCAAACCGACCAATAATTCAATAATCGATAACTAAAACTATAAATGTAGCTCTTCTTACTGGGCGATTGCATCAACTTAGATGCTTCTCCTGTGTTCTACTGTGCTGCTTGTATTGTCCCCACATACCGCAGCACGCGACAAGGGCTGGCAGACCATAAATGTAACCGTTTCAGAGAGAAATGCGACCAATGTGACGATCTCGCGTTATATCGATTCGATGGTGAATGACGAAACACGGAGATTTTCTAAGGTTTTTACTACATATTAACACTTTCACATTTTCTCGTGTTACGTGGCTGCCAGTCCTCGGTTCATGCAAAATCTTAAGGTCCTCGGTCATGTCCAAGGCACCAAACCGACCAATAATTCAATAATCGATAACTAAAACTATAAATGTAGCTCTTCTTACTGGGCGATTGCATCAACTTAGATGCTTCTCCTGTGTTCTACTGTGCTGCTTGTATTGTCCCCACATACCGCAGCACGCGACAAGGGCTGGCAGACCATAAATGTAACCGTTTCAGAGAGAAATGCGACCAATGTGACAATCTCGCGTTATATCGATTCGATGGTGAATGACGAAACAACGAGATTTTCTAAGGTTTTTACTACATATTAACACTTTTCACATTTTCTCGTGTTACGTGGCTGCCAGTCCTCGGTTCATGCAAAATCTTAAGGTCCTCGGTCATGTCCAAGGCACCAAACCGACCAATAATTCAATAATCGATAACTAAAACTGTAAATGTAGCTCTTCTTACTGGGCGATTGCATCAACTTAGATGCTTCTCCTGTGTTCTACTGTGCTGCTTGTATTGTCCCCACATACCGCAGCACGCGACAAGGGCTGGCAGACCATAAATGTAACCGTTTCAGAGAGAAATGCGACCAATGTGACGATCTCGCGTTATATCGATTCGATGGTGAATGACGAAACACGGAGATTTTCTAAGGTTTTTACTACATATTAACACTTTTCACATTTTCTCGTGTTACGTGGCTGCCAGTCCTCGGTTCATGCAAAATCTTAAGGTCCTCGGTCATGTCCAAGGCACCAAACCGACCAATAATTCAATAATCGATAACTAAAACTGTAAATGTAGCTCTTCTTACTGGGCGATTGCATCAACTTAGATGCTTCTCCTGTGTTCTACTGTGCTGCTTGTATTGTCCCCACATACCGCAGCACGCGACAAGGGCTGGCAGACCATAAATGTAACCGTTTCAGAGAGAAATGCGACCAATGTGACGATCTCGCGTTATATCGATTCGATGGTGAATGACGAAACACGGAGATTTTCTAAGGTTTTTATTACATATTAACACTTTTCACATTTTCTCGTGTTACGTGGCTGCCAGTCCTCGGTTCATGCAAAATCTTAAGGTCCTCGGTCATGTCCAAGGCACCAAACCGACCAATAATTCAATAATCGATAACTAAAACTATAAATGTAGCTCTTCTTACTGGGCGATTGCATCAACTTAGATGCTTCTCCTGTAATCTACTGTGCCGCTTGTATTGTCCCCACACACCGCAGCACGCGACAAGGGGTGGCAGACCATAAATGTAACCGTTTCAGAGAGAAATGCGACCAATGTGACGATCTCGCGTTATATCGATTCGATGGTGAATGACGAAACACGGAGATTTTCTAAGGTTTTTACTACATATTAACACTTTTCACATTTTCTCGTGTTACATGGCTGCCAGTCCTCGGTTCATGCAAAATCTTAAGGTCCTCGGTCATGTCCAAGGCACCAAACCGACCAATAATTTAATAATCGATAACTAAAACTATAAATGTAGCTCTTCTTACTGGGCGATTGCATCAACTTAGATGCTTCTCCTGTGTTCTACTGTGCTGCTTGTATTGTCCCCACATACCGCAGCACGCGACAAGGGCTGGCAGACCATAAATGTAACCGTTTCAGAGAGAAATGCGACCAATGTGACGATCTCGCGTTATATCGATTCGATGGTGAATGACGAAACAACGAGATTTTCTAAGGTTTTTACTACATATTAACACTTTTCACATTTTCTCGTGTTACGTGGCTGCCAGTCCTCGGTTCATGCAAAATCTTAAGGTCCTCGGTCATGTCCAAGGCACCAAACCGACCAATAATTCAATAATCGATAACTAAAACTGTAAATGTAGCTCTTCTTACTGGGCGATTGCATCAACTTAGATGCTTCTCCTGTGTTCTACTGTGCTGCTTGTATTGTCCCCACATACCGCAGCACGCGACAAGGGCTGGCAGACCATAAATGTAACCGTTTCAGAGAGAAATGCGACCAATGTGACGATCTCGCGTTATATCGATTCGATGGTGAATGACGAAACACGGAGATTTTCTAAGGTTTTTACTACATATTAACACTTTTCACATTTTCTCGTGTTACGTGGCTGCCAGTCCTCGGTTCATGCAAAATCTTAAGGTCCTCGGTCATGTCCAAGGCACCAAACCGACCAATAATTCAATAATCGATAACTAAAACTGTAAATGTAGCTCTTCTTACTGGGCGATTGCATCAACTTAGATGCTTCTCCTGTGTTCTACTGTGCTGCTTGTATTGTCCCCACATACCGCAGCACGCGACAAGGGCTGGCAGACCATAAATGTAACCGTTTCAGAGAGAAATGCGACCAATGTGACGATCTCGCGTTATATCGATTCGATGGTGAATGACGAAACACGGAGATTTTCTAAGGTTTTTACTACATATTAACACTTTTCACATTTTCTCGTGTTACGTGGCTGCCAGTCCTCGGTTCATGCAATATCTTAAGGTCCTCGGTCATGTCCAAGGCACCAAACCGACCAATAATTCAATAATCGATAACTAAAACTATAAATGTAGCTCTTCTTACTGGGCGATTGCATCAACTTAGATGCTTCTCCTGTGTTCTACTGTGCTGCTTGTATTGTCCCCACATACCGCAGCACGCGGCAAGGGCTGGCAGACCATAAATGTAACCGTTTCAGAGAGAAATGCGACCAATGTGACGATCTCGCGTTATATCGATTCGATGGTGAATGACGAAACAACGAGATTTTCTAAGGTTTTTACTACATATTAACACTTTTCACATTTTCTCGTGTTACGTGGCTGCCAGTCCTCGGTTCATGCAAAATCTTAAGGTCCTCGGTCATGTCCAAGGCACCAAACCGACCAATAATTCAATAATCGATAACTAAAACTGTAAATGTAGCTCTTCTTACTGGGCGATTGCATCAACTTAGATGCTTCTCCTGTGTTCTACTGTGCTGCTTGTATTGTCCCCACATACCGCAGCACGCGACAAGGGCTGGCAGACCATAAATGTAACCGTTTCAGAGAGAAATGCGACCAATGTGACGATCTCGCGTTATATCGATTAGATGGTGAATGACGAAACACGGAGATTTTCTAAGGTTTTTACTACATATTAACACTTTTCACATTTTCTCGTGTTACGTGGCTGCCAGTCCTCGGTTCATGCAATATCTTAAGGTCCTCGGTCATGTCCAAGGCACCAAACCGACCAATAATTCAATAATCGATAACTAAAACTATAAATGTAGCTCTTCTTACTGGGCGATTGCATCAACTTAGATGCTTCTCCTGTAATCTACTGTGCCGCTTGTATTGTCCCCACATACCGCAGCACGCGACAAGGGCTGGCAGACCATAAATGTAACCGTTTCAGAGAGAAATGCGACCAATGTGACGATGTCGCGTTATATCGATTCGATGGTGAATGACGAAACACGGAGATTTTCTAAGGTTTTTACTACATATTAACACTTTTCACATTTTCTCGTGTTACGTGGCTGCCAGTCCTCGGTTCATGCAAAATCTTAAGGTCCTCGGTCATGTCCAAGGCACCAAACCGACCAATAATTTAATAATCGATAACTAAAACTATAAATGTAGCTCTTCTTACTGGGCGATTGCATCAACTTAGATGCTTCTCCTGTGTTCTACTGTGCTGCTTGTATTGTCCCCACATACCGCAGCACGCGACAAGGGCTGGCAGACCATAAATGTAACCGTTTCAGAGAGAAATGCGACCAATGTGACGATCTCGCGTTATATCGATTCGATGGTGAATGACGAAACACGGAGATTTTCTAAGATTTTTACTACATATTAACACTTTTCACATTTTCTCGTGTTACGTGGGTACCAGTCCTCGGTTCATGCACAATCTTAAGGTCCTCGGTCATGTCCAAGGCACCAAACCGACCAATAATTCAATAATCGATAACTAAAACTATAAATGTAGCTCTTCTTACTGGGCGATTGCATCAACTTAGATGCTTCTCCTGTGTTCTACTGTGCTGCTTTTATTGTCCCCACATACCGCAGCACGCGACAAGGGCTGGCAGACCATAAATGTAACCGTTTCAGAGAGAAATGCGACCAATGTGACGATCTCGCGTTATATCGATTCGATGGTGAATGACGAAACACGGAGATTTTCTAAGGTTTTTACTACATATTAACACTTTTCACATTTTCTCGTGTTACGTGGCTGCCAGTCCTCGGTTCATGCAAAATCTTAAGGTCCTCGGTCATGTCCGAGGCACCAAACCGACCAATAATTCAATAATCGATAACTAAAACTATAAATGTAGCTCTTCTTACTGGGCGATTGCATCAACTTAGATGCTTCTCCTGTGTTCTACTGTGCTGCTTGTATTGTCCCCACATACTGCAGCACGCGACAAGGGCTGGCAGACCATAAATGTAACCGTTTCAGAGAGAAATGCGACCAATGTGACGATCTCGCGTTATATCGATTCGATGGTGAATGACGAAACACGGAGATTGTCTAAGGTTTTTACTACATATTAACACTTTTCACATTTTCTCGTGTAACGTGGGTACCAGTCCTCGGTTCATGCAAAATCTTAAGGTCCTCGGTCATGTCCAAGGCACCAAACCGACCAATAATTCAATAATCGATAACTAAAACTATAAATGTAGCTCTTCTTACTGGGCGATTGCATCAACTTAGATGCTTCTCCTGTGTTCTACTGTGCTGCTTGTATTGTCCCCACATACCGCAGCACGCGACAAGGGCTGGCAGACCATAAATGTAACCGTTTCAGAGAGAAATGCGACCAATGTGACGATCTCGCGTTATATCGATTCGATGGTGAATGACGAAACACGGAGATTTTCTAAGGTTTTTACTACATATTAACACTTTTCACATTTTCTCGTGTTACGTGGCTGCCAGTCCTCGGTTCATGCAAAATCTTAAGGTCCTCGGTCATGTCCAAGGCACCAAACCGACCAATAATTCAATAATCGATAACTAAAACAATAAATGCAGCTCTTCTTACTGGGCGATTGCATCAACTTAGATGCTTCTCCTGTGTTCTACTGTGCTGCTTGTATTGTCCCCACATACCGCAGCACGCGACAAGGGCTGGCAGACCATAAATGTAACCGTTTCAGAGAGAAATGCGACCAATGTGACGATCTCGCGTTATATCGATTCGATGGTGAATGACGAAACACGGAGATTTTCTAAGGTTTTTACTACATATTAACACTTTTCACATTTTCTCGTGTTACGTGGCTGCCAGTCCTCGGTTCATGCAAAATCTTAAGGTCCTCGCTCATGTCCAAGGCACCAAACCGACCAATAATTCAATAATAGATAACTAAAACTATAAATTTAGCTCTTCTTACTGGGCGATTGCATCAACTTAGATGCTTCTCCTGTGTTCTACTGTGCTGCTTGTATTGTCCCCACATACCGCAGCACGCGACCAGGGCTGGCAGACCAAAAATGTAACCGTTTCAGAGAGAAATGCGACCAATGTGACGATCTCGCGTTATATCGAATCGATGGTGAATGACGAAACACGGAGATTTTCTAAGGTTTTTACTACATATTAACACTTTTCACATTTTCTCGTCTTACGTGGCTGCCAGTCCTCGGTTCATGCAAAATCTTAAGGTCCTCGGTCATGTCCAAGGCACCAAACCGACCAATAATTTAATAATCGATAACTAAAACTATAAATGTAGCTCTTCTTACTGGGCGATTGCATCAACTTAGATGCTTCTCCTGTGTTCTACTGTGCTGCTTGTATTGTCCCCACATACTGCAGCACGCGACAAGGGCTGGCAGACCATAAATGTAACCGTTTCAGAGAGAAATGCGACCAATGTGACGATCTCGCGTTATATCTATTTGATGGTGAATGACGAAACACGGAGATTTTCTAAGGTTTTTACTACATATTAACACTTTTCACATTTTCTCGTGTAACGTGGGTACCAGTCCTCGGTTCATGCACAATCTTAAGGTCCTCGGTCATGTCCAAGGCACCAAACCGACCAATAATTCAATAATCGATAACTAAAACTATAAATGTAGCTCTTCTTACTGGGCGATTGCATCAACTTAGATGCTTCTCCTGTGTTCTACTGTGCTGCTTGTATTGTCCCCACATACCGCAGCACGCGACAAGGGCTGGCAGACCATAAATGTAACCGTTTCAGAGAGAAATGCGACCAATGTGACGATCTCGCGTTATATCGATTCGATGGTGAATGACGAAACACGGAGATTTTCTAAGGTTTTTACTACATATTAACACTTTTCACATTTTCTCGTGTTACGTGGCTGCCAGTCCTCGGTTCATGCAAAATCTTAAGGTCCTCGGTCATGTCCAAGGCACCAAACCGACCAATAATTCAATAATCGATAACTAAAACTATAAATGTAGCTCTTCTTACTGGGCGATTGCATCAACTTAGATGCTTCTCCTGTGTTCTACTTTGCTGCTTGTATTGTCCCCACATACCGCAGCACGCGACAAGGGCTGGCAGACCATAAATGTAACCGTTTCAGAGAGAAATGCGACCAATGTGACGATCTCGCGTTATATCGATTCGATGGTGAATGACGAAACACGGAGATTTTCTAAGGTTTTTACTACATATTAACACTTTTCACATTTTCTCGTGTTACGTGGCTGCCAGTCCTCGGTTCATGCAAAATCTTAAGGTCCTCGGTCATGTCCAAGGCACCAAACCGACCAATAATTTAATAATCGATAACTAAAATTATAAATGTAGCTCTTCTTACTGGGCGATTGCATCAACTTAGATGATTCTCCTGTGTTCTACTGTGCTGCTTGTATTGTCCCCACATACCGCAGCACGCGACAAGGGCTGGCAGACCATAAATGTAACCGTTTCAGAGAGAAATGCGACCAATGTGACGATCTCGCGTTATATCGATTCGATGGTGAATGACGAAACACGGAGATTTTCTAAGGTTTTTACTACATATTAACACTTTTCACATTTTCTCGTGTTACGTGGCTGCCAGTCCTCGGTTCATGCAAAATCTTAAGGTCCTCGGTCATGTCCAAGGCACCAAACCGAGCAATAATTCAATAATCGATAACTGAAACTATAAATGTAGCTCTTCTTACTGGGCGATTGCATCAACTTAGATGCTTCTCCTGTGTTCTACTGTGCTGCTTGTATTGTCCCCACATACCGCAGCACGCGACAAGGGCTGGCAGACCATAAATGTAACCGTTTCAGAGAGAAATGCGACCAATGTGACGATCTCGCGTTATATCGATTCGATGGTGAATGACGAAACACGGAGATTTTCTAAGGTTTTTACTACATATTAACACTTTTCACATTTTCACGTGTTACGTGGCTGCCAGTCCTCGGTTCATGCAAAATCTTAAGGTCCTCGGTCATGTCCAAGGCACCAAACCGACCAATAATTTAATAATCGATAACTAAAACTATAAATGTAGCTCTTCTTACTGGGCGGTTGCATCAACTTAGATGCTTCTCCTGTGTTCTACTGTGCTGCTTGTATTGTCCCCACATACCGCAGCACGCGACAAGGGCTGGCAGACCATAAATGTAACCGTTTCAGAGAGAAATGCGACCAATGTGACGATCTCGCGTTATATCGATTCGATGGTGAATGACGAAACACGGAGATTTTCTAAGGTTTTTACTACATATTAACACTTTTCACATTTTCTCGTGTTACGTGGCTGCCAGTCCTCGGTTCATGCAATATCTTAAGGTCCTCGGTCATGTCCAAGGCACCAAACCGACCAATAATTCAATAATCGATAACTAAAACTATAAATGTAGCTCTTCTTACTGGGCGATTGCATCAACTTAGATGCTTCTCCTGTAATCTACTGTGCCGCTTGTATTGTCCCCACATACCGCAGCACGCGACAAGGGCTGGCAGACCATAAATGTAACCGTTTCAGAGAGAAATGCGACCAATGTGACGATCTCGCGTTATATCGATTCGATGGTGAATGACGAAACACGGAGATTTTCTAAGGTTTTTACTACATATTAACACTTTTCACATTTTCTCGTCTTACGTGGCTGCCAGTCCTCGGTTCATGCAAAATCTTAAGGTCCTCGGTCATGTCCAAGGCACCAAACCGAGCAATAATTCAATAATCGATAACTAAAACTATAAATGTAGCTCTTCTTACTGGGCGATTGCATCAACTTAGATGCTTCTCCTGTGTTCTACTGTGCTGCTTGTATTGTCCCCACATACCGCAGCACGCGACAAGGGCTGGCAGACCATAAATGTAACCGTTTCAGAGAGAAATGCGACCAATGTGACGATCTCGCGTTATATCGATTCGATGGTGAATGACGAAACACGGAGATTTCTAAGGTTTTTACTACATATTAACACTTTTTACATTTTCTTGTGTTACGTGGCTGCCAGTCCTCGGTTCATGCAAAATCTTAAGGTCCTCGGTCATGTCCAAGGCACCAAACCGACCAATAATTCAATAATCGATAACTAAAACTATAAATGTAGCTCTTCTTACTGGGCGATTGCATCAACTTAGATGCTTCTCCTGTGTTCTACTGTGCTGCTTGTATTGTCCCCACATACCGCAGCACGCGACAAGGGCTGGCAGACCATAAATGTAACCGTTTCAGAGAGAAATGCGACCAATGTGACGATCTCGCGTTATATCGATTCGATGGTGAATGACGAAACACGGAGATTTTCTAAGGTTTTTACTACATATTAACACTTTTCACATTTTCTCGTGTTACGTGGCTGCCAGTCCTCGGTTCATGCAAAATCTTAAGGTCCTCGGTCATGTCCAAGGCACCAAACCGACCAATAATTCAATAATCGATAACTAAAACTATAAATGTAGCTCTTCTTACTGGGCGATTGCATCAACTTCGATGCTTCTCCTGTGTTCTACTGTGCTGCTTGTATTGTCCCCACATCCCGCAGCACGCGACAAGGGCTGGCAGACCATAAATGTAACCGTTTCAGAGAGAAATGCGACCAATGTGACGCTCTCTCGTTATATCGATTCGATGGTGAATGACGAAACACGGAGATTTTCTAAGGTTTTTACTACATATTAACACTTTTCACATTTTCTCGTGTTACGTGGGTACCAGTCCTCGGTTCATGCACAATCTTAAGGTCCTCGGTCATGTCCAAGGCACCAAACCGACCAATAATTCAATAATCGAAAACTAAAACTATAAATGTAGCTCTTCTTACTGGGCGATTGCATCAACTTAGATGCTTCTCCTGTGTTCTACTGTGCTGCTTGTATTGTCCCCACATACCGCAGCACGCGACAAGGGCTGGCAGACCATAAATGTAACCGTTTCAGAGAGAAATGCGACCAATGTGACGATCTCGCGTTATATCGATTCGATGGTGAATGACGAAACACGGAGATTTTCTAAGGTTTTTACTACATATTAACACTTTTCACATTTTCTCGTGTTACGTGGCTGCCAGTCCTCGGTTCATGCAAAATCTTAAGGTCCTCGGTCATGTCCAAGGCACCAAACCGACCAATAATTCAATAATCGATAACTAAAACTATAAATTTAGCTCTTCTTACTGGGCGATTGCATCAACTTAGATGCTTCTCCTGTGTTCTACTGTGCTGCTTGTATTGTCCCCACATCCCGCAGCACGCGACAAGGGCTGGCAGACCATAAATGTAACCGTTTCAGAGAGAAATGCGACCAATGTGACGATCTCGCGTTATATCGATTCGACGGTGAATGACGAAACATGGAGATTTTCTAAGGTTTTTACTACATATTAACACTTTTCACATTTTCTCGTGTTACGTGGCTGCCAGTCCTCTGTTCATGCAAAATCTTAAGGTCCTCGGTCATGTCCAAGGCACCAAACCGACCAATAATTCAATAATCGATAACTAAAACTATAAATGTAGCTCTTCTTACTGGGCGATTGCATCAACTTAGATGCTTCTCCTGTGTTCTACTGTGCTGCTTGTATTGTCCCCACATACCGCAGCACGCGAAAAGGGCTGGCAGACCACAAATGTAACCGTTTCAGAGAGAAATGCGACCAATGTGACGATCTCGCGTTATATCGATTCGATGGTGAATGACGAAACACGGAGATTTTCTAAGGTTTTTACTACATATTAACACTTTTCACATTTTCTCGTGTTACGTGGCTGCCAGTCCTCGGTTCATGCAAAATCTTAAGGTCCTCGGTCATGTCCAAGGCACCAAACCGACCAATAATTCAATAATCGATAATTAAACTATAATTGTAGCTCTTCTTACTGGGCGATTGCATCAACTTAGATGCTTCTCCTGTGTTCTACTGTGCTGCTTGTATTGTCCCCACATACCGCAGCACGCGACAAGGGCTGGCAGACCATAAATGTAACCGTTTCAGAGAGAAATGCGACCAATGTGACGATCTCGCGTTATATCGATTCGATGGTGAATGACGAAACACGGAGATTTTCTAAGGTTTTTACTACATATTAACACTTTTCACATTTTCTCGTGTTACGTGGCTGCCAGTCCTCGGTTCATGCAAAATCTTAAGGTCCTCGGTCATGTCCAAGGCACCAAACCGACCAATAATTCAATAATCGATAACTAAATCTATAAATGTAGCTATTCTTACTGGGCGATTGCATCAACTTAGATGCTTCTCCTGTGTTCTACTGTGTTGCCTGTATTGTCCCCGCATCCCGCAGCACGCGACAAGGGCTGGCAGACCATAAATGTAACCGTTTCAGAGAGAAATGCGACCAATGTGACGATCTCGCGTTATATCGATTCGATGGTGAATGACGAAACACGGAGATTTTCTAAGGTTTTTACTACATATTAACACTTTTCACATTTTCTCGTGTTACGTGGGTACCAGTCTTCGGTTCATTCACAATCTTAAGGTCCTCGGTCATGTCCAAGGCACCAAACCGACCAATAATTTAATAATCGATAACTAAAACTATAAATGTAGCTCTTCTTACTGGGCGATTGCATCAACTTAGATGCTTCTCCTGTGTTCTACTGTGCTGCCTGTATTGTCCCCACATACCGCAGCACGCGACAAGGGCTGGCAGACCATAAATGTAACCGTTTCAGAGAGAAATGCGACCAATGTGACGATCTCGCGTTATATCGATTCGATGGTGAATGACGAAACACGGAGATTTTCTAAGGTTTTTACTACATATTAACACTTTTCACATTTTCTCGTGTTACGTGGCTGCCAGTCCTCGGTTCATGCAAAATCTTAAGGTCCTCGGTCATGTCCAAGGCACCAAACCGACCAATAATTCAATAATCGATAACTAAAACTATAAATGTAGCTCTTCTTACTGGGCGATTGCATCAACTTAGATGCTTCTCCTGTGTTCTACTGTGCTGCTTGTATTGTCCCCACATACCGCAGCACGCGACAAGGGCTGGCAGACCATAAATGTAACCGTTTCAGAGAGAAATGCGACCAATGTGGCGATCTCGCGTTATATCGATTCGATGGTGAATGACGAAACACGGAGATTTTCTAAGGTTTTTACTACATATTAACACTTTTCACATTTTCTCGTGTTACGTGGCTGCCAGTCCTCGGTTCATGCAAAATCTTAAGGTCCTCTGTCATGTCCAAGGCACCAAACCGACCAATAATTTAATAATCGATAACTAAAACTATAAATGTAGCTCTTCTTACTGGGCGATTGCATCAACTTAGATGCTTCTCCTGTGTTCTACTGTGCTGCTTGTATTGTCCCCACATACCGCAGCACGCGACAAGGGCTGGCAGACCATAAATGTAACCGTTTCAGAGAGAAATGCGACCAATGTGACGATCTCGCGTTATATCGATTCGATGGTGAATGACGAAACACGGAGATTTTCTAAGGTTTTTACTACATATTAACACTTTTCACATTTTCTCGTGTTACGTGGCTGCCAGTCCTCGGTTCATGCAAAATCTTAAGGTCCTCGGTCATGTCCAAGGCACCAAACCGACCAATAATTCAATAATCGATAACTAAAACTATAAATGTAGCTCTTCTTACTGGGCGATTGCATCAACTTAGATGCTTCTCCTGTGTTCTACTGTGTTGCTTGTATTGTCCCCACATCCCGCAGCACGCGACAAGGGCTGGCAGACCATAAATGTAACCGTTTCAGAGAGAAATGCGACCAATGTGACGATCTCGCGTTATATCGATTCGATGGTGAATGACGAAACACGGAGATTTTCTAAGGTTTTTACTACATATTAACACTTTCCACATTTTCTCGTGTTACGTGGCTGCCAGTCCTCGGTTCATGCAAAATCTTAAGGTCCTCGGTCATGTCCAAGGCACCAAACCGACCAATAATTCAATAATCGATAACTAAAACTATAAATGTAGCTCTTCTTACTGGGCGATTGCATCAACTTAGATGCTTCTCCTGTGTTCTACTGTGTTGCTTGTATTGTCCCCACATACCGCAGCACGCGACAAGGGCTGGCAGACCATAAATGTAACCGTTTCAGAGAGAAATGCGACCAATGTGACGATCTCGCGTTATATCGATTCGATGGTGAATGACGAAACACGGAGATTTTCTAAGGTTTTTACTACATATTAACACTTTTCACATTTTCTCGTGTTACGTGGGTACCAGTCCTCGGTTCATGCACAATCTTAAGGTCCTCGGTCATGTCCAAGGCACCAAACCGACCAATAATTCAATAATCGAAAACTAAAACTATAAATGTAGCTCTTCTTACTGGGCGATTGCATCAACTTAGATGCTTCTCCTGTGTTCTACTGTGCTGCTTGTATTGTCCCCACATACCGCAGCACGCGACAAGGGCTGGCAGACCATAAATGTAACCGTTTCAGAGAGAAATGCGACCAATGTGACGATCTCGCGTTATATCGATTCGATGGTGAATGACGAAACACGGAGATTTTCTAAGGTTTCTACTACATATTAACACTTTTCACATTTTCTCGTGTTACGTGGCTGCCAGTCCTCGGTTCATGCAAAATCTTAAGGTCCTCGGTCATGTCCAAGGCACCAAACCGACCAATAATTCAATAATCGATAACTAAAACTATAAATGTAGCTCTTCTTACTGGGCGATTGCATCAACTTAGATGCTTCTCCTGTGTTCTACTGTGCTGCTTGTATTGTCCCCACATACCGCAGCACGCGACAAGGGCTGGCAGACCATAAATGTAACCGTTTCAGAGAGAAATGCGACCAATGTGACGATCTCGCGTTATATCGATTCGACGGTGAATGACGAAACATGGAGATTTTCTAAGGTTTTTACTACATATTAACACTTTTCACATTTTCTCGTGTTACGTGGCTGCCAATCGTCTGTTCATGCAAAATCTTAAGGTCCTCGGTCATGTCCAAGGCACCAAACCGACCAATAATTCAATAATCGAAAACTAAAACTATAAATGTAGCTCTTCTTACTGGGCGATTGCATCAACTTAGATGCTTCTCCTGTGTTCTACTGTGCTGCTTTTATTGTCCCCACATACCGCAGCACGCGACAAGGGCTGGCAGACCATAAATGTAACCGTTTCAGAGAGAAATGCGACCAATGTGACGATCTCGCGTTATATCGATTCGATGGTGAATGACGAAACACGGAGATTTTCTAAGGTTTTTACTACATATTAACACTTTTCACATTTTCTCGTGTTACGTGGCTGCCAGTCCTCGGTTCATGCAAAATCTTAAGGTCCTCGGTCATGTCCAAGGCACCAAACCGACCAATAATTCAATAATCGATAACTAAAACTATAAATGTAGCTCTTCTTACTGGGCGATTGCATCAACTTAGATGCTTCTCCTGTGTTCTACTGTGCTGCTTGTATTGTCCCCACATACCGCAGCACGCGACAAGGGCTGGCAGCCCATAAATGTAACCGTTTCAGAGAGAAATGCGACCAATGTGACGATCTCGCGTTATATCGATTCGATGGTGAATGACGAAACACGGAGATTTTCTAAGGTTTTTACTACATATTAACACTTTTCACATTTTCTCGTGTTACGTGGCTGCCAGTCCTCGGTTCATGCAAAATCTTAAGGTCCTCGGTCATGTCCAAGGCACCAAACCGACCAATAATTCAATAATCGATAACTAAAACTATAAATGTAGCTCTTCTTACTGGGCGATTGCATCAACTTAGATGCTTCTCCTGTGTTCTACTGTGCTGCTTGTATTGTCCCCACATACCGCAGCACGCGACAAGGGCTGGCAGACCATAAATGTAACCGTTTCAGAGAGAAATGCGACCAATGTGACGATCTCGCGTTATATCGATTCGATGGTGAATGACGAAACACAGAGATTTTCTAAGGTTTTTACTACATATTAACACTTTTCACATTCTCTCGTGTTACGTGGCTGCCAGTCCTCGGTTCATGCAAAATCTTAAGGTCCTCGGTCATGTCCAAGGCACCAAACCGACCAATAATTCAATAATCGATAACTAAAACTATAAATGTAGCTCTTCTTACTGGGCGATTGCATCAACTTAGATGCTTCTCCTGTGTTCTACTGTGCTGCTTGTATTGTCCCCACATACCGCAGCACGCGACAAGGGTTGGCAGACCATAAATTTAACCGTTTCAGAGAGAAATGCGACCAATGTGACGATCTCGCGTTATATCGATTCGATGGTGAATGACGAAACACGGAGATTTTCTAAGGTTTTTACTACATATTAACACTTTTCACATTTTCTCGTGTTACGTGGCTGCCAGTCCTCGGTTCATGCAAAATCTTAAGGTCCTCGGTCATGTCCAAGGCACCAAACCGACCAATAATTCAATAATCGATAACTAAAACTATAAATGTAGCTCTTCTTACTGGGCGATTGCATCAACTTAGATGCTTCTCCTGTGTTCTACTGTGCTGCTTGTATTGTCCCCACATACCGCAGCACGCGACAAGGGCTGGCAGACCATAAATGTAACCGTTTCAGAGAGAAATGCGACCAATGTGGCGATCTCGCGTTATATCGATTCGATGGTGAATGACGAAACACGGAGATTTTCTGAGGTTTTTACTTCATATTAACACTTTTCACATTTTCTCGTGTCACGTGGCTGCCAGTCCTCGGTTCATGCAAAATCTTAAGGTCCTCGGTCATGTCCAAGGCACCAAACCGACCAATAATTCAATAATCGATAACTAAAACTATAAATGTAGCTCTTCTTACTGGGCGATTGCATCAACTTAGATGCTTCTCCTGTGTTCTACTGTGCTGCTTGTATTGTCCCCACATACCGCAGCACGCGACAAGGGCTGGCAGACCATAAATGTAACCGTTTCAGAGAGAAATGCGACCAATGTGAGGATCTCGCGTTATATCGATTCGATGGTGAATGACGAAACACGGAGATTTTCTAAGGTTTTTACTACATATTAACACTTTTCACATTTTCTCGTGTTACGTGGGTACCAGTCTTCGGTTCATGCAAAATCTTAAGGTCCTCGGTCATGTCCAAGGCACCAAACCGACCAATAATTCAATAATCGATAACTAAAACTATAAATGTAGCTCTTCTTACTGGGCGATTGCATCAACTTAGATGCTTCTCCTGTGTTCTACTGTGCTGCTTGTATTGTCCCCACATACCGCAGCACGCGACAAGGGCTGGCAGACCATAAATGTAACCGTTTCAGAGAGAAATGCGACCAATGTGAGGATCTCGCGTTATATCGATTCGATGGTGAATGACGAAACACGGAGATTTTCTAAGGTTTTTACTACATATTAACACTTTTCACATTTTCTCGTGTTACGTGGCTGCCAGTCCTCGGTTCATGCAAAATCTTAAGGTCCTCGGTCATGTCCAAGGCACCAAACCGACCAATAATTCAATAATCGATAACTAAAACTATAAATGTAGCTCTTCTTACTGGGCGATTGCATCAACTTAGATGCTTCTCCTGTGTTCTACTGTGCTGCTTGTATTGTCCCCACATACCGCAGCACGCGACAAGGGCTGGCAGACCATAAATGTAACCGTTTCAGAGAGAAATGCGACCAATGTGGCGATCTCGCGTTATATCGATTCGATGGTGAATGACGAAACACGGAGATTTTCTAAGGTTTTTACTACATATTAACACTTTTCACATTTTCTCGTGTTACGTGGCTGCCAGTCCTCGGTTCATGCAAAATCTTAAGGTCCTCGGTCATGTCCAAGGCACCAAACCGACCAATAATTCAATAATCGATAACTAAAACTATAAATGTAGCTCTTCTTACTGGGCGATTGCATCAACTTAGATGCTTCTCCTGTGTTCTACTGTGCTGCTTGTATTGTCCCCACATACCGCAGCACGCGACAAGGGCTGGCAGACCATAAATGTAACCGTTTCAGAGAGAAATGCGACCAATGTGACGATCTCGCGTTATATCGATTCGATGGTGAATGACGAAACACGGAGATTTTCTAAGGTTTTTACTACATATTAACACTTTTCACATTCTCTCGTGTTACGTGGCTGCCAGTCCTCGGTTCATGCAAAATCTTAAGGTCCTCGGTCATGTCCAAGGCACCAAACCGACCAATAATTCAATAATCGATAACTAAAACTATAAATGTAGCTCTTCTTACTGGGCGATTGCATCAACTTAGATGCTTCTCCTGTGTTCTACTGTGCTGCTTGTATTGTCCCCACATACCGCAGCACGCGACAAGGGTTGGCAGACCATAAATGTAACCGTTTCAGAGAGAAATGCGACCAATGTGACGATCTCGCGTTATATCGATTCGATGGTGAATGACGAAACACGGAGATTTTCTAAGGTTTTTACTACATATTAACACTTTTCACATTTTCTCGTGTTACGTGGCTGCCAGTCCTCGGTTCATGCAAAATCTTAAGGTCCTCGGTCATGTCCAAGGCACCAAACCGACCAATAATTCAATAATCGATAACTAAAACTATAAATGTAGCTCTTCTTACTGGGCGATTGCATCAACTTAGATGCTTCTCCTGTGTTCTACTGTGCTGCTTGTATTGTCCCCACATACCGCAGCACGCGACAAGGGCTGGCAGACCATAAATGTAACCGTTTCAGAGAGAAATGCGACCAATGTGGCGATCTCGCGTTATATCGATTCGATGGTGAATGACGAAACACGGAGATTTTCTGAGGTTTTTACTTCATATTAACACTTTTCACATTTTCTCGTGTTACGTGGCTGCCAGTCCTCGGTTCATGCAAAATCTTAAGGTCCTCGGTCATGTCCAAGGCACCAAACCGACCAATAATTCAATAATCGATAACTAAAACTATAAATGTAGCTCTTCTTACTGGGCGATTGCATCAACTTAGATGCTTCTCCTGTGTTCTACTGTGCTGCTTGTATTGTCCCCACATACCGCAGCACGCGACAAGGGCTGGCACACCATAAATGTAACCGTTTCAGAGAGAAATGCGACCAATGTGAGGATCTCGCGTTATATCGATTCGATGGTGAATGACGAAACACGGAGATTTTCTAAGGTTTTTACTACATATTAACACTTTTCACATTTTCTCGTGTTACGTGGGTACCAGTCTTCGGTTCATGCACAATCTTAAGGTCCTCGGTCATGTCCAAGGCACCAAACCGACCAATAATTCAATAATCGATAACTAAAACTATAAATGTAGCTCTTCTTACTGGGCGATTGCATCAACTTAGATGCTTCTCCTGTGTTCTACTGTGCTGCTTGTATTGTCCCCACATACCGCAGCACGCGACAAGGGCTGGCAGACCATAAATGTAACCGTTTCAGAGAGAAATGCGACCAATGTGAGGATCTCGCGTTATATCGATTCGATGGTGAATGACGAAACACGGAGATTTTCTAAGGTTTTTACTACATATTAACACTTTTCACATTTTCTCGTGTTACGTGGCTGCCAGTCCTCGGTTCATGCAAAATCTTAAGGTCCTCGGTCATGTCCAAGGCACCAAACCGACCAATAATTCAATAATCGATAACTAAAACTATAAATGTAGCTCTTCTTACTGGGCGATTGCATCAACTTAGATGCTTCTCCTGTGTTCTACTGTGCTGCTTGTATTGTCCCCACATACCGCAGCACGCGACAAGGGCTGGCAGACCATAAATGTAACCGTTTCAGAGAGAAATGCGACCAATGTGGCGATCTCGCGTTATATCGATTCGATGGTGAATGACGAAACACGGAGATTTTCTAAGGTTTTTACTACATATTAACACTTTTCACATTTTCTCGTGTTACGTGGCTGCCAGTCCTCGGTTCATGCAAAATCTTAAGGTCCTCGGTCATGTCCAAGGCACCAAACCGACCAATAATTCAATAATCGATAACTAAAACTATAAATGTAGCTCTTCTTACTGGGCGATTGCATCAACTTAGATGCTTCTCCTGTGTTCTACTGTGCTGCTTGTATTGTCCCCACATACCGCAGCACGCGACAAGGGTTGGCAGACCATATATGTAACCGTTTCAGAGAGAAATGCGACCAATGTGACGATCTCGCGTTATATCGATTCGATGGTGAATGACGAAACACGGAGATTTTCTAAGGTTTTTACTACATATTAACACTTTTCACATTTTCTCGTGTTACGTGGCTGCCAGTCCTCGGTTCATGCAAAATCTTAAGGTCCTCGGTCATGTCCAAGGCACCAAACCGACCAATAATTCAATAATCGATAACTAAAACTATAAATGTAGCTCTTCTTACTGGGCGATTGCATCAACTTAGATGCTTCTCCTGTGTTCTACTGTGCTGCTTGTATTGTCCCCACATACCGCAGCACGCGACAAGGGCTGGCAGACCATAAATGTAACCGTTTCAGAGAGAAATGCGACCAATGTGACGATCTCGCGTTATATCGATTCGATGGTGAATGACGAAACACGGAGATTTTCTGAGGTTTTTACTTCATATTAACACTTTTCACATTTTCTCGTGTTACGTGGCTGCCAGTCCTCGGTTCATGCAAAATCTTAAGGTCCTCGGTCATGTCCAAGGCACCAAACCGACCAATAATTCAATAATCGATAACTAAAACTATAAATGTAGCTCTTCTTACTGGGCGATTGCATCAACTTAGATGCTTCTCCTGTGTTCTACTGTGCTGCTTGTATTGTCCCCACATACCGCAGCACGCGACAAGGGCTGGCACACCATAAATGTAACCGTTTCAGAGAGAAATGCGACCAATGTGACGATTTCGCGTTATATCGATTCGATGGTGAATGACGAAACACGGAGATTTTCTGAGGTTTTTACTACATATTAACACTTTTCACATTTTCTCGTGTTACGTGGGTACCAGTCTTCGGTTCATGCACAATCTTAAGGTCCTCGGTCATGTCCAAGGCACCAAACCGACCAATAATTCAATAATCGATAACTAAAACTATAAATGTAGCTCTTCTTACTGGGCGATTGCATCAACTTAGATGCTTCTCCTGTGTTCTACTGTGCTGCTTGTATTGTACCCACATACCGCAGCACGCGACAAGGGCTGGCAGACCATAAATGTAACCGTTTCAGAGAGAAATGCGACCAATGTGGCGATCTCGCGTTATATCGATTCGATGGTGAATGACGAAACACGGAGATTTTCTGAGGTTTTTACTTCATATTAACACTTTTCACATTTTCTCGTGTTACGTGGCTGCCAGTCCTCGGTTCATGCAAAATCTTAAGGTCCTCGGTCATGTCCAAGGCACCAAACCGACCAATAATTCAATAATCGATAACTAAAACTATAAATGTAGCTCTTCTTACTGGGCGATTGCATCAACTTAGATGCTTCTCCTGTGTTCTACTGTGCTGCTTGTATTGTCCCCACATACCGCAGCACGCGACAAGGGCTGGCAGACCATAAATGTAACCGTTTCAGAGAGAAATGCGACCAATGTGACGATTTCGCGTTATATCGATTCGATGGTGAATGACGAAACACGGAGATTTTCTGAGGTTTTTACTACATATTAACACTTTTCACATTTTCTCGTGTTACGTGGGTACCAGTCTTCGGTTCATGCACAATCTTAAGGTCCTCGGTCATGTCCAAGGCACCAAACCGACCAATAATTCAATAATCGATAACTAAAACTATAAATGTAGCTCTTCTTACTGGGCGATTGCATCAACTTAGATGCTTCTCCTGTGTTCTACTGTGCTGCTTGTATTGTCCCCACATACCGCAGCACGCGACAAGGGCTGGCAGACCATAAATGTAACCGTTTCAGAGAGAAATGCGACCAATGTGACGATCTCGCGTTATATCGATTCGATGGTGAATGACGAAACACGGAGATTTTCTAAGGTTTTTACTACATATTAACACTTTTCACATTTTCTCGTGTTACGTGGCTGCCAGTCCTCGGTTCATGCAAAATCTTAAGGTCCTCGGTCATGTCCAAGGCACCAAACCGACCAATAATTCAATAATCGATAACTAAAACTATAAATGTAGCTCTTCTTACTGGGCGATTGCATCAACTTAGATGCTTCTCCTGTGTTCTACTGTGCTGCTTGTATTGTCCCCACATACCGCAGCACGCGACAAGGGCTGGCAGACCATAAATGTAACCGTTTCAGAGAGAAATGCGACCAATGTGGCGATCTCGCGTTATATCGATTCGATGGTGAATGACGAAACACGGAGATTTTCTAAGGTTTTTACTACATATTAACACTTTTCACATTTTCTCGTGTTACGTGGCTGCCAGTCCTCGGTTCATGCAAAATCTTAAGGTCCTCGGTCATGTCCAAGGCACCAAACCGACCAATAATTCAATAATCGATAACTAAAACTATAAATGTAGCTCTTCTTACTGGGCGATTGCATCAACTTAGATGCTTCTCCTGTGTTCTACTGTGCTGCTTGTATTGTCCCCACATACCGCAGCACGCGACAAGGGCTGGCAGACCATAAATGTAACCGTTTCAGAGAGAAATGCGACCAATGTGACGATCTCGCGTTATGTCTATTTGATGGTGAATGACGAAACACGGAGATTTTCTAAGGTTTTTACTACATATTAACACTTTTCACATTTTCTCGTCTTACGTGGCTACCAGTCCTCGGTTCATGCAAAATCTTAAGGTCAGCGGTCATGTCCAAGTCACCAAACCGACCAATAATTCAGTAATCGATAACTAAAACTATAAATGTAGCTCTTCTTACTGGGCGATTGCATCAACTTAGATGCTTCTCCTGTGTTCTACTGTGCTGCTTGTATTGTCCCCACATACCGCAGCACGCGACAAGGGCTGGCAGACCATAAATGTAACCGTTTCAGAGAGAAATGCGACCAATGTGACGATCTCGCGTTATATCGATTCGATGGTGAATGACGAAACACGGAGATTTTCTAAGGTTTTTACTACATATTAACACTTTTCACATTTTCTCGTGTTACGTGGCTGCCAGTCCTCGGTTCATGCAAAATCTTAAGGTCCTCGGTAATGTCCAAGGCACCAAACCGACCAATAATTCAATAATCGATAACTAAAACTATAAATGTAGCTCTTCTTACTGGGCGATTGCATCAACTTAGATGCTTCTCCTGTGTTCTACTGTGCTGCTTGTATTGTCCCCACATACCGCAGCACGCGACAAGGGCTGGCAGACCATAAATGTAACCGTTTCAGAGACAAATGCGACCAATGTGACGAACTCGCGTTATATCGATTCGATGGTGAATGACGAAACACGGAGATTTTCTAAGGTTTTTACTACATATTAACACTTTTCACATTTTCTCGTGTTACGTGGCTGCCAGTCCTCGGTTCATGCAAAATCTTAAGGTCCTCTGTCTTGTCCAAGGCACCAAACCGACCAATAATTCAATAATCGATAACTAAAACTATAAATGTAGCTCTTCTTACTGGGCGATTGCATCAACTTAGATGCTTCTCCTGTGTTCTACTGTGCTGCTTGTATTGTCCCCACATACCGCAGCACGCGACAAGGGCTGGCAGACCATAAATGTAACCGTTTCAGAGAGAAATGCGACCAATGTGACGATCTCGCGTTATATCGATTCGATGGTGAATGACGAAACACGGAGATTTTCTAAGGTTTTTACTACATATTAACACTTTTCACATTTTCTCGTGTTACGTGGCTGCCAGTCCTCGGTTCATGCAAAATCTTAAGGTCCTCGGTCATGTCCAAGGCACCAAACCGACCAATAATTCAATAATCGATAACTAAAACTATAATTGTAGCTCTTCTTACTGGGCGATTGCATCAACTTAGATGCTTCTCCTGTGTTCTACTGTGCTGCTTGTATTGTCCCCACATACCGCAGCACGCGACAAGGGCTGGCAGACCATAAATGTAACCGTTTCAGAGAGAAATGCGACCAATGTGACGAACTCGCGTTATATCGATTCGATGGTGAATGACGAAACACGGAGATTTTCTAAGGTTTTTACTACATATTAACACTTTTCACATTTTCTCGTGTTACGTGGCTGCCAGTCCTCGGTTCATGCAAAATCTTAAGGTCCTCTGTCTTGTCCAAGGCACCAAACCGACCAATAATTCAATAATCGATAACTAAAACTATAAATGTAGCTCTTCTTACTGGGCGATTGCATCAACTTAGATGCTTCTCCTGTGTTCTACTGTGCTGCTTGTATTGTCCCCACATACCGCAGCACGCGACAAGGGCTGGCAGACCATAAATGTAACCGTTTCAGAGAGAAATGCGACCAATGTGACGATCTCGCGTTATATCGATTCGATGGTGAATGACGAAACACGGAGATTTTCTAAGGTTTTTACTACATATTAACACTTTTCACATTTTCTCGTGTTACGTGGCTGCCAGTCCTCGGTTCATGCAAAATCTTAAGGTCCTCGGTCATGTCCAAGGCACCAACCCGACCAATAATTCAATAATCGATAGCTAAAACTATAAATGTAGCTCTTCTTACTGGGCGATTGCATCAATTTAGATGCTTCTCCTGTGTTCTACTGTGCTGCTTGTATTGTCCCCACATACCGCAGCACGCGACAGGGCTGGCAGACCATAAATGTAACCGTTTCAGAGAGAAATGCGACCAATGTGACGATCTCGCGTTATATCGATTCGATGGTGAATGACGAAACACGGAGATTTGCCTAAGGTTTTTACTACATATTAACACTTTTCACATTTTCTCGTGTTACGTGGCTGCCAGTCCTCAGTTCATGCAAAATTTCTAAGGGCCTCGGTCATGTCCAAGGCACCAAACCGACCAATAATTCAATAATCGATAACTAAAACTATAAATGTAGCTCTTCATACTGGGCGATTGCATCAACTTAGATGCTTCTCCTGTGTTCTACTGTGCTGCTTGTATTGTCCCCACATACCGCAGCACGCGACAGGGCTGGCAGACCATAAATGTAACCGTTTCAGAGAGAAATGCGACCAATGTGACGATCTCGCGTTATATCGATTCGATGGTGAATGACGAAACACGGAGATTTTCTAAGGTTTTTACTACATATTAACACTTTTCACATTTTCTCGTGTTACGTGGCTGCCAGTCCTCGGTTCATGCAAAATCTTAAGGTCCTCTGTCATGTCCAAGGCACCAAACCGACCAATAATTTAATAATCGATAACTAAAACTATAAATGTAGCTCTTCTTACTGGGCGATTGCATCAACTTAGATGCTTCTCCTGTGTTCTACTGTGCTGCTTGTATTGTCCCCACATACCGCAGCACGCGACAAGGGCTGGCAGACCATAAATATAACCGTTTCAGAGAGAAATGCGACCAATGTGACGATCTCGCGTTATGTCTATTTGATGGTGAATGACGAAACACGGAGATTTTCTAAGGTTTTTACTACATATTAACACTTTTCACATTTTCTCGTCTTACGTGGCTACCAGTCCTCGGTTCATGCAAAATCTTAAGGTCAGCGGTCATGTCCAAGTCACCAAACCGACCAATAATTCAGTAATCGATAACTAAAACTATAAATGTAGCTCTTCTTACTGGGCGATTGCATCAACTTAGATGCTTCTCCTGTGTTCTACTGTGCTGCTTGTATTGTCCCCACATACCGCAGCACGCGACAAGGGCTGGCAGACCATAAATGTAACCGTTTCAGAGAGAAATGCGACCAATGTGACGATCTCGCGTTATATCGATTCGATGGTGAATGACGAAACACGGAGATTTTCTAAGGTTTTTACTACATATTAACACTTTTCACATTTTCTCGTGTTACGTGGCTGCCAGTCCTCGGTTCATGCAAAATCTTAAGGTCCTCGGTAATGTCCAAGGCACCAAACCGACCAATAATTCAATAATCGATAACTAAAACTATAAATGTAGCTCTTCTTACTGGGCGATTGCATCAACTTAGATGCTTCTCCTGTGTTCTACTGTGCTGCTTGTATTGTCCCCACATACCGCAACACGCGACAAGGGCTGGCAGACCATAAATGTAACCGTTTCAGAGAGAAATGCGACCAATGTGACGAACTCGCGTTATATCGATTCGATGGTGAATGACGAAACACGGAGATTTTCTAAGGTTTTTACTACATATTAACACTTTTCACATTTTCTCGTGTTACGTGGCTGCCAGTCCTCGGTTCATGCAAAATCTTAAGGTCCTCTGTCTTGTCCAAGGCACCAAACCGACCAATAATTCAATAATCGATAACTAAAACTATAAATGTAGCTCTTCTTACTGGGCGATTGCATCAACTTAGATGCTTCTCCTGTGTTCTACTGTGCTGCTTGTATTGTCCCCACATACCGCAGCACGCGACAAGGGCTGGCAGACCATAAATGTAACCGTTTCAGAGAGAAATGCGACCAATGTGACGATCTCGCGTTATATCGATTCGATGGTGAATGACGAAACACGGAGATTTTCTAAGGTTTTTACTACATATTAACACTTTTCACATTTTCTCGTGTTACGTGGCTGCCAGTCCTCGGTTCATGCAAAATCTTAAGGTCCTCGCTCATGTCCAAGGCACCAAACCGACCAATAATTCAATAATCGATAACTAAAACTATAATTGTAGCTCTTCTTACTGGGCGATTGCATCAACTTAGATGCTTCTCCTGTGTTCTACTGTGCTGCTTGTATTGTCCCCACATACCGCAGCACGCGACAAGGGCTGGCAGACCATAAATGTAACCGTTTCAGAGAGAAATGCGACCAATGTGACGATCTCGCGTTATATCGATTCGATGGTGAATGACGAAACACGGAGATTTTCTAAGGTTTTTACTACATATTAACACTTTTCACATTTTCTCGTGTTACGTGGCTGCCAGTCCTCGGTTCATGCAAAATCTTAAGGTCCTCGGTCATGTCCAAGGCACCAACCCGACCAATAATTCAATAATCGATAGCTAAAACTATAAATGTAGCTCTTCTTACTGGGCGATTGCATCAACTTAGATGCTTCTCCTGTGTTCTACTGTGCTGCTTGTATTGTCCCCACACACCGCAGCACGCGACAAGGGCTGGCAGACCATAAATGTAACCGTTTCAGAGAGAAATGCGACCAATGTGACGATCTCGCGTTATATCGATTCGATGGTGAATGACGAAACACGAAGATTATCTAAGGTTTTTACTACATATTATCACTTTTCACATTTTCTTGTGTTACGTGGCTGCCAGTCCTCGGTTCATGCAAAATCTTAAGGTCCTCTGTCATGTCCAAGGCACCAAACCAACCAATAATTCAATAATCGATAACTAAAACTATAAATGTAGATCTTCTAACTGGGCGATTGCATCAATTTAGATGCTTCTCCTGTGTTCTACTGTGCTGCTTGTATTGTCCCCACATACCGCAGCACGCGACAGGGCTGGCAGACCATAAATGTAACCGTTTCAGAGAGAAATGCGACCAATGTGACGATCTCGCGTTATATCGATTCGATGGTGAATGACGAAACACGGAGATTTGCCTAAGGTTTTTACTACATATTAACACTTTTCACATTTTCTCGTGTTACGTGGCTGCCAGTCCTCAGTTCATGCAAAATTTCTAAGGGCCTCGGTCATGTCCAAGGCACCAAACCGACCAATAATTCAATAATCGATAACTAAAACTATAAATGTAGCTCTTCATACTGGGCGATTGCATCAACTTAGATGCTTCTCCTGTGTTCTACTGTGCTGCTTGTATTGTCCCCACATACCGCAGCACGCGACAGGGCTGGCAGACCATAAATGTAACCGTTTCAGAGAGAAATGCGACCAATGTGACGATCTCGCGTTATATCGATTCGATGGTGAATGACGAAACACGGAGATTTTCTAAGGTTTTTACTACATATTAACACTTTTCACATTTTCTCGTGTTACGTGGCTGCCAGTCCTCGGTTCATGCAAAATCTTAAGGTCCTCTGTCATGTCCAAGGCACCAAACCGACCAATAATTTAATAATCGATAACTAAAACTATAAATGTAGCTCTTCTTACTGGGCGATTGCATCAACTTAGATGCTTCTCCTGTGTTCTACTGTGCTGCTTGTATTGTCCCCACATACCGCAGCACGCGACAAGGGCTGGCAGACCATAAATGTAACCGTTTCAGAGAGAAATGCGACCAATGTGACGATCTCGCGTTATATCGATTGGATGGTGAATGACGAAACACGGAGATTTTCTAAGGTTTTTACTACATATTAACACTTTTCACATTTTCTCGTGTTACGTGGCTACCAGTCCTCGGTTCATGCAAAATCTTATGGTCCTCGGTCATGTCCAAGGCACCAAACCGACCAATAATTCAATAATCGATAACTAAAACTATAAATGTAGCTCTTCTTACTGGGCGATTGCATCAACTTAGATGCTTCTCCTGTGTTCTACTGTGCTGCTTGTATTGTCCCCACATACCGCAGCACGCGACAAGGGCTGGCAGACCTTAAATGTAACCGTTTCAGAGAGAAATGCGACCAATGTGACGATCTCGCGTTATATCGATTCGATGGTGAATGACGAAACACGGAGATTTTCTAAGGTTTTTACTACATATTAACACTTTTCACATTTTCTCGTGTTACGTGGCTGCCAGTCCTCGGTTCATGCAAAATCTTAAGGTCCTCTGTCATGTCCAAGGCACCAAACCGACCAATAATTTAATAATCGATAACTAAAACTATAAATGTAGCTCTTCTTACTGGGCGATTGCATCAACTTAGATGCTTCTCCTGTGTTCTACTGTGCTGCTTGTATTGTCCCCACATACCGCAGCACGCGACAAGGGCTGGCAGACCATAAATGTAACCGTTTCAGAGAGAAATGCGACCAATGTGACGATCTCGCGTTATATCGATTCGATGGTGAATGACGAAACACGGAGATTTTCTAAGGTTTTTACTACATATTAACACTTTTCACATTTTCTCGTGTTACGTGGCTGCCAGTCCTCGGTTCATGCAAAATCTTATGGTCCTCGGTCATGTCCAAGGCACCAAACCGACCAATAATTCAATAATCGATAACTAAAACTATAAATGTAGCTCTTCTTACTGGGCGATTGCATCAACTTAGATGCTTCTCCTGTGTTCTACTGTGCTGCTTGTATTGTCCCCACATACCGCAGCACGCGACAAGGGCTGGCAGACCATAAATGTAACCGTTTCAGAGAGAAATGCGACCAATGTGACGATCTCGCGTTATATCGATTCGATGGTGAATGACGAAACACGGAGATTTGCCTAAGGTTTTTACTACATATTAACACTTTTCACATTTTCTCGTGTTACGTGGCTGCCACTCCTCGGTTCATGCAAAATCTTAAGGTACTCGGTCATGTCCAAGGCACCAAACCGACCAATAATTCAATAATCGATAACTAAAACTATAAATGTAGATCTTCTTACTGGGCGATTGCATCAACTTAGATGCTTCTCCTGTGTTCTACTGTGCTGCTTGTATTGTCCCCACATACCGCAGCACGCGACAAGGGCTGGCAGACCATAAATGTAACCGTTTCAGAGAGAAATGCGACCAATGTGACGATCTCGCGTTATATCGATTCGATGGTGAATGACGAAACACGGAGATTTTCTAAGGTTTTTACTACATATTAACACTTTTCACATTTTCTCGTGTTACGTGGCTGCCAGTCCTCGGTTCATGCAAAATTTTAAGGTCCGCGGTCATGTCCAAGGCACCAAACCGACCGATAATTCAATAATCGATAACTAAAACTATAAATGTAGCTCTTCTTACTGGGCGATTGCATCAACTTAGATGCTTCTCCTGTGTTCTACTGTGCTGCTTGTATTGTCCCCACATACCGCAGCACGCGACAAGGGCTGGCAGACCATAAATGTAACCGTTTCAGAGAGAAATGCGACCAATGTGACGATCTCGCGTTATATCGATTCGATGGTGAATGACGAAACACGGAGATTTTCTAAGGTTTTTACTACATATTAACACTTTTCACATTTTCTCGTGTTACGTGGCTGCCAGTCCTCGGTTCATGCAAAATCTTAAGGTCCTCGGTCATGTCCAAGGCACCAAACCGACCAATAATTCAATAATCGATAACTAAAACTATAAATGTAGCTCTTCTTACTGGGCGATTGCATCAACTTAGATGCTTCTCCTGTGTTCTACTGTGCTGCTTGTATTGTCCCCACATACCGCAGCACGCGACAAGGGCTGGCAGACCATAAATGTAACCGTTTCAGAGAGAAATGCGACCAATGTGACGATCTCGCGTTATATCGATTTGATAGTGAATGACGAAACACGGAGATTTTCTAAGGTTTTTACTACATATTAACACTTTTCACATTTTCTCGTCTTACGTGGCTACCAGTCCTCGGTTCATGCAAAATCTTAAGGTCAGCGGTCATGTCCAAGGCACCAAACCGACCAATAATTCAATAATCGATAACTAAAACTATAAATGTAGCTCTTCTTACTGGGCGATTGCATCAACTTAGATGCTTCTCCTGTGTTCTACTGTGCTGCTTGTATTGTCCCCACATACCGCAGCACGCGACAAGGGCTGGCAGACCATAAATGTAACCGTTTCAGAGAGAAATGCGACCAATGTGACGATCTCGCGTTATATCGATTCGATGGTGAATGACGAAACACGGAGATTTTCTAAGGTTTTTACTACATATTAACACTTTTCACATTTTCTCGTGTTACGTGGCTGCCAGTCCTCGGTTCATGCAAAATCTTAAGGTCCTCGGTCATGTCCAAGGCACCAAACCGACCAATAATTCAATAATCGATAACTAAAACTATAAATGTAGCTCTTCTTACTGGGCGATTGCATCAACTTAGATGCTTCTCCTGTGTTCTACTGTGCTGCTTGTATTGTCCCCACATACCGCAGCACGCGACAAGGGCTGGCAGACCATAAATGTAACCGTTTCAGAGAGAAATGCGACCAATGTGACGATCTCGCGTTATATCGATTCGATGGTGAATGACGAAACACGGAGATTTTCTAAGGTTTTTACTACATATTAACACTTTTCACATTTTCTCGTGTTACGTGGCTGCCAGTCCTCGGTTCATGCAAAATCTTATGGTCCTCGGTCATGTCCAAGGCACCAAACCGACCAATAATTCAATAATCGATAACTAAAACTATAAATGTAGCTCTTCTTACTGGGCGATTGCATCAACTTAGATGCTTCTCCTGTGTTCTACTGTGCTGCTTGTGTTGTCCCCACATACCGCAGCACGCGACAAGGGCTGGCAGACCATAAATGTAACCGTTTCAGAGAGAAATGCGACCAATGTGACGATCTCGCGTTATATCGATTTGATCGTGAATGACGAAACACGGAGATTTTCTAAGGTTTTTACTACATATTAACACTTTTCACATTTTCTCGTCTTACGTGGCTACCAGTCCTCGGTTCATGCAAGATCTTAAGGTCAGCGGTCATGTCCAAGGCACCAAACCGACCAATAATTCAATAATCGATAACTAAAACTATAAATGTAGCTCTTCTTACTGGGCGATTGCATCAACTTAGATGCTTCTCCTGTGTTCTACTGTGCTGCTTGTATTGTCCCCACATACCGCAGCACGCGACAAGGGCTGGCAGACCATAAATGTAACCGTTTCAGAGAGAAATGCGACCAATGTGACGATCTCGCGTTATATCGATTCGATGGTGAATGACGAAACACGGAGATTTGCCTAAGGTTTTTACTACATATTAACACTTTTCACATTTTCTCGTGTTACGTGGCTGCCAGTCCTCGGTTCATGCAAAATCTTAAGGTCCTCGGTCATGTCCAAGGCACCAAACCGACCAATAATTCAATAATCGATAACTAAAACTATAAATGTAGCTCTTCTTACTGGGCGATTGCATCAACTTAGATGCTTCTCCTGTGTTCTACTGTGCTGCTTGTATTGTCCCCACATACCGCAGCACGCGACAAGGGCTGGCAGACCATAAATGTAACCGTTTCAGAGAGAAATGCGACCAATGTGACGAACTCGCGTTATATCGATTAAATGGTGAATGACGAAACACGGAGATTTTCTAAGGTTTTTACTACATATTAACACTTTTCACATTTTCTCGTGTTACGTGGCTGCCAGTCCTCGGTTCATGCAAAATCTTAAGGTCCTCTGTCTTGTCCAAGGCACCAAACCGACCAATAATTCAATAATCGATAACTAAAACTATAAATGTAGCTCTTCTTACTGGGCGATTGCATCAACTTAGATGCTTCTCCTGTGTTCTACTGTGCTGCTTGTATTGTCCCCACATACCGCAGCACGCGACAAGGGCTGGCAGACCATAAATGTAACCGTTTCAGAGAGAAATGCGACAATGTGACGATCTCGCGTTATATCGATTCGATGGTGAATGACGAAACACGGAGATTTTCTAAGGTTTTTACTACATATTAACACTTTTCACATTTTCTCGTGTTACGTGGCTGCCAGTCCTCGGTTCATGCAAAATCTTAAGGTCCTCGCTCATGTCCAAGGCACCAAACCGACCAATAATTCAATAATCGATAACTAAAACTATAATTGTAGCTCTTCTTACTGGGCGATTGCATCAACTTAGATGCTTCTCCTGTGTTCTACTGTGCTGCTTGTATTGTCCCCACATACCGCAGCACGCGACAAGGGCTGGCAGACCATAAATGTAACCGTTTCAGAGAGAAATGCGACCAATGTGACGATCTCGCGTTATATCGATTCGATGGTGAATGACGAAACACGGAGATTTTCTAAGGTTTTTACTACATATTAACACTTTTCACATTTTCTCGTGTTACGTGGCTGCCAGTCCTCGGTTCATGCAAAATCTTAAGGTCCTCTGTCATGTCCAAGGCACCAAACCGACCAATAATTCAATAATCGATAGCTAAAACTATAAATGTAGCTCTTCTTACTGGGCGATTGCATCAACTTAGATGCTTCTCCTGTGTTCTACTGTGCTGCTTGTATTGTCCCCACATACCGCAGCACGCGACAAGGGCTGGCAGACCATAAATGTAACCGTTTTAGAGAGAAATGCGACCAATGTGACGATCTCGCGTTATATCGATTCGATGGTGAATGACGAAACACGGAGATTTTCTAAGGTTTTTACTACATATTAACACTTTTCACATTTTCTCGTTTTACGTGGCTGCCAGTCCTCGGTTCATGCATAATCTTAAGGTCCTCTGTCATGTCCAAGGCACCAAACCGACCAATAATTCAATAATCGATAACTAAAACTATAAATGTAGATCCTCTAACTGGGCGATTGCATCAATTTAGATGCTTCTCCTGTGTTCTACTGTGCTGCTTGTATTGTCCCCACATACCGCAGCACGCGACAGGGCTGGCAGACCATAAATGTAACCGTTTCAGAGAGAAATGCGACCAATGTGACGATCTCGCGTTATATCGATTCGATGGTGAATGACGAAACACGGAGATTTGCCTAAGGTTTTTACTACATATTAACACTTTTCACATTTTCTCGTGTTACGTGGCTGCCAGTCCTCAGTTCATGCAAAATTTCTAAGGGCCTCGGTCATGTCCAAGGCACCAAACAGACCAATAATTCAATAATCGATAACTAAAACTATAAATGTAGCTCTTCTTACTGGGCGATTGCATCAACTTAGATGCTTCTCCTGTGTTCTACGGTACTGCTTGTATTGTCCCCACATAGCGCAGCACGCGACAAGGGCTGGCAGACCATAAATGTAACCGTTTCAGAGAGAAATGCGACCAATGTGACGATCTCGCGTTATATCGATTCGATGGTGAATGACGAAACACGGAGATTTTCTAAGGTTTTTACTACATATTAACACTTTTCACATTTTCTCGTGTTACGTGGCTGCCAGTCCTCGGTTCATGCAAAATCTTAAGGTCCTCGGTCATGTCCAAGGCACCAAACCGACCAATAATTCAATAATCGATAACTAAAACTATAAATGTAGCTCTTCTTACTGGGCGATTGCATCAACTTAGATGCTTCTCCTGTGTTCTACTGTGCTGCTTGTATTGTCCCCACATACCGCAGCACGCGACAAGGGCTGGCAGACCATAAATGTAACCGTTTCAGAGAGAAATGCGACCAATGTGACGAACTCGCGTTATATCGATTCAATGGTGAATGACGAAACACGGAGATTTTCTAAGGTTTTTACTACATATTAACACTTTTCACATTTTCTCGTGTTACGTGGCTGCCAGTCCTCGGTTCATGCAAAATCTTAAGGTCCTCTGTCTTGTCCAAGGCACCAAACCGACCAATAATTCAATAATCGATAACTAAAACTATAAATGTAGCTCTTCTTACTGGGCGATTGCATCAACTTAGATGCTTCTCCTGTGTTCTACTGTGCTGCTTGTATTGTCCCCACATACCGCAGCACGCGACAAGGGCTGGCAGACCATAAATGTAACCGTTTCAGAGAGAAATGCGACCAATGTGACGATCTCGCGTTATATCGATTCGATGGTGAATGACGAAACACGGAGATTTTCTAAGGTTTTTACTACATATTAACACTTTTCACATTTTCTCGTGTTACGTGGCTGCCAGTCCTCGGTTCATGCAAAATCTTAAGGTCCTCGCTCATGTCCAAGGCACCAAACCGACCAATAATTCAATAATCGATAACTAAAACTATAATTGTAGCTCTTCTTACTGGGCGATTGCATCAACTTAGATGCTTCTCCTGTGTTCTACTGTGCTGCTTGTATTGTCCCCACATACCGCAGCACGCGACAAGGGCTGGCAGACCATAAATGTAACCGTTTCAGAGAGAAATGCGACCAATGTGACGATCTCGCGTTATATCGATTCGATGGTGAATGACGAAACACGGAGATTTTCTAAGGTTTTTACTACATATTAACACTTTTCACATTTTCTCGTGTTACGTGGCTGCCAGTCCTCGGTTCATGCAAAATCTTATGGTCCTCGGTCATGTCCAAGGCACCAAACCGACCAATAATTCAATAATCGATAACTAAAACTATAAATGTAGCTCTTCTTACTGGGCGATTGCATCAACTTAGATGCTTCTCCTGTGTTCTACTGTGCTGCTTGTATTGTCCCCACATACCGCAGCACGCGACAAGGGCTGGCAGACCATAAATGTAACCGTTTCAGAGAGAAATGCGACCAATGTGACGATCTCGCGTTATATCGATTCGATGGTGAATGACGAAACACGGAGATTTTCTAAGGTTTTTACTACATATTAACACTTTTCACATTTTCTCGTGTTACGTGGCTGCCAGTCCTCGGTTCATGCAAAATCTTAAGGTCCTCGGTCATGTCCAAGGCACCAAACCGACCAATAATTCAATAATCGATAACTAAAACTATAAATGTAGCTCTTCTTACTGGGCGATTGCATCAACTTAGATGCTTCTCCTGTGTTCTACTGTGCTGCTTGTGTTGTCCCCACATACCGCAGCACGCGACAAGGGCTGGCAGACCATAAATGTAACCGTTTCAGAGAGAAATGCGACCAATGTGACGATCTCGCGTTATATCGATTTGATCGTGAATGACGAAACACGGAGATTTTCTAAGGTTTTTACTACATATTAACACTTTTCACATTTTCTCGTCTTACGTGGCTACCAGTCCTCGGTTCATGCAAGATCTTAAGGTCAGCGGTCATGTCCAAGGCACCAAACCGACCAATAATTCAATAATCGATAACTAAAACTATAAATGTAGCTCTTCTTACTGGGCGATTGCATCAACTTAGATGCTTCTCCTGTGTTCTACTGTGCTGCTTGTATTGTCCCCACATACCGCAGCACGCGACAAGGGCTGGCAGACCATAAATGTAACCGTTTCAGAGAGAAATGCGACCAATGTGACGATCTCGCGTTATATCGATTCGATGGTGAATGACGAAACACGGAGATTTGCCTAAGGTTTTTACTACATATTAACACTTTTCACATTTTCTCGTGTTACGTGGCTGCCAGTCCTCGGTTCATGCAAAATCTTAAGGTCCTCGGTCATGTCCAAGGCACCAAACCGACCAATAATTCAATAATCGATAACTAAAACTATAAATGTAGCTCTTCTTACTGGGCGATTGCATCAACTTAGATGCTTCTCCTGTGTTCTACTGTGCTGCTTGTATTGTCCCCACATACCGCAGCACGCGACAAGGGCTGGCAGACCATAAATGTAACCGTTTCAGAGAGAAATGCGACCAATGTGACGAACTCGCGTTATATCGATTAAATGGTGAATGACGAAACACGGAGATTTTCTAAGGTTTTTACTACATATTAACACTTTTCACATTTTCTCGTGTTACGTGGCTGCCAGTCCTCGGTTCATGCAAAATCTTAAGGTCCTCTGTCTTGTCCAAGGCACCAAACCGACCAATAATTCAATAATCGATAACTAAAACTATAAATGTAGCTCTTCTTACTGGGCGATTGCATCAACTTAGATGCTTCTCCTGTGTTCTACTGTGCTGCTTGTATTGTCCCCACATACCGCAGCACGCGACAAGGGCTGGCAGACCATAAATGTAACCGTTTCAGAGAGAAATGCGACAATGTGACGATCTCGCGTTATATCGATTCGATGGTGAATGACGAAACACGGAGATTTTCTAAGGTTTTTACTACATATTAACACTTTTCACATTTTCTCGTGTTACGTGGCTGCCAGTCCTCGGTTCATGCAAAATCTTAAGGTCCTCGCTCATGTCCAAGGCACCAAACCGACCAATAATTCAATAATCGATAACTAAAACTATAATTGTAGCTCTTCTTACTGGGCGATTGCATCAACTTAGATGCTTCTCCTGTGTTCTACTGTGCTGCTTGTATTGTCCCCACATACCGCAGCACGCGACAAGGGCTGGCAGACCATAAATGTAACCGTTTCAGAGAGAATTGCGACCAATGTGACGATCTCGCGTTATATCGATTCGATGGTGAATGACGAAACACGGAGATTTTCTAAGGTTTTTACTACATATTAACACTTTTCACATTTTCTCGTGTTACGTGGCTGCCAGTCCTCGGTTCATGCAAAATCTTAAGGTCCTCTGTCATGTCCAAGGCACCAAACCGACCAATAATTCAATAATCGATAGCTAAAACTATAAATGTAGCTCTTCTTACTGGGCGATTGCATCAACTTAGATGCTTCTCCTGTGTTCTACTGTGCTGCTTGTATTGTCCCCACATACCGCAGCACGCGACAAGGGCTGGCAGACCATAAATGTAACCGTTTTAGAGAGAAATGCGACCAATGTGACGATCTCGCGTTATATCGATTCGATGGTGAATGACGAAACACGGAGATTTTCTAAGGTTTTTACTACATATTAACACTTTTCACATTTTCTCGTTTTACGTGGCTGCCAGTCCTCGGTTCATGCATAATCTTAAGGTCCTCTGTCATGTCCAAGGCACCAAACCGACCAATAATTCAATAATCGATAACTAAAACTATAAATGTAGATCCTCTAACTGGGCGATTGCATCAATTTAGATGCTTCTCCTGTGTTCTACTGTGCTGCTTGTATTGTCCCCACATACCGCAGCACGCGACAGGGCTGGCAGACCATAAATGTAACCGTTTCAGAGAGAAATGCGACCAATGTGACGATCTCGCGTTATATCGATTCGATGGTGAATGACGAAACACGGAGATTTGCCTAAGGTTTTTACTACATATTAACACTTTTCACATTTTCTCGTGTTACGTGGCTGCCAGTCCTCAGTTCATGCAAAATTTCTAAGGGCCTCGGTCATGTCCAAGGCACCAAACAGACCAATAATTCAATAATCGATAACTAAAACTATAAATGTAGCTCTTCTTACTGGGCGATTGCATCAACTTAGATGCTTCTCCTGTGTTCTACGGTACTGCTTGTATTGTCCCCACATAGCGCAGCACGCGACAAGGGCTGGCAGACCATAAATGTAACCGTTTCAGAGAGAAATGCGACCAATGTGACGATCTCGCGTTATATCGATTCGATGGTGAATGACGAAACACGGAGATTTTCTAAGGTTTTTACTACATATTAACACTTTTCACATTTTCTCGTGTTACGTGGCTGCCAGTCCTCGGTTCATGCAAAATCTTAAGGTCCTCGGTCATGTCCAAGGCACCAAACCGACCAATAATTCAATAATCGATAACTAAAACTATAAATGTAGCTCTTCTTACTGGGCGATTGCATCAACTTAGATGCTTCTCCTGTGTTCTACTGTGCTGCTTGTATTGTCCCCACATACCGCAGCACGCGACAAGGGCTGGCAGACCATAAATGTAACCGTTTCAGAGAGAAATGCGACCAATGTGACGAACTCGCGTTATATCGATTCAATGGTGAATGACGAAACACGGAGATTTTCTAAGGTTTTTACTACATATTAACACTTTTCACATTTTCTCGTGTTACGTGGCTGCCAGTCCTCGGTTCATGCAAAATCTTAAGGTCCTCTGTCTTGTCCAAGGCACCAAACCGACCAATAATTCAATAATCGATAACTAAAACTATAAATGTAGCTCTTCTTACTGGGCGATTGCATCAACTTAGATGCTTCTCCTGTGTTCTACTGTGCTGCTTGTATTGTCCCCACATACCGCAGCACGCGACAAGGGCTGGCAGACCATAAATGTAACCGTTTCAGAGAGAAATGCGACCAATGTGACGATCTCGCGTTATATCGATTCGATGGTGAATGACGAAACACGGAGATTTTCTAAGGTTTTTACTACATATTAACACTTTTCACATTTTCTCGTGTTACGTGGCTGCCAGTCCTCGGTTCATGCAAAATCTTAAGGTCCTCGGTCATGTCCAAGGCACCAAACCGACCAATAATTCAATAATCGATAACTAAAACTATAATTGTAGCTCTTCTTACTGGGCGATTGCATCAACTTAGATGCTTCTCCTGTGTTCTACTGTGCTGCTTGTATTGTCCCCACATACCGCAGCACGCGACAAGGGCTGGCAGACCATAAATGTAACCGTTTCAGAGAGAAATGCGACCAATGTGACGATCTCGCGTTATATCGATTCGATGGTGAATGACGAAACACGGAGATTTTCTAAGGTTTTTACTACATATTAACACTTTTCACATTTTCTCGTGTTACGTGGCTGCCAGTCCTCGGTTCATGCAAAATCTTAAGGTCCTCTGTCATGTCCAAGGCACCAAACCGACCAATAATTCAATAATCGATAGCTAAAACTATAAATGTAGCTCTTCTTACTGGGCGATTGCATCAACTTAGATGCTTCTCCTGTGTTCTACTGTGCTGCTTGTATTGTCCCCACATACCGCAGCACGCGACAAGGGCTGGCAGACCATAAATGTAACCGTTTTAGAGAGAAATGCGACCAATGTGACGATCTCGCGTTATATCGATTCGATGGTGAATGACGAAACACGGAGATTTTCTAAGGTTTTTACTACATATTAACACTTTTCACATTTTCTCGTGTTACGTGGCTGCCAGTCCTCGGTTCATGCATAATCTTAAGGTCCTCTGTCATGTCCAAGGCACCAAACCGACCAATAATTCAATAATCGATAACTAAAACTATAAATGTAGATCCTCTAACTGGGCGATTGCATCAATTTAGATGCTTCTCCTGTGTTCTACTGTGCTGCTTGTATTGTCCCCACATACCGCAGCACAAGACAGGGCTGGCAGACCATAAATGTAACCGTTTCAGAGAGAAATGCGACCAATGTGACGATCTCGCGTTATATCGATTCGATGGTGAATGACGAAACACGGAGATTTGCCTAAGGTTTTTACTACATATTAACACTTTTCACATTTTCTCGTGTTACGTGGCTGCCAGTCCTCAGTTCATGCAAAATTTCTAAGGGCCTCGGTCATGTCCAAGGCACCAAACCGACCAATAATTCAATAATCGATAACTAAAACTATAAATGTAGCTCTTCTTACTGGGCGATTGCATCAACTTAGATGCTTCTCCTGTGTTCTACGGTGCTGCTTCTATTGTCCCCACATAGCGCAGCACGCGACAAGGGCTGGCAGACCATAAATGTAACCGTTTCAGAGAGAAATGCGACCAATGTGACGATCTCGCGTTATATCGATTCGATGGTGAATGACGAAACACGGAGATTTTCTAAGGTTTTTACTACATATTAACACTTTTCACATTTTCTCGTGTTACGTGGCTGCCAGTCCTCGGTTCATGCAAAATCTTAAGGTCCTTGGTCATGTCCAAGGCACCAAACCGACCAATAATTCAATAATCGATAGCTAAAACTATAAATGTAGCTCTTCTTACTGGGCGATTGCATCAACTTAGATGCTTCTCCTGTGTTCTACTGTGTTGCTTGTATTGTCCCCACATCACGCAGCACGCGACAAGGGCTGGCAGACCATAAATGTAACCGTTTCAGAGAGAAATGCGACCAATGTGACGATCTCGCGTTATATCGATTCGATGGTGAATGACGAAACACGGAGATTTTCTAAGGTTTTTACTACATATTAACACTTTTCACATTTTCTCGTGTTACGTGGCTGCCAGTCCTCGGTTCATGCAAAATCTTAAGGTCCTCGGTCATGTCCAAGGCACCAAACCGACCAATAATTCAATAATCGATAACTAAAACTATAAATGTAGCTCTTCTAACTGGGCGATTGCATCAACTTAGATGCTTCTCCTGTGTTCTACTGTGCTGCTTGTATTGTCCCCACATACCGCAGCACGCGACAAGGGCTGGCAGACCATAAATGTAACCGTTTCAGAGAGAAATGCGACCAATGTGACGATCTCGCGTTATATCGATTCGATGGTGAATGACGAAACACGGAGATTTTCTAAGGTTTTTACTACATATTAACACTTTTCACATTTTCTCGTGTTACGTGGCTGCCAGTCCTCAGTTCATGCAAAATTTCTAAGGGCCTCGGTAATGTCCTAGGCACCAAACCGACCAATAATTCAATAACCGATAACTAAAACTATAAATGTAGCTCTTCTTACTGGGCGATTGCATCAACTTAGATGCTTCTCCTGTGTTCTACTGTGCTGCTTGTATTGTCCCCACATACCGCAGCACGCGACAAGGGCTGGCAGACCATAAATGTAACCGTTTCAGAGAGAAATGCGACCAATGTGACGATCTCGCGTTATATCGATTCGATGGTGAATGACGAAACACGGAGATTTGCCTAAGGTTTTTACTACATATTAACACTTTTCACATTTTCTCGTGTTACGTGGCTGCCAGTCCTCGGTTCATGCAAAATCTTAAGGTCCTCGGTCATGTCCAAGGCACCAAACCGACCAATAATTCAATAATCGATAACTAAAACTATAAATGTAGCTCTTCTTACTGGGTGATTGCATCAACTTAGATGCTTCTCCTGTGTTCTACTGTGCTGCTTGTATTGTCCCCACATACCGCAGCACGCGACAAGGGCTGGCAGACCATAAATGTAACCGTTTCAGAGAGAAATGCGACCAATGTGACGATCTCGCGTTATATCGATTCGATGGTGAATGACGAAACACGGAGATTTTCTAAGGTTTTTACTACATATTAACACTTTTCACATTTTCTCGTGTTACGTGGCTGCCAGTCCTCGGTTCATGCAAAATTTTAAGGTCCGCGGTCATGTCCAAGGCACCAAACCGACCGATAATTCAATAATCGATAACTAAAACTATAAATGTAGCTCTTCTTACTGGGCGATTGCATCAACTTAGATGCTTCTCCTGTGTTCTACTGTGCTGCTTGTATTGTCCCCACATACCGCAGCACGCGACAAGGGCTGGCAGACCATAAATGTAACCGTTTCAGAGAGAAATGCGACCAATGTGACGATCTCGCGTTATATCGATTCGATGGTGAATGACGAAACACGGAGATTTTCTAAGGTTTTTACTACATATTAACACTTTTCACATTTTCTCGTGTTACGTGGCTGCCAGTCCTCGGTTCATGCAAAATCTTAAGGTCCTCTGTCATGTCCAAGGCACCAAACCGACCAATAATTTAATAATCGATAACTAAAACTATAAATGTAGCTCTTTTTACTGGGCGATTGCATCAACTTAGATGCTTCTCCTGTGTTCTACTGTGCTGCTTGTATTGTCCCCACATACCGCAGCACGCGACAAGGGCTGGCAGACCATAAATGTAACCGTTTCAGAGAGAAATGCGACCAATGTGACGATCTCGCGTTATATCGATTCGATGGTGAATGACGAAACACGGAGATTTTCTAAGGTTTTTACTACATATTAACACTTTTCACATTTTCTCGTGTTACGTGGCTGCCAGTCCTCGGTTCATGCAAAATCTTAAGGTCCTCGGTCATGTCCAAGGCACCAAACCGACCAATAATTCAATAATCGATAACTAAAACTATAAATGTAGCTCTTCTTACTGGGCGATTGCATCAACTTAGATGCTTCTCCTGTGTTCTACTGTGCTGCTTGTATTGTCCCCACATACCGCAGCACGCGACAAGGGCTGGCAGACCATAAATGTAACCGTTTCAGAGAGAAATGCGACCAATGTGACGATCTCGCGTTATATCGATTCGATGGTGAATGACGAAACACGGAGATTTTCTAAGGTTTTTACTACATATTAACACTTTTCACATTTTCTCGTGTTACGTGGCTGCCAGTCCTCGGTTCATGCAAAATCGTAAGGTCCTCGGTCATGTCCAAGGCACCAAACCGACCAATAATTCAATAATCGATAACTAAAACTATAAATGTAGCTCTTCTTACTGGGCGATTGCATCAACTTAGATGCTTCTCCTGTGTTCTACTGTGCTGCTTGTATTGTCCCCACATACCGCAGCACGCGACAAGGGCTGGCAGACCATAAATGTAACCGTTTCAGAGAGAAATGCGACCAATGTGACGATCTCGCGTTATATCGATTCGATGGTGAATGACGAAACACGGAGATTTTCTAAGGTTTTTACTACATATTAACACTTTTCACATTTTCTCGTGTTACGTGGCTGCCAGTCCTCGGTTCATGCAAAATCTTAAGGTCCTCTGTCATGTCCAAGGCACCAAACCAACCAATAATTCAATAATCGATAACTAAAACTATAAATGTAGATCTTCTAACTGGGCGATTGCATCAATTTAGATGCTTCTCCTGTGTTCTACTGTGCTGCTTGTATTGTCCCCACATACCGCAGCACGCGACAGGGCTGGCAGACCATAAATGTAACCGTTTCAGAGAGAAATGCGACCAATGTGACGATCTCGCGTTATATCGATTCGATGGTGAATGACGAAACACGGAGATTTGCCTAAGGTTTTTACTACATATTAACACTTTTCACATTTTCTCGTGTTACGTGGCTGCCAGTCCTCGGTTCATGCAAAATCTTAAGGTCCTCGGTCATGTCCAAGGCACCAAACCGACCAATAATTCAATAATCGATAGCTAAAACTATAAATGTAGCTCTTCTTACTGGGCGATTGCATCAACTTAGATGCTTCTCCTGTGTTCTACTGTGTTGCTTGTATTGTCCCCACATCACGCAGCACGCGACAAGGGCTGGCAGACCATAAATGTAACCGTTTCAGAGAGAAATGCGACCAATGTGACGATCTCGCGTTATATCGATTCGATGGTGAATGACGAAACATGGAGATTTTCTAAGGTTTTTACTACATATTAACACTTTTCACATATTCTCGTGTTACGTGGCTGCCAGTCCTCGGTTCATGCAAAATCTTAAGGTCCTCTGTCATGTCCAAGGCACCAAACCGACCAATAATTCAATAATCGATAACTAAAACTATAAATGTAGCTCTTCTAACTGGGCGATTGCATCAACTTAGATGCTTCTCCTGTGTTCTACTGTGCTGCTTGTATTGTCCCCACATACCGCAGCACGCGACAAGGGCTGGCAGACCATAAATGTAACCGTTTCAGAGAGAAATGCGACCAATTTGACGATCTCGCGTTATATCGATTCGATGGTGAATGACGAAACACGGAGATTTTCTAAGGTTTTTACTACATATTAACACTTTTCACATTTTCTCGTGTTATGTGGCTGCCAGTCCTCAGTTCATGCAAAATTTCTAAGGGCCTCGGTCATGTCCAAGGCACCAAACCGACCAATAATTCAATAATCGATAGCTAAAACTATAAATGTAGCTCTTCTTACTGGGCGATTGCATCAACTTAGATGCTTCTCCTGTGTTCTACTGTGTTGCTTGTATTGTCCCCACATCACGCAGCACGCGACAAGGGCTGGCAGACCATAAATGTAACCGTTTCAGAGAGAAATGCGACCAATGTGACGATCTCGCGTTATATCGATTCGATGGTGAATGACGAAACATGGAGATTTTCTAAGGTTTTTACTACATATTAACACTTTTCACATTTTCTCGTGTTACGTGGCTGCCAGTCCTCGGTTCATGCAAAATCTTAAGGTCCTCTGTCATGTCCAAGGCACCAAACCGACCAATAATTCAATAATCGATAACTAAAACTATAAATGTAGCTCTTCTAACTGGGCGATTGCATCAACTTAGATGCTTCTCCTGTGTTCTACTGTGCTGCTTGTATTGTCCCCACATACCGCAGCACGCGACAAGGGCTGGCAGACCATAAATGTAACCGTTTCAGAGAGAAATGCGACCAATTTGACGATCTCGCGTTATATCCATTCGATGGTGAATGACGAAACACGGAGATTTTCTAAGGTTTTTACTACATATTAACACTTTTCACATTTTCTCGTGTTATGTGGCTGCCAGTCCTCAGTTCATGCAAAATTTCTAAGGGCCTCGGTCATGTCCAAGGCACCAAACCGACCAATAATTCAATAATCGATAACTAAAACTATAAATGTAGCTCTTCTTACTGGGCGATTGCATCAACTTAGATGCTTCTCCTGTGTTCTACTGTGCTGCTTGTATTGTCCCCACATACCGCAGCACGCGACAAGGGCTGGCAGACCATAAATGTAACCGTTTCAGAGAGAAATGCGACCAATGTGACGATCTCGCGTTATATCGATTCGATGGTGAATGACGAAACACGGAGGTTTTCTAAGGTTTTTACTACATATTAACACATTTCACATTTTCTCGTGTTACGTGGCTGCCAGTCCTCGGTTCATGCAAAATCTTAAGGTCCTCGGTCATGTCCAAGGCACCAAACCGACCAATAATTCAATAATCGATAACTAAAACTATAAATGTAGCTCTTCTTACTGGGCGATTGCATCAACTTAGATGCTTCTCCTGTGTTCTACTGTGCTGCTTGTATTGTCCCCACATACCGCAGCACGCGATTAGGGCTGGCAGACCATAAATGTAACCGTTTCAGAGAGAAATGCGACCAATGTGACGATCTCGCGTTATATCGATTCGATGGTGAATGACGAAACACGGAGATTTTCTAAGGTTTTTACTACATATTAACACTTTTCACATTTTCTCGTGTTACGTGGCTGCCAGTCCTCGGTTCATGCAAAATCTTAAGGTCCTCTGTCATGTCCAAGGCACCATACCGACCAATAATTCAATAATCGATAACTAAAACTATAAATGTAGCTCTTCTTACTGGGCGATTGCATCAACTTAGATGCTTCTCCTGTGTTCTACTGTGCTGCTTGTATTGTCCCCACATACCGCAGCACGCGACAAGGGCTGGCAGACCATAAATGTAACCGTTTCAGAGAGAAATGCGACCAATGTGACGATCTCGCGTTATATCGATTCGATGGTGAATGACGAAATACGGAGATTTTCTAAGGTTTTTACTACATATTAACACTTTTCACATTTTCTCGTGTTACGTGGCTGCCAGTCCTCGGTTCATGCAAAATCTTAAGGTCCTCGGTCATGTCCAAGGCACCAAACCGACCAATAATTCAATAATCGATAACTAAAACTATAAATGTAGCTCTTCTTACTGGGCGATTGCATCAACTTAGATGCTTCTCCTGTGTTCTACTGTGCTGCTTGTATTGTCCCCACATCACGCAGCACGCGACAAGGGCTGGCAGACCATAAATGTAACCGTTTCAGAGAGAAATGCGACCAATGTGACGATCTCGCGTTATATCGATTCGATGGTGAATGACGAAACACGGAGATTTTCTAAGGTTTTTACTACATATTAACACTTTTCACATTTTCTCGTGTTACGTGGCTGCCAGTCCTCGGTTCATGCAAAATTTTAAGGTCCGCGGTCATGTCCAAGGCACCAAACCGACCGATAATTCAATAATCGATAACTAAAACTATAAATGTAGCTCTTCTTACTGGGCGATTGCATCAACTTAGATGCTTCTCCTGTGTTCTACTGTGCTGCTTGTATTGTCCCCACATACCGCAGCACGCGACAAGGGCTGGCAGACCATAAATGTAACCGTTTCAGAGAGAAATGCGACCAATGTGACGATCTCGCGTTATATCGATTCGATGGTGAATGACGAAACACGGAGATTTTCTAAGGTTTTTACTACATATTAACACTTTTCACATTTTCTCGTGTTACGTGGCTGCCAGTCCTCGGTTCATGCAAAATCTTAAGGTCCTCTGTCATGTCCAAGGCACCAAACCGACCAATAATTTAATAATCGATAACTAAAACTATAAATGTAGCTCTTTTTACTGGGCGATTGCATCAACTTAGATGCTTCTCCTGTGTTCTACTGTGCTGCTTGTATTGTCCCCACATACCGCAGCACGCGACAAGGGCTGGCAGACCATAAATGTAACCGTTTCAGAGAGAAATGCGACCAATGTGACGATCTCGCGTTATATCGATTCGATGGTGAATGACGAAACACGGAGATTTTCTAAGGTTTTTACTACATATTAACACTTTTCACATTTTCTCGTGTTACGTGGCTGCCAGTCCTCGGTTCATGCAAAATCTTAAGGTCCTCGGTCATGTCCAAGGCACCAAACCGACCAATAATTCAATAATCGATAACTAAAACTATAAATGTAGCTCTTCTTACTGGGCGATTGCATCAACTTAGATGCTTCTCCTGTGTTCTACTGTGCTGCTTGTATTGTCCCCACATACCGCAGCACGCGACAAGGGCTGGCAGACCATAAATGTAACCGTTTCAGAGAGAAATGCGACCAATGTGACGATCTCGCGTTATATCGATTCGATGGTGAATGACGAAACACGGAGATTTTCTAAGGTTTTTACTACATATTAACACTTTTCACATTTTCTCGTGTTACGTGGCTGCCAGTCCTCGGTTCATGCAAAATCGTAAGGTCCTCGGTCATGTCCAAGGCACCAAACCGACCAATAATTCAATAATCGATAACTAAAACTATAAATGTAGCTCTTCTTACTGGGCGATTGCATCAACTTAGATGCTTCTCCTGTGTTCTACTGTGCTGCTTGTATTGTCCCCACATACCGCAGCACGCGACAAGGGCTGGCAGACCATAAATGTAACCGTTTCAGAGAGAAATGCGACCAATGTGACGATCTCGCGTTATATCGATTCGATGGTGAATGACGAAACACGGAGATTTTCTAAGGTTTTTACTACATATTAACACTTTTCACATTTTCTCGTGTTACGTGGCTGCCAGTCCTCGGTTCATGCAAAATCTTAAGGTCCTCTGTCATGTCCAAGGCACCAAACCAACCAATAATTCAATAATCGATAACTAAAACTATAAATGTAGATCTTCTAACTGGGCGATTGCATCAATTTAGATGCTTCTCCTGTGTTCTACTGTGCTGCTTGTATTGTCCCCACATACCGCAGCACGCGACAGGGCTGGCAGACCATAAATGTAACCGTTTCAGAGAGAAATGCGACCAATGTGACGATCTCGCGTTATATCGATTCGATGGTGAATGACGAAACACGGAGATTTGCCTAAGGTTTTTACTACATATTAACACTTTTCACATTTTCTCGTGTTACGTGGCTGCCAGTCCTCGGTTCATGCAAAATCTTAAGGTCCTCGGTCATGTCCAAGGCACCAAACCGACCAATAATTCAATAATCGATAGCTAAAACTATAAATGTAGCTCTTCTTACTGGGCGATTGCATCAACTTAGATGCTTCTCCTGTGTTCTACTGTGTTGCTTGTATTGTCCCCACATCACGCAGCACGCGACAAGGGCTGGCAGACCATAAATGTAACCGTTTCAGAGAGAAATGCGACCAATGTGACGATCTCGCGTTATATCGATTCGATGGTGAATGACGAAACATGGAGATTTTCTAAGGTTTTTACTACATATTAACACTTTTCACATATTCTCGTGTTACGTGGCTGCCAGTCCTCGGTTCATGCAAAATCTTAAGGTCCTCTGTCATGTCCAAGGCACCAAACCGACCAATAATTCAATAATCGATAACTAAAACTATAAATGTAGCTCTTCTAACTGGGCGATTGCATCAACTTAGATGCTTCTCCTGTGTTCTACTGTGCTGCTTGTATTGTCCCCACATACCGCAGCACGCGACAAGGGCTGGCAGACCATAAATGTAACCGTTTCAGAGAGAAATGCGACCAATTTGACGATCTCGCGTTATATCGATTCGATGGTGAATGACGAAACACGGAGATTTTCTAAGGTTTTTACTACATATTAACACTTTTCACATTTTCTCGTGTTATGTGGCTGCCAGTCCTCAGTTCATGCAAAATTTCTAAGGGCCTCGGTCATGTCCAAGGCACCAAACCGACCAATAATTCAATAATCGATAGCTAAAACTATAAATGTAGCTCTTCTTACTGGGCGATTGCATCAACTTAGATGCTTCTCCTGTGTTCTACTGTGTTGCTTGTATTGTCCCCACATCACGCAGCACGCGACAAGGGCTGGCAGACCATAAATGTAACCGTTTCAGAGAGAAATGCGACCAATGTGACGATCTCGCGTTATATCGATTCGATGGTGAATGACGAAACATGGAGATTTTCTAAGGTTTTTACTACATATTAACACTTTTCACATTTTCTCGTGTTACGTGGCTGCCAGTCCTCGGTTCATGCAAAATCTTAAGGTCCTCTGTCATGTCCAAGGCACCAAACCGACCAATAATTCAATAATCGATAACTAAAACTATAAATGTAGCTCTTCTAACTGGGCGATTGCATCAACTTAGATGCTTCTCCTGTGTTCTACTGTGCTGCTTGTATTGTCCCCACATACCGCAGCACGCGACAAGGGCTGGCAGACCATAAATGTAACCGTTTCAGAGAGAAATGCGACCAATTTGACGATCTCGCGTTATATCCATTCGATGGTGAATGACGAAACACGGAGATTTTCTAAGGTTTTTACTACATATTAACACTTTTCACATTTTCTCGTGTTATGTGGCTGCCAGTCCTCAGTTCATGCAAAATTTCTAAGGGCCTCGGTCATGTCCAAGGCACCAAACCGACCAATAATTCAATAATCGATAACTAAAACTATAAATGTAGCTCTTCTTACTGGGCGATTGCATCAACTTAGATGCTTCTCCTGTGTTCTACTGTGCTGCTTGTATTGTCCCCACATACCGCAGCACGCGACAAGGGCTGGCAGACCATAAATGTAACCGTTTCAGAGAGAAATGCGACCAATGTGACGATCTCGCGTTATATCGATTCGATGGTGAATGACGAAACACGGAGGTTTTCTAAGGTTTTTACTACATATTAACACATTTCACATTTTCTCGTGTTACGTGGCTGCCAGTCCTCGGTTCATGCAAAATCTTAAGGTCCTCGGTCATGTCCAAGGCACCAAACCGACCAATAATTCAATAATCGATAACTAAAACTATAAATGTAGCTCTTCTTACTGGGCGATTGCATCAACTTAGATGCTTCTCCTGTGTTCTACTGTGCTGCTTGTATTGTCCCCACATACCGCAGCACGCGATTAGGGCTGGCAGACCATAAATGTAACCGTTTCAGAGAGAAATGCGACCAATGTGACGATCTCGCGTTATATCGATTCGATGGTGAATGACGAAACACGGAGATTTTCTAAGGTTTTTACTACATATTAACACTTTTCACATTTTCTCGTGTTACGTGGCTGCCAGTCCTCGGTTCATGCAAAATCTTAAGGTCCTCTGTCATGTCCAAGGCACCATACCGACCAATAATTCAATAATCGATAACTAAAACTATAAATGTAGCTCTTCTTACTGGGCGATTGCATCAACTTAGATGCTTCTCCTGTGTTCTACTGTGCTGCTTGTATTGTCCCCACATACCGCAGCACGCGACAAGGGCTGGCAGACCATAAATGTAACCGTTTCAGAGAGAAATGCGACCAATGTGACGATCTCGCGTTATATCGATTCGATGGTGAATGACGAAATACGGAGATTTTCTAAGGTTTTTACTACATATTAACACTTTTCACATTTTCTCGTGTTACGTGGCTGCCAGTCCTCGGTTCATGCAAAATCTTAAGGTCCTCGGTCATGTCCAAGGCACCAAACCGACCAATAATTCAATAATCGATAACTAAAACTATAAATGTAGCTCTTCTTACTGGGCGATTGCATCAACTTAGATGCTTCTCCTGTGTTCTACTGTGCTGCTTGTATTGTCCCCACATCACGCAGCACGCGACAAGGGCTGGCAGACCATAAATGTAACCGTTTCAGAGAGAAATGCGACCAATGTGACGATCTCGCGTTATATCGATTCGATGGTGAATGACGAAACACGGAGATTTTCTAAGGTTTTTACTACATATTAACACTTTTCACATTTTCTCGTGTTACGTGGCTGCCAGTCCTCGGTTCATGCAAAATCTTAAGGTCCTCTGTCATGTCCAAGGCACCAAACCGACCAATAATTCAATAATCGATAACTAAAACTATAAATGTAGCTCTTCTTACTGGGCGATTGCATCAACTTAGATGCTTCTCCTGTGTTCTACTGTGCTGCTTGTATTGTCCCCACATACCGCAGCACGCGACAAGGGCTGGCAGACCATAAATGTAACCGTTTCAGAGAGAAATGCGACCAATGTGACGATCTCGCGTTATATCGATTCGATGGTGAATGACGAAACACGGAGATTTTCTAAGGTTTTTACTACATATTAACACTTTTCACATTTTCTCGTGTTACGTGGCTGCCAGTCCTCGGTTCATGCACAATCTTAAGGTCCTCGGTCATGTCCAAGGCACCAAACCGACCAATAATTCAATAATCGATAACTAAAACTATAAATGTAGCTCTTCTTACTGGGCGATTGCATCAACTTAGATGCTTCTCCTGTGTTCTACTGTGCTGCTTGTATTGTCCCCACATACCGCAGCACGCGACAAGGGCTGGCAGACCATAAATGTAACCGTTTCAGAGAGAAATGCGACCAATGTGACGATCTCGCGTTATATCGATTCGATGGTGAATGACGAAACACGGAGATTTTCTAAGGTTTTTACTACATATTAACACTTTTCACATTTTCTCGTGTTACGTGGCTGCCAGTCCTCGGTTCATGCAAAATCTTAAGGTCCTCGGTCATGTCCAAGGCACCAAACCGACCAATAATTCAATAATCGATAACTAAAACTATAAATGTAGCTCTTCTTACTGGGCGATTGCATCAACTTCGATGCTTCTCCTGTGTTCTACTGTGCTGCTTGTATTGTCCCCACATCCCGCAGCACGCGACAAGGGCTGGCAGACCATAAATGTAACCGTTTCAGAGAGAAATGCGACCAATGTGACGCTCTCTCGTTATATCGATTCGATGGTGAATGACGAAACACGGAGATTTTCTAAGTTTTTTACTACATATTAACACTTTTCACATTTTCTCGTGTTACGTGGCTGCCAGTCCTCGGTTCATGCAAAATCTTAAGGTCCTCGCTCATGTCCAAGGCACCAAACCGACCAATAATTCAATAATCGATAACTAAAACTATAAATGTAGCTCTTCTTACTGGGCGATTGCATCAACTTAGATGCTTCTCCTGTGTTCTACTGTGCTGCTTGTATTGTCCCCACATACCGCAGCACGCGACAAGGGCTGGCAGACCATAAATGTAACCGTTTCAGAGAGAAATGCGACCAATGTGACGATCTCGCGTTATATCGATTCGATGGTGAATGACGAAACACGGAGATTTTCTAAGGTTTTTACTACATATTAACACTTTTCACATTTTCTCGTGTTACGTGGCTGCCAGTCCTCGGTTCATGCAAAATCTTAAGGTCCTCGGTCATGTCCAAGGCACCAAACCGACCTTTAATTCCTATAATCGATAACTAAAACTATAAATGTAGCTCTTCTTACTGGGCGATTGCATCAACTTAGATGCTTCTCCTGTGTTCTACTGTGCTGCTTGTATTGTCTCCACATACCGCAGCACGCGATTAGGTCTGGCAGACCATAAATGTAACCGTTTCAGAGAGAAATGCGACCAATGTGACGATCTCGCGTTATATCGATTCGATGGTGAATGACGAAACACGGAGATTTGCTAAGGTTTTTACTACATATTAACACTTTTCACATTTTCTCGTGTTACGTGGCTGCCAGTCCTCGGTTCATGCAAAATCTTAAGGTCCTCTGTCATGTCCAAGACACCAAACCGACCAATAATTCAATAATCGATAACTAAAACTATAAATGTAGCTCTTCTTACTGGGCGATTGCATCAACTTAGATGCTTCTCCTGTGTTCTACTGTGCTGCTTGTATTGTCCCCACATACCGCAGCACGCAACAAGGGCTGGCAGACCATAAATGTAACCGTTTCAGAGAGAAATGCGACCAATGTGACGATCTCGCGTTATATCGATTCGATGGTGAATGACGAAACACGGAGATTTTCTAAGGTTTTTACTACATATTAACACTTTTCACATTTTCTCGTGTTACGTGGCTGCCAGTCCTCGGTTCATGCAAAATCTTAAGGTCCTCGGTCATGTCCAAGGCACCAAACCGACCAATAATTCAATAATCGATAACTAAAACTATAAATGTAGCTCTTCTTACTGGGCGATTGCATCAACTTAGATGCTTCTCCTGTGTTCTACTGTGCTGCTTGTATTGTCCCCACATACCGCAGCACGCGACAAGGGCTGGCAGACCATAAATGTAACCGTTTCAGAGAGAAATGCGACCAATGTGACGATTTCGCGTTATATCGATTCGATGGTGAATGACGAAACACGGAGATTTTCTGAGGTTTTTACTACATATTAACACTTTTCACATTTTCTCGTGTTACGTGGGTATCAGTCTTCGGTTCATGCACAATCTTAAGGTCCTCGGTCATGTCCAAGGCACCAAACCGACCAATAATTCAATAATCGATAACTAAAACTATAAATGTAGCTCTTCTTACTGGGCGATTGCATCAACTTAGATGCTTCTCCTGTGTTCTACTGTGCTGCTTGTATTGTCCCCACATACCGCAGCACGCGATTAGGGCTGGCAGACCATAAATGTAACCGTTTCAGAGAGAAATGCGACCAATGTGACGATCTCGCGTTATATCGATTCGATGGTGAATGACGAAACACGGAGATTTGCTAAGGTTTTTACTACATATTAACACTTTTCACATTTTCTCGTGTTACGTGGCTGCCAGTCCTCGGTTCATGCAAAATCTTAAGGTCCTCTGTCATGTCCAAGGCACCAAACCGACCAATAATTCAATAATCGATAACTAAAACTATAAATGTAGCTCTTCTTACTGGGCGATTGCATCAACTTAGATGCTTCTCCTGTGTTCTACTGTGCTGCTTGTATTGTCCCCACATACCGCAGCACGCAACAAGGGCTGGCAGACCATAAATGTAACCGTTTCAGAGAGAAATGCGACCAATGTGACGATCTCGCGTTATATCGATTCGATGGTGAATGACGAAACACGGAGATTTTCTAAGGTTTTTACTACATATTAACACTTTTCACATTTTCTCGTGTTACGTGGCTGCCAGTCCTCGGTTCATGCAAAATCTTAAGGTCCTCGGTCATGTCCAAGGCACCAAACCGACCAATAATTCAATAATCGATAACTAAAACTATAATTGTAGCTCTTCTTACTGGGCGATTGCATCAACTTAGATGCTTCTCCTGTGCTGCTTGTATTGTCCCCACATACCGCAGCACGCGACAAGGGCTGGCAGACCATAAATGTAACCGTTTCAGAGAGAAATGCGACCAATGTGACGATCTCACGTTATATCGATTCGATGGTGAATGACGAAACACGGAGATTTTCTAAGGTTTTTACTACATATTAACACTTTTCACATTTTCTCGTGTTACGTGGCTGCCAGTCCTCGGTTCATGCAAAATCTTAAGGTCCTCGGTCATGTCCAAGGCACCAAACCGACCAATAATTCAATAATCGATAACTAAAACTATGAATGTAGCTCTTCTTACTGGGCGATTGCATCAACTTAGATGCTTCTCCTGTGTTCTACTGTGCTGCTTGTATTGTCCCCACATACCGCAGCACGCGACAAGGGCTGGCAGACCATAAATGTAACCGTTTCAGAGAGAAATGCGACCAATGTGACGATCTCGCGTTATATCGATTCGATGGTGAATGACGAAACACGGAGATTTTCTAAGGTTTTTACTACATATTAACACTTTTCACATTTTCTCGTGTTACGTGGCTGCCAGTCCTTGGTTCATGCAAAATCTTAAGGTCCTCGGTCATGTCCAAGGCACCAAACCGACCAATAATTCAATAATCGATAACTAAAACTATAAATGTAGCTCTTCTTACTGGGCGATTGCATCAACTTAGATGCTTCTCCTGTGTTCTACTGTGCTGCTTGTATTGTCCCCACATACCGCAGCACGCGACAAGGGCTGGCAGACCATAAATGTAACCGTTTCAGAGAGAAATGCGACCAATGTGACGATCTCGCGTTATATCGATTCGATGGTGAATGACGAAACACGGAGATTTTCTAAGGTTTTTACTACATATTAACACTTTTCACATTTTCTCGTGTTACGTGGCTGCCAGTCCTCGGTTCATGCAAAATCTTAAGGTCCTCGGTCATGTCCAAGTCACCAAACCGACCAATAATTCAATAATCGATAACTAAAACTATGAATGTAGCTCTTCTTACTGGGCCATTGCATCAACTTAGATGCTTCTCCTGTGTTCTACTGTGCTGCTTGTATTGTCCCCACATACCGCAGCACGCGACAAGGGCTGGCAGACCATAAATGTAACCGTTTCAGAGAGAAATGCGACCAATGTGACGATCTCGCGTTATATCGATTCGATGGTGAATGACGAAACACGGAGATTTTCTAAGGTTTTTACTACATATTAACACTTTTCACATTTTCTCGTGTTACGTGGCTGCCAGTCCTTGGTTCATGCAAAATCTTAAGGTCCTCGGTCATGTCCAAGGCACCAAACCGACCAATAATTCAATAATCGATAACTAAAACTATAAATGTAGCTCTTCTTACTGGGCGATTGCATCAACTTAGATGCTTCTCCTGTGTTCTACTGTGCTGCTTGTATTGTCCCCACATACCGCAGCACGCGACAAGGGCTGGCAGACCATAAATGTAACCGTTTCAGAGAGAAATGCGACCAATGTGACGATCTCGCGTTATATCGATTCGATGGTGAATGACGAAACACGGAGATTTTCTAAGGTTTTTACTACATATTAACACTTTTCACATTTTCTCGTGTTACGTGGCTGCCAGTCCTCGGTTCATGCAAAATCTTAAGGTCCTCGGTCATGTCCAAGGCACCAAACCGACCAATAATTCAATAATCGATAACTAAAACTATAAATGTAGCTCTTCTTACTGGGCGATTGCATCAACTTAGATGCTTCTCCTGTGTTCTACTGTGCTGCTTGTATTGTCCCCACATACCGCAGCACGCGACAAGGGCTGGCAGACCATAAATGTAACCGTTTCAGAGAGAAATGCGACCAATGTGACGATCTCGCGTTATATCGATTCGATGGTGAATGACGAAACACGGAGATTTTCTAAGGTTTTTACTACATATTAACACTTTTCACATTTTCTCGTGTTACGTGGCTGCCAGTCCTCGGTTCATGCAAAATCTTAAGGTCCTCGGTCATGTCCAAGGCACCAAACCGACCAATAATTCAATAATCGATAACTAAAACTATAAATGTAGCTCTTCTTACTGGGCGATTGCATCAACTTAGATGCTTCTCCTGTGTTCTACTGTGCTGCTTGTATTGTCCCCACATCCCGCAGCACGCGACAAGGGCTGGCAGACCATAAATGTAACCGTTTCAGAGAGAAATGCGACCAATGTGACGATCTCGCGTTATATCGATTCGATGGTGAATGACGAAACACGGAGATTTTCTAAGGTTTTTACTACATATTAACACTTTTCACATTTTCTCGTGTTACGTGGCTGCCAGTCCTCGGTTCATGCAAAATCTTAAGGTCCTCGGTCATGTCCAAGGCACCAAACCGACCAATAATTCAATAATCGATAACTAAAACTATAAATGTAGCTCTTCTTACTGGGCGATTGCATCAACTTAGATGCTTCTCCTGTGTTCTACTGTGCTGCTTGTATTGTCCCCACATACCGCAGCACGCGACAAGGGCTGGCAGACCATAAATGTAACCGTTTCAGAGAGAAATGCGACCAATGTGACGATCTCGCGTTATATCGATTCGATGGTGAATGACGAAACACGGAGATTTTCTAGGGTTTTTACTACATATTAACACTTTTCACATTTTCTCGTGTTACGTGGCTGCCAGTCCTCGGTTCATGCAAAATATTAAGGTCCTCGGTCATGTCCAAGGCACCAAACCGACCAATAATTCAATAATTGATAACTAAAACTATAAATGTAGCTCTTCTTACTGGGCGATTGCATCAACTTAGATGCTTCTCCTGTGTTCTACTGTGCTGCTTGTATTGTCCCCACATACCGCAGCACGCGACAAGGGCTGGCAGACCATAAATGTAACCGTTTCAGAGAGAAATGCGACCAATGTGACGATCTCGCGTTATGTCGATTCGATGGTGAATGACGAAACACGGAGATTTTCTAAGGTTTTTACTACATATTAACACTTTTCACATTTTCTCGTGTTACGTGGCTGCCAGTCCTCGGTTCATGCAAAATCTTAAGGTCCTCGGTCATGTCCAAGGCACCAAACCGACCAATAATTCAATAATCGATAACTAAAACTATAAATGTAGCTCTTCTTACTGGGCGATTGCATCAACTTAGATGCTTCTCCTGTGTTCTACTGTGCTGCTTGTATTGTCCCCACATCCCGCAGCACGCGACAAGGGCTGGCAGACCATAAATGTAACCGTTTCAGAGAGAAATGCGACCAATGTGATGATCTCGCGTTATATCGATTCGATGGTGAATGACGAAACACGGAGATTTTCTAAGGTTTTTACTACATATTAACACTTTTCACATTTTCTCGTGTTACGTGGCTGCCAGTCCTCGGTTCATGCAAAATCTTAAGGTCCTCGGTAATGTCCAAGGCACCAAACCGACCAATAATTCAATAATTGATAACTAAAACTATAAATGTAGCTCTTCTTACTGGGCGATTGCATCAACTTAGATGCTTCTCCTGTGTTCTACTGTGCTGCTTGTATTGTCCCCACATACCGCAGCACGCGACAAGGGCTGGCAGACCATAAATGTAACCGTTTCAGAGAGAAATGCGACCAATGTGACGATCTCGCGTTATATCGATTCGATGGTGAATGACGAAACACGGAGATTTTCTAAGGTTTTTACTACATATTAACACTTTTCACATTTTCTCGTGTTACGTGGCTGCCAGTCCTCGGTTCATGCAAAATCTTAAGGTCCTCAGTCATGTCCAAGGCACCAAACCGACCAATAATTCAATAATCGATAACTAAAACTATAAATGTAGCTCTTCTTACTGGGCGAATGCATCAACTTAGATGCTTCTCCTGTGTTCTACTGTGCTGCTTGTATTGTCCCCACATACCGCAGCACGCGACAAGGGCTGGCAGACCATAAATGTAACCGTTTCAGAGAGAAATGCGACCAATGTGACGATCTCGCGTTATATCGATTCGATGGTGAATGACGAAACACGGAGATTTTCTAAGGTTTTTACTAAATATTAACACTTTTCACATTTTCTCGTGTTACGTGGGTACCCATCCTCGGTTCATGCACAATCTTAAGGTCACCGGTAATGTCCAAGGCACCAAACCGACCAATAATTCAATAATCGATAACTAAAACTATAAATGTAGCTCTTCTTACTGGGCGATTGCATCAACTTAGATGCTTCTCCTGTGTTCTACTGTGCTGCTTGTATTGTCCCCACATACCGCAGCACGCGACAAGGGCTGGCAGACCATAAATGTAACCGTTTCAGAGAGAAATGCGACCAATGTGACGATCTCGCGTTATATCGATTCGATGGTGAATGACGAAACACGGAGATTTTCTAAGGTTTTTACTACATATTAACACTTTTCACATTTTCTCGTGTTACGTGGCTGCCAGTCCTCGGTTCATGCAAAATCTTAAGGTCCTCGGTCATGTCCAAGGCACCAAACCGACCAATAATTCAATAATCGATAACTAAAACTATAAATGTAGCTCTTCTTACTGGGCGATTGCATCAACTTAGATGCTTCTCCTGTGTTCTACTGTGCTGCTTGTATTGTCCCCACATACCGCAGCACGCGACAAGGGCTGGCAGACCATAAATGTAACCGTTTCAGAGAGAAATGCGACCAATGTGACGATCTCGCGTTATATCGATTCGATGGTGAATGACGAAACACGGAGATTTTCTAAGGTTTTTACTACATATTAACACTTTTCACATTTTCTCGTGTTACGTGGCTGCCAGTCCTCGGTTCATGCAAAATCTTAAGGTCCTCGGTCATGTCCAAGGCACCAAACCGACCAATAATTCAATAATCGATAACTAAAACTATAAATGTAGCTCTTCTTACTGGGCGATTGCATCAACTTAGATGCTTCTCCTGTGTTCTACTGTGCTGCTTGTATTGTCCCCACATACCGCAGCACGCGACAAGGGCTGGCAGACCATAAATGTAACCGTTTCAGAGAGAAATGCGACCAATGTGACGATCTCGCGTTATATCGATTCGATGGTGAATGACGAAACACGGAGATTTTCTAAGGTTTTTACTACATATTAACACTTTTCACATTTTCTCGTGTTACGTGGCTGCCAGTCCTCGGTTCATGCAAAATCTTAAGGTCCTCGGTCATGTCCAAGGCACCAAACCGACCAATAATTCAATAATCGATAACTAAAACTATAAATGTAGCTCTTCTTACTGGGCGATTGCATCAACTTAGATGCTTCTCCTGTGTTCTACTGTGCTGCTTGTATTGTCCCCACATACCGCAGCACGCGACAAGGGCTGGCAGACCATAAATGTAACCGTTTCAGAGAGAAATGCGACCAATGTGACGATCTCGCGTTATATCGATTCGATGGTGAATGACGAAACACGGAGATTTTCTAAGGTTTTTACTACATATTAACACTTTTCACATTTTCTCGTGTTACGTGGCTGCCAGTCCTCGGTTCATGCAAAATCTTAAGGTCCTCGGTCATGTCCAAGGCACCAAACCGACCAATAATTCAATAATCGATAACTAAAACTATAAATGTAGCTCTTCTTACTGGGCGATTGCATCAACTTAGATGCTTCTCCTGTGTTCTACTGTGCTGCTTGTATTGTCCCCACATACCGCAGCACGCGACAAGGGCTGGCAGACCATAAATGTAACCGTTTCAGAGAGAAATGCGACCAATGTGACGATCTCGCGTTATATCGATTCGATGGTGAATGACGAAACACGGAGATTTTCTAGGGTTTTTACTACATATTAACACTTTTCACATTTTCTCGTGTTACGTGGCTGCCAGTCCTCGGTTCATGCAAAATATTAAGGTCCTCGGTCATGTCCAAGGCACCAAACCGACCAATTATTCAATAATTGATAACTAAAACTATAAATGTAGCTCTTCTTACTGGGCGATTGCATCAACTTAGATGCTTCTCCTGTGTTCTACTGTGCTGCTTGTATTGTCCCCACATACCGCAGCACGCGACAAGGGCTGGCAGACCATAAATGTAACCGTTTCAGAGAGAAATGCGACCAATGTGACGATCTCGCGTTATGTCGATTCGATGGTGAATGACGAAACACGGAGATTTTCTAAGGTTTTTACTACATATTAACACTTTTCACATTTTCTCGTGTTACGTGGCTGCCAGTCCTCGGTTCATGCAAAATCTTAAGGTCCTCGGTCATGTCCAAGGCACCAAACCGACCAATAATTCAATAATCGATAACTAAAACTATAAATGTAGCTCTTCTTACTGGGCGATTGCATCAACTTAGATGCTTCTCCTGTGTTCTACTGTGCTGCTTGTATTGTCCCCACATCCCGCAGCACGCGACAAGGGCTGGCAGACCATAAATGTAACCGTTTCAGAGAGAAATGCGACCAATGTGATGATCTCGCGTTATATCGATTCGATGGTGAATGACGAAACACGGAGATTTTCTAAGGTTTTTACTACATATTAACACTTTTCACATTTTCTCGTGTTACGTGGCTGCCAGTCCTCGGTTCATGCAAAATCTTAAGGTCCTCGGTAATGTCCAAGGCACCAAACCGACCAATAATTCAATAATTGATAACTAAAACTATAAATGTAGCTCTTCTTACTGGGCGATTGCATCAACTTAGATGCTTCTCCTGTGTTCTACTGTGCTGCTTGTATTGTCCCCACATACCGCAGCACGCGACAAGGGCTGGCAGACCATAAATGTAACCGTTTCAGAGAGAAATGCGACCAATGTGACGATCTCGCGTTATATCGATTCGATGGTGAATGACGAAACACGGAGATTTTCTAAGGTTTTTACTACATATTAACACTTTTCACATTTTCTCGTGTTACGTGGCTGCCAGTCCTCGGTTCATGCAAAATCTTAAGGTCCTCAGTCATGTCCAAGGCACCAAACCGACCAATAATTCAATAATCGATAACTAAAACTATAAATGTAGCTCTTCTTACTGGGCGAATGCATCAACTTAGATGCTTCTCCTGTGTTCTACTGTGCTGCTTGTATTGTCCCCACATACCGCAGCACGCGACAAGGGCTGGCAGACCATAAATGTAACCGTTTCAGAGAGAAATGCGACCAATGTGACGATCTCGCGTTATATCGATTCGATGGTGAATGACGAAACACGGAGATTTTCTAAGGTTTTTACTAAATATTAACACTTTTCACATTTTCTCGTGTTACGTGGGTACCCATCCTCGGTTCATGCACAATCTTAAGGTCACCGGTAATGTCCAAGGCACCAAACCGACCAATAATTCAATAATCGATAACTAAAACTATAAATGTAGCTCTTCTTACTGGGCGATTGCATCAACTTAGATGCTTCTCCTGTGTTCTACTGTGCTGCTTGTATTGTCCCCACATACCGCAGCACGCGACAAGGGCTGGCAGACCATAAATGTAACCGTTTCAGAGAGAAATGCGACCAATGTGACGATCTCGCGTTATATCGATTCGATGGTGAATGACGAAACACGGAGATTTTCTAAGGTTTTTACTACATATTAACACTTTTCACATTTTCTCGTGTTACGTGGCTGCCAGTCCTCGGTTCATGCAAAATCTTAAGGTCCTCGGTCATGTCCAAGGCACCAAACCGACCAATAATTCAATAATCGATAACTAAAACTATAAATGTAGCTCTTCTTACTGGGCGATTGCATCAACTTAGATGCTTCTCCTGTGTTCTACTGTGCTGCTTGTATTGTCCCCACATACCGCAGCACGCGACAAGGGCTGGCAGACCATAAATGTAACCGTTTCAGAGAGAAATGCGACCAATGTGACGATCTCGCGTTATATCGATTCGATGGTGAATGACGAAACACGGAGATTTTCTAAGGTTTTTACTACATATTAACACTTTTCACATTTTCTCGTGTTACGTGGCTGCCAGTTCTCGGTTCATGCAAAATCTTAAGGACCTCGGTCATGTCCAAGGCACCAAACCGACCAATAATTCAATAATCGATAACTAAAACTATAAATGTAGCTCTTCTTACTGGGCGATTGCATCAACTTAGATGCTTCTCCTGTGTTCTACTGTGCTGCTTGTATTGTCCCCACATACCGCAGCACGCGACAAGGGCTGGCAGACCATAAATGTAACCGTTTCAGAGAGAAATGCGACCAATGTGACGATCTCGCGTTATATCGATTCGATGGTGAATGACGAAACACGGAGATTTTCTAAGGTTTTTACTACATATTAACACTTTTCACATTTTCTCGTGTTACGTGGCTGCCAGTCCTCGGTTCATGCAAAATCTTAAGGTCCTCGGTCATGTCCAAGGCACCAAACCGACCAATAATTCAATAATCGATAACTAAAACTATAAATGTAGCTCTTCTTACTGGGCGATTGCATCAACTTAGATGCTTCTCCTGTGTTCTAGTGTGCTGCTTGTATTGTCCCCACATACCGCAGCACGCGACAAGGGCTGGCAGACCATAAATGTAACCGTTTCAGAGAGAAATGCGACCAATGTGACGATCTCGCGTTATGTCGATTCGATGGTGAATGACGAAACACGGAGATTTTCTAAGGTTTTTACTACATATTAACACTTTTCACATTTTCTCGTGTTATGTGGCTGCCAGTCCTCGGTTCATGCAAAATCTTAAGGTCCTCGGTCATGTCCAAGGCACCAAACCGACCAATAATTCAATAATCGATAACTAAAACTATAAATGTAGCTCTTCTTACTGGGCGATTGCATCAACTTAGATGCTTCTCCTGTGTTCTACTGTGCTGCTTGTATTGTCCCCACATCCCGCAGCACGCGACAAGGGCTGGCAGACCATAAATGTAACCGTTTCAGAGAGAAATGCGACCAATCTGACGATCTCGCGTTATATCGATTCGATGGTGAATGACGAAACACGGAGATTTTCTAAGGTTTTTACTACATATTAACACTTTTCACATTTTCTCGTGTTACGTGGCTGCCAGTCCTCGGTTCATGCAAAATCTTAAGGTCCTCGGTCATGTCCAAGGCACCAAACCGACCAATAATTCAATAATTGATAACTAAAACTATAAATGTAGCTCTTCTTACTGGGCGATTGCATCAACTTAGATGCTTCTCCTGTGTTCTACTGTGCTGCTTGTATTGTCCCCACATACCGCAGCACGCGACAAGGGCTGGCAGACCATAAATGTAACCGTTTCAGAGAGAAATGCGACCAATGTGACGATCTCGCGTTATATCGATTCGATGGTGAATGACGAAACACGGAGATTTTCTAAGGTTTTTACTACATATTAACACTTTTCACATTTTCTCGTGTTACGTGGCTATCAGTCCTCGGTTCATGCAAAATCTTAAGGTCCTCTGTCATGTCCAAGGCACCAAACCGACCAATAATTCAATAATCGATAACTAAAACTATAAATGTAGCTCTTCTTACTGGGCGATTGCATCAACTTAGATGCTTCTCCTGTGTTCTACTGTGCTGCTTGTATTGTCCCCACATACCGCAGCACGCGACAAGAGCTGGCAGACCATAAATGTAACCGGTTCAGAGAGAAATGCGACCAATGTGACGATCTTGCGTTATATCAATTCGATGGTGAATGACGAAACACGGAGATTTTCTAAGGTTTTTACTACATATTAACACTTTTCACATTTTCTCGTGTTACGTGGCTGCCAGTCCTCGGTTCATGCAAAATCTTAAGGTCCTCGGTCATGTCCAAGGCACCAAACCGACCAATAATTCAATAATCGATAACTAAAAATATAAATGTAGCTCTTCTTACTGGGCGATTGCATCAACTTAGATGCTTCTCCTGTGTTCTACTGTGCCGCTTGTATTGTCCCCACATACCGCAGCACGCGACAAGGGCTGGCAGACCATAAATGTAACCGTTTCAGAGAGAAATGCGACCAATGTGACGATCTCGCGTTATATCGATTCGATGGTGAATGACGAAACACGGAGATTTTCTAAGGTTTTTACTACATATTAACACTTTTCACATTTTCTCGTGTTACGTGGCTGCCAGTTCTCGGTTCATGCAAAATCTTAAGGTCCTCGGTCATGTCCAAGGCACCAAACCGACCAATAATTCAATAATCGATAACTAAAACTATAAATGTAGCTCTTCTTACTGGGCGATTGCATCAACTTAGATGCTTCTCCTGTGTTCTACTGTGCTGCTTGTATTGTCCCCACATACCGCAGCACGCGACAAGGGCTGGCAGACCATAAATGTAACCGTTTCAGAGAGAAATGCGACCAATGTGACGATCTCGCGTTATATCGATTCGATGGTGAATGACGAAACACGGAGATTTTCTAAGGTTTTTACTACATATTAACACTTTTCACATTTTCTCGTGTTACGTGGCTGCCAGTCCTCGGTTCATGCAAAATCTTAAGGTCCTCGGTCATGTCCAAGGCACCAAACCGACCAATAATTCAATAATCGATAACTAAAACTATAAATGTAGCTCTTCTTACTGGGCGATTGCATCAACTTAGATGCTTCTCCTGTGTTCTACTGTGCTGCTTGTATTGTCCCCACATACCGCAGCACGCGACAAGGGCTGGCAGACCATAAATGTAACCGTTTCAGAGAGAAATGCGACCAATGTGACGATCTCGCGTTATATCGATTCGATGGTGAATGACGAAACACAGAGATTTTCTAAGGTTTTTACTACATATTAACACTTTTCACATTCTCTCGTGTTACGTGGCTGCCAGTCCTCGGTTCATGCAAAATCTTAAGGTCCTCGGTCATGTCCAAGGCACCAAACCGACCAATAATTCAATAATCGATAACTAAAACTATAAATGTAGCTCTTCTTACTGGGCGATTGCATCAACTTAGATGCTTCTCCTGTGTTCTACTGTGCTGCTTGTATTGTCCCCACATACCGCAGCACGCGACAAGGGCTGGCAGACCATAAATGTAACCGTTTCAGAGAGAAATGCGACCAATGTGACGATCTCGCGTTATGTCGATTCGATGGTGAATGACGAAACACTGAGATTTTCTAAGGTTTTTACTACATATTAACACTTTTCACATTTTCTCGTGTTACGTGGCTGCCAGTCCTCGGTTCATGCAAAATCTTAAGGTCCTCGGTCATGTCCAAGGCACCAAACCGACCAATAATTCAATAATCGATAACTAAAACTATAAATGTAGCTCTTCTTACTGGGCGATTGCATCAACTTAGATGCTTCTCCTGTGTTCTACTGTGCTGCTTGTATTGTCCCCACATCCCGCAGCACGCGACAAGGGCTGGCAGACCATAAATGTAACCGTTTCAGAGAGAAATGCGACCAATGTGACGATCTCGCGTTATATCGATTCGATGGTGAATGACGAAACACGGAGATTTTCTAAGGTTTTTACTACATATTAACACTTTTCACATTTTCTCGTGTTACGTGGCTGCCAGTCCTCGGTTCATGCAAAATCTTAAGGTCCTCGGTCATGTCCAAGGCACCAAACCGACCAATAATTCAATAATTGATAACTAAAACTATAAATGTAGCTCTTCTTACTGGGCGATTGCATCAACTTAGATGCTTCTCCTGTGTTCTACTGTGCTGCTTGTATTGTCCCCACATACCGCAGCACGCGACAAGGGCTGGCAGACCATAAATGTAACCGTTTCAGAGAGAAATGCGACCAATGTGACGATCTCGCCTTATATCGATTCGATGGTGAATGACGAAACACGGAGATTTTCTAAGGTTTTTACTAAATATTAACACTTTTCACATTTTCTCGTGTTACGTGGGTACCCATCCTCGGTTCATGCACAATCTTAAGGTCACCGGTAATGTCCAAGGCACCAAACCGACCAATAATTCAATAATCGATAACTAAAACTATAAATGTAGCTCTTCTTACTGGGCGATTGCATCAACTTAGATGCTTCTCCTGTGTTCTACTGTGCTGCTTGTATTGTCCCCACATACCGCAGCACGCGACAAGGGCTGGCAGACCATAAATGTAACCGTTTCAGAGAGAAATGCGACCAATGTGACGATCTCGCGTTATATCGATTCGATGGTGAATGACGAAACACGGAGATTTTCTAAGGTTTTTACTACATATTAACACTTTTCACATTTTCTCGTGTTACGTGGCTGCCAGTCCTCGGTTCATGCAAAATCTTAAGGTCCTCGGTCATGTCCAAGGCACCAAACCGACCAATAATTCAATAATCGATAACTAAAACTATAAATGTAGCTCTTCTTACTGGGCGATTGCATCAACTTAGATGCTTCTCCTGTGTTCTACTGTGCTGCTTGTATTGTCCCCACATACCGCAGCACGCGACAAGGGCTGGCAGACCATAAATGTAACCGTTTCAGAGAGAAATGCGACCAATGTGACGATCTCGCGTTATATCGATTCGATGGTGAATGACGAAACACGGAGATTTTCTAAGGTTTTTACTACATATTAACACTTTTCACATTTTCTCGTGTTACGTGGCTGCCAGTTCTCGGTTCATGCAAAATCTTAAGGACCTCGGTCATGTCCAAGGCACCAAACCGACCAATAATTCAATAATCGATAACTAAAACTATAAATGTAGCTCTTCTTACTGGGCGATTGCATCAACTTAGATGCTTCTCCTGTGTTCTACTGTGCTGCTTGTATTGTCCCCACATACCGCAGCACGCGACAAGGGCTGGCAGACCATAAATGTAACCGTTTCAGAGAGAAATGCGACCAATGTGACGATCTCGCGTTATATCGATTCGATGGTGAATGACGAAACACGGAGATTTTCTAAGGTTTTTACTACATATTAACACTTTTCACATTTTCTCGTGTTACGTGGCTGCCAGTCCTCGGTTCATGCAAAATCTTAAGGTCCTCGGTCATGTCCAAGGCACCAAACCGACCAATAATTCAATAATCGATAACTAAAACTATAAATGTAGCTCTTCTTACTGGGCGATTGCATCAACTTAGATGCTTCTCCTGTGTTCTAGTGTGCTGCTTGTATTGTCCCCACATACCGCAGCACGCGACAAGGGCTGGCAGACCATAAATGTAACCGTTTCAGAGAGAAATGCGACCAATGTGACGATCTCGCGTTATGTCGATTCGATGGTGAATGACGAAACACGGAGATTTTCTAAGGTTTTTACTACATATTAACACTTTTCACATTTTCTCGTGTTATGTGGCTGCCAGTCCTCGGTTCATGCAAAATCTTAAGGTCCTCGGTCATGTCCAAGGCACCAAACCGACCAATAATTCAATAATCGATAACTAAAACTATAAATGTAGCTCTTCTTACTGGGCGATTGCATCAACTTAGATGCTTCTCCTGTGTTCTACTGTGCTGCTTGTATTGTCCCCACATCCCGCAGCACGCGACAAGGGCTGGCAGACCATAAATGTAACCGTTTCAGAGAGAAATGCGACCAATGTGACGATCTCGCGTTATATCGATTCGATGGTGAATGACGAAACACGGAGATTTTCTAAGGTTTTTACTACATATTAACACTTTTCACATTTTCTCGTGTTACGTGGCTGCCAGTCCTCGGTTCATGCAAAATCTTAAGGTCCTCGGTCATGTCCAAGGCACCAAACCGACCAATAATTCAATAATTGATAACTAAAACTATAAATGTAGCTCTTCTTACTGGGCGATTGCATCAACTTAGATGCTTCTCCTGTGTTCTACTGTGCTGCTTGTATTGTCCCCACATACCGCAGCACGCGACAAGGGCTGGCAGACCATAAATGTAACCGTTTCAGAGAGAAATGCGACCAATGTGACGATCTCGCGTTATATCGATTCGATGGTGAATGACGAAACACGGAGATTTTCTAAGGTTTTTACTACATATTAACACTTTTCACATTTTCTCGTGTTACGTGGCTACCAGTCCTCGGTTCATGCAAAATCTTAAGGTCCTCGGTCATGTCCAAGGCACCAAACCGACCAATAATTCAATAATTGATAACTAAAACTATAAATGTAGCTCTTCTTACTGGGCGATTGCATCAACTTAGATGCTTCTCCTGTGTTCTACTGTGCTGCTTGTATTGTCCCCACATACCGCAGCACGCGACAAGGGCTGGCAGACCATAAATGTAACCGTTTCAGAGAGAAATGCGACCAATGTGACGATCTCGCGTTATATCGATTCGATGGTGAATGACGAAACACGGAGATTTTCTAAGGTTTTTACTACATATTAACACTTTTCACATTTTCTCGTGTTACGTGGCTGCCAGTCCTCGGTTCATGCAAAATCTTAAGGTCCTCAGTCATGTCCAAGGCACCAAACCGACCAATAATTCAATAATCGATAACTAAAACTATAAATGTAGCTCTTCTTACTGGGCGATTGCATCAACTTAGATGCTTCTCCTGTGTTCTACTGTGCTGCTTGTATTGTCCCCACATACCGCAGCACGCGACAAGGGCTGGCAGACCATAAATGTAACCGTTTCAGAGAGAAATGCGACCAATGTGACGATCTCGCGTTATATCGATTCGATGGTGAATGACGAAACACGGAGATTTTCTAAGGTTTTTACTACATATTAACACTTTTCACATTTTCTCGTGTTACGTGGCTGCCAGTTCTCGGTTCATGCAAAATCTTAAGGTCCTCGGTCATGTCCAAGGCACCAAACCGACCAATAATTCAATAATCGATAACTAAAACTATAAATGTAGCTCTTCTTACTGGGCGATTGCATCAACTTAGATGCTTCTCCTGTGTTCTACTGTGCTGCTTGTATTGTCCCCACATACCGCAGCACGCGACAAGGGCTGGCAGACCATAAATGTAACCGTTTCAGAGAGAAATGCGACCAATGTGACGATCTCGCGTTATATCGATTCGATGGTGAATGACGAAACACGGAGATTTTCTAAGGTTTTTACTACATATTAACACTTTTCACATTTTCTCGTGTTACGTGGCTGCCAGTCCTCGGTTCATGCAAAATCTTAAGGTCCTCGGTCATGTCCAAGGCACCAAACCGACCAATAATTCAATAATCGATAACTAAAACTATAAATGTAGCTCTTCTTACTGGGCGATTGCATCAACTTAGATGCTTCTCCTGTGTTCTACTGTGCTGCTTGTATTGTCCCCACATACCGCAGCACGCGACAAGGGCTGGCAGACCATAAATGTAACCGTTTCAGAGAGAAATGCGACCAATGTGACGATCTCGCGTTATATCGATTCGATGGTGAATGACGAAACACAGAGATTTTCTAAGGTTTTTACTACATATTAACACTTTTCACATTCTCTCGTGTTACGTGGCTGCCAGTCCTCGGTTCATGCAAAATCTTAAGGTCCTCGGTCATGTCCAAGGCACCAAACCGACCAATAATTCAATAATCGATAACTAAAACTATAAATGTAGCTCTTCTTACTGGGCGATTGCATCAACTTAGATGCTTCTCCTGTGTTCTACTGTGCTGCTTGTATTGTCCCCACATACCGCAGCACGCGACAAGGGCTGGCAGACCATAAATGTAACCGTTTCAGAGAGAAATGCGACCAATGTGACGATCTCGCGTTATGTCGATTCGATGGTGAATGACGAAACACTGAGATTTTCTAAGGTTTTTACTACATATTAACACTTTTCACATTCTCTCGTGTTACGTGGCTGCCAGTCCTCGGTTCATGCAAAATCTTAAGGTCCTCGGTCATGTCCAAGGCACCAAACCGACCAATAATTCAATAATCGATAACTAAAACTATAAATGTAGCTCTTCTTACTGGGCGATTGCATCAACTTAGATGCTTCTCCTGTGTTCTACTGTGCTGCTTGTATTGTCCCCACATCCCGCAGCACGCGACAAGGGCTGGCAGACCATAAATGTAACCGTTTCAGAGAGAAATGCGACCAATGTGACGATCTCGCGTTATATCGATTCGATGGTGAATGACGAAACACGGAGATTTTCTAAGGTTTTTACTACATATTAACACTTTTCACATTTTCTCGTGTTACGTGGCTGCCAGTCCTCGGTTCATGCAAAATCTTAAGGTCCTCGGTCATGTCCAAGGCACCAAACCGACCAATAATTCAATAATTGATAACTAAAACTATAAATGTAGCTCTTCTTACTGGGCGATTGCATCAACTTAGATGCTTCTCCTGTGTTCTACTGTGCTGCTTGTATTGTCCCCACATACCGCAGCACGCGACAAGGGCTGGCAGACCATAAATGTAACCGTTTCAGAGAGAAATGCGACCAATGTGACGATCTCGCGTTATATCGATTCGATGGTGAATGACGAAACACGGAGATTTTCTAAGGTTTTTACTACATATTAACACTTTTCACATTTTCTCGTGTTACGTGGCTGCCAGTCCTCGGTTCATGCAAAATCTTAAGGTCCTCAGTCATGTCCAAGGCACCAAACCGACCAATAATTCAATAATCGATAACTAAAACTATAAATGTAGCTCTTCTTACTGGGCGATTGCATCAACTTAGATGCTTCTCCTGTGTTCTACTGTGCTGCTTGTATTGTCCCCACATACCGCAGCACGCGACAAGGGCTGGCAGACCATAAATGTAACCGTTTCAGAGAGAAATGCGACCAATGTGACGATCTCGCGTTATATCGATTCGATGGTGAATGACGAAACACGGAGATTTTCTAAGGTTTTTACTACATATTAACACTTTTCACATTTTCTCGTGTTACGTGGCTGCCAGTCCTCGGTTCATGCAAAATCTTAAGGTCCTCGGTCATGTCCAAGGCACCAAACCGACCAATAATTCAATAATCGATAACTAAAACTATAAATGTAGCTCTTCTTACTGGGCGATTGCATCAACTTAGATGCTTCTCCTGTGTTCTACTGTGCTGCTTGTATTGTCCCCACATACCGCAGCACGCGACAAGGGCTGGCAGACCATAAATGTAACCGTTTCAGAGAGAAATGCGACCAATGTGACGATCTCGCGTTATATCGATTCGATGGTGAATGACGAAACACGGAGATTTTCTAAGGTTTTTACTACATATTAACACTTTTCACATTTTCTCGTGTTACGTGGCTGCCAGTTCTCGGTTCATGCAAAATCTTAAGGTCCTCGGTCATGTCCAAGGCACCAAACCGACCAATAATTCAATAATCGATAACTAAAACTATAAATGTAGCTCTTCTTACTGGGCGATTGCATCAACTTAGATGCTTCTCCTGTGTTCTACTGTGCTGCTTGTATTGTCCCCACATACCGCAGCACGCGACAAGGGCTGGCAGACCATAAATGTAACCGTTTCAGAGAGAAATGCGACCAATGTGACGATCTCGCGTTATATCGATTCGATGGTGAATGACGAAACACGGAGATTTTCTAAGGTTTTTACTACATATTAACACTTTTCACATTTTCTCGTGTTACGTGGGTACCAGTCCTCGGTTCATGCAAAATCTTAAGGTCCTCGGTCATGTCCAAGGCACCAAACCGACCAATAATTCAATAATCGATAACTAAAACTATAAATGTAGCTCTTCTTACTGGACGATTGCATCAACTTAGATGCTTCTCCTGTGTTCTACTGTGCTGCTTGTATTGTCCCCACATACCGCAGCACGCGACAAGGGCTGGCAGACCATAAATGTAACCGTTTCAGAGAGAAATGCGACCAATGTGACGATCTCGCGTTATATCGATTCGATGGTGAATGACGAAACACGGAGATTTTCTAAGGTTTTTACTACATATTAACACTTTTCACATTTTCTCGTGTTACGTGGCTGCCAGTCCTCGGTTCATGCAAAATCTTAAGGTCCTCGGTCATGTCCAAGGCACCAAACCGACCAATAATTCAATAATCGATAACTAAAACTATAAATGTAGCTCTTCTTACTGGGCGATTGCATCAACTTAGATGCTTCTCCTGTGTTCTACTGTGCTGCTTGTATTGTCCCCACATACCGCAGCACGCGACAAGGGCTGGCAGACCATAAATGTAACCGTTTCAGAGAGAAATGCGACCAATGTGACGATCTCGCGTTATATCGATTCGATGGTGAATGACGAAACACGGAGATTTTCTAAGGTTTTTACTACATATTAACACTTTTCACATTTTCTCGTGTTACGTGGCTGCCAGTTCTCGGTTCATGCAAAATCTTAAGGTCCTCGGTCATGTCCAAGGCACCAAACCGACCAATAATTCAATAATCGATAACTAAAACTATAAATGTAGCTCTTCTTACTGGGCGATTGCATCAACTTAGATGCTTCTCCTGTGTTCTACTGTGCTGCTTGTATTGTCCCCACATACCGCAGCACGCGACAAGGGCTGGCAGACCATAAATGTAACCGTTTCAGAGAGAAATGCGACCAATGTGACGATCTCGCGTTATATCGATTCGATGGTGAATGACGAAACACGGAGATTTTCTAAGGTTTTTACTAAATATTAACACTTTTCACATTTTCTCGTGTTACGTGGGTACCCGTCCTCGGTTCATGCACAATCTTAAGGTCCTCGGTAATGTCCAAGGCACCAAACCGACCAATAATTCAATAATCGATAACTAAAACTATAAATGTAGCTCTTCTTACTGGGCGATTGCATCAACTTAGATGCTTCTCCTGTGTTCTACTGTGCTGCTTGTATTGTCCCCACATACCGCAGCACGCGACAAGGGCTGGCAGACCATAAATGTAACCGTTTCAGAGAGAAATGCGACCAATGTGACGATCTCGCGTTATATCGATTCGATGGTGAATGACGAAACACGGAGATTTTCTAAGGTTTTTACTAAATATTAACACTTTTCACATTTTCTCGTGTTACGTGGGTACCCGTCCTCGGTTCATGCACAATCTTAAGGTCCTCGGTAATGTCCAAGGCACCAAACCGACCAATAATTCAATAATCGATAACTAAAACTATAAATGTAGCTCTTCTTACTGGGCGATTGCATCAACTTAGATGCTTCTCCTGTGTTCTACTGTGCTGCTTGTATTGTCCCCACATACCGCAGCACGCGACAAGGGCTGGCAGACCATAAATGTAACCGTTTCAGAGAGAAATGCGACCAATGTGACGATCTCGCGTTATATCGATTCGATGGTGAATGACGAAACACGGAGATTTTCTAAGGTTTTTACTACATATTAACACTTTTCACATTTTCTCGTGTTACGTGGGTACCAGTCCTCGGTTCATGCAAAATCTTAAGGTCCTCGGTCATGTCCAAGGCACCAAACCGACCAATAATTCAATAATCGATAACTAAAACTATAAATGTAGCTCTTCTTACTGGACGATTGCATCAACTTAGATGCTTCTCCTGTGTTCTACTGTGCTGCTTGTATTGTCCCCACATACCGCAGCACGCGACAAGGGCTGGCAGACCATAAATGTAACCGTTTCAGAGAGAAATGCGACCAATGTGACGATCTCGCGTTATATCGATTCGATGGTGAATGACGAAACACGGAGATTTTCTAAGGTTTTTACTACATATTAACACTTTTCACATTTTCTCGTGTTACGTGGGTACCAGTCCTCGGTTCATGCAAAATCTTAAGGTCCTCGGTCATGTCCAAGGCACCAAACCGACCAATAATTCAATAATCGATAACTAAAACTATAAATGTAGCTCTTCTTACTGGACGATTGCATCAACTTAGATGCTTCTCCTGTGTTCTACTGTGCTGCTTGTATTGTCCCCACATACCGCAGCACGCGACAAGGGCTGGCAGACCATAAATGTAACCGTTTCGGAGAGAAATGCGACCAATGTGACGATCTCGCGTTATATCGATTCGATGGTGAATGACGAAACACGGAGATTTTCTAAGGTTTTTACTACATATTAACACTTTTCACATTTTCTCGTGTTACGTGGCTGCCAGTTCTCGGTTCATGCAAAATCTTAAGGTCCTCGGTCATGTTCAAGGCACCAAACCGACCAATAATTCAATAATCGATAACTAAAACTATAAATGTAGCTCTTCTTACTGGGCGATTGCATCAAGTTAGATGCTTCTCCTGTGTTCTACTGTGCTGCTTGTATTGTCCCCACATACCGCAGCACGCGACAAGGGCTGGCAGACCATAAATGTAACCGTTTCAGAGAGAAATGCGACCAATGTGACGATCTCGCGTTATATCGATTCGATGGTGAATGACGAAACACGGAGATTTTCTAAGGTTTTTACTACATATTAACACTTTTCACATTTTCTCGTGTTACGTGGGTACCAGTCCTCGGTTCATGCAAAATCTTAAGGTCCTCGGTCATGTCCAAGGCACCAAACCGACCAATAATTCAATAATCGATAACTAAAACTATAAATGTAGCTCTTCTTACTGGGCGATTGCATCAACTTAGATGCTTCTCCTGTGTTCTACTGTGCTGCTTGTATTGTCCCCACATACCGCAGCACGCGACAAGGGCTGGCAGACCATAAATGTAACCGTTTCAGAGAGAAATGCGACCAATGTGACGATCTCGCGTTATATCGATTCGATGGTGAATGACGAAACACGGAGATTTTCTAAGGTTTTTACTACATATTAACACTTTTCACATTTTCTCGTGTTACGTGGGTACCAGTCCTCGGTTCATGCAAAATCTTAAGGTCCTCGGTCATGTCCAAGGCACCAAACCGACCAATAATTCAATAATCGATAACTAAAACTATAAATGTAGCTCTTCTTACTGGGCGATTGCATCAACTTAGATGCTTCTCCTGTGTTCTACTGTGCTGCTTGTATTGTCCCCACATACCGCAGCACGCGACAAGGGCTGGCAGACCATAAATGTAACCGTTTCAGAGAGAAATGCGACCAATGTGACGATCTCGCGTTATATCGATTCGATGGTGAATCACGAAACACGGAGATTTTCTAAGGTTTTTACTACATATTAACACTTTTCACATTTTCTCGTGTTACGTGGCTGCCAGTCCTCGGTTCTTGCAAAATCTTAAGGTCCTCGGTCATGTCCAAGGCACCAAACCGACCAATAATTCAATAATCGATAACTAAAACTATAAATGTAGCTCTTCTTACTGGGCGATTGCATCAACTTAGATGCTTCTCCTGTGTTCTACTGTGCTGCTTGTATTGTCCCCACATACCGCAGCACGCGACAAGGGCTGGCAGACCATAAATGTAACCGTTTCAGAGAGAAATGCGACCAATGTGACGATCTCGCGTTATATCGATTCGATGGTGAATGACGAAACACGGAGATTTTCTAAGGTTTTTACTACATATTAACACTTTTCACATTTTCTCGTGTTACGTGGGTACCAGTCCTCGGTTCATGCAAAATCTTAAGGTCCTCGGTCATGTCCAAGGCACCAAACCGACCAATAATTCAATAATCGATAACTAAAACTATAAATGTAGCTCTTCTTACTGGGCGATTGCATCAACTTAGATGCTTCTCCTGTGTTCTACTGTGCTGCTTGTATTGTCCCCACATACCGCAGCACGCGACAAGGGCTGGCAGACCATAAATGTAACCGTTTCAGAGAGAAATGCGACCAATGTGACGATCTCGCGTTATATCGATTCGATGGTGAATGACGAAACACGGAGATTTTCTAAGGTTTTTACTACATATTAACACTTTTCACATTTTCTCGTGTTACGTGGGTACCAGTCCTCGGTTCATGCAAAATCTTAAGGTCCTCGGTCATGTCCAAGGCACCAAACCGACCAATAATTCAATAATCGATAACTAAAACTATAAATGTAGCTCTTCTTACTGGGCGATTGCATCAACTTAGATGCTTCTCCTGTGTTCTACTGTGCTGCTTGTATTGTCCCCACATACCGCAGCACGCGACAAGGGCTGGCAGACCATAAATGTAACCGTTTCAGAGAGAAATGCGACCAATGTGACGATCTCGCGTTATATAGATTCGATGGTGAATCACGAAACACGGAGATTTTCTAAGGTTTTTACTACATATTAACACTTTCCACATTTTCTCGTGTTACGTGGCTGCCAGTCCTCGGTTCTTGCAAAATCTTAAGGTCCTCGGTCATGTCCAAGGCACCAAACCGACCAATAATTCAATAATCGATAACTAAAACTATAAATGTAGCTCTTCTTACTGGGCGATTGCATCAACTTAGATGCTTCTCCTGTGTTCTACTGTGCTGCTTGTATTGTCCCCACATACCGCAGCACGCGACAAGGGCTGGCAGACCATAAATGTAACCGTTTCAGAGAGAAATGCGACCAATGTGACGATCTCGCGTTATATCGATTCGATGGTGAATGACGAAACACGGAGATTTTCTAAGGTTTTTACTACATATTAACACTTTTCACATTTTCTCGTGTTACGTGGCTGCCAGTCCTCGGTTCATGCAAAATCGTAAGGTCCTCGGTCATGTCCAAGGCACCAAACCGACCAATAATTCAATAATCGATAACTAAAACTATAAATGTAGCTCTTCTTACTGGGCGATTGCATCAACTTAGATGCTTCTCCTGTGTTCTACTGTGCTGCTTGTATTGTCCCTACATACCGCAGCACGCGACAAGGGCTGGCAGACCATAAATGTAACCGTTTCAGAGAGAAATGCGACCAATGTGACGATCTCGCGTTATATCGATTCGATGGTGAATGACGAAACACGGAGATTTTCTAAGGTTTTTACTACATATTAACACTTTTCACATTTTCTCGTGTTACGTGGCTGCCAGTCCTCGGTTCATGCAAAATCTTAAGGTCCTCGGTCATGTCCAAGGCACCAAACCGACCAATAATTCAATAATCGATAACTAAAACTATAAATGTAGCTCTTCTTACTGGGCGATTGCATCAACTTAGATGCTTCTCCTGTGTTCTACTGTGCTGCTTGTATTGTCCCCACATCCCGCAGCACGCGACAAGGGCTGGCAGACCATAAATGTAACCGTTTCAGAGAGAAATGCGACCAATGTGACGATCTCGCGTTATATCGATTCGATGGTGAATGACGAAACACGGAGATTTTCTAAGGTTTTTACTACATATTAACACTTTTCACATTTTCTCGTGTTACGTGGGTACCAGTCCTCGGTTCATGCAAAATCTTAAGGTCCTCGGTCATGTCCAAGGCACCAAACCGACCAATAATTCAATAATCGATAACTAAAACTATAAATGTAGCTCTTCTTACTGGGCGATTGCATCAACTTAGATGCTTCTCCTGTGTTCTACTGTGCTGCTTGTATTCTCCCCACATACCGCAGCACGCGACAAGGGCTGGCAGACCATAAATGTAACCGTTTCAGAGAGAAATGCGACCAATGTGACGATCTCGCGTAATATCGATTCGATGGTGAATGACGAAACACGGAGATTTTCTAAGGTTTTTACTACATATTAACACTTTTCACATTTTCTCGTGTTACGTGGCTGCCAGTTCTCGGTTCATGCAAAATCTTAAGGTCCTCGGTCATGTCCAAGGCACCAAACCGACCAATAATTCAATAATCGATAACTAAAACTATAAATGTAGCTCTTCTTACTGGGCGATTGCATCAACTTAGATGCTTCTCCTGTGTTCTACTGTGCTGCTTGTATTGTCCCCACATCCCGCAGCACGCGACAAGGGCTGGCAGACCATAAATGTAACCGTTTCAGAGAGAAATGCGACCAATGTGACGATCTCGCGTTATATCGATTCGATGGTGAATGACGAAACACGGAGATTTTCTAAGGTTTTTACTACATATTAACACTTTTCACATTTTCTCGTGTTACGTGGCTACCAGTCCTCGGTTCATGCAAAATCTTAAGGTCCTCGGTCATGTCCAAGGCACCAAACCGACCAATAATTCAATAATCGATAACTAAAACTATAAATGTAGCTCTTCTTACTGGGCGATTGCATCAACTTAGATGCTTCTCCTGTGTTCTACTGTGCTGCTTGTATTGTCCCCACATACCGCAGCACGCGACAAGGGCTGGCAGACCATAAATGTAACCGTTTCAGAGAGAAATGCGACCAATGTGACGATCTCGCGTTATATCGATTCGATGGTGAATGACGAAACACGGAGATTTTCTGAGGTTTTTACTACATATTAACACTTTTCACATTTTCTCGTGTTACGTGGCTGCCAGTTCTCGGTTCATGCAAAATCTTAAGGTCCTCGATGTCCAAGGCACCAAACCGACCAATAATTCAATAATCGATAACTAAAACTATAAATGTAGCTCTTCTTACTGGGCGATTGCATCAACTTAGATGCTTCTCCTGTGTTCTACTGTGCTGCTTGTATTGTCCCCACATACCGCAGCACGCGACAAGGGCTGGCAGACCATAAATGTAACCGTTTCAGAGAGAAATGCGACCAATGTGACGATCTCGCGTTATATCGATTCGATGGTGAATGACGAAACACGGAGATTTTCTAAGGTTTTTACTACATATTAACACTTTTCACATTTTCTCGTGTTACGTGGCTGCCAGTCCTCGGTTCATGCAAAATCTTAAGGTCCTCGGTCATGTCCAAGGCACCAAACCGACCAATAATTCAATAATCGATAACTAAAACTATAAATGTAGCTCTTCTTACTGGGCGATTGCATCAACTTAGATGCTTCTCCTGTGCTGCTTGTATTGTCCCCACATACCGCAGCACGCGACAAGGGCTGGCAGACCATAAATGTAACCGTTTCAGAGAGAAATGCGACCAATGTGACGATCTCGCGTTATATCGATTCGATGGTGAATGACGAAACACGGAGATTTTCTAAGGTTTTTACTACATATTAACACTTTTCACATTTTCTCGTGTTACGTGGCTGCCAGTCCTCGGTTCATGCAAAATCTTAAGGTCCTCGGTCATGTCCAAGGCACCAAACCGACCAATAATTCAATAATCGATAACTAAAACTATAAATGTAGCTCTTCTTACTGGGCGATTGCATCAACTTAGATGCTTCTCCTGTGTTCTACTGTGCTGCTTGTATTGTCCCCACATACCGCAGCACGCGACAAGGGCTGGCAGACCATAATAGTAACCGTTTCAGAGAGAAATGCGACCAATGTGACGATCTCGCGTTATATCGATTCGATGGTGAATGACGAAACACGGAGATTTTCTAAGGTTTTTACTACATATTAACACTTTTCACATTTTCTCGTGTTACGTGGCTGCCAGTCCTCGGTTCATGCAAAATCTTAAGGTCCTCGGTCATGTCCAAGGCACCAAACCGACCAATAATTCAATAATCGATAACTAAAACTATAAATGTAGCTCTTCTTACTGGGCGATTGCATCAACTTAGATGCTTCTCCTGTGTTCTACTGTGCTGCTTGTATTGTCCCCACATACCGCAGCACGCGACAAGGGCTGGCAGACCATAAATGTAACCGTTTCAGAGAGAAATGCGACCAATGTGACGATCTCGCGTTATATCGATTCGATGGTGAATGACGAAAACGGAGATTTTCTAAGGTTTTTACTACATATTAACAGTTTTCACATTTTCTCGTGTTACGTGGCTGCCAGTCCTTGGTTCATGCAAAATCTTAATGTCCTCGGTCATGTCCAAGGCACCAAACCGACCAATAATTCAATAATCGATAACTAAAACTATAAATGTAGCTCTTCTTACTGGGCGATTGCATCAACTTAGATGCTTCTCCTGTGTTCTACTGTGCTGCTTGTATTGTCCCCACATACCGCAGCACGCGACAAGGGCTGGCAGACCATAAATGTAACCGTTTCAGAGAGAAATGCGACCAATGTGACGATCTCGCGTTATATCGATTCGATGGTGAATGACGAAACACGGAGATTTTCTAAGGTTTTTACTACATATTAACACTTTTCACATTTTCTCGTGTTACGTGGCTGCCAGTCCTCGGTTCATGCAAAATCTTAAGGTCCTCGGTCATGTCCAAGGCACCAAACCGACCAATAATTCAATAATCGATAACTAAAACTATAAATGTAGCTCTTCTTACTGGGCGATTGCATCAACTTAGATGCTTCTCCTGTGTTCTACTGTGCTGCTTGTATTGTCCCCACATACCGCAGCACGCGATTAGGGCTGGCAGACCATAAATGTAACCGTTTCAGAGAGAAATGCGACCAATGTGACGATCTCGCGTTATATCGATTCGATGGTGAATGACGAAACACGGAGATTTTCTAAGGTTTTTACTACATATTAACACTTTTCACATTTTCTCGTGTTACGTGGCTGCCAGTCCTCGGTTCATGCAAAATCTTAAGGTCCTCGGTCATGTCCAAGGCACCAAACCGACCAATAATTCAATAATCGATAACTAAAACTATAAATGTAGCTCTTCTTACTGGGCGATTGCATCAACTTAGATGCTTCTCCTGTGTTCTACTGTGCTGCTTGTATTGTCCCCACATACCGCAGCACGCGACAAGGGCTGGCAGACCATAAATGTAACCGTTTCAGAGAGAAATGCGACCAATGTGACGATCTCGCGTTATATCGATTCGATGGTGAATGACGAAACACGGAGATTTTCTAAGGTTTTTACTACATATTAACACTTTTCACATTTTCTCGTGTTACGTGGCTGCCAGTCCTCGGTTCATGCAAAATCTTAAGGTCCTCGGTCATGTCCAAGGCACCAAACCGACCAATAATTCAATAATCGATAAATAAAACTATAATTGTAGCTCTTCTTACTGGGCGATTGCATCAACTTAGATGCTTCTCCTGTGCTGCTTGTATTGTCCCCACATACCGCAGCACGCGACAAGGGCTGGCAGACCATAAATGTAACCGTTTCAGAGAGAAATGCGACCAATGTGACGATCTCGCGTTATATCGATTCGATGGTGAATGACGAAACACGGAGATTTTCTAAGGTTTTTACTACATATTAACACTTTTCACATTTTCTCGTGTTACCTGGCTGCCAGTCCTCGGTTCATGCAAAATCTTAAGGTCCTCGGTCATGTCCAAGGCACCAAACCGACCAATAATTCAATAATCGATAACTAAAACAATAATTGTAGCTCTTCTTACTGGGCGATTGCATCAACTTAGATGCTTCTCCTGTGTTCTACTGTGCTGCTTGTATTGTCCCCACATACCGCAGCACGCGACAAGGGCTGGCAGACCATAAATGTAACCGTTTCAGAGAGAAATGCGACCAATGTGACGATTTCGCGTTATATCGATTCGATGGTGAATGACGAAACACGGAGATTTTCTAAGGTTTTTACTACATATTAACACTTTTCACATTTTCTCGTGTTACGTGGCTGCCAGTCCTCGGTTCATGCAAAATCGTAAGGTCCTCGGTCATGTCCAAGGCACCAAACCGACCAATAATTCAATAATCGATAACTAAAACTATAAATGTAGCTCTTCTTACTGGGCGATTGCATCAACTTAGATGCTTCTCCTGTGTTCTACTGTGCTGCTTGTATTGTCCCCACATACCGCAGCACGCGACAAGGGCTGGCAGACCATAAATGTAACTGTTTCAGAGAGAAATGCGACCAATGTGACGATCTCGCGTTATATCGATTCGATGGTGAATGACGAAACACGGAGATTTTCTAAGGTTTTTACTACATATTAACACTTTTCACATTTTCTCGTGTTACGTGGCTGCCAGTCCTCGGTTCATGCAAAATCTTAAGTTCCTCGGTCATGTCCAAGGCACCAAACCGACCAATAATTCAATAATCGATACCTAAAACTATAAATGTAGCTCTTCTTACTGGGCGATTGCATCAACTTAGATGCTTCTCCTGTGTTCTACTGTGCTGCTTGTATTGTCCCCACATACCGCAGCACGCGATTAGGGCTGGCAGACCATAAATGTAACCGTTTCAGAGAGAAATGCGACCAATGTGACGATCTCGCGTTATATCGATTCGATGGTGAATGACGAAACACGGAGATTTTCTAAGGTTTTTACTACATATTAACACTTTTCACATTTTCTCGTGTTACGTGGCTGCCAGTCCTCGGTTCATGCAAAATCTTAAAGTCCTCGGTCATGTCCAAGGCACCAAACCGACCAATAATTCAATAATCGATAACTAAAACTATAAATGTAGCTCTTCTTACTGGGCGATTGCATCAACTTAGATGCTTCTCCTGTGTTCTACTGTGCTGCTTGTATTGTCCCCACATACCGCAGCACGCGACAAGGGCTGGCAGACCATAAATGTAACCGTTTCAGAGAGAAATGCGACCAATGTGACGATCTCGCGTTATATCGATTCGATGGTGAATGACGAAACACGGAGATTTTCTAAGGTTTTTACTACATATTAACACTTTTCACATTTTCTCGTGTTACGTGGCTGCCAGTCCTCGGTTCATGCAAAATCTTAAGGTCCTCGGTCATGTCCAAGGCACCAAACCGACCAATAATTCAATAATCGATAAATAAAACTATAATTGTAGCTCTTCTTACTGGGCGATTGCATCAACTTAGATGCTTCTCCTGTGCTGCTTGTATTGTCCCCACATACCGCAGCACGCGACAAGGGCTGGCAGACCATAAATGTAACCGTTTCAGAGAGAAATGCGACCAATGTGACGATCTCGCGTTATATCGATTCGATGGTGAATGACGAAACACGGAGATTTTCTAAGGTTTTTACTACATATTAACACTTTTCACATTTTCTCGTGTTACCTGGCTGCCAGTCCTCGGTTCATGCAAAATCTTAAGGTCCTCGGTCATGTCCAAGGCACCAAACCGACCAATAATTCAATAATCGATAACTAAAACTATAAATGTAGCTCTTCTTACTGGGCGATTGCATCAACTTAGATGCTTCTCCTGTGTTCTACTGTGCTGCTTGTATTGTCCCCACATACCGCAGCACGCGATTAGGGCTGGCAGACCATAAATGTAACCGTTTCAGAGAGAAATGCGACCAATGTGACGATCTCGCGTTATATCGATTCGATGGTGAATGACGAAACACGGAGATTTTCTAAGGTTTTTACTACATATTAACACTTTTCACATTTTCTCGTGTTACGTGGCTGCCAGTCCTCGGTTCATGCAAAATCTTAAGGTCCTCTGTCATGTCCAAGGCACCAAACCGACCAATAATTCAATAATCGATAACTAAAACTATAAATGTAGCTCTTCTTACTGGGCGATTGCATCAACTTAGATGCTTCTCCTGTGTTCTACTGTGCTGCTTGTATTGTCCCCACATACCGCAGCACGCGACAAGGGCTGGCAGACCATAAATGTAACCGTTTCAGAGAGAAATGCGACCAATGTGACGATCTCGCGTTATATCGATTCGATGGTGAATGACGAAACACGGAGATTTTCTAAGGTTTTTACTACATATTAACACTTTTCACATTTTCTCGTGTTACGTGGCTGCCAGTCCTCGGTTCATGCAAAATCTTAAGGTCCTCGGTCATGTCCAAGGCACCAAACCGACCAATAATTCAATAATCGATAAATAAAACTATAATTGTAGCTCTTCTTACTGGGCGATTGCATCAACTTAGATGCTTCTCCTGTGCTGCTTGTATTGTCCCCACATACCGCAGCACGCGACAAGGGCTGGCAGACCATAAATGTAACCGTTTCAGAGAGAAATGCGACCAATGTGACGATCTCGCGTTATATCGATTCGATGGTGAATGACGAAACACGGAGATTTTCTAAGGTTTTTACTACATATTAACACTTTTCACATTTTCTCGTGTTACCTGGCTGCCAGTCCTCGGTTCATGCAAAATCTTAAGGTCCTCGGTCATGTCCAAGGCACCAAACCGACCAATAATTCAATAATCGATAACTAAAACAATAATTGTAGCTCTTCTTACTGGGCGATTGCATCAACTTAGATGCTTCTCCTGTGTTCTACTGTGCTGCTTGTATTGTCCCCACATACCGCAGCACGCGACAAGGGCTGGCAGACCATAAATGTAACCGTTTCAGAGAGAAATGCGACCAATGTGACGATTTCGCGTTATATCGATTCGATGGTGAATGACGAAACACGGAGATTTTCTAAGGTTTTTACTACATATTAACACTTTTCACATTTTCTCGTGTTACGTGGCTGCCAGTCCTCGGTTCATGCAAAATCGTAAGGTCCTCGGTCATGTCCAAGGCACCAAACCGACCAATAATTCAATAATCGATAACTAAAACTATAAATGTAGCTCTTCTTACTGGGCGATTGCATCAACTTAGATGCTTCTCCTGTGTTCTACTGTGCTGCTTGTATTGTCCCCACATACCGCAGCACGCGACAAGGGCTGGCAGACCATAAATGTAACTGTTTCAGAGAGAAATGCGACCAATGTGACGATCTCGCGTTATATCGATTCGATGGTGAATGACGAAACACGGAGATTTTCTAAGGTTTTTACTACATATTAACACTTTTCACATTTTCTCGTGTTACGTGGCTGCCAGTCCTCGGTTCATGCAAAATCTTAAGTTCCTCGGTCATGTCCAAGGCACCAAACCGACCAATAATTCAATAATCGATACCTAAAACTATAAATGTAGCTCTTCTTACTGGGCGATTGCATCAACTTAGATGCTTCTCCTGTGTTCTACTGTGCTGCTTGTATTGTCCCCACATACCGCAGCACGCGATTAGGGCTGGCAGACCATAAATGTAACCGTTTCAGAGAGAAATGCGACCAATGTGACGATCTCGCGTTATATCGATTCGATGGTGAATGACGAAACACGGAGATTTTCTAAGGTTTTTACTACATATTAACACTTTTCACATTTTCTCGTGTTACGTGGCTGCCAGTCCTCGGTTCATGCAAAATCTTAAAGTCCTCGGTCATGTCCAAGGCACCAAACCGACCAATAATTCAATAATCGATAACTAAAACTATAAATGTAGCTCTTCTTACTGGGCGATTGCATCAACTTAGATGCTTCTCCTGTGTTCTACTGTGCTGCTTGTATTGTCCCCACATACCGCAGCACGCGACAAGGGCTGGCAGACCATAAATGTAACCGTTTCAGAGAGAAATGCGACCAATGTGACGATCTCGCGTTATATCGATTCGATGGTGAATGACGAAACACGGAGATTTTCTAAGGTTTTTACTACATATTAACACTTTTCACATTTTCTCGTGTTACGTGGCTGCCAGTCCTCGGTTCATGCAAAATCTTAAGGTCCTCGGTCATGTCCAAGGCACCAAACCGACCAATAATTCAATAATCGATAAATAAAACTATAATTGTAGCTCTTCTTACTGGGCGATTGCATCAACTTAGATGCTTCTCCTGTGCTGCTTGTATTGTCCCCACATACCGCAGCACGCGACAAGGGCTGGCAGACCATAAATGTAACCGTTTCAGAGAGAAATGCGACCAATGTGACGATCTCGCGTTATATCGATTCGATGGTGAATGACGAAACACGGAGATTTTCTAAGGTTTTTACTACATATTAACACTTTTCACATTTTCTCGTGTTACCTGGCTGCCAGTCCTCGGTTCATGCAAAATCTTAAGGTCCTCGGTCATGTCCAAGGCACCAAACCGACCAATAATTCAATAATCGATAACTAAAACAATAATTGTAGCTCTTCTTACTGGGCGATTGCATCAACTTAGATGCTTCTCCTGTGTTCTACTGTGCTGCTTGTATTGTCCCCACATACCGCAGCACGCGACAAGGGCTGGCAGACCATAAATGTAACCGTTTCAGAGAGAAATGCGACCAATGTGACGATTTCGCGTTATATCGATTCGATGGTGAATGACGAAACACGGAGATTTTCTAAGGTTTTTACTACATATTAACACTTTTCACATTTTCTCGTGTTACGTGGCTGCCAGTCCTCGGTTCATGCAAAATCTTAAGGTCCTCGGTCATGTCCAAGGCACCAAACCGACCAATAATTCAATAATCGATAACTAAAACTATAAATGTAGCTCTTCTTACTGGGCGATTGCATCAACTTAGATGCTTCTCCTGTGTTCTACTGTGCTGCTTGTATTGTCCCCACATACCGCAGCACGCGATTAGGGCTGGCAGACCATAAATGTAACCGTTTCAGAGAGAAATGCGACCAATGTGACGATCTCGCGTTATATCGATTCGATGGTGAATGACGAAACACGGAGATTTTCTAAGGTTTTTACTACATATTAACACTTTTCACATTTTCTCGTGTTACGTGGCTGCCAGTCCTCGGTTCATGCAAAATCTTAAGGTCCTCTGTCATGTCCAAGGCACCAAACCGACCAATAATTCAATAATCGATAACTAAAACTATAAATGTAGCTCTTCTTACTGGGCGATTGCATCAACTTAGATGCTTCTCCTGTGTTCTACTGTGCTGCTTGTATTGTCCCCACATACCGCAGCACGCGACAAGGGCTGGCAGACCATAAATGTAACCGTTTCAGAGAGAAATGCGACCAATGTGACGATCTCGCGTTATATCGATTCGATGGTGAATGACGAAACACGGAGATTTTCTAAGGTTTTTACTACATATTAACACTTTTCACATTTTCTCGTGTTACGTGGCTGCCAGTCCTCGGTTCATGCAAAATCTTAAGGTCCTCTGTCATGTCCAAGGCACCAAACCGACCAATAATTCAATAATCGATAACTAAAACTATAAATGTAGCTCTTCTTACTGGGCGATTGCATCAACTTAGATGCTTCTCCTGTGCTGCTTGTATTGTCCCCACATCTCGCAGCACGCGACAAGGGCTGTCAGACCATAAATGTAACCGTTTTAGAGAGAAATGCGACCAATGTGACGATCTCGCGTTATATCGATTCGATGTTGAATGACGAAACACGGAGATTTTCTAAGGTTTTTACTACATATTAACACTTTTCACATTTTCTCGTGTTACGTGGCTGCCAGTCCTCGGTTCATGCAAAATCTTAAGGTCCTCGGTCATGTCCAAGGCACCAAACCGACCAATAATTCAATAATCGATAACTAAAACTATAATTGTAGCTCTTCTTACTGGGCGATTGCATCAACTTAGATGCTTCTCCTGTGTTCTACTGTGCTGCTTGTATTGTCCCCACATACCGCAGCACGCGTCAAGGGCTGGCAGACCATAAATGTAACCATTTCAGAGAGAAATGCGACCAATGTGACGATCTCGCGTTATATCGATTCGATGGTGGATGACGAAACACGGAGATTTTCTAAGGTTTTTACTACATATTAACACTTTTCACATTTTCTCGTGTTACGTGGCTGCCAGTCCTCGGTTCATGCAAAATCTTAAGGTCCTCGGTCATGTCCAAGGCACCAAACCGACCAATAATTCAATAATCGATAACTAAAACTATAAATGTAGCTCTTCTTACTGGGCGATTGCATCAACTTAGATGCTTCTCCTGTGTTCTACTGTGCTGCTTGTATTGTCCCCACATACCGCAGCACGCGACAAGGGCTGGCAGACCATAAATGTAACCGTTTCAGAGAGAAATGCGACCAATGTGACGATCTCGCGTTATATCGATTCGATGGTGAATGACGAAACACGGAGATTTTCTAAGGTTTTTACTACATATTAACACTTTTCACATTTTCTCGTGTTACGTGGCTGCCAGTCCTCGGTTCATGCAAAATCTTTAGGTCCTCGCTCATGTCCAAGGCACCAAACCGACCAATAATTCAATAATCGATAACTATAAATGTAGCTCTTCTTACTGGGCGATTGCATCAACTTAGATGCTTCTCCTGTGTTCTACTGTGCTGCTTGTATTGTCCCCACATACCGCAGCACGCGATTAGGGCTGGCAGACCATAAATGTAACCGTTTCAGAGAGAAATGCGACCAATGTGACGATCTCGCGTTATATCGATTCGATGGTGAATGACGAAACACGGAGATTTTCTAAGGTTTTTACTACATATTAACATTTTTCACATTTTCTCGTGTTACGTGGCTGCCAGTCCTCGGTTCATGCAAAATCTTAAGGTCCTCTGTCATGTCCAAGGCACCAAACCGACCAATAATTCAATAATCGATAACTAAAACTATAAATGTAGCTCTTCTTACTGGGCGATTGCATCAACTTAGATGCTTCTCCTGTGTTCTACTGTGCTGCTTGTACTGTCCCCACATACCGCAGCACGCGACAAGGGCTGGCAGACCATAAATGTAACCGTTTCAGAGAGAAATGCGACCAATGTGACGATCTCGCGTTATATCGATTCGATGGTGAATGACGAAACACGGAGATTTTCTAAGGTTTTTACTACATATTAACACTTTTCACATTTTATCGTGTTACGTGGCTGCCAGTCCTCGGTTCATGCAAAATCTTAAGGTCCTCGGTCATGTCCAAGGCACCAAACCGACCAATAATTCAATAATCGATAACTAAAACTATAAATGTAGCTCTTCTTACTGGGCGATTGCATCAACTTAGATGCTTCTCCTGTGTTCTACTGTGCTGCTTGTATTGTCCCCACATACCGCAGCACGCGACAAGGGCTGGCAGACCATAAATGTAACCGTTTTAGAGAGAAATGCGACCAATGTGACGATCTCGCGTTATATCGATTCGATGTTGAATGACGAAACACGGAGATTTTCTAAGGTTTTTACTACATATTAACACTTTTCACATTTTCTCGTGTTACGTGGCTGCCAGTCCTCGGTTCATGCAAAATCTTAAGGTCCTCGGTCATGTCCAAGGCACCAAACCGACCAATAATTCAATAATCGATAACTAAAACTATAATTGTAGCTCTTCTTACTGGGCGATTGCATCAACTTAGATGCTTCTCCTGTGTTCTACTGTGCTGCTTGTATTGTCCCCACATACCGCAGCACGCGTCAAGGGCTGGCAGACCATAAATGTAACCATTTCAGAGAGAAATGCGACCAATGTGACGATCTCGCGTTATATCGATTCGATGGTGGATGACGAAACACGGAGATTTTCTAAGGTTTTTACTACATATTAACACTTTTCACATTTTCTCGTGTTACGTGGCTGCCAGTCCTCGGTTCATGCAAAATCTTAAGGTCCTCGGTCATGTCCAAGGCACCAAACCGACCAATAATTCAATAATCGATAACTAAAACTATAAATGTAGCTCTTCTTACTGGGCGATTGCATCAACTTAGATGCTTCTCCTGTGTTCTACTGTGCTGCTTGTATTGTCCCCACATACCGCAGCACGCGACAAGGGCTGGCAGACCATAAATGTAACCGTTTCAGAGAGAAATGCGACCAATGTGACGATCTCGCGTTATATCGATTCGATGGTGAATGACGAAACACGGAGATTTTCTAAGGTTTTTACTACATATTAACACTTTTCACATTTTCTCGTGTTACGTGGCTGCCAGTCCTCGGTTCATGCAAAATCTTTAGGTCCTCGCTCATGTCCAAGGCACCAAACCGACCAATAATTCAATAATCGATAACTAAAACTATAAATGTAGCTCTTCTTACTGGGCGATTGCATCAATTTAGATGCTTCTCCTGTGTTCTACTGTGCTGCTTGTATTGTCCCCACATACCGCAGCACGCGACAAGGGCTGGCAGACCATAAATGTTACCGTTTCAGAGAGAAATGCGACCAATGTGACGATCTCGCGTTATATCGATTCGATGGTGAATGACGAAACACGGAGATTTTCTAAGGTTTTTACTACATATTAACACTTTTCACATTTTCTCGTGTTACGTGGCTGCCAGTCCTCGGTTCATGCAAAATCTTAAGGTCCTCGGTCATGTCCAAGGCACCAAACCGACCAATAATTCAATAATCGATAACTAAAACTATAAATGTAGCTCTTCTTACTTGGCGATTGCATCATGTTAGATGCTTCTCCTGTGTTCTACTGTGCTGCTTGTATTGTCCCCACATACCGCAGCACGCGACAAGGGCTGGCAGCCCATAAATGTAACCGTTTCAGAGAGAAATGAGACCAATGTGACGATCTCGCGTTATATCGATTCGATGGTGAATGACGAAACACGGAGATTTTCTAAGGTTTTTACTACATATTACAACTTTTCACATTTTCTCGTGTTACGTGGCTGCCAGTCCTCGGTTCATGCAAAATCTTAAGGTCCTCGGTCATGTCCAAGGCACCAAACCGACCAATAATTCAATAATCGATAACTAAAACTATAAATGTAGCTCTTCTTACTGGGCGATTGCATCAACTTAGATGCTTCTCCTGTGTTCTACTGTGCTGCTTGTATTGTCCCCACATACCGCAGCACGCGACAAGGGCTGGCAGACCATAAATGTATCCGTTTCAGAGAGAAATGCGACCAATGTGACGATCTCGCGTTATATCGATTCCATGGTGAATGACGAAACACGGAGATTTTCTAAGGTTTTTACTACATATTAACACTTTTCACATTTTCTCGTGTTACGTGGCTGCCAGTCCTCGGTTCATGCAAAATCTTAAGGTCCTCGGTCATGTCCAAGGCACCAAACCGACCAATAATTCCATAATCGATAACTAAAACTATAAATGTAGCTCTTCTTACTGGGCGATTGCATCAACTTAGATGCTTCTCCTGTGTTCTACTGTGCTGCTTGTATTGTCCCCACATACCGCAGCACGCGACAAGGGCTGGCAGACCATAAATGTAACTGTTTCAGAGAGAAATGCGACCAATGTGACGATCTCGCGTTATATCGATTCGATGGTGAATGACGAAACACGGAGATTTTCTAAGGTTTTTACTACATATTAACACTTTTCACATTTTCTCGTGTTACGTGGCTGCCAGTCCTCGGTTCATGCAAAATCTTAAGGTCCTCGGTCATGTCCAAGGCACCAAACCGACCAATAATTCAATAATCGATAACTAAAACTATAAATGTAGCTCTTCTTACTGGGCGATTGCATCAACTTAGATGCTTCTCCTGTGTTCTACTGTGCTGCTTGTATTGTCCCCACATACCGCAGCACGCGACAAGGGCTGGCAGACCATAAATGTAACCGTTTCAGAGAGAAATGCGACCAATGTGACGATCTCGCGTTATATCGATTCGATGGTGAATGACGAAACACGGAGATTTTCTAAGGTTTTTACTACATATTAACAATTTTCACATTTTCTCGTGTTACGTCGCTGCCAGTCCTCGGTTCATGCAAAATCTTAAGGTCTTCGGTCATGTCCAAGGCACCAAACCGACCAATAATTCAATAATCGATAACTAAAACTATAAATGTAGCTCTTCTTACTGGGCGATTGCATCAACTTAGATGCTTCTCCTGTGTTCTACTGTGCTGCTTGTATTGTCCCCACATACCGCAGCACGCGACAAGGGCTGGCAGACCATAAATGTAACCGTTTTAGAGAGAAATGCGACCAATGTGTCGATCTCGCGTTATATCGATTCGATGGTGAATGATGAAACACGGAGATTTTCTAAGGTTTTTACTACATATTAACACTTTTCACATTTTCTCGTGTTACGTGGCTGCCAGTCCTCGGTTCATGCAAAATCTTAAGGTCCTCGGTCATGTCCAAGGCACCAAACCGACCAATAATTCAATAATCGATAACTAAAACTATAAATGTAGCTCTTCTTACTGGGCGATTGCATCTACTTAGATGCTTCTCCTGTATTCTACTGTGCTGCTTGTATTGTCCCCACATACCGCAGCACGCGACAAGGGCTGGCAGACCATAAATGTAACCGTTTCAGAGAGAAATGCGACCAATGTGACGATCTCGCGTTATATCGATTCGATGGTGAATGACGAAACACGGAGATTTTCTAAGGTTTTTACTACATATTAACACTTTTCACATTTTCTCGTGTTACGTGGCTGCCAGTCCTCGGTTCATGCAAAATCTTAAGGTCCTCGGTCATGTCCAAGGCACCAAACCGACCAATAATTCAATAATCGATATCTAAAACTATAAATGTAGCTCTTCTTACTGGGCGATTGCATCAACTTAGATGCTTCTCCTGTGTTCTACTGTGCTGCTTGTATTGTCCCCACATACCGCAGCACGCGACAAGGGCTGGCAGACCATAAATGTAACCGCTTCAGAGAGAAATGCGGCCAATGTGACGATCTCGCGTTATATCGATTCGATGGTGAATGACGAAACACGGAGATTTTCTAAGGTATTTACTACATATTAACACTTTTCACATTTTCTCGTGTTACGTCGCTGCCAGTCCTCCGTTCATGCAAAATCTTAAGGTCCTCGGTCATGTCCAAGGCACCAAACCGACCAATAATTTAATAATCGATAACTAAAACTATAAATGTAGCTCTTCTTACTGGGCGATTGCATCAACTTAGATGCTTCTCCTGTGTTCTACTGTGCTGCTTGTATTGTCCCCACATACAGCAGCACGCGACAAGGGCTGGCAGACCATAAATGTAACCGTTTCAGAGAGAAATGCGACCAATGTGACGATCTCGCGTTATATCGATTCGATGGTGAATGACGAAACACGGAGATTTTCTAAGGTTTTTACTACATATTAACACTTTTCACATTTTATCGTGTTACGTGGCTGCCAGTCCTCCGTTCATGCAAAATCTTAAGGTCCTCGGTCATGTCCAAGGCACCAAACCGACCAATAATTCAATAATCGATAACTAAAACTATAAATGTAGCTCTTCTTACTGGGCGATTGCATCAACTTAGATGCTTCTCCTGTGTTCTACTGTGCTGCTTGTATTGTCCCCACATACCGCAGCACGCGACAAGGGCTGGCAGACCATAAATGTAACCGTTTCAGAGAGAAATGCGACCAATGTGACGATCTCGCGTTATATCGATTCGATGGTGAATGACGAAACACGGAGATTTTCTAAGGTTTTTACTACATATTAACACTTTTCACATTTTCTCGTGTTACGTGGCTGCCAGTCCTCGGTTCATGCAAAATCTGAAGGTCCTCGGTCATGTCCAAGGCACCAAACCGACCAATAATTCAATAATCGATAACTAAAACTATAAATGTAGCTCTTCTTACTGGGCGATTGCATCAACTTAGATGCTTCTCCTGTGTTCTACCGTGCTGCTTGTATTGTCCCCACATACCGCAACACGCGACAAGGGCTGGCAGACCATAAATGTAACCGTTTCAGAGAGAAATGCGACCAATGTGACGATCTCGCGCTATATCGATTCGATGGTGAATGACGAAACACGGAGATTTTCTAAGGTTTTTACTACATATTAACACTTTTCACATTTTCTCGTGTTACGTGGCTGCCAGTCCTCGGTTCATGCAAAATCTTAAGGTCCTCGGTCATGTCCAAGGCACCAAACCGACCAATAATTCAATAATCGATAACTAAAACTATAAATGTAGCTCTTCTTACTGGGCGATTGCATCAACTTAGATGCTTCTCCTGTGTTCTACTGTGCTGCTTGTATTGTCCCCACATACCGCAGCACGCGACAAGGGCTGGCAGACCATAAATGTATCCGTTTCAGAGAGAAATGCGACCAATGTGACGATCTCGCGTTATATCGATTCGATGGTGAATGACGAAACACGGAGATTTTCTAAGGTTTTTACTACATATTAACACTTTTCACATTTTCTCGTGTTACGTGGGTACCAGTCCTCGGTTCATGCACAATCTTAAGGTCCTCGGTCATGTCCAAGGCACCAAACCGACCAATAATTCCATAATCGATAACTAAAACTATAATTGTAGATCTTCTTACTGGGCGATTGCATCAACTTAGATGCTTCTCCTGTGTTCTACTGTGCTGCTTGTATTGTCCCCACATACCGCAGCACGCGACAAGGGCTGGCAGACCATAAATGTAACCGTTTCAGAGAGAAATGCGGCCAATGTGAGGATCTCGCGTTATATCGATTCGATGGTGAATGACGAAACACGGAGATTTTCTAAGGTTTTTACTACATATTAACACTTTTCATATTTTCTCGTGTTACGTGGCTGCCAGTCCTCGGTTCATGCAAAATCTTAAGGTCCTCGGTCATGTCCAAGGCACCAAACCGACCAATAATTTAATAATCGATAACTAAAACTATAAATGTAGCTCTTCTTACAGGGCGATTGCATCAACTTAGATGCTTCTCCTGTGTTCTACTGTGCTGCTTGTATTGTCCCCACATACCGCAGCACGCGACAAGGGCTGGCAGACCATAAATGTAACCGTTTCAGAGAGAAATGCGACCAATGTGACGATCTCGCGTTATAGCGATTCGATGGTGAATGACGAAAAACGGAGATTTTCTAAGGTTTTTACTACATATTAACACTTTTCACATTTTCTCGTGTTACGTGGCTGCCAGTCCTCGGTTCATGCAAAATCTTAAGGTCCTCGGTCATGTCCAAGGCACCAAACCGACCAATAATTCAATAATCGATAACTAAAACTATAAATGTAGCTCTTCTTACTGGGCGATTGCATAAACTTAGATGCTTCTCCTGTGTTCTACTGTGCTGCTTGTATTGTCCCCACATACCGCAGCACGCGACAAGGGCTGGCAGACCATAAATGTAACCGTTTCAGAGAGAAATGCGACCAATGTGACGATCTCGCGTTATATCGATTCGATGGTGAATGACGAAACACGGAGATTTTCTAAGGTTTTTACTACATATTAACACTTTTCACATTTTCTCGTGTTACGTGGCTGCCAGTCCTCGGTTCATGCAAAATCTTAAGGTCCTCGGTCATGTCCAAGGCACCAAACCGACCAATAATTCAATAATCGATAACTAAAACTATAAATGTAGCTCTTCTTACTGGGCGATTGCATCAACTTAGATGCTTCTCCTGTGTTCTACTGTGCTGCTTGTATTGTCCCCACATACCGCAGCACGCGACAAGGGCTGGCAGACCATAAATGTAACCGTTTCAGAGAGAAATGCGACCAATGTGACGATCTCGCGTTATATCGATTCGATGGTGAATGACGAAACACGGAGATTTTCTAAGGTTTTTACTACATATTAACACTTTTCACATTTTCTCGTGTTACGTGGCTGCCAGTCCTCGGTTCATGCAAAATCTTAAGGTCCTCGGTCATGTCCAAGGCACCAAACCGACCAATAATTCAATAATCGATAACTAAAACTATAAATGTAGCTCTTCTTACTGGGCGATTGCATCAACTTAGATACTTCTCCTGTGTTCTACTGTGCTGCTTGTATTGTCCCCACATACCGCAGCACGCGACAAGGGCTGGCAGACCATAATTGTAACCGTTTCAGAGAGAAATGCGACCAATGTGACGATCTCGCGTTATATCGATTCGATGGTGAATGACGAAACACGGAGATTTTCTAAGGTTTTTACTACATATTAACACTTTTCACATTTTCTCGTGTTACGTGGGTACCATTCCTCGGTTCATGCACAATCTTAAGGTCCTCGGTCATGTCCAAGGCACCAAACCGACCAATAATTCAATAATCGATAACTAAAACTATAAATGTAGCTCTTCTTACTGGGCGATTGCATCAACTTAGATACTTCTCCTGTGTTCTACTGTGCTGTTTGTATTGTCCTAACATACCGCAGCACGCGACAAGGGCTGGCAGACCATAAATGTAACCGTTTCAGAGAGAAATGCGACCAATGTGACGATCTCGCGTTATATCGATTCGATGGTGAATGACGAAACACGGAGATTTTCTAAGGTTTTTACTACATATTAACACTTTTCACATTTTCTCGTGTTACGTGGCTGCCAGTCCTCGGTTCATGCAAAATCTTTAGGTCCTCGCTCATGTCCAAGGCACCAAACCGACCAATAATTCAATAATCGATAACTATAAATGTAGCTCTTCTTACTGGGCGATTGCATCAACTTAGATGCTTCTCCTGTGTTCTACTGTGCTGCTTGTATTGTCCCCACATACCGCAGCACGCGATTAGGGCTGGCAGACCATAAATGTAACCGTTTCAGAGAGAAATGCGACCAATGTGACGATCTCGCGTTATATCGATTCGATGGTGAATGACGAAACACGGAGATTTTCTAAGGTTTTTACTACATATTAACACTTTTCACATTTTCTCGTGTTACGTGGCTGCCAGTCCTCGGTTCATGCAAAATCTTAAGGTCCTCTGTCATGTCCAAGGCACCAAACCGACCAATAATTCAATAATCGATAACTAAAACTATAAATGTAGCTCTTCTTACTGGGCGATTGCATCAACTTAGATGCTTCTCCTGTGTTCTACTGTGCTGCTTGTACTGTCCCCACATACCGCAGCACGCGACAAGGGCTGGCAGACCATAAATGTAACCGTTTCAGAGAGAAATGCGACCAATGTGACGATCTCGCGTTATATCGATTCGATGGTGAATGACGAAACACGGAGATTTTCTAAGGTTTTTACTACATATTAACACTTTTCACATTTTCTCGTGTTACGTGGCTGCCAGTCCTCGGTTCATGCAAAATCTTAAGGTCCTCGGTCATGTCCAAGGCACCAAACCGACCAATAATTCAATAATCGATAACTAAAACTATAAATGTAGCTCTTCTTACTGGGCGATTGCATCAACTTAGATGCTTCTCCTGTGTTCTACTGTGCTGCTTGTATTGTCCCCACATACCGCAGCACGCGACAAGGGCTGGCAGACCATAAATGTAACCGTTTTAGAGAGAAATGCGACCAATGTGACGATCTCGCGTTATATCGATTCGATGTTGAATGACGAAACACGGAGATTTTCTAAGGTTTTTACTACATATTAACACTTTTCACATTTTCTCGTGTTACGTGGCTGCCAGTCCTCGGTTCATGCAAAATCTTAAGGTCCTCGGTCATGTCCAAGGCACCAAACCGACCAATAATTCAATAATCGATAACTAAAACTATAATTGTAGCTCTTCTTACTGGGCGATTGCATCAACTTAGATGCTTCTCTTGTGTTCTACTGTGCCGCCTGTATTGTCCCCACATACCGCAGCACGCGACAAGGGCTGGCAGACCATAAATGTAACCGTTTCAGAGAGAAATGCGACCAATGTGACGATCTCGCGTTATATCGATTCGATGGTGAATGACGAAACACGGAGATTTTCTAAGGTTTTTACTACATATTAACACTTTTCACATTTTCTCGTGTTACGTGGCTGCCAGTCCTCGGTTCATGCAAAATCTTAAGGTCCTCGGTCATGTCCAAGGCACCAAACCGACCAATAATTTAATAATCGATAACTAAAACTATAAATGTAGCTCTTCTTACTGGGCGATTGCATCAACTTAGATGCTTCTCCTGTGTTCTACTGTGCTGCTTGTATTGTCCCCACATACCGCAGCACGCGACAAGGGCTGGCAGACCATAAATGTAACCGTTTCAGAGAGAAATGCGACCAATGTGACGATCTCGCGTTATATCGATTCGATGGTGAATGACGAAACACGGAGATTTTCTAAGGTTTTTACTACATATTAACACTTTTCACATTTTCTCGTGTTACGTGGCTGCCAGTCCTCGGTTCATGCAAAATCTTAAGGTCCTCGGTCATGTCCAAGGCACCAAACCGACCAATAATTCAATAATCGATAACTAAAACTATAAATGTAGCTCTTCTTACTGGGCGATTGCATCAACTTAGATGCTTCTCCTGTGTTCTACTGTGCCGCTTGTATTGTCCCCACATACCGCAGCACGCGACAAGGGCTGGCACACCATAAATGTAACCGTTTCAGAGAGAAATGCGACCAATGTGACGATCTCGCGTTATATCGATTCGATGGTGAATGACGAAACACGGAGATTTTCTAAGGTTTTTACTACATATTAACACTTTTCACATTTTCTCGTGTTACGTGGCGGCCAGTACTCGGTTCATGCAAAATCTTAAGGTCCTCGGTCATGTCCAAGGCACCAAACCGACCAATAATTCAATAATCGATAACTAAAACTATAAATGTAGCTCTTCTTACTGGGCGATTGCATCAACTTAGATGCTTCTCCTGTGTTCTACTGTGCTGCTTGTATTGTCCCCACATACCGCAGCACGCGACAAGGGCTGGCAGACCATAAATGTAACCGTTTGAGAGAGAAATGCGACCAATGTGACGATCTCGCGTTATATCGATTCGATGGTGAATGACGAAACACGGAGATTTTCTAAGGTTTTTACTACATATTAACACTTTTCACATTTTCTCGTGTTACGTGGCTGCCAGTCCTCGGTTCATGCAAAATCTTAAGGTCCTCTGTCATGTCCAAGGCACCAAACCGACCAATAATTCAATAATCGATAACTAAAACTATAAATGTAGCTCTTCTTACTGGGCGATTGCATCAACTTAGATGCTTCTCCTGTGTTCTACTGTGCTGCTTGTATTGTCCCCACATACCGCAGCACGCGACAAGGGCTGGCAGACCATAAATGTAACCGTTTCAGAGAGAAATGCGACCAATGTGACGATCTCGCGTTATATCATTCGATGGTGAATGACGAAACACGGAGATTTTCTAAGGTTTTTACTACATATTAACACTTTTCACATTTTCTCGTGTTACGTGGCGGCCAGTACTCGGTTCATGCAAAATCTTAAGGTCCTCGGTCATGTCCAAGGCACCAAACCGACCAATAATTCAATAATCGATAACTAAAACTATAAATGTAGCTCTTCTTACTGGGCGATTGCATCAACTTAGATGCTTCTCCTGTGTTCTACTGTGCTGCTTGTATTGTCCCCACATACCGCAGCACGCGACAAGGGCTGGCAGACCATAAATGTAACCGTTTGAGAGAGAAATGCGACCAATGTGACGATCTCGCGTTATATCGATTCGATGGTGAATGACGAAACACGGAGATTTTCTAAGGTTTTTACTACATATTAACACTTTTCACATTTTCTCGTGTTACGTGGCTGCCAGTCCTCGGTTCATGCAAAATCTTAAGGTCCTCTGTCATGTCCAAGGCACCAAACCGACCAATAATTCAATAATCGATAACTAAAACTATAAATGTAGCTCTTCTTACTGGGCGATTGCATCAACTTAGATGCTTCTCCTGTGTTCTACTGTGCTGCTTGTATTGTCCCCACATACCGCAGCACGCGACAAGGGCTGGCAGACCATAAATGTAACCGTTTCAGAGAGAAATGCGACCAATGTGACGATCTCGCGTTATATCGATTCGATGGTGAATGACGAAACACGGAGATTTTCTAAGGTTTTTACTACATATTAACACTTTTCACATTTTCTCGTGTTACGTGGCGGCCAGTACTCGGTTCATGCAAAATCTTAAGGTCCTCGGTCATGTCCAAGGCACCAAACCGACCAATAATTCAATAATCGATAACTAAAACTATAAATGTAGCTCTTCTTACTGGGCGATTGCATCAACTTAGATGCTTCTCCTGTGTTCTACTGTGCTGCTTGTATTGTCCCCACATACCGCAGCACGCGACAAGGGCTGGCAGACCATAAATGTAACCGTTTCAGAGAGAAATGCGACCAATGTGACGATCTCGCGTTATATCGATTCGATGGTGAATGACGAAACACGTAGATTTTCTAAGGTTTTTACTACATATTAACACTTTTCACATTTTCTCGTGTTACGTGGCTGCCAGTCCTCGGTTCATGCAAAATCTTAAGGTCCTCGGTAATGTCCAAGGCACCAAACCGACCAATAATTCAATAATCGATAACTAAAACTATAAATGTAGCTCTTCTTACTGGGCGATTGCATCAACTTAGATGCTTCTCCTGTGTTCTACTGTGCCGCTTGTGTTGTCCCCACATACCGCAGCACGCGACAAGGGCTGGCAGACCATAAATGTAACCGTTTCAGAGAGAAATGCGACCAATGTGACGATCTCGCGTTATATCGATTCGATGGTGAATGACGAAACACGGAGATTTTCTAAGGTTTTTACTACATATTAACACTTTTCACATTTTCTCGTGTTACTTGGCTGCCAGTCCTCGGTTCATGCAAAATCTTAAGGTCCTGGCTCATGTCCAAGGCACCAAACCGACCAATAATTCAATAATCGATAACTAAAACTATAAATGTAGCTCTTCTTACTGGGCGATTGCATCAACTTAGATGCTTCTCCTGTGTTCTACTGTGCTGCTTGTATTGTCCCCACATACCGCAGCACGCGACAAGGGCTGGCAGACCATAAATGTAACCGTTTCAGAGAGAAATGCGACCAATGTGACGATCTCGCGTTATATCGATTCGATGGTGAATGACGAAACACGTAGATTTTCTAAGGTTTTTACTACATATTAACACTTTTCACATTTTCTCGTGTTACGTGGCTGCCAGTCCTCGGTTCATGCAAAATCTTAAGGTCCTCGGTAATGTCCAAGGCACCAAACCGACCAATAATTCAATAATCGATAACTAAAACTATAAATGTAGCTCTTCTTACTGGGCGATTGCATCAACTTAGATGCTTCTCCTGTGTTCTACTGTGCCGCTTGTGTTGTCCCCACATACCGCAGCACGCGACAAGGGCTGGCAGACCATAAATGTAACCGTTTCAGAGAGAAATGCGACCAATGTGACGATCTCGCGTTATATCGATTCGATGGTGAATGACGAAACACGGAGATTTTCTAAGGTTTTTACTACATATTAACACTTTTCACATTTTCTCGTGTTACTTGGCTGCCAGTCCTCGGTTCATGCAAAATCTTAAGGTCCTGGCTCATGTCCAAGGCACCAAACCGACCAATAATTCAATAATCGATAACTAAAACTATAAATGTAGCTCTTCTTACTGGGCGATTGCATCAACTTAGATGCTTCTCCTGTGTTCTACTGTGCTGCTTGTATTGTCCCCACATACCGCAGCACGCGACAAGGGCTGGCAGACCATAAATGTAACCGTTTCAGAGAGAAATGCGACCAATGTGACGATCTCGCGTTATATCGATTCGATGGTGAATGACGAAACACGGAGAGTTTCTAAGGTTTTTACTACATATTAACACTTTTCACATTATCTCGTGTTACGTGGGTACGAGTCCTCGGTTCATGCACAATCTTAAGGTCCTAGGTCATGTCCAAGGCACCAAACCGACCAATAATTCAATAATCGATAACTAAAACTATAAATGTAGCTCTTCTTACTGGGCGATTGCATCAACTTAGATGCTTCTCCTGTGTTCTACTGTGCTGCTTGTATTGTCCCCACATACCGCAGCACGCGACAAGGGCTGGCAGACCATAAATGTAACCGTTTCAGAGAGAAATGCGACCAATGTGACGATCTCGCGTTATATCGATTCGATGGTGAATGACGAAACACGGAGATTTTCTAAGGTTTTTACTACATATTAACACTTTTCACATTTTCTCGTGTTACGTGGCGGCCAGTACTCGGTTCATGCAAAATCTTAAGGTCCTCGGTCATGTCCAAGGCACCAAACCGACCAATAATTCAATAATCGATAACTAAAACTATAAATGTAGCTCTTCTTACTGGGCGATTGCATCAACTTAGATGCTTCTCCTGTGTTCTACTGTGCTGCTTGTATTGTCCCCACATACCGCAGCACGCGACAAGGGCTGGCAGACCATAAATGTAACCGTTTCAGAGAGAAATGCGACCAATGTGACGATCTCGCGTTATATCGATTCGATGGTGAATGACGAAACACGGAGATTTTCTAAGGTTTTTACTACATATTAACACTTTTCACATTTTCTCGTGTTACGTGGCTGCCAGTCCTCGGTTCATGCAAAATCTTAAGGTCCTCGGTCATGTCCAAGGCACCAAACCGACCAATAATTCAATAATCGATAACTAAAACTATAAATGTAGCTCTTCTTACTGGGCGATTGCATCAACTTAGATGCTTCTCCTGTGTTCTACTGTGCTGCTTGTATTGTCCCCACATACCGCAGCACGCGACAAGGGCTGGCAGACCATAAATGTAACCGTTTCAGAGAGAAATGCGACCAATGTGACGATCTCGCGTTATATCGATTCGATGGTGAATGACGAAACACGTAGATTTTCTAAGGTTTTTACTACATATTAACACTTTTCACATTTTCTCGTGTTACGTGGCTGCCAGTCCTCGGTTCATGCAAAATCTTAAGGTCCTCGGTAATGTCCAAGGCACCAAACCGACCAATAATTCAATAATCGATAACTAAAACTATAAATGTAGCTCTTCTTACTGGGCGATTGCATCAACTTAGATGCTTCTCCTGTGTTCTACTGTGCCGCTTGTGTTGTCCCCACTTACCGCAGCACGCGACAAGGGCTGGCAGACCATAAATGTAACCGTTTCAGAGAGAAATGCGACCAATGTGACGATCTCGCGTTATATCGATTCGATGGTGAATGACGAAACACGGAGATTTTCTAAGGTTTTTACTACATATTAACACTTTTCACATTTTCTCGTGTTACTTGGCTGCCAGTCCTCGGTTCATGCAAAATCTTAAGGTCCTGGCTCATGTCCAAGGCACCAAACCGACCAATAATTCAATAATCGATAACTAAAACTATAAATGTAGCTCTTCTTACTGGGCGATTGCATCAACTTAGATGCTTCTCCTGTGTTCTACTGTGCTGCTTGTATTGTCCCCACATACCGCAGCACGCGACAAGGGCTGGCAGACCATAAATGTAACCGTTTCAGAGAGAAATGCGACCAATGTGACGATCTCGCGTTATATCGATTCGATGGTGAATGACGAAACACGGAGAGTTTCTAAGGTTTTTACTACATATTAACACTTTTCACATTTTCTCGTGTTACGTGGGTACCAGTCCTCGGTTCATGCACAATCTTAAGGTCCTCGGTCATGTCCAAGGCACCAAACCGACCAATAATTCAATAATCGATAACTAAAACTATAAATGTAGCTCTTCTTACTGGGCGATTGCATCAACTTAGATGCTTCTCCTGTGTTCTACTGTGCTGCTTGTATTGTCCCCACATACCGCAGCACGCGACAAGGGCTGGCAGACCATAAATGTAACCGTTTCAGAGAGAAATGCGACCAATGTGACGATCTCGCGTTATATCGATTCGATGGTGAATGACGAAACACGGAGATTTTCTAAGGTTTTTACTACATATTAACACATTTCACATTTTCTCGTGTTACGTGGCTGCCAGTCCTGGGTTCATGCAAAATCTTAAGGTCCTCGGTCATGTCCAAGGCACCAACCCGACCAATAATTCAATAATCGATAACTAAAACTATAAATGTAGCTCTTCTTACTGGGCGATTGCATCAACTTAGATGCTTCTCCTGTGTTCTACTGTGCTGCTTGTATTGTCCCCACATACCGCAGCACGCGACAAGGGCTGGCAGACCATAAATGTAACCGTTTCAGAGAGAAATGCGACCAATGTGACGATCTCGCGTTATATCGATTCGATGGTGAATGACGAAACACGGAGATTTTCTAAGGTTTTTACTACATATTAATACTTTTCACATTATCTCGTGTTACGTGGGTACGAGTCCTCGGTTCATGCACAATCTTAAGGTCCTAGGTCATGTCCAAGGCACCAAACCGACCAATAATTCAATAATCGATAACTAAAACTATAAATGTAGCTCTTCTTACTGGGCGATTGCATCAACTTAGATGCTTCTCCTGTGTTCTACTGTGCTGCTTGTATTGTCCCCACATACCGCAGCACGCGACAAGGGCTGGCAGACCATAAATGTAACCGTTTCAGAGAGAAATGCGACCAATGTGACGATCTCGCGTTATATCGATTCGATGGTGAATGACGAAACACGGAGATTTTCTAAGGTTTTTACTACATATTAACACTTTTCACATTTTCTCGTGTTACGTGGCTGCCAGTCCTCGGTTCATGCAAAATCTTAAGGTCCTCTGTCATGTCCAAGGCACCAAACCGACCAATAATTCAATAATCGATAACTAAAACTATAAATGTAGCTCTTCTTACTGGGCGATTGCATCAACTTAGATGCTTCTCCTGTGTTCTACTGTGCTGCTTGTATTGTCCCCACATACCGCAGCACGCGACAAGGGCTGGCAGACCATAAATGTAACCGTTTCAGAGAGAAATGCGACCAATGTGACGATCTCGCGTTATATCGATTGGATGGTGAATGACGAAACACGTAGATTTTCTAAGGTTTTTACTACATATTAACACTTTTCACATTTTCTCGTGTTACGTGGCTGCCAGTCCTCGGTTCATGCAAAATCTTAAGGTCCTCGGTCATGTCCAAGGCACCAAACCGACCAATAATTCAATAATCGATAACTAAAACTATAAATGTAGCTCTTCTTACTGGGCGATTGCATCAACTTAGATGCTTCTCCTGTGTTCTACTGTGCTGCTTGTATTGTCCCCACATACCGCAGCACGCGACAAGGGCTGGCAGACCATAAATGTAACCGTTTCAGAGAGAAATGCGACCAATGTGACGATCTCGCGTTATATCGATTCGATGGTGAATGACGAAACACGGAGATTTTCTAAGGTTTTTACTACATATTAACACTTTTCACATTTTCTCGTGTTACGTGGCTGCCAGTCCTCGGTTCATGCAAAATCTTAAGGTCCTCGGTCATGTCCAAGGCACCAAACCGACCAATAATTCAATAATCGATAACTAAAACTATAAATGTAGCTCTTCTTACTGGGCGATTGCATCAACTTAGATGCTTCTCCTGTGTTCTACTGTGCTGCTTGTATTGTCCCCACATACCGCAGCACGCGACAAGGGCTGGCAGACCATAAATGTAACCGTTTCAGAGAGAAATGCGACCAATGTGACGATCTCGCGTTATATCGATTCGATGGTGAATGACGAAACACGGAGATTTTCTAAGGTTTTTACTACATATTAACACTTTTCACATTTTCTCGTGTTACGTGGCTGCCAGTCCTCGGTTCATGCAAAATCTTAAGGTCCTCGGTCATGTCCAAGGCACCAAACCGACCAATAATTCAATAATCGATAACTAAAACTATAAATGTAGCTCTTCTTACTGGGCGATTGCATCAACTTAGATGCTTCTCCTGTGTTCTACTGTGCCGCTTGTATTGTCCCCACATACCGCAGCACGCGACAAGGGCTGGCAGACCATAAATGTAACCGTTTCAGAGAGAAATGCGACCAATGTGACGATCTCGCGTTATATCGACTCGATGGTGAATGACGAAACACGGAGATTTTCTAAGGTTTTTACTACATATTAACACTTTTCACATTATCTCGTGTTACGTGGGTACGAGTCCTCGGTTCATGCACAATCTTAAGGTCCTCGGTCATGTCCAAGGCACCAAACCGACCAATAATTCAATAATCGATAACTAAAACTATAAATGTAGCTCTTCTTACTGGGCGATTGCATCAACTTAGATGCTTCTCCTGTGTTCTACTGTGCTGCTTGTATTGTCCCCACATACCGCAGCACGCGACAAGGGCTGCCAGACCATAAATGTAACCGTTTCAGAGAGAAATGCGACCAATGTGACGATCTCGCGTTATATCGATTCGATGGTGAATGACGAAAAACGGAGATTTTCTAAGGTTTTTACTACATATTAACACTTTTCACATTTTCTCGTGTTACGTGGCTGCCAGTCCTCGGTTCATGCAAAATCTTAAGGTCCTCTGTCATGTCCAAGGCACCAAACCGACCAATAATTCAATAATCGATAACTAAAACTATAAATGTAGCTCTTCTTACTGGGCGATTGCATCAACTTAGATGCTTCTCCTGTGTTCTACTGTGCTGCTTGTATTGTCCCCACATACCGCAGCACGCGACAAGGGCTGGCAGACCATAAATGTAACCGTTTCAGAGAGAAATGCGACCAATGTGACGATCTCGCGTTATATCGATTCGATGGTGAATGACGAAACACGGAGATTTTCTAAGGTTTTTACTACATATTAACACTTTTCACATTTTCTCGTGTTACGTGGCTGCCAGTCCTCGGTTCATGCAAAATCTTAAGGTCCTCGGTCATGTCCATGGCACCAAACCGACCAATAATTCAATAATCGATAACTAAAACTATAAATGTAGCTCTTCTTACTGGGCGATTGCATCAACTTAGATGCTTCTCCTGTGTTCTACTGTGCTGCTTGTATTGTCCCCACATACCGCAGCACGCGACAAGGGCTGGCAGACAATAAATGTAACCGTTTCAGAGAGAAATGCGACCAATGTGACGATCTCGCGTTATATCGATTCGATGGTGAATGACGAAACACGGAGATTTTCTAAGGTTTTTACTACATATTAACACTTTTCACATTTTCTCGTGTTACGTGGCTGCCAGTCCTCGGTTCATGCAAAATCTTAAGGTCCTCGGTCATGTCCAAGGCACCAAACCGACCAATAATTCAATAATCGATAACTAAAACTATAAATGTAGCTCTTCTTACTGGGCGATTGCATCAACTTAGATGCTTCTCCTGTGTTCTACTGTGCCGCTTGTATTGTCCCCACATACCGCAGCACGCGACAAGGGCTGACAGACCATAAATGTAACCGTTTCAGAGAGAAATGCGACCAATGTGACGATCTCGCGTTATATCGATTCGATGGTGAATGACGAAACACGGAGATTTTCTAAGGTTTTTACTACATATTAACACTTTTCACATTTTCTCGTGTTACGTGGCTGCCAATCCTCGGTTCATGCAAAATCTTAAGGTCCTCGGTCATGTCCAAGGCACCAAACCGACCAATAATTTAATAATCGATAACTAAAACTATAAATGTAGCTCTTCTTACTGGGCGATTGCATCAACTTAGATGCTTCTCCTGTGTTCTGCTGTGCTGCTTTTATTGTCCCCACATACCGCAGCACGCGACAAGGGCTGGCAGACCATAAATGTAACCGTTTCAGAGAGAAATGCGACCAATGTGACGATCTCGCGTTATATCGATTCGATGGTGAATGACGAAACACGGAGATTTTCTAAGGTTTTTACTACATATTAACACTTTTCACATTTTCTCGTGTTACGTGGCTGCCAGTCCTCGGTTCACGCAAAATCTTAAGGTCCTCTGTCATGTCCAAGGCACCAAACCGACCAATAATTCAATAATCGATAACTAAAACTATAAATGTAGCTATTCTTACTGGGCGATTGCATCAACTTAGATGCTTCTCCTGTGTTCTACTGTGCTGCTTGTATTGTCCCCACATACCGCAGCACGCGACAAGGGCTGGCAGACCATAAATGTAACCGTTTCAGAGAGAAATGCGACCAATGTGACAATCTCGCGTTATATCGATTCGATGGTGAATGACGAAACACGGAGATTTTCTAAGGTTTTTACTACATATTAACACTTTTCACATTTTCTCGTGTTACGTGGCTGCCAGTCCTCGGTTCATGCAAAATCTTAAGGTCCTCGGTCATGTCCAAGGCACCAAACCGACCAATAATTCAATAATCGATAACTAAAACTATAAATGTAGCTCTTCTTACTGGGCGATTGCATCAACTTAGATGCTTCTCCTGTGTTCTACTGTGCTGCTTGTATTGTCCGAACATACCGCAGCACGCGACAAGGGCTGGCAGACCATAAATGTAACCGTTTCAGAGAGAAATGCGACCAATGTGACGATCTCGCGTTATATCGATTCGATGGTGAATGACGAAACACGGAGATTTTCTAAGGTTTTTACTACATATTAACACTTTTCACATTATCTCGTGTTACTTGGGTACCAGTCCTCGGTTCATGCACAATCTTAAGGTCCTCGGTCATGTCCAAGGCACCAAACCGACCAATAATTCAATAATCGATAACTAAAACTATAAATGTAGCTCTTCTTACTGGGCGATTGCATCAACTTAGATGCTTCTCCTGTGTTCTAATGTGCTGCTTGTATTGTCCCCACATACCGCAGCACGCGACAAGGGCTGGCAGACCATAAATGTAACCGTTTCAGAGAGAAATGCGACCAATGTGACGATCTTGCGTTATATCGATTCGATGGTGAATGACGAAACACGGAGATTTTCTAAGGTTTTTACTACATATTAACACTTTTCACATTTTCTCGTGTTACGTGGCTGCCAGTCCTCAGTTCATGCAAAATCTTAAGGTCCTCGGTCATGTCCAAGGCACCAAACCGACCAATAATTTAATAATCGATAACTAAAACTATAAATGTAGCTCTTCTTACTGGGCGATTGCATCAACTTAGATGCATCTCCTGTGTTCTACTGTGCTGCTTGTATTGTCCCCACATACCGCAGCACGCGACAAGGGCTGGCAGACCATAAATGTAACCGTTTCAGAGAGAAATGCGACCAATGTGACGATCTCGCGTTATATCGATTCGATGGTGAATGACGAAACACGGAGATTTTCTAAGGTTTTTACTACATATTAACACTTTTCACATTTTCTCGTGTTACGTGGCTGCCAGTCCTCGGTTCATGCAAAATCTTAAGGTCCTCGGTCATGTCCAATTCACCAACCCGACCAATAATTTAATAATCGATAACTAAAACTATAAATGTAGCTCTTCTTACTGGGCGATTGCATCAACTTAGATGCTTCTCCTGTGTTCTACTGTGCTGCTTGTATTGTCCCCACATACCGCAGCACGCGACAAGGGCTGGCAGACCATAAATGTAACCGTTTCAGAGAGAAATGCGACCAATGTGACGATCTCGCGTTATATCGATTCGATGGTGAATGACGAAACACGGAGATTTTCTAAGGTTTTTACTACATATTAACACTTTTCACATTTTCTCGTGTTACGTGGCGGCCAGTCCTCGGTTCATGCAAAATCTTAAGGTCCTCGGTCATGTCCAAGGCACCAAACCGACCAATAATTCAATAATCGATAACTAAAACTATAAATGTAGCTCTTCTTACTGGGCGATTGCATCAACTTAGATGCTTCTCCTGTGTTCTACTGTGCTGCTTGTATTGTCCCCACATACCGCAGCACGCGACAAGGGCTGGCAGACCATAAATGTAACCGTTTCAGAGAGAAATGCGACCAATGTGACGATCTCGCGTTATATCGATTCGATGGTGAATGACGAAACACGGAGATTTTCTAAGGTTTTTACTACATATTAACACTTTTCACATTTTCTCGTGTTACGTGGCTGCCAGTCCTCGGTTCATGCAAAATCTTAAGGTCCACGGTCATGTCCAAGGCACCAAACCGACCAATAATTCAATAATCGATAACTAAAACTATAACTGTAGCTCTTCTTACTGGGCGATTGCATCAACTTAGATGCTTCTCCTGTGTTCTACTGTGCCGCTTGTATTGTCCCCACATACCGCAGCACGCGACAAGGGCTGACAGACCATAAATGTAACCGTTTCAGAGAGAAATGCGACCAATGTGACGATCTCGCGTTATATCGATTCGATGGTGAATGACGAAACACGGAGATTTTCTAAGGTTTTTACTACATATTAACACTTTTCACATTTTCTCGTGTTACGTGGCTGCCAATCCTCGGTTCATGCAAAATCTTAAGGTCCTCGGTCATGTCCAAGGCACCAAACCGACCAATAATTTAATAATCGATAACTAAAACTATAAATGTAGCTCTTCTTACTGGGCGATTGCATCAACTTAGATGCTTCTCGTGTGTTCTGCTGTGCTGCTTTTATTGTCCCCACATACCGCAGCACGCGACAAGGGCTGGCAGACCATAAATGTAACCGTTTCAGAGAGAAATGCGACCAATGTGACGATCTCGCGTTATATCGATTCGATGGTGAATGACGAAACACGGAGATTTTCTAAGGTTTTTACTACATATTAACACTTTTCACATTTCCTCGTGTTACGTGGCGGCCAGTCCTCGGTTCACGCAAAATCTTAAGGTCCTCTGTCATGTCCAAGGCACCAAACCGACCAATAATTCAATAATCGATAACTAAAACTATAAATGTAGCTATTCTTACTGGGCGATTGCATCAACTTAGATGCTTCTCCTGTGTTCTACTGTGCTGCTTGTATTGTCCCCACATACCGCAGCACGCGACAAGGGCTGGCAGACCATAAATGTAACCGTTTCAGAGAGAAATGCGACCAATGTGACAATCTCGCGTTATATCGATTCGATGGTGAATGACGAAACACGGAGATTTTCTAAGGTTTTTACTACATATTAACACTTTTCACATTTTCTCGTGTTACGTGGCTGCCAGTCCTCGGTTCATGCAAAATCTTAAGGTCCTCGGTCATGTCCAAGGCACCAAACCGACCAATAATTCAATAATCGATAACTAAAACTATAAATGTAGCTCTTCTTACTGGGCGATTGCATCAACTTAGATGCTTCTCCTGTGTTCTACTGTGCTGCTTGTATTGTCCCAACATACCGCAGCACGCGACAAGGGCTGGCAGACCATAAATGTAACCGTTTCAGAGAGAAATGCGACCAATGTGACGATCTCGCGTTATATCGATTCGATGGTGAATGACGAAACACGGAGATTTTCTAAGGTTTTTACTACATATTAACACTTTTCACATTATCTCGTGTTACTTGGGTACCAGTCCTCGGTTCATGCACAATCTTAAGGTCCTCGGTCATGTCCAAGGCACCAAACCGACCAATAATTCAATAATCGATAACTAAAACTATAAATGTAGCTCTTCTTACTGGGCGATTGCATCAACTTAGATGCTTCTCCTGTGTTCTACTGTGCTGCTTGTATTGTCCCCACATACCGCAGCACGCGACAAGGGCTGGCAGACCATAAATGTAACCGTTTCAGAGAGAAATGCGACCAATGTGACGATCTCGCGTTATATCGATTCGATGGTGAATGACGAAACACGGAGATTTTCTAAGGTTTTTACTACATATTAACACTTTTCACATTTTCTCGTGTTACGTGGCTGCCAGTCCTCAGTTCATGCAAAATCTTAAGGTCCTCGGTCATGTCCAAGGCACCAAACCGACCCATAATTTAATAATCGATAACTAAAACTATAAATGTAGCTCTTCTTACTGGGCGATTGCATCAACTTAGATGCATCTCCTGTGTTCTACTGTGCCGCTTGTATTGTCCCCACATACCGCAGCACGCGACAAGGGCTGGCAGACCATAAATGTAACCGTTTCAGAGAGAAATGCGACCAATGTGACGATCTCGCGTTATATCGATTCGATGGTGAATGACGAAACACGGAGATTTTCTAAGGTTTTTACTACATATTAACACTTTTCACATTTTCTCGTGTTACGTGGCTGCCAATCCTCGGTTCATGCAAAATCTTAAGGTCCTCGGTCATGTCCAAGGCACCAAACCGACCAATAATTTAATAATCGATAACTAAAACTATAAATGTAGCTCTTCTTACTGGGCGATTGCATCAACTTAGATGCTTCTCCTGTGTTCTGCTGTGCTGCTTTTATTGTCCCCACATACCGCAGCACGCGACAAGGGCTGGCAGACCATAAATGTAACCGTTTCAGAGAGAAATGCGACCAATGTGACGATCTCGCGTTATATCGATTCGATGGTGAATGACGAAACACGGAGATTTTCTAAGGTTTTTACTACATATTAACACTTTTCACATTTTCTCGTGTTACGAGGCTGCCAGTCCTCGGTTCATGCAAAATCTTAAGGTCCTCTGTCATGTCCAAGGCACCAAACCGACCAATAATTCAATAATCGATAACTAAAACTATAAATGTAGCTCTTCTTACTGGGCGATTGCATCAACTTAGATGCTTCTCCTGTGTTCTACTGTGCTGCTTGTATTGTCCCAACATACCGCAGCACGCGACAAGGGCTGGCAGACCATAAATGTAACCGTTTCAGAGAGAAATGCGACCAATGTGACGATCTCGCGTTATATCGATTCGATGGTGAATGACGAAACACGTAGATTTTCTAAGGTTTTTACTACATATTAACACTTTTCACATTTTCTCGTGTTACGTGGCGGCCAGTCCTCGGTTCATGCAAAATCTTAAGGTCCTCGGTCATGTCCAAGGCACCAAACCGACCAATAATTCAATAATCGATAACTAAAACCATAAATGTAGCTCTTCTTACTGGGCGATTGCATCAACTTAGATGCTTCTCCTGTGTTCTACTGTGCTGCTTGTATTGTCCCCACATACCGCAGCACGCGACAAGGGCTGGCAGACCATAAATGTAACCGTTTCAGAGATAAATGCGACCAATGTGACGATCTCGCGTTATATCGATTCGATGGTGAATGACGAAACACGGAGATTTTCTAAGGTTTTTACTACATATTAACACTTTTCACATTGTCTCGTGTTACGTGGCGGCCAGTCCTCGGTTCACGCAAAATCTTAAGGTCCTCTGTCATGTCCAAGGCACCAAACCGACCAATAATTCAATAATCGATAACTAAAACTATAAATGTAGCTATTCTTACTGGGCGATTGCATCAACTTAGATGCTTCTCCTGTGTTCTACTGTGCTGCTTGTATTGTCCCCACATACAGCAGCACGCGACAAGGGCTGGCAGACCATAAATGTAACCGTTTCAGAGAGAAATGCGACCAATGTGACAATCTCGCGTTATATCGATTCGATGGTGAATGACGAAACACGGAGATTTTCTAAGGTTTTTACTACATATTAACACTTTTCACATTTTCTCGTGTTACGTGGCTGCCAGTCCTCGGTTCATGCAAAATCTTAAGGTCCTCGGTCATGTCCAAGGCACCAAACCGACCAATAATTCAATAATCGATAACTAAAACTATAAATGTAGCTCTTCTTACTGGGCGATTGCATCAACTTAGATGCTTCTCCTGTGTTCTACTGTGCTGCTTGTATTGTCCCAACATACCGCAGCACGCGACAAGGGCTGGCAGACCATAAATGTAACCGTTTCAGAGAGAAATGCGACCAATGTGACGATCTCGCGTTATATCGATTCGATGGTGAATGACGAAACACGGAGATTTTCTAAGGTTTTTACTACATATTAACACTTTTCACATTATCTCGTGTTACTTGGGTACCAGTCCTCGGTTCATGCACAATCTTAAGGTCCTCGGTCATGTCCAAGGCACCAAACCGACCAATAATTCAATAATCGATAACTAAAACTATAAATGTAGCTCTTCTTACTGGGCGATTGCATCAACTTAGATGCTTCTCCTGTGTTCTACTGTGCTGCTTGTATTGTCCCCACATACCGCAGCACGCGACAAGGGCTGGCAGACCATAAATGTAACCGTTTCAGAGAGAAATGCGACCAATGTGACGATCTCGCGTTATATCGATTCGATGGTGAATGACGAAACACGGAGATTTTCTAAGGTTTTTACTACATATTAACACTTTTCACATTTTCTCGTGTTACGTGGCTGCCAGTCCTCAGTTCATGCAAAATCTTAAGGTCCTCGGTCATGTCCAAGGCACCAAACCGACCAATAATTTAATAATCGATAACTAAAACTATAAATGTAGCTCTTCTTACTGGGCGATTGCATCAACTTTGATGCATCTCCTGTGTTCTACTGTGCCGCTTGTATTGTCCCCACATACCGCAGCACGCGACAAGGGCTGGCAGACCATAAATGTAACCGTTTCAGAGAGAAATGCGACCAATGTGACGATCTCGCGTTATATCGATTCGATGGTGAATGACGAAACACGGATATTTTCTAAGGTTTTTACTACATATTAACACTTTTCACATTTTCTCGTGTTACGTGGCTGCCAGTCCTCGGATCATGCAAAATCTTAAGGTCCTCGGTCATGTCCAAGGCACCAAACCGACCAATAATTCAATAATCGATAACTAAAACTATAAATGTAGCTCTTCTTACTGGGCGATTGCATCAACTTAGATGCTTCTCCTGTGTTCTACTGTGCTGCTTGTATTGTCCCAACATACCGCAGCACGCGACAAGGGCTGGCAGACCATAAATGTAACCGTTTCAGAGAGAAATGCGACCAATGTGACGATCTCGCGTTATATCGATTCGATGGTGAATGACGAAACACGGAGATTTTCTAAGGTTTTTACTACATATTAACACTTTTCACATTTTCTCGTGTTACGTGGCGGCCAGTCCTCGGTTCATGCAAAATCTTAAGGTGCTCGGTCATGTCCAAGGCACCAAACCGACCAATAATTCAATAATCGATAACTAAAACCATAAATGTAGCTCTTCTTACTGGGCGATTGCATCAACTTAGATGCTTCTCCTGTGTTCTACTGTGCTGCTTGTATTGTCCCCACATACCGCAGCACGCGACAAGGGCTGGCAGACCATAAATGTAACCGTTTCAGAGAGAAATGCGACCAATGTGACGATCTCGCGTTATATCGATTCGATGGTGAATGACGAAACACGGAGATTTTCTAAGGTTTTTACTACATATTAACACTTTTCACATTTTCTCGTGTTACGTGGCTGCCAGTCCTCAGTTCATGCAAAATCTTAAGGTCCTCGGTCATGTCCAAGGCACCAAACCGACCAATAATTTAATAATCGATAACTAGAACTATAAATGTAGCTCTTCTTACTGGGCGATTGCATCAACTTAGATGCATCTCCTGTGTTCTACTGTGCCGCTTGTATTGTCCCCACATCCCGCAGCACGCGACAAGGGCTGGCAGACCATAAATGTAACCGTTTCAGAGAGAAATGCGACCAATGTGACGATCTCGCGTTATATCGATTCGATGGTGAATGACGAAACACGGATATTTTCTAAGGTTTTTACTACATATTAACACTTTTCACATTTTCTCGTGTTACGTGGCGGCCAGTCCTCGGTTCATGCAAAATCTTAAGGTCCTCGGTCATGTCCAAGGCACCAAACCGACCAATAATTTAATAATCGATAACTAAAACTATAAATGTAGCTCTTCTTACTGGGCTATTGCATCAACTTAGATGCTTCTCCTGTGTTCTACTGTGCTGCTTGTGTTGTCCCCACATACCGCAGCACGCGACAAGGGCTGGCAGACCATAAATGTAACCGTTTCAGAGAGAAATGCGACCAATGTGACGATCTCACGTTATATCGATTCAATGGTGAATGACGAAACACGGAGATTTTCTAAGGTTTTTAGTACATATTAACACTTTTCACATTTTCTCGTGTTACGTGGCGGCCAGTCCTCGGTTCATGCAAAATCTTAAGGTCCTCTGTCATGTCCAAGGCACCAAACCGACCAATAATTCAATAATCGATAACTAAAACTATAAATGTAGCTATTCTTACTGAGCGATTGCATCAACTTAGATGCTTCTCCTGTGTTCTACTGTGCTGCTTGTATTGTCCCCACATACCGCAGCACGCGACAAGGGCTGGCAGACCATAAATGTAACCGTTTCAGGGAGAAATGCGACCAATGTGACGATCTCGCGTTATATCGATTCGATGGTGAATGACGAAACACGGAGATTTTCTAAGGTTTTTACTATATATTAACACTTTTCACATTTTCTCGTGTTACGTGGCGGCCAGTCCTCGGTTCATGCAAAATCTTAAGGTCCTCGGTCATGTCCAAGGCACCAAACCGACCAATAATTCAATAATCGATAACTAAAACTATAAATGTAGCTATTCTTACTGGGCGATTGCACAACTTAGATGCTTCCCCTGTGTTCTACTGTGCTGCTTGTATTGTCCCCACATACCGCAGCACGCGACAAGGGCTGGCAGACCATAAATGTAACCGTTTCGGAGAGAAATGCGACCAATGTGACGATCTCGCGTTATATCGATTCGATGGTGAATGACGAAACACGGAGATTTTCTAAGGTTTTTACTACATATTAACACTTTTCACATTATCTCGTGTTACGTGGGCACCAGTCCTCGGTTCATGCACAATCTTAAGGTCCTCGGTCATGTCCAAGGCACCAAACCGACCAATAATTCAATAATCGATAACTAAAACTATAAATGTAGCTCTTCTTACTGGGCGATTGCATCAACTTAGATGCTTCTCCTGTGTTCTACTGTGCTGCTTGTATTGTCCCCACATACCGCAGCACGCGACAAGGGCTGGCAGACCATAAACGTAACCGTTTCAGAGAGAAATGCGACCAATGTGACGATCTCGCGTTATATCGATTCGATGGTGAATGACGAAACACGGAGATTTTCTAAGGTTTTTACTACATATTAACACTTTTCACATTTTCTCGTGTTACGTGGCGGCCAGTCCTCGGTTCATGCAAAATCTTAAGGTCCTCTGTCATGTCCAAGGCACCAAACCGACCAATAATTCAATAATCGATAACTAAAACTATAAATGTAGCTCTTCTTACTGGGCGATTGCATCAACTTAGATGCTTCTCCTGTGTTCTACTGTGCTGCTTGTATTGTCCCCACATACCGCAGCACGCGACAAGGGCTGGCAGACCATAAATGTAACCGTTTCAGAGAGAAATGCGACCAATGTGACGATCTCGCGTTATATCGATTCGATGGTGAATGACGAAACACGGAGATTTTCTAAGGTTTTTACTACATATTAACACTTTTCACATTTTCTCGTGTTACGTGGCTGCCAGTCCTCGGTTCATGCAAAATCTTAAGGTCCTCGGTTATGTCCAAGGCACCAAACCGACCAATAATTCAATAATCGATAACTAAAACTATAAATGTAGCTCTTCTTACTGGGCGATTGCATCAACTTAGATGCTTCTCCTGTGTTCTACTGTGCTGCTTGTATTGTCCCCACATACCGCAGCACGCGACAAGGGCTGGCAGACCATAAATGTAACCGTTTCAGAGAGAAATGCGACCAATGTGACGATCTCGCGTTATATCGATTCGATGGTGAATGACGAAATACGGAGATTTTCTAAGGTTTTTACTACATATTAACACTTTTCACATTTTCTCGTGTTACGTGGCTGCCAGTCCTCGGTTCATGCAAAATCTTAAGGTCCTCGGTCATGTCCAAGGCACCAAACCGACCAATAATTCAATAATCGATAACTAAAACTATAAATGTAGCTCTTCTTACTGGGCGATTGCATCAACTTAGATGCTTCTCCTGTGTTCTACTGTGCTGCTTGTATTGTCCCCACATACCGCAGCACGCGACAAGGGCTGGCAGACCATAAATGTAACCGTTTCAGAGAGAAATGCGACCAATGTGACGATCTCGCGTTATATCGATTCGATGGTGAATGACGAAACAGGGAGATTTTCTAAGGTTTTTACTACATATTAACTCTTTTCACATTTTCTCGTGTTACGTGGCGGCCAGTCCTCGGTTCATGCAAAATCTTAAGGTCCTCTGTCATGTCCAAGGCACCAAACCGACCAATAATTCAATAATCGATAACTAAAGCTATAAATGTAGCTCTTCTTACTGGGCGATTGCATCAACTTAGATGCTTCTCCTGTGTTCTACTGTGCCGCTTGTATTGTCCCCACATACCGCAGCACGCGACAAGGGCTGGCAGACCATAAATGTAACCGTTTCAGAGAGAAATGCGACCAATGTGACGATCTTGCGTTATATCGATTCGATGGTGAATGACGAAACACGGAGATTTTCTAAGGTTTTTACTACATATTGACACTTTTCACATTTTCTCGTGTTACGTGGCTGCCAGTCCTCGGTTCATGCAAAATCTTAAGGTCCTCGGTCATGTCCAAGGCACCAAACCGACCAATAATTCAATAATCGATAACTAAAACTATAAATGTAGCTCTTCGTACTGGGCGATTGCATCAACTTAGATGCTTCTCCTGTGTTCTACTGTGCCGCTTGTATTGTCCCCACATACCGCAGCACGCGACAAGGGCTGGCAGACCATAAATGTAACCGTTTCAGAGAGAAATGCGACCAATGTGACGATCTCGCGTTATATCGATTCGATGGTGAATGACGAAACACGGAGATTTTCTAAGGTTTTTACTACATATTAACACTTTTCACATTTTCTCGTGTTACGTGGCGGCCAGTCCTCGGTTCATGCAAAATCTTAAGGTCCTCTGTCATGTCCAAGGCACCAAACCGACCAATAATTCAATAATCGATAACTAAAACTATAAATGTAGCTCTTCTTACTGGGCGATTGCATCAACTTAGATGCTTCTCCTGTGTTCTACTGTGCCGCTTGTATTGTCCCCACATACCGCAGCACGCGACAAGGGCTGGCAGACCATAAATGTAACCGTTTCAGAGAGAAATGCGACCAATGTGACGATCTCGCGTTATATCTATTCGATGGTGAATGACGAAACACGGAGATTTTCTAAGGTTTTTACTACATATTAACACTTTTCACATTTTCTCGTGTTACGTGGCTGCCAGTCCTCGGTTCATGCAAAATCTTAAGGTCCTCGGTCATGTCCAAGGCACCAAACCGACCAATAATTTAATAATCGATAACTAAAACTATAAATGTAGCTCTTCTTACTGGGCGATTGCATCAACTTAGATGCTTCTCCTGTGTTCTACTGTGCTGCTTGTATTCTCCCCACATACCGCAGCACGCGACAAGGGCTGGCAGACCATAAATGTAACCGTTTCAGAGAGAAATGCGACCAACGTGACGATCTCACGTTATATCGATTCGATGGTGAATGACGAAACACGGAGATTTTCTAAGGTTTTTACTACATATTAAGACTTTTCACATTTTCTCGTGTTACGTGGCGGCCAGTCCTCGGTTCATGCAAAGTCTTAAGGTCCTCGGTCATGTCCAAGGCACCAAACCGACCAATAATTCAATAATCGATAACTAAAACTATAAATGTAGCTCTTCTTACTGGGCGATTGCATCAACTTAGATGCTTCTCCTGTGCTGCTTGTATTGTCCCCACATACCGCAGCACGCGACAAGGGCTGGCAGACCATAAATGTAACCGTTTCAGAGAGAAATGCGACCAATGTGACGATCTCGCGTTATATCGATTCGATGGTGAATGACGAAACACGGAGATTTTCTAAGGTTTTTACTACATATTAACACTTTTCACATTTTCTCGTGTTACGTGGCTGCCAGTCCTCGGTTCATGCAAAATCTTAAGGTCCTCGGTCATGTCCAAGGCACCAAACCGACCAATAATTCAATAATCGATAACTAAAACTATAAATGTAGCTCTTCTCACTGGGCGATTGCATCAACTTAGATGCTTCTCCTGTGTTCTACTGTGCTGCTTGTATTGTCCCCACATACCGCAGCACGCGACAAGGGCTGGCAGACCATAAATGTAACCGTTTCAGAGAGAAATGCGACCAATGTGACGATCTCGCGTTATATCGATTCGATGGTGAATGACGAAACAGGGAGATTTTCTAAGGTTTTTACTACATATTAACAGTTTTCACATTTTCTCGTGTTACGTGGCTGCCAGTCCTCGGTTCATGCAAAATCTTAAGGTCCTCTGTCATGTCCAAGGCACCAAACCGACCAATAATTCAATAATCGATAACTAAAACTATAAATGTAGCTCTTCTTACTGGGCGATTGCATCAACTTAGATGCTTCTCCTGTGTTCTACTGTGCTGCTTGTATTGTCCCCACATACCGCAGCACGCGACAAGGGCTGGCAGACCATAAATGTAACCGTTTCAGAGAGAAATGCGACCAATGTGACGATCTCGCGTTATATCGATTCGATGGTGAATGACGAAACACGGAGATTTTCTAAGGTTTTTACTACATATTAACACTTTTCACATTTTCTCGTGTTACGTGGCTGCCAGCCCTCGGTTCATGCAAAATCTTAAGGTCCTCGGTCATGTCCAAGGCACCAAACCGACCAATAATTCAGTAATCGATAACTAAAACTATAAATGTAGCTCTTCTTACTGGGCGATTGCATCAACTTAGATGCTTCTCCTGTGTTCTACTGTGCCGCTTGTATTGTCCCCACATACCGCAGCACGCGACAAGGGCTGGCAGACCATAAATGTAACCGTTTTAGAGAGAAATGCGACCAATGTGACGATCTCGCGTTATATCGATTCGATGGTGAATGACGAAACACGGAGATTTTCTAAGGTTTTTACTACATATTAACACTTTTCACATTTTCTCGTGTTACGTGGCTGCCAGTCCTCGGTTCATGCAAAATCTTAAGGTCCTCGGTCATGTCCAAGGCACCAAACCGACCAATAATTCAATAATCGATAACTAAAACTATAAATGTAGCTCTTCTTACTGGGCGATTGCATCAACTTAGATGCTTCTCCTGTGTTCTACTGTGCCGCTTGTATTGTCCCCACATACCGCAGCACGCGACAAGTGCTGGCAGACCATAAATGTAACCGTTTCAGAGAGAAATGCGACCAATGTGACGATCTCGCGTTATATCGATTCGATGGTGAATGACGAAACACGGAGATTTTCTAAGGTTTTTACTACATATTAACACTTTTCACATTATCTCGTGTTACGTGGGTACCAGTCCTCGGTTCATGCACAATCTTAAGGTCCTCGGTCATGTCCAAGGCACCAAACCGACCAATAATTCAATAATCGATAACTAAAACTATAAATGTAGCTCTTCTTACTGGGCGATTGCATCAACTTAGATGCTTCTCCTGTGTTCTACTGTGCTGCTTGTATTGTCCCCACATACCGCAGCACGCGACAAGGGCTGGCAGACCATAAATGTAACCGTTTCAGATAGAAATGCGACCAATGTGACGATCTCGCGTTATATCGATTCGATGGTGAATGACGAAATACGGAGATTTTCTAAGGTTTTTACTACATATTAACACTTTTCACATTTTCTCGTGTTACGTGGCTGCCAGTCCTCGGTTCATGCAAAATCTTAAGGTCCTCGGTCATGTCCAAGGCACCAAACCGACCAATAATTCAATAATCGATAACTAAAACTATAAATGTAGCTCTTCTTACTGGGCGTTTGCATCAACTTAGATGCTTCTCCTGTGTTCTACTGTGCTGCTTGTATTGTCCCCACATACCGCAGCACGCGACAAGGGCTGGCAGACCATAAATGTAACCGTTTCAGAGAGAAATGCGACCAATGTGACGATCTCGCGTTATATCGATTCGATGGTGAATGACGAAACACGTAGATTTTCTAAGGTTTTTGCTACATATTAACACTTTTCACATTTTCTCGTGTTACGTGGCTGCCAGTCCTCGGTTCATGCAAAATCTTAAGGTCCTCGGTCATGTCCAAGGCACCAAACCGACCAATAATTCAGTAATCGATAACTAAAACTATAAATGTAGCTCTTCTTACTGGGCGATTGCATCAACTTAGATGCTTCTCCTGTGTTCTACTGTGCCGCTTGTATTGTCCCCACATACCGCAGCACGCGACAAGGGCTGGCAGACCATAAATGTAACCGTTTTAGAGAGAAACGCGACCAATGTGACGATCTCGCGTTATATCGATTCGATGGTGAATGACGAAACACGGAGATTTTCTAAGGTTTTTACTACATATTAACACTTTTCACATTTTCTCGTGTTACGTGGCTGCCAGTCCTCGGTTCATGCAAAATCTTAAGGTCCTCGGTCATGTCCAAGGCACCAAACCGACCAATAATTTAATAATCGATAACTAAAACTATAAATGTAGCTCCTCTTACTGGGCGATTGCATCAACTTAGATGCTTCTCCTGTGTTCTACTGTGCCGCTTGTATTGTCCCCACATACCGCAGCACGCGACAAGGGCTGGCAGACCATAAATGTAACCGTTTCAGAGAGAAATGCGACCAATGTGACGATCTCGCGTTATATCGATTCGATGGTGAATGACGAAACACGGAGATTTTCTAAGGTTTTTACTACATATTAACACTTTTCACATTATCTCGTGTTACGTGGGTACCAGTCCTCGGTTCATGCACAATCTTAAGGTCCTCGGTCATGTCCAAGGCACCAAACCGACCAATAATTCAATAATCGATAACTAAAACTATAAATGTAGCTCTTCTTACTGGGCGATTGCATCAACTTAGATGCTTCTCCTGTGTTCTACTGTGCTGCTTGTATTGTCTCCACATACCGCAGCACGCGACAAGGGCTGGTAGACCATAAATGTAACCGTTTCAGAGAGAAATGCGACCAATGTGACGATCTCGCGTTATTTCGATTCGATGGTGAATGACGAAACACGTAGATTTTCTAAGGTTTTTACTACATATTAACACTTTTCACATTTTCTCGTGTTACGTGGCTGCCAGTCCTCGGTTCATGCAAAATCTTAAGGTCCTCGGTCATGTCCAAGGCACCAAACCGACCAATAATTCAATAATCGATAACTAAAACTATAAATGTAGCTCTTCTTACTGGGCGATTGCATCAACTTAGATGCTTCTCCTGTGTTCTACTGTGCCGCTTGTATTGTCCCCACATACCGCAGCACGCGACAAGGGCTGGCAGACCATAAATGTAACCGTTTCAGAGAGAAATGCGACCAATGTGACGATCTCGCGTTATATCGATTCGATGGTGAATGACGAAACACGGAGATTTTCTAAGGTTTTTACTACATATTAACACTTTTCACATTTTCTCGTGTTACGTGCCTGCCAGTCCTCGGTTCATGCAAAATCTTAAGGTCCTCTGTCATGTCCAAGGCACCAAACCGACCAATAATTCAATAATCGATAACTAAAACTATAAATGTAGCTCTTCTTACTGGGCGATTGCATCAACTTAGATGCTTCTCCTGTGTTCTACTGTGCGGCTTGTATTGTCCCCACATACCGCAGCACGCGACAAGGGCTGGCAGACCATAAATGTAACCGTTTCAGAGAGAAATGCGACCAATGTGACGATCTCGCGTTATATCGATTCGATGGTGAATGACGAAACACGGAGATTTTCTAAGGTTTTTACTACATATTAACACTTTTCACATTTTCTCGTGTTACGTGGCTGCCAGTCCTCGGTTCATGCAAAATCTTAAGGTCCTCGGTCATGTCCAAGGCACCAAACCGACCAATAATTCAATAATCGATAACTAAAACTATAAATGTAGCTCTTCTTACTGGGCGATTGCATCAACTTAGATGCTTCTCCTGTGTTCTACTGTGCCGCTTGTATTGTCCCCACATACCGCAGCACGCGACAAGGGCTGGCAGACCATAAATGTAACCGTTTCAGAGAGAAATGCGACCAATGTGACGATCTCGCGTTATATCGATTCGATGGTGAATGACGAAACACGGAGATTTTCTAAGGTTTTTACTACATATTAACACTTTTCACATTTTCTCGTGTTACGTGGCTGCCAGTCCTCGGTTCATGCAAAATCTTAAGGTCCTCGGTCATGTCCAAGGCACCAAACCGACCAATAATTTAATAATCGATAACTAAAACTATATATGTAGCTCTTCTTACTGGGCGATTGCATCAACTTAGATGCTTCTCCTGTGTTCTACTGTGCTGCTTGTATTGTCCCCACATACCGCAGCACGCGACAAGGGCTGGCAGACCATAAATGTAACCGTTTCAGAGAGAAATGCGACCAATGTGGCGATCTCGCGTTATATCGATTCGATGGTGAATGACGAAACACGGAGATTTTCTAAGGTTTTTACTACATATTAACACTTTTCACATTTTCTCGTGTTACGTGGCGGCCAGTCCTCGGTTCATGCAAAATCTTAAGGTCCTCTGTCATGTCCAAGGCACCAAACCGACCAATAATTCAATAATCGATAACTAAAACTATAAATGTAGCTATTCTTACTGGGCGATTGCATCAACTTAGATGCTTCTCCTGTGTTCTACTGTGCTGCTTGTATTGTCCCCACATACCGCAGCACGCGACAAGGGCTGGCAGACCATAAATGTAACCGTTTCAGAGAGAAATGCGACCAATGTGACGATCTCGCGTTATATCGATTCGATGGTGAATGACGAAACACGGAGATTTTCTAAGGTTTTTACTACATATTAACACTTTTCACATTATCTCGTGTTACGTGGGTACCAGTCCTCGGTTCATGCACAATCTTAAGGTCCTCGGTCATGTCCAAGGCACCAAACCGACCAATAATTCAATAATCGATAACTAAATCTATAAATGTAACTCTTCTTACTGGGCGATTGCATCAACTTAGATGCTTCTCCTGTGTTCTACTGTGCTGCTTGTATTGTCCCCACATACCGCAGCACGCGACAAGGGCTGGCAGACCATAAATGTAACCGTTTCAGAGAGAAATGCGACCAATGTGACGATCTCGCGTTATATCGATTCGATGGTGAATGACGAAACACGGAGATTTTCTAAGGTTTTTACTACATATTAACACTTTTCACATTTTCTCGTGTTACTTGGCTGCCAGTCCTCGGTTCATGCACAATCTTAAGGTCCTCGGTCATGTCCAAGGCACCAAACCGACCAATAATTCAATAATCGATAACTAAAACTATAAATGTAGCTCTTCTTACTGGGCGATTGCATCAACTTAGATGCTTCTCCTGTGTTCTACTGTGCCGCTTGTATTGTCCCCACATACCGCAGCACGCGACAAGGGCTGGCAGACCATAAATGTAACCGTTTCAGAGAGAAATGCGACCAATGTGACGATCTCGCGTTATATCGATTCGATGGTGAATGACGAAACACGGAGATTTTCTAAGGTTTTTACTACATATTAACACTTTTCACATTTTCTCGTGTTACGTGGCTGCCAGTCCTCGGTTCATGCAAAATCTTAAGGTCCTCGGCCATGTCCAAGGCACCAAACCGACCAATAATTCAATAATCGATAACTAAAATTATAAATGTAGCTCTTCTTACTGGGCGATTGCATCAACTTAGATGCTTCTCCTGTGTTCTACTGTGCCCCTTGTATTGTCCCCACATACCGCAGCACGCGACAAGGGCTGGCAGACCATAAATGTAACCGTTTCAGAGAGAAATGCGACCAATGTGACGATCTCGCGTTATATCGATTCGATGGTGAATGACGAAACACGGAGATTTTCTAAGGTTTTTACTACATATTAACACTTTTCACATTTTCTCGTGTTACGTGGCTGCCAGTCCTCGGTTCATGCAAAATCTTAAGATCCTCGGTCATGTCCAAGGCACCAAACCGACCAATAATTTAATAATCGATAACTAAAACTATAAATGTAGCTCTTCTTACTGGGCGATTGCATCAACTTAGATGCTTCTCCTGTGTTCTACTGTGCTGCTTGTATTGTCCCCACATACCGCAGCACGCGACAAGGGCTGGCAGACCATAAATGTAACCGTTTCAGAGAGAAATGCGACCAATGTGACGATCTCGCGTTATATCGATTCGATGGTGAATGACGAAACACGGAGATTTTCTAAGGTTTTTACTACATATTAACACTTTTCACATTTTCTCGTGTTACGTGGCGGCCAGTCCTCGGTTCATGCAAAATCTTAAGGTCCTCTGTCATGTCCAAGGCACCAAACCGACCAATAATTCAATAATCGATAACTAAAACTATAAATGTAGCTATTCTTACTGGGCGATTGCATCAACTTAGATGCTTCTCCTGTGTTCTACTGTGCTGCTTGTATTGTCCCCACATACCGCAGCACGCGACAAGGGCTGGCAGACCATAAATGTAACCGTTTCAGAGCGAAATGCGACCAATGTGACGATCTCGCGTTATATCGATTCGATGGTGAATGACGAAACACGGAGATTTTCTAAGGTTTTTACTACATATTGACACTTTTCACATTTTCTCGTGTTACGTGGCTGCCAGTCCTCGGTTCATGCAAAATCTTAAGGTCCTCGGTCATGTCCAAGGCACCAAACTGACCAATAATTCAATAATCGATAACTAAAACTATAAATGTAGCTCTTCTTACTGGGCGATTGCATCAACTTAGATGCTTCTCCTGTGTTCTACTGTGCCGCTTGTATTGTCCCCACATACCGCAGCACGCGACAAGGGCTGGCAGACCATAAATGTAACCGTTTCAGAGAGAAATGCGACCAATGTGACGATCTCGCGTTATATCGATTCGATGGTGAATGACGAAACACGGAGATTTTCTAAGGTTTTTACTATATATTAACACTTTTCACATTTTCTCGTGTTACGTGGCTGCCAGTCCTCGGTTCATGCAAAATCTTAAGGTCCTCGGTCATGTCCAAAGCACCAAACCGACCAATAATTCAATAATCGATAACTAAAACTATAAATGTAGCTCTTCTTACTGGACGATTGCATCAACTTAGATGCTTCTCCTGTGTTCTACTGTGCTGCTTGTATTGTCCCCACATACCGCAGCACGCGACAAGGGCTGGCAGACCATAAATGTAACCGTTTCAGAGAGAAATGCGACCAATGTGACGATCTCGCGTTATATCGATTCGATGGTGAATGACGAAACACGTAGATTTTCTAAGGTTTTTACTACATATTAACACTTTTCACATTTTCTCGTGTTACGTGGCTGCCAGTCCTCGGTTCATGCAAAATCTTAAGGTCCTCGGTCATGTCCAAGGCACCAAACCGACCAATAATTCAATAATCGATAACTAAAACTATAAATGTAGCTCTTCTTACTGGGCGATTGCATCAACTTAGATGGTTCTCCTGTGTTCTACTGTGCCGCTTGTATTGTCCCCACATACCGCAGCACGCGACAAGGGCTGGCAGACCATAAATGTAACCGTTTCAGAGAGAAATGCGACCAATGTGACGATCTCGCGTTATATCGATTCGATGGTGAATGACGAAACACGGAGATTTTCTAAGGTTTTTACTACATATTGACACTTTTCACATTTTCTCGTGTTACGTGGCTGCCAGTCCTCGGTTCATGCAAAATCTTAAGGTCCTCGGTCATGTCCAAGGCACCAAACCGACCAATAATTCAATAATCGATAACTAAAACTATAAATGTAGCTCTTCTTACTGGGCGATTGCATCAACTTAGATGCTTCTCCTGTGTTCTACTGTGCTGCTTGTATTGTCCCCACATACCGCTGCACGCGACAAGGGCTGGCAGACCATAAATGTAACCGTTTCAGAGAGAAATGCGACCAATGTGACGATCTCGCGTTATATCGATTCGATGGTGAATGACGAAACACGGAGATTTTCTAAGGTTTTTACTACATATTAACACTTTTCACATTTTCTCGTGTTACGTGGCTGCCAGTCCTCGTTTCATGCAAAATCTTAAGATCCTCGGTCATGTCCAAGGCACCAAACCGACCAATAATTCAATAATCGATAACTAAAACTATAAATGTAGCTCTTCTTACTGGGCGATTGCATCAACTTAGATGCTTCTCCTGTGTTCTACTGTGCCGCTTGTATTGTCCCCACATACCGCAGCACGCGACAAGGGCTGGCAGACCATAAATGTAACCGTTTCAGAGAGAAATGCGACCAATGTGACGATCTCGCGTTATATCGATTCGATGGTGAATGACGAAACACGGAGATTTTCTAAGGTTTTTACTATATATTAACAGTTTTCACATTTTCTCGTGTTACGTGGCTGCCAGTCCTCGGTTCATGCAAAATCTTAAGGTCCTCGGTCATGTCCAAGGCACCAAACCGACCAATAATTCAATAATCGATAACTAAAACTATAAATGTAGCTCTTCTTACTGGGCGATTGCATCAACTTAGATGCTTCTCCTGTGTTCTACTGTGCTGCTTGTATTGTCCCCACATACCGCAGCACGCGACAAGGGCTGGCAGACCATAAATGTAACCGTTTCAGAGAGAAATGCGACCAATGTGACGATCTCGCGTTATATCGATTCGATGGTGAATGACGAAACACGGAGATTTTCTAAGGTTTTTACTACATATTAACACTTTTCACATTTTCTCGTGTTACGTGGCGGCCAGTCCTCGGTTCATGCAAAATCTTAAGGTCCTCTGTCATGTCCAAGGCACCAAACCGACCAATAATTCAATAATCGATAACTAAAACTATAAATGTAGCTATTCTTACTGGGCGATTGCATCAACTTAGATGCTTCTCCTGTGTTCTACTGTGCTGCTTGTATTGTCCCCACATACCGCAGCACGCGACAAGGGCTGGCAGACCATAAATGTAACCGTTTCAGAGAGAAATGCGACCAATGTGACGATCTCGCGTTATATCGATTCGATGGTGAATGACGAAACACGGAGATTTTCTAAGGTTTTTACTACATATTAACACTTTTCACATTTTCTCGTGTTACGTGGCGGCCAGTCCTCGGTTCATGCAAAATCTTAAGGTCCTCTGTCATGTCCAAGGCAACAAACCGACCAATAATTTAATAATCGATAACTAAAACTATAAATGTAGCTCTTCTTACTGGGCGATTGCATCAACTTAGATGCTTCTCCTGTGTTCTACTGTGCTGCTTGTATTGTCCCCACATACCGCAGCATGCGACAAGGGCTGGCAGACCATAAATGTAACCGTTTCAGAGAGAAATGCGACCAATGTGACGATCTCGCGTTATATCGATTCGATGGTGAATGACGAAACACGGAGATTTTCTAAGGTTTTTACTACATATTGACACTTTTCACATTTTCTCGTGTTACGTGGCAGCCAGTCCTCGGTTCATGCAAAATCTTAAGGTCCTCGGTCATGTCCAAGGCACCAAACCGACCAATAATTCAATAATCGATAACTAAAACTATAAATGTAGCTCTTCTTACTGGGCGATTGCATCAACTTAGATGCTTCTCCTGTGTTCTACTGTGCCGCTTGTATTGTCCCCACATACCGCAGCACGCGACAAGGGCTGGCAGACCATAAATGTAACCGTTTCAGAGAGAAATGCGACCAATGTGACGATCTCGCGTTATATCGATTCGATGGTGAATGACGAAACACGGAGATTTTCTAAGGTTTTTACTATATATTAACACTTTTCACATTTTCTCGTGTTACGTGGCTGCCAGTCCTCGGTTCATGCAAAATCTTAAGGTCCTCGGTCATGTCCAAGGCACCAAACTGACCAATAATTCAATAATCGATAACTAAAACTATAAATGTAGCTCTTCTTACTGGGCGATTGCATCAACTTAGATGCTTCTCCTGTGTTCTACTGTGCCGCTTGTATTGTCCCCACATACCGCAGCACGCGACAAGGGCTGGCAGACCATAAATGTAACCGTTTCAGAGAGAAATGCGACCAATGTGACGATCTCGCGTTATATCGATTCGATGGTGAATGACGAAACACGTAGATTTTCTAAGGTTTTTACTACATATTAACACTTTTCACATTTTCTCGTGTTACGTGGCTGCCAGTCCTCGGTTCATGCAAAATCTTAAGGTCCTCGGTCATGTCCAAGGCACCAAACCGACCAATAATTCAATAATCGATAACTAAAACTATAAATGTAGCTCTTCTTACTGGGCGATTGCATCAACTTAGATGCTTCTCCTGTGTTCTACTGTGCTGCTTGTATTGTCCCCACATACCGCAGCGCGCGACAAGGGCTGGCAGACCATAAATGTAACCGTTTCAGAGAGAAATGCGACCAATGTGACGATCTCGCGTTATATCGATTCGATGGTGAATGACGAAACACGGAGATTTTCTAAGGTTTTTACTACATATTGACACTTTTCACATTTTCTCGTGTTACGTGGCTGCCAGTCCTCGGTTCATGCAAAATCTTAAGGTCCTCGCTCATGTCCAAGGCACCAAACCGACCAATAATTCAATAATCGATAACTAAAACTATAAATGTAGCTCTTCTTACTGGGCGATTGCATCAACTTAGATGCTTCTCCTGTGTTCTACTGTGCTGCTTGTATTGTCCCCACATACCGCTGCACGCGACAAGGGCTGGCAGACCATAAATGTAACCGTTTCAGAGAGAAATGCGACCAATGTGACGATCTCGCGTTATATCGATTCGTTGGTGAATGACGAAACACGGAGATTTTCTAAGGTTTTTACTACATATTAACACTTTTCACATTTTCTCGTGTTACGTGGTGGCCAGTCCTCGGTTCATGGAAAATCTTAAGGTCCTCTGTCATGTCCAAGGCACCAAACCGACCAATAATTCAATAATCGATAACTGAAACTATAAATGTAGCTTTTCTTACTGGGCGATTGCATCAACTTAGATGCTTCTCCTGTGTTCTACTGTGCTGCTTGTATTGTCCCCACATACCGCAGCACGCGACAAGGGCTGGCAGACCATAAATGTAACCGTTTCAGAGAGAAATGCGACCAATGTGACGATCTCGCGTTATATCGATTCGATGGTGAATGACGAAACACGGAGATTTTCTAAGGTTTTTACTACATATTAACACTTTTCACATTTTCTCGTGTTACGTGGCTGCCAGTCCTCGGTTCATGCAAAATCTTAAGGTCCTCGGTCATGTCCAAGGCACCAAACCGACCAATAATTCAATAATCGATAACTAAAACTATAAATGTAGCTCTTCTTACTGGGCGATTGCATCAACTTAGATGCTTCTCCTGTGCTGCTTGTATTGTCCCCACATACCGCAGCACGCGACAAGGGCTGGCAGACCATAGATGTAACCGTTTCAGAGAGAAATGCGACCAATGTGACGATCTCGCGTTATATCGATTCGATGGTGAATGACGAAACACGGAGATTTTCTAAGGTTTTTACTACATATTAACACTTTTCACATTTTCTCGTGTTACGTGGCGGCCAGTCCTCGGTTCATGCAAAATCTTAAGGTCCTCTGTCATGTCCAAGACACCAAACCGACCAATAATTCAATAATCGATAACTAAAACTATAAATGTAGCTATTCTTACTGGGCGATTGCATCAACTTAGATGCTTCTCCTGTGTTCTACTGTGCTGCTTGTATTGTCCCCACATACCGCAGCACGCGACAAGGGCTGGCAGACCATAAATGTAACCGTTTCAGAGAGAAATGCGACCAATGTGACGATCTCGCGTTATATCGATTCGATGGTGAATGACGAAACACGGAGATTTTCTAAGATTTTACTACATATTGACACTTTTCACATTTTCTCGTGTTACGTGGCTGCCAGTCCTCGGTTCATGCAAAATCTTAAGGTCCTCGGTCATGTCCAAGGCACCAAACCGACTAATAATTCAATAATCGATAACTAAAACTATAAATGTAGCTCTTCTTACTGGGCGATTGCATCAACTTAGATGGTTCTCCTGTGTTCTACTGTGCCGCTTGTATTGTCCCCACATACCGCAGCACGCGACAAGGGCTGGCAGACCATAAATGTAACCGTTTCAGAGAGAAATGCGACCAATGTGACGATCTCGCGTTATATCGATTCGATGGTGAATGACGAAACACGGAGATTTTCTAAGGTTTTTACTACATATTGACACTTTTCACATTTTCTCGTGTTACGTGGCTGCCAGTCCTCGGTTCATGCAAAATCTTAAGGTCCTCGGTCATGTCCAAGGCACCAAACCGACCAATAATTCAATAATCGATAACTAAAACTATAAATGTAGCTCTTCTTACTGGGCGATTGCATCAACTTAGATGCTTCTCCTGTGTTCTACTGTGCTGCTTGTATTGTCCCCACATACCGCTGCACGCGACAAGGGCTGGCAGACCATAAATGTAACCGTTTCAGAGAGAAATGCGACCAATGTGACGATCTCGCGTTATATCGATTCGATGGTGAATGACGAAACACGGAGATTTTCTAAGGTTTTTACTACATATTAACACTTTTCACATTTTCTCGTGTTACGTGGCTGCCAGTCCTCGGTTCATGCAAAATCTTAAGATCCTCGGTCATGTCCAAGGCACCAAACCGACCAATAATTTAATAATCGATAACTAAAACTATAAATGTAGCTCTTCTTACTGGGCGATTGCATCAACTTAGATGCTTCTCCTGTGTTCTACTGTGCTGCTTGTATTGTCCCCACATACCGCAGCACGCGACAAGGGCTGGCAGACCATAAATGTAACCGTTTCAGAGAGAAATGCGACCAATGTGACGATCTCGCGTTATATCGATTCGATGGTGAATGACGAAACACGGAGATTTTCTAAGGTTTTTACTACATATTAACACTTTTCACATTTTCTCGTGTTACGTGGCGGCCAGTCCTCGGTTCATGCAAAATCTTAAGGTCCTCTGTCATGTCCAAGGCACCAAACCGACCAATAATTCAATAATCGATAACTAAAACTATAAATGTAGCTATTCTTACTGGGCGATTGCATCAACTTAGATGCTTCTCCTGTGTTCTACTGTGCTGCTTGTATTGTCCCCACATACCGCAGCACGCGACAAGGGCTGGCAGACCATAAATGTAACCGTTTCAGAGAGAAATGCGACCAATGTGACGATCTCGCGTTATATCGATTCGATGGTGAATGACGAAACACGGAGATTTTCTAAGGTTTTTACTACATATTGACACTTTTCACATTTTCTCGTGTTACGTGGCTGCCAGTCCTCGTTTCATGCAAAATCTTAAGGTCCTCGGTCATGTCCAAGGCACCAAACCGACCAATAATTCAATAATCGATAACTAAAACTATAAATGTAGCTCTTTTACTGGCCGATTGCATCAACTTAGATGCTTCTCCTGTGTTCTACTGTGCCGCTTGTATTGTCCCCACATACCGCAGCACGCGACAAGGGCTGGCAGACCATAAATGTAACCGTTTCAGAGAGAAATGCGACCAATGTGACGATCTCGCGTTATATCGATTCGATGGTGAATGACGAAACACGGAGATTTTCTAAGGTTTTTACTATATATTAACAGTTTTCACATTTTCTCGTGTTACGTGGCTGCCAGTCCTCGGTTCATGCAAAATCTTAAGGTCCTCGGTCATGTCCAAGGCACCAAACCGACCAATAATTCAATAATCGATAACTAAAACTATAAATGTAGCTCTTCTTACTGGGCGATTGCATCAACTTAGATGCTTCTCCTGTGTTCTACTGTGCTGCTTGTATTGTCCCCACATACCGCTGCACGCGACAAGGGCTGGCAGACCATAAATGTAACCGTTTCAGAGAGAAATGCGACCAATGTGACGATCTCGCGTTATATCGATTCGTTGGTGAATGACGAAACACGGAGATTTTCTAAGGTTTTTACTACATATTAACACTTTTCACATTTTCTCGTGTTACGTGGTGGCCAGTCCTCGGTTCATGGAAAATCTTAAGGTCCTCTGTCATGTCCAAGGCACCAAACCGACCAATAATTCAATAATCGATAACTAAAACTATAAATGTAGCTTTTCTTACTGGGCGATTGCATCAACTTAGATGCTTCTCCTGTGTTCTACTGTGCTGCTTGTATTGTCCCCACATACCGCAGCACGCGACAAGGGCTGGCAGACCATAAATGTAACCGTTTCAGAGAGAAATGCGACCAATGTGACGATCTCGCGTTATATCGATTCGATGGTGAATGACGAAACACGGAGATTTTCTAAGGTTTTTACTACATATTAACACTTTTCACATTTTCTCGTGTTACGTGGCTGCCAGTCCTCGGTTCATGCAAAATCTTAAGGTCCTCGGTCATGTCCAAGGCACCAAACCGACCAATAATTCAATAATCGATAACTAAAACTATAAATGTAGCTCTTCTTACTGGGCGATTGCATCAACTTAGATGCTTCTCCTGTGCTGCTTGTATTGTCCCCACATACCGCAGCACGCGACAAGGGCTGGCAGACCATAAATGTAACCGTTTCAGAGAGAAATGCGACCAATGTGACGATCTCGCGTTATATCGATTCGATGGTGAATGACGAAACACGGAGATTTTCTAAGGTTTTTACTACATATTGACACTTTTCACATTTTCTCGTGTTACGTGGCAGCCAGTCCTCGGTTCATGCAAAATCTTAAGGTCCTCGGTCATGTCCAAGGCACCAAACCGACCAATAATTCAATAATCGATAACTAAAACTATAAATGTAGCTCTTCTTACTGGGCGATTGCATCAACTTAGATGCTTCTCCTGTGTTCTACTGTGCCGCTTGTATTGTCCCCACATACCGCAGCACGCGACAAGGGCTGGCAGACCATAAATGTAACCGTTTCAGAGAGAAATGCGACCAATGTGACGATCTCGCGTTATATCGATTCGATGGTGAATGACGAAACACGGAGATTTTCTAAGGTTTTTACTATATATTAACACTTTTCACATTTTCTCGTGTTACGTGGCTGCCAGTCCTCGGTTCATGCAAAATCTTAAGGTCCTCGGTCATGTCCAAGGCACCAAACCGACCAATAATTCAATAATCGATAACTAAAACTATAAATGTAGCTCTTCTTACTGGGCGATTGCATCAACTTAGATGCTTCTCCTGTGTTCTACTGTGCTGCTTGTATTGTCCCCACATACCGCAGCACGCGACGAGGGCTGGCAGACCATAAATGTAACCGTTTCAGAGAGAAATGCGACCAATGTGACGATCTCGCGTTATATCGATTCGATGGTGAATGACGAAACACGGAGATTTTCTAAGGTTTTTACTACATATTAACACTTTTCACATTTTCTCGTGTTACGTGGCGGCCAGTCCTCGGTTCATGCAAAATCTTAAGGTCCTCGGTCATGTCCAAGGCACCAAACCGACCAATAATTCAATAATCGATAACTAAAACTATAAATGTAGCTCTTCTTACTGGGCGATGCATCAACTTAGATGCTTCTCCTGTGTTCTACTGTGCTGCTTGTATTGTCCCCACATACCGCAGCACGCGACAAGGGCTGGCAGACCATAAATGTAACCGTTTCAGAGAGAAATGCGACCAATGTGACGATCTCGCGTTATATCGATTCGATGGTGAATGACGAAACACGGAGATTTTCTAAGGTTTTTACTACATATTGACACTTTTCACATTTTCTTGTGTTACTTGGCTGCCAGTCCTCGGTTCATGCAAAATCTTAAGGTCCTCGGTCATGTCCAGGCACCAAACCGACCAATAATTCAATAATCGATAACTAAAACTATAAATGTAGCTATTCTTACTGGGCGATTGCATCAACTTAGATGCTTCTCCTGTGTTCTACTGTGCCGCTTGTATTGTCCCCACATACCGCAGCACGCGACAAGGGCTGGCAGACCATAAATGTAACCGTTTCAGAGAGAAATGCGACCAATGTGACGATCTCGCGTTATATCGATTCGATGGTGAATGACGAAACACGGAGATTTTCTAAGGTTTTTACTACATATTAACACTTTTCACATTATCTCGTGTTACGTGGGTACCAGTCCTCGGTTCATGCACAACCTTAAGGTCCTCGGTCATGTCCAAGGCACCAAACCGACCAATAATTCAATAATCGATAACTAAAACTATAAATGTAGCTCTTCTTACTGGGCGATTGCATCAACTTAGATGCTTCTCCTGTGTTCTACTGTGCTGCTTGTATTGTCCCCACATACCGCAGCACGCGACAAGGGCTGGCAGACCATAAATGTAACCGTTTCAGAGAGAAATGCGACCAATGTGACGATCTCGCGTTATATCGATTCGATGGTGAATGACGAAACACGGAGATTTTCTAAGGTTTTTACTACATATTAACACTTTTCACATTTTCTCGTGTTACGTGGCTGCCAGTCCTCGGTTCATGCAAAATCTTAAGGTCCTCGGTCATGTCCAAGGCACCAAACCGACCAATAATTCAATAATCGATAACTAAAACTATAAATGTAGCTCTTCTTACTGGGCGATTGCATCAACTTAGATGCTTCTCCTGTGTTCTACTGTGCTGCTTGTATTGTCCCCACATACCGCAGCACGCGACAAGGGCTGGCAGACCATAAATGTAACCGTTTCAGAGAGAAATGCGACCAATGTGACGATCTCGCGTTATATCGATTCGATGGTGAATGACGAAACACGGAGATTTTCTAAGGTTTTTACTACATATTAACACTTTTCACATTTTCTCGTGTTACGTGGCAGCCAGTCCTCGGTTCATGCACAATCTTAAGGTCCTCGGTCATGTCCAAGGCACCAAACCGACCAATAATTTAATAATCGATAACTAAAACTATAAATGTAGCTCTTCTTACTGGGCGATTGCATCAACTTAGATGCTTCTCCTGTGTTCTACTGTGCTGCTTGTATTGTCCCCACATACCGCAGCACGCGACAAGGGCTGGCAGACCATAAATGTAACCGTTTCAGAGAGAAATGCGACCAATGTGACGATCTCGCGTTATATCGATTCGATGGTGAATGACGAAACATGGAGATTTTCTAAGGTTTTTACTACATATTAACACTTTTCACATTTTCTCGTGTTACGTGGCTGCCAGTCCTCGGTTCATGCAAAATCTTAAGGTCCTCGGTCATGTCCAAGGCACCAAACCGACCAATAATTCAATAATCGATAACTAAAACTATAAATGTAGCTCTTCTTACTGGGCGATTGCATCAACTTAGATGCTTCTCCTGTGTTCTACTGTGCCGCTTGTATTGTCCCCACATACCGCAGCACGCGACAAGGGCTGGCAGACCATAAATGTAACCGTTTCAGAGAGAAATGCGACCAATGTGACGATCTCGCGTTATATCGTTTCGATGGTGAATGACGAAACACGGAGAGTTTCTAAGGTTTTTACTACATATTAACACTTTTCACATTTTCTCGTCTTACGTGGCTGCCAGTCCTCGGTTCATGCAAAATCTTAAGGTCCTCGGTCATGTCCAAGGCACCAAACCGACCAATAATTCAATAATCGATAACTAAAACTATAAATGTAGCTCTTCTTACTGGGCGATTGCATCAACTTAGATGCTTCTCCTGTGTTCTACTGTGCTGCTTGTATTGTCCCCACATACCGCAGCACGCGACAAGGGCTGGCAGACCATAAATGTAACCGTTTCAGAGAGAAATGCGACCAATGTGACGATCTCGCGTTATATCGATTCGATGGTGAATGACGAAACACGGAGATTTTCTAAGGTTTTTACTACATATTAACACTTTTCACATTTTCTCGTCTTACGTGGCTGCCAGTCCTCGGTTCATGCAAAATCTTAAGGTCCTCGGTCATGTCCAAGGCACCAAACCGACCATTAATTCAATAATCGATAACTAAAACTATAAATGTAGCTCTTCTTACTGGGCGATTGCATCAACTTAGATGCTTCTCCTGTGTTCTACTGTGCTGCTTGTATTGTCCACACATACCGCAGCACGCGACAAGGGCTGGCAGACCATAAATGTAACCGTTTCAGAGAGAAATGCGACCAATGTGACGATCTCGCGTTATATCGATTCGATGGTGAATGACGAAACACGGAGATTTTCTAAGGTTTTTACTACATATTAACACTTTTCACATTATCTCGTGTTACGTGGGTACGAGTCCTCGGTTCATGCACAATCTTAAGGTCCTAGGTCATGTCCAAGGCACCAAACCGACCAATAATTCAATAATCGATAACTAAAACTATAAATGTAGCTCTTCTTACTGGGCGATTGCATCAACTTAGATGCTTCTCCTGTGTTCTACTGTGCTGCTTGTATTGTCCCCACATACCGCAGCACGCGACAAGGGCTGGCAGACCATAAATGTAACCGTTTCAGAGAGAAATGCGACCAATGTGACGATCTCGCGTTATATCGATTCGATGGTGAATGACGAAACACGGAGATTTTCTAAGGTTTTTACTACATATTAGCGCTTTTCACATTTTCTCGTGTTACGTGGGTACCAGTCCTCGGTTCATGCACAATCTTAAGGTCCTCGGTCATGTCCAAGGCACCAAACCGACCAATAATTCAATAATCGATAACTAAAACTATAAATGTAGCTCTTCTTACTGGGCGATTGCATCAACTTAGATGCTTCTCCTGTGTTCTACTGTGCTGCTTGTATTGTCCCCACATACCGCAGCACGCGACAAGGGCTGGCAGACCATAAATGTAACCGTTTCAGAGAGAAATGCGACCAATGTGACGATCTCGCGTTATATCGATTCGATGGTGAATGACGAAACATGGAGATTTTCTAAGGTTTTTACTACATATTAACACTTTTCACATTTTCTCGTCTTACGTGGCTGCCAGTCCTCGGTTCATGCAAAATCTTAAGGTCCTCGGTCATGTCCAAGGCACCAAACCGACCAATAATTCAATAATCGATAACTAAAACTATAAATATAGCTCTTCTTACTGGGCGATTGCATCAACTTAGATGCTTCTCCTGTGTTCTACTGTGCTGCTTGTATTGTCCCCACATACCGCAGCACGCGACAAGGGCTGGCAGACCATAAATGTAACCGTTTCAGAGAGAAATGCGACCAATGTGACGATCTCGCGTTATATCGATTCGATGGTGAATGACGAAACACGGAGATTTTCTAAGGTTTTTACTACATATTAACACTTTTCACATTTTCTCGTCTTACGTGGCTGCCAGTCCTCGGTTCATGCAAAATCTTAAGGTCCTCGGTCATGTCCAAGGCACCAAACCGACCATTAATTCAATAATCGATAACTAAAACTATAAATGTAGCTCTTCTTACTGGGCGATTGCATCAACTTAGATGCTTCTCCTGTGTTCTACTGTGCTGCTTGTATTGTCCCCACATACCGCAGCACGCGACAAGGGCTGGCAGATCATAAATGTAACCGTTTCAGAGAGAAATGCGACCAATGTGACGATCTCGCGTTATATCGATTCGATGGTGAATGACGAAACACGGAGATTTTCTAAGGTTTTTACTACATATTAACACTTTTCCCATTTTCTCGTGTTACGTGGCTGCCAGTCCTCGGTTCATGCAAAATCTTAAGGTCCTCGGTCATGTCTAAGGCACCAAACCGACCAATAATTTAATAATCGATAACTAAAACTATAAATGTAGCTCTTCTTACTGGGCGATTGCATCAACTTAGATGCTTCTCCTGTGTTCTACTGTGCTGCTTGTATTGTCCCCACATACCGCAGCATGCGACAAGGGCTGGCAGACCATAAATGTAACCGTTTGAGAGAGAAATGCGACCAATGTGACGATCTCGCGTTATATCGATTCGATGGTGAATGACGAAACACGGAGATTTTCTAAGGTTTTTACTACATATTAACACTTTCCACATTTTCTCGTGTTACGTGGCTGCCAGTCCTCGGTTCATGCAAAATCTTAAGGTCCTCGGTCATGTCCAAGGCACCAAACCGACCAATAATTCAATAATCGATAACTAAAACTATAAATGTAGCTCTTCTTACTGGGCGATTGCATCAACTTAGATGCTTCTCCTGTGTTCTACTGTGCTGCTTGTATTGTCCCCACATACCGCAGCACGCGACAAGGGCTGGCAGACCATAAATGTAACCGTTTCGGAGAGAAATGCGACCAATGTGACGATCTCGCGTTATATCGATTCGATGGTGAATGACGAAACACGGAGATTTTCTAAGGTTTTTACTACATATTAACACTTTTCACATTTTCTCGTCTTACGTGGCTGCCAGTCCTCGGTTCATGCAAAATCTTAAGGTCCTCGGTCATGTCCAAGGCACCAAACCGACCATTAATTCAATAATCGATAACTAAAACTATAAATGTAGCTCTTCTTACTGGGCGATTGCATCAATTTAGATGCTTCTCCTGTGTTCTACTGTGCTGCTTGTATTGTCCCCACATACCGCAGCACGCGACAAGGGCTGGCAGACCATAAATGTAACCGTTTCAGAGAGAAATGCGACCAATGTGACGATCTCGCGTTATATCGATTCGATGGTGAATGAAGAAACACGGAGATTTTCTAAGGTTTTTACTACATATTAACACTTTTCACATTTTCTCGTGTTACGTGGCTGCCAGTCCTCGGTTCATGCAAAATCTTAAGGTCCTCGGTCATGTCTAAGGCACCAAACCGACCAATAATTTAATAATCGATAACTAAAACTATAAATGTAGCTCTTCTTACTGGGCGATTGCATCAACTTAGATGCTTCTCCTGTGTTCTACTGTGCTGCTTGTATTGTCCCCACATACCGCAGCACGCGACAAGGGCTGGCAGACCATAAATGTAACCGTTTCAGAGAGAAATGCGACCAATGTGACGATCTCGCGTTATATCGAATCGATGGTGAATGACGAAACACGGAGATTTTCTAAGGTTTTTACTACATATTAACACTTTTCACATTTTCTCGTGTTACGTGGCTGCCAGTCCTCGGTTCATGCACAATCTTAAGGTCCTCGGTCATGTCTAAGGCACCAAACCGACCAATAATTTAATAATCGATAACTAAAACTATAAATGTAGCTCTTCTTACTGGGCGATTGCATCAACTTAGATGCTTCTCCTGTGTTCTACTGTGCTGCTTGTATTGTCCCCACATACCGCAGCACGCGACAAGGGCTGGCAGACCATAAATGTAACAGTTTCAGAGAGAAATGCGACCAATGTGACGATCTCGCGTTATATCGATTCGATGGTGAATGACGAAACACGGAGATTTTCTAAGGTTTTTACTACATATTAACAGTTTTCACATTTTCTCGTGTTACGTGGCTACCAGTCCTCGGTTCATGCACAATCTTAAGGTCCTCGGTCATGTCCAAGGCACCAAACCGACCAATAATTTAATAATCGATAACTAAAACTATAAATGTAGCTCTTCTTACTGGGCGATTGCATCAACTTAGATGCTTCTCCTGTGTTCTACTGTGCCGCTTGTATTGTCCCCACATACCGCAGCACGCGACAAGGGCTGGCAGACCATAAATGTAACCGTTTCAGAGAGAAATGCGACCAATGTGACGATCTCGCGTTATATCGATTCGATGGTGAATGACGAAACACGGAGAGTTTCTAAGGTTTTTACTACATATTAACACTTTTCACATTTTCTCGTGTTACGTGGCTGCCAGTCCTCGGTTCATGCAAAATCTTAAGGTCCTCGGTCATGTCCAAGGCACCAAACCGACCAATAATTCAATAATCGATAACTAAAACTATAAATGTAGCTCTTCTTACTGGGCGATTGCATCAACTTAGATGCTTCTCCTGTGTTCTACTGTGCTGCTTGTATTGTCCCCACATACCGCAGCACGCGACAAGGGCTGGCAGACCATAAATGTAACCGTTTCAGAGAGAAATGCGACCAATGTGACGATCTCGCGTTATATCGATTCGATGGTGAATGACGAAACACGGAGATTTTCTAAGGTTTTTACTACATATTAACACTTTTCACATTTTCTCGTCTTACGTGGCTGCCAGTCCTCGGTTCATGCAAAATCTTAAGGTCCTCGGTCATGTCCAAGGCACCAAACCGACCATTAATTCAATAATCGATAACTAAAACTATAAATGTAGCTCTTCTTACTGGGCGATTGCATCAACTTAGATGCTTCTCCTGTGTTCTACTGTGCTGCTTGTATTGTCCACACATACCGCAGCACGCGACAAGGGCTGGCAGACCATAAATGTAACCGTTTCAGAGAGAAATGCGACCAATGTGACGATCTCGCGTTATATCGATTCGATGGTGAATGACGAAACACGGAGATTTTCTAAGGTTTTTACTACATATTAACACTTTTCACATTATCTCGTGTTACGTGGGTACGAGTCCTCGGTTCATGCACAATCTTAAGGTCCTAGGTCATGTCCAAGGCACCAAACCGACCAATAATTCAATAATCGATAACTAAAACTATAAATGTAGCTCTTCTTACTGGGCGATTGCATCAACTTAGATGCTTCTCCTGTGTTCTACTGTGCTGCTTGTATTGTCCCCACATACCGCAGCACGCGACAAGGGCTGGCAGACCATAAATGTAACCGTTTCAGAGAGAAATGCGACCAATGTGACGATCTCGCGTTATATCGATTCGATGGTGAATGACGAAACACGGAGATTTTCTAAGGTTTTTACTACATATTAGCGCTTTTCACATTTTCTCGTGTTACGTGGGTACCAGTCCTCGGTTCATGCACAATCTTAAGGTCCTCGGTCATGTCCAAGGCACCAAACCGACCAATAATTCAATAATCGATAACTAAAACTATAAATGTAGCTCTTCTTACTGGGCGATGCATCAACTTAGATGCTTCTCCTGTGTTCTACTGTGCTGCTTGTATTGTCCCCACATACCGCAGCACGCGACAAGGGCTGGCAGACCATAAATGTAACCGTTTGAGAGAGAAATGCGACCAATGTGACGATCTCGCGTTATATCGATTCGATGGTGAATGACGAAACATGGAGATTTTCTAAGGTTTTTACTACATATTAACACTTTTCACATTTTCTCGTGTTACGTGGCTGCCAGTCCTCGGTTCATGCAAAATCTTAAGGTCCTCGGTCATGTCCAAGGCACCAAACCGACCAATAATTCAATAATCGATAACTAAAACTATAAATATAGCTCTTCTTACTGGGCGATTGCATCAACTTAGATGCTTCTCCTGTGTTCTACTGTGCCGCTTGTATTGTCCCCACATACCGCAGCACGCGACAAGGGCTGGCAGACCATAAATGTAACCGTTTCAGAGAGAAATGCGACCAATGTGACGAGCTCGCGTTATATCGATTCGATGGTGAATGACGAAACACGGAGAGTTTCTAAGGTTTTTACTACATATTAACACTTTTCACATTTTCTCGTGTTACGTGGCTGCCAGTCCTCGGTTCATGCAAAATCTTAAGGTCCTCGGTCATGTCCAAGGCACCAAACCGACCAATAATTCAATAATCGATAACTAAAACTATAAATGTAGCTCTTCTTACTGGGCGATTGCATCAACTTAGATGCTTCTCCTGTGTTCTACTGTGCTGCTTGTATTGTCCCCACATACCGCAGCACGCGACAAGGGCTGGCAGACCATAAATGTAACCGTTTCAGAGAGAAATGCGACCAATGTGACGATCTCGCGTTATATCGATTCGATGGTGAATGACGAAACACGGAGATTTTCTAAGGTTTTTACTACATATTAACACTTTTCACATTTTCTCGTCTTACGTGGCTGCCAGTCCTCGGTTCATGCAAAATCTTAAGGTCCTCGGTCATGTCCAAGGCACCAAACCGACCATTAATTCAATAATCGATAACTAAAACTATAAATGTAGCTCTTCTTACTGGGCGATTGCATCAACTTAGATGCTTCTCCTGTGTTCTACTGTGCTGCTTGTATTGTCCCCACATACCGCAGCACGCGACAATGGCTGGCAGATCATAAATGTAACCGTTTCAGAGAGAAATGCGACCAATGTGACGATCTCGCGTTATATCGATTCGATGGTGAATGACGAAACACGGAGATTTTCTAAGGTTTTTACTACATATTAACACTTTTCACATTTTCTCGTGTTACGTGGCTGCCAGTCCTCGGTTCATGCAAAATCTTAAGGTCCTCGGTCATGTCTAAGGCACCAAACCGACCAATAATTTAATAATCGATAACTAAAACTATAAATGTAGCTCTTCTTACTGGGCGATTGCATCAACTTAGATGCTTCTCCTGTGTTCTACTGTGCTGCTTGTATTGTCCCCACATACCGCAGCATGCGACAAGGGCTGGCAGACCATAAATGTAACCGTTTGAGAGAGAAATGCGACCAATGTGACGATCTCGCGTTATATCGATTCGATGGTGAATGACGAAACACGGAGATTTTCTAAGGTTTTTACTACATATTAACACTTTCCACATTTTCTCGTGTTACGTGGCTGCCAGTCCTCGGTTCATGCAAAATCTTAAGGTCCTCGGTCATGTCCAAGGCACCAAACCGACCAATAATTCAATAATCGATAACTATAACTATAAATGTAGCTCTTCTTACTGGGCGATTGCATCAACTTAGATGCTTCTCCTGTGTTCTACTGTGCTGCTTGTATTCTCCCCACATACCGCAGCACGCGACAAGGGCTGGCAGACCATAAATGTAACCGTTTCAGAGAGAAATGCGACCAATGTGACGATCTCGCGTTATATCGATTCGATGGTGAATGACGAAACACGGAGATTTTCTAAGGTTTTTACTACATATTAACACTTTTCACATTTTCTCGTCTTACGTGGCTGCCAGTCCTCGGTTCATGCAAAATCTTACGGTCCTCGGTCATGTCCAAGGCACCAAACCGACCAATAATTCAATAATCGATAACTAAAACTATAAATGTAGCTCTTCTTACTGGGCGATTGCATCAACTTAGATGCTTCTCCTGTGTTCTACTGTGCTGCTTGTATTGTCCCCACATACCGCAGCACGCGACAAGGGCTGGCAGACCATAAATGTAACCGTTTCAGAGAGAAATGCGACCAATGTGACGATCTCGCGTTATATCGATTCGATGGTGAATGACGAAACACGGAGATTTTCTAAGGTTTTTACTACATATTAACACTTTTCACATTTTCTCGTGTTACGTGGCTGCCAGTCCTCGGTTCATGCACAATCTTAAGGTCCTCGGTCATGTCCAAGGCACCAAACCGACCAATAATTCAATAATCGATAACTAAAACTATAAATGTAGCTCTTCTTACTGGGCGATTGCATCAACTTAGATGCTTCTCCTGTGTTCTACTGTGCTGCTTGTATTGTCCCCACATACCGCAGCACGCGACAAGGGCTGGCAGACCATAGATGTAACCGTTTCAGAGAGAAATGCGACCAATGTGACGATCTCGCGTTATATCGATTCGATGGTGAATGACGAAACACGGAGATTTTCTAAGGTTTTTACTACATATTAACACTTTTCACATTTTCTCGTGTTACGTGGGTACCAGTCCTCGGTTCATGCACAATCTTAAGGTCCTCGGTCATGTCCAAGTCACCAAACCGACCAATAATTCAATAATCGATAACTAAAACTATAAATGTAGCTCTTCTTACTGGGCGATTGCATCAACTTAGATGCTTCTCCTGTGTTCTACTGTGCTGCTTGTATTGTCCCCACATACCGCAGCACGCGACAAGGGCTGGCAGACCATAAATGTAACCGTTTCAGAGAGAAATGCGACCAATGTGACGATCTCGCGTTATATCGATTCGATGGTGAATGACGAAACACGGAGATTTTCTAAGGTTTTTACTACATATTAACAGTGTTCACATTTTCTCGTGTTACGTGGCTGCCAGTCCTCGGTTCATGCAAAATCTTAAGGTCCTCCGTCATGTCCAAGGCACCAAACCGACCAATAATTCAATAATCGATAAAAAAACTATAAATGTAGCTCTTCTTACTGGGCGATTGCATCAACTTAGATGCTTCTCCTGTGTTCTACTGTGCTGCTTGTATTGTCCCCACATACCGCAGCACGCGACAAGGGCTGGCAGACCATAAATGTAACCGTTTCATAGAGAAATGCGACCAATGTGACGATCTCGCGTTATATCGATTCGATGGTGAATGACGAAACACAGAGATTTTCTAAGGTTTTTACTACATATTAACACTTTTCACATTTTCTCGTGTTACGTGGCTGCCAGTCCTCGGTTCATGCAAAATCTTAAGGTCCTCGGTCATGTCCAAGGCACCAAACCGACCAATAATTCAATAATCGATAACTAAAACTATAAATGTAGCTCTTCTTACTGGGCGATTGCATCAACTTAGATGCTTCTCCTGTGTTCTACTGTGCTGCTTGTATTGTCCCCACATACCGCAGCACGCGACAAGGGCTGGCAGACCATAAATGTAACCGTTTCAGAGAGAAATGCGACCAATGTGACGATCTCGCGTTATATCGATTCGATGGTGAATGACGAAACACGGAGATTTTCTAAGGTTTTTACTACATATTAACACTTTTCACATTTTCTCGTGTTACGTGGCTACCAGTCCTCGGTTCATGCAAAATCTTAAGGTCCTCGGTCATGTCCAAGGCACCAAACCGACTAATAATTCAATAATCGATAACTAAAACTATAAATGTAGCTCTTCTTAATGGGCGATTGCATCAACTTAGATGCTTCTCCTGTGTTCTACTGTGCCGCTTGTATTGTCCCCAGATACCGCAGCACGCGACAAGGGCTGGCAGACCATAAATGTAACCGTTTCAGAGAGAAATGCGACCAATGTGACGATCTCGCGTTATATCGATTCGATGGTGAATCACGAAACACGGAGATTTTCTAAGGTTTTTACTACATATTAACACTTTTCACATTTTCTCGTGTTACGTGGGTACCAGTCCTCGGTTCATGCACAATCTTAAGGTCCTCGGTCATGTCCAAGGCACCAAACCGACCAATAATTCAATAATCGATAACTAAAACTATAAATGTAGCTCTTCTTACTGGGCGATTGCATCAACTTAGATGCTTCTCCTGTGTTCTACTGTGCTGCTTGTATTGTCCCCACATACCGCAGCACGCGACAAGGGCTGGCAGACCATAAATGTAACCGTTTCAGAGAGAAATGCGACCAATGTGAAGATCTCGCGTTATATCGATTCGATGGTGAATGACGAAACACGGAGATTTTCTAAGGTTTTTACTACATATTAACACTTTTCACATTTTCTCGTGTTACGTGGCTGCCAGTCCTCGGTTCATGCAAAATCTTAAGGTCCTCTGTCATGTCCAAGGCACCAACCCGACCAATAATTCAATAATCGATAACTAAAACTATAAATGTAGCTGTTCTTACTGGGTGATTGCATCAACTTAGATGCTTCTCCTGTGTTCTACTGTGCTGCTTGTATTGTCCCCACATACCGCAGCACGCGACAAGGGCTGGCAGACCATAAATGTAACCGTTTCAGAGAGAAATGCGACCAATGTGACGATCTCGCGTTATATCGATTCGATGGTGAATGACGAAACACGGAGATTTTCTAAGGTTTTTACTACATATTAACACTTTTCACATTTTCTCGTGTTACGTGGCTGCCAGTCCTCGGTTCATGCAAAATCTTAAGGTCCTCGGTCATGTCTAAGGCACCAAACCGACCAATAATTCAATAATCGATAACTAAAACTATAAATGTAGCTCTTCTTACTGGGCGATTGCATCAACTTAGATGCTTCTCCTGTGTTCTACTGTGCTGCTTGTATTGTCCCCACATACCGCAGCACGCGGCAAGGGCTGGCAGACCATAAATGTAACCGTTTCAGAGAGAAATGCGACCAATGTGACGATCTCGCGTTATATCGATTCGATGGTGAATGACGAAACACGGAGATTTTCTAAGGTTTTTACTACATATTAACACTTTTCACATTTTCTCGTGTTACGTGGCGGCCAGTCCTCGGTTCATGCAAAATCTTAAGGTCCTCTGTCATGTCCAAGGCACCAAACTGACCAATAATTGAATAATCGATAACTAAAACTATAAATGTAGCTCTTCTTACTGGGCGATTGCATCAACTTAGATGCTTCTCCTGTGTTCTACTGTGCTGCTTGTATTGTCCCCACATACCGCAGCACGCGACAAGGGCTGGCAGACCATAAATGTAACCGTTTCAGAGAGAAATGCGACCAATGTGACGATCTCGCGTTATATCGATTCGATGGTGAATGACGAAACACGGAGATTTTCTAAGGTTTTTACTACATATTAACACTTTTCACATTTTCTCGTGTTACGTGGCTGCCAGTCCTCGGTTCATGCAAAATCTTAAGGTCCTCTGTCATGTCCAAGGCACCAACCCGACCAATAATTCAATAATCGATAACTAAAACTATAAATGTAGCTGTTCTTACTGGGTGATTGCATCAACTTAGATGCTTCTCCTGTGTTCTACTGTGCTGCTTGTATTGTCCCCACATACCGCAGCACGCGACAAGGGCTGGCAGACCATAAATGTAACCGTTTCAGAGAGAAATGCGACCAATGTGACGATCTCGCGTTATATCGATTCGATGGTGAATGACGAAACACGGAGATTTTCTAAGGTTTTTACTACATATTAACACTTTTCACATTTTCTCGTGTTACGTGGCTGCCAGTCCTCGGTTCATGCAAAATCTTAAGGTCCTCGGTCATGTCCAAGGCACCAAACCGACCAATAATTCAATAATCGATAACTAAAACTATAAATGTAGCTCTTCTTACTGGGCGATTGCATCAACTTAGATGCTTCTCCTGTGTTCTACTGTGCTGCTTGTATTGTCCCCACATACCGCAGCACGCGACAAGGGCTGGCAGACCATAAATGTAACCGTTTCGGAGAGAAATGCGACCAATGTGACGATCTCGCGTTATATCGATTCGATGGTGAATGACGAAACACGGAGATTTTCTAAGGTTTTTACTACATATTAACACTTTTCACATTTTCTCGTCTTACGTGGCTGCCAGTCCTCGGTTCATGCAAAATCTTAAGGTCCTCGGTCATGTCCAAGGCACCAAACCGACCATTAATTCAATAATCGATAACTAAAACTATAAATGTAGCTCTTCTTACTGGGCGATTGCATCAACTTAGATGCTTCTCCTGTGTTCTACTGTGCTGCTTGTATTGTCCCCACATACCGCAGCACGCGACAAGGGCTGGCAGACCATAAATGTAACCGTTTCAGAGAGAAATGCGACCAATGTGACGATCTCGCGTTATATCGATTCGATGGTGAATGACGAAACACGGAGATTTTCTAAGGTTTTTACTACATATTAACACTTTTCACATTTTCTCGTGTTACGTGGCTGCCAGTCCTCGGTTCATGCAAAATCTTAAGGTCCTCGGTCATGTCTAAGGCACCAAACCGACCAATAATTTAATAATCGATAACTAAAACTATAAATGTAGCTCTTCTTACTGGGCGATTGCATCAACTTAGATGCTTCTCCTGTGTTCTACTGTGCTGCTTGTATTGTCCCCACATACCGCAGCACGCGACAAGGGCTGGCAGACCATAAATGTAACCGTTTCAGAGAGAAATGCGACCAATGTGACGATCTCGCGTTATATCGAATCGATGGTGAATGACGAAACACGGAGATTTTCTAAGGTTTTTACTACATATTAACACTTTTCACATTTTCTCGTGTTACGTGGCTGCCAGTCCTCGGTTCATGCACAATCTTAAGGTCCTCGGTCATGTCTAAGGCACCAAACCGACCAATAATTTAATAATCGATAACTAAAACTATAAATGTAGCTCTTCTTACTGGGCGATTGCATCAACTTAGATGCTTCTCCTGTGTTCTACTGTGCTGCTTGTATTGTCCCCACATACCGCAGCACGCGACAAGGGCTGGCAGACCATAAATGTAACCGTTTCAGAGAGAAATGCGACCAATGTGACGATCTCGCGTTATATCGATTCGATGGTGAATGACGAAACACGGAGATTTTCTAAGGTTTTTACTACATATTAACAGTTTTCACATTTTCTCGTGTTACGTGGCTACCAGTCCTCGGTTCATGCACAATCTTAAGGTCCTCGGTCATGTCCAAGGCACCAAACCGACCAATAATTTAATAATCGATAACTAAAACTATAAATGTAGCTCTTCTTACTGGGCGATTGCATCAACTTAGATGCTTCTCCTGTGTTCTACTGTGCCGCTTGTATTGTCCCCACATACCGCAGCACGCGACAAGGGCTGGCAGACCATAAATGTAACCGTTTCAGAGAGAAATGCGACCAATGTGACGATCTCGCGTTATATCGATTCGATGGTGAATGACGAAACACGGAGAGTTTCTAAGGTTTTTACTACATATTAACACTTTTCACATTTTCTCGTGTTACGTGGCTGCCAGTCCTCGGTTCATGCAAAATCTTAAGGTCCTCGGTCATGTCCAAGGCACCAAACCGACCAATAATTCAATAATCGATAACTAAAACTATAAATGTAGCTCTTCTTACTGGGCGATTGCATCAACTTAGATGCTTCTCCTGTGTTCTACTGTGCTGCTTGTATTGTCCCCACATACCGCAGCACGCGACAAGGGCTGGCAGACCATAAATGTAACCGTTTCAGAGAGAAATGCGACCAATGTGACGATCTCGCGTTATATCGATTCGATGGTGAATGACGAAACACGGAGATTTTCTAAGGTTTTTACTACATATTAACACTTTTCACATTTTCTCGTCTTACGTGGCTGCCAGTCCTCGGTTCATGCAAAATCTTAAGGTCCTCGGTCATGTCCAAGGCACCAAACCGACCATTAATTCAATAATCGATAACTAAAACTATAAATGTAGCTCTTCTTACTGGGCGATTGCATCAACTTAGATGCTTCTCCTGTGTTCTACTGTGCTGCTTGTATTGTCCACACATACCGCAGCACGCGACAAGGGCTGGCAGACCATAAATGTAACCGTTTCAGAGAGAAATGCGACCAATGTGACGATCTCGCGTTATATCGATTCGATGGTGAATGACGAAACACGGAGATTTTCTAAGGTTTTTACTACATATTAACACTTTTCACATTATCTCGTGTTACGTGGGTACGAGTCCTCGGTTCATGCACAATCTTAAGGTCCTAGGTCATGTCCAAGGCACCAAACCGACCAATAATTCAATAATCGATAACTAAAACTATAAATGTAGCTCTTCTTACTGGGCGATTGCATCAACTTAGATGCTTCTCCTGTGTTCTACTGTGCTGCTTGTATTGTCCCCACATACCGCAGCACGCGACAAGGGCTGGCAGACCATAAATGTAACCGTTTCAGAGAGAAATGCGACCAATGTGACGATCTCGCGTTATATCGATTCGATGGTGAATGACGAAACACGGAGATTTTCTAAGGTTTTTACTACATATTAGCGCTTTTCACATTTTCTCGTGTTACGTGGGTACCAGTCCTCGGTTCATGCACAATCTTAAGGTCCTCGGTCATGTCCAAGGCACCAAACCGACCAATAATTCAATAATCGATAACTAAAACTATAAATGTAGCTCTTCTTACTGGGCGATTGCATCAACTTAGATGCTTCTCCTGTGTTCTACTGTGCTGCTTGTATTGTCCCCACATACCGCAGCACGCGACAAGGGCTGGCAGACCATAAATGTAACCGTTTGAGAGAGAAATGCGACCAATGTGACGATCTCGCGTTATATCGATTCGATGGTGAATGACGAAACATGGAGATTTTCTAAGGTTTTTACTACATATTAACACTTTTCACATTTTCTCGTGTTACGTGGCTGCCAGTCCTCGGTTCATGCAAAATCTTAAGGTCCTCGGTCATGTCCAAGGCACCAAACCGACCAATAATTCAATAATCGATAACTAAAACTATAAATATAGCTCTTCTTACTGGGCGATTGCATCAACTTAGATGCTTCTCCTGTGTTCTACTGTGCCGCTTGTATTGTCCCCACATACCGCAGCACGCGACAAGGGCTGGCAGACCATAAATGTAACCGTTTCAGAGAGAAATGCGACCAATGTGACGAGCTCGCGTTATATCGATTCGATGGTGAATGACGAAACACGGAGAGTTTCTAAGGTTTTTACTACATATTAACACTTTTCACATTTTCTCGTGTTACGTGGCTGCCAGTCCTCGGTTCATGCAAAATCTTAAGGTCCTCGGTCATGTCCAAGGCACCAAACCGACCAATAATTCAATAATCGATAACTAAAACTATAAATGTAGCTCTTCTTACTGGGCGATTGCATCAACTTAGATGCTTCTCCTGTGTTCTACTGTGCTGCTTGTATTGTCCCCACATACCGCAGCACGCGACAAGGGCTGGCAGACCATAAATGTAACCGTTTCAGAGAGAAATGCGACCAATGTGACGATCTCGCGTTATATCGATTCGATGGTGAATGACGAAACACGGAGATTTTCTAAGGTTTTTACTACATATTAACACTTTTCCCATTTTCTCGTGTTACGTGGCTGCCAGTCCTCGGTTCATGCAAAATCTTAAGGTCCTCGGTCATGTCTAAGGCACCAAACCGACCAATAATTTAATAATCGATAACTAAAACTATAAATGTAGCTCTTCTTACTGGGCGATTGCATCAACTTAGATGCTTCTCCTGTGTTCTACTGTGCTGCTTGTATTGTCCCCACATACCGCAGCATGCGACAAGGGCTGGCAGACCATAAATGTAACCGTTTGAGAGAGAAATGCGACCAATGTAAAGATCTCGCGTTATATCGATTCGATGGTGAATGACGAAACACGGAGATTTTCTAAGGTTTTTACTACATATTAACACTTTCCACATTTTCTCGTGTTACGTGGCTGCCAGTCCTCGGTTCATGCAAAATCTTAAGGTCCTCGGTCATGTCCAAGGCACCAAACCGACCAATAATTCAATAATCGATAACTAAAACTATAAATGTAGCTCTTCTTACTGGGCGATTGCATCAACTTAGATGCTTCTCCTGTGTTCTACTGTGCTGCTTGTATTGTCCCCACATACCGCAGCACGCGACAAGGGCTGGCAGACCATAAATGTAACCGTTTCAGAGAGAAATGCGACCAATGTGACGATCTCGCGTTATATCGATTCGATGGTGAATGAAGAAACACGGAGATTTTCTAAGGTTTTTACTACATATTAACAGTTTTCACATTTTCTCGTGTTACGTGGCTGCCAGTCCTCGGTTCATGCAAAATCTTAAGGTCCTCCGTCATGTCCAAGGCACCAAACCGACCAATAATTCAATAATCGATAAAAAAACTATAAATGTAGCTCTTCTTACTAGGCGATTGCATCAACTTAGATGCTTCTCCTGTGTTCTACTGTGCTGCTTGTATTGTCCCCACATACCGCAGCACGCGACAAGGGCTGGCAGACCATAAATGTAACCGTTTCATAGAGAAATGCGACCAATGTGACGATCTCGCGTTATATCGATTCGATGGTGAATGACGAAACACGGAGATTTTCTAAGGTTTTAACTACATATTAACACTTTTCACATTTTCTCGTGTTACGTGGCTGCCAGTCCTCGGTTCATGCAAAATCTTAAGGTCCTCGGTCATGTCCAAGGCACCAAACCGACCAATAATTCAATAATCGATAACTAAAACTATAAATGTAGCTCTTCTTACTGGGCGATTGCATCAACTTAGATGCTTCTCCTGTGTTCTACTGTGCTGCTTGTATTGTCCCCACATACCGCAGCACGCGACAAGGGCTGGCAGACCATAAATGTAACCGTTTCAGAGAGAAATGCGACCAATGTGACGATCTCGCGTTATATCGATTCGATGGTGAATGACGAAACACGGAGATTTTCTAAGGTTTTTACTACATATTAACACTTTTCACATTTTCTCGTGTTACGTGGCTACCAGTCCTCGGTTCATGCAAAATCTTAAGGTCCTCGGTCATGTCCAAGGCACCAAACCGACTAATAATTCAATAATCGATAACTAAAACTATAAATGTAGCTCTTCTTAATGGGCGATTGCATCAACTTAGATGCTTCTCCTGTGTTCTACTGTGCCGCTTGTATTGTCCCCAGATACCGCAGCACGCGACAAGGGCTGGCAGACCATAAATGTAACCGTTTCAGAGAGAAATGCGACCAATGTGACGATCTCGCGTTATATCGATTCGATGGTGAATGACGAAACACGGAGATTTTCTAAGGTTTTTACTACATATTAACACTTTTCACATTTTCTCGTGTTACGTGGGTACCAGTCCTCGGTTCATGCACAATCTTAAGGTCCTCGGTCATGTCCAAGGCACCAAACCGACCAATAATTCAATAATCGATAACTAAAACTATAAATGTAGCTCTTCTTACTGGGCGATTGCATCAACTTAGATGCTTCTCCTGTGTTCTACTGTGCTGCTTGTATTGTCCCCACATACCGCAGCACGCGACAAGGGCTGGCAGACCATAAATGTAACCGTTTCAGAGAGAAATGCGACCAATGTGAAGATCTCGCGTTATATCGATTCGATGGTGAATGACGAAACACGGAGATTTTCTAAGGTTTTTACTACATATTAACACTTTTCACATTTTCTCGTGTTACGTGGCTGCCAGTCCTCGGTTCATGCAAAATCTTAAGGTCCTCTGTCATGTCCAAGGCACCAACCCGACCAATAATTCAATAATCGATAACTAAAACTATAAATGTAGCTGTTCTTACTGGGTGATTGCATCAACTTAGATGCTTCTCCTGTGTTCTACTGTGCTGCTTGTATTGTCCCCACATACCGCAGCACGCGACAAGGGCTGGCAGACCATAAATGTAACCGTTTCAGAGAGAAATGCGACCAATGTGACGATCTCGCGTTATATCGATTCGATGGTGAATGACGAAACACGGAGATTTTCTAAGGTTTTTACTACATATTAACACTTTTCACATTTTCTCGTGTTACGTGGCGGCCAGTCCTCGGTTCATGCAAAATCTTAAGGTCCTCTGTCATGTCCAAGGCACCAAACTGACCAATAATTGAATAATCGATAACTAAAACTATAAATGTAGCTCTTCTTACTGGGCGATTGCATCAACTTAGATGCTTCTCCTGTGTTCTACTGTGCTGCTTGTATTGTCCCCACATACCGCAGCACGCGACAAGGGCTGGCAGACCATAAATGTAACCGTTTCAGAGAGAAATGCGACCAATGTGACGATCTCGCGTTATATCGATTCGATGGTGAATGACGAAACACGGAGATTTTCTAAGGTTTTTACTACATATTAACACTTTTCACATTTTCTCGTGTTACGTGGCTGCCAGTCCTCGGTTCATGCAAAATCTTAAGGTCCTCGGTCATGTCCAAGGCACCAAACCGACCAATAATTCAATAATCGATAACTAAAACTATAAATGTAGCTGTTCTTACTGGGTGATTGCATCAACTTAGATGCTTCTCCTGTGTTCTACTGTGCTGCTTGTATTGTCCCCACATACCGCAGCACGCGACAAGGGCTGGCAGACCATAAATGTAACCGTTTCAGAGAGAAATGCGACCAATGTGACGATCTCGCGTTATATCGATTCGATGGTGAATGACGAAACACGGAGATTTTCTAAGGTTTTTACTACATATTAACACTTTTCACATTTTCTCGTGTTACGTGGCTGCCAGTCCTCGGTTCATGCAAAATCTTAAGGTCCTCGGTCATGTCTAAGGCACCAAACCGACCAATAATTCAATAATCGATAACTAAAACTATAAATGTAGCTCTTCTTACTGGGCGATTGCATCAACTTAGATGCTTCTCCTGTGTTCTACTGTGCTGCTTGTATTGTCCCCACATAAAGCAGCACGCGACAAGGGCTGGCAGACCATAAATGTAACCGTTTCAGAGAGAAATGCGACCAATGTGACGATCTCGCGTTATATCGATTCGATGGTGAATGACGAAACACGGAGATTTTCTAAGGTTTTTACTACATATTAACACTTTTCACATTTTCTCGTGTTACGTGGCGGCCAGTCCTCGGTTCATGCAAAATCTTAAGGTCCTCTGTCATGTCCAAGGCACCAAACTGACCAATAATTGAATAATCGATAACTAAAACTATAAATGTAGCTCTTCTTACTGGGCGATTGCATCAACTTAGATGCTTCTCCTGTGTTCTACTGTGCTGCTTGTATTGTCCCCACATACCGCAGCACGCGACAAGGGCTGGCAGACCATAAATGTAACCGTTTCAGAGAGAAATGCGACCAATGTGACGATCTCGCGTTATATCGATTCGATGGTGAATGACGAAACACGGAGATTTTCTAAGGTTTTTACTACATATTAACACTTCTCACATTTTCTCGTGTTACGTGGCTGCCAGTCCTCGGTTCATGCAAAATCTTAAGGTCCTCGGTCATGTCCAAGGCACCAAACCGACCAATAATTCAATAATCGATAACTAAAACTATAAATGTAGCTCTTCTTACTGGGCGATTGCATCAACTTAGATGCTTCTCCTGTGTTCTACTGTGCCGCTTGTATTGTCCCCACATACCGCAGCACGCGACAAGGGCTGGCAGACCATAAATGTAACCGTTTCAGAGAGAAATGCGACCAATGTGACGATCTCGCGTTATATCGATTGGATGGTGAATGACGAAACACGGAGAGTTTCTAAGGTTTTTACTACATATTAACACTTTTCACAGTTTCTCGTGTTACGTGGCTGCCAGTCCTCGGTTCATGCAAAATCTTAAGGTCCTCGGTCATGTCCAAGGCACCAAACCGACCAATAATTCAATAATCGATAACTAAAACTATAAATGTAGCTCTTCTTACTGGGCGATTGCATCAACTTAGATGCTTCTCCTGTGTTCTACTGTGCCGCTTGTATTGTCCCCACATACCGCAGCACGCGACAAGGGCTGGCAGACCATAAATGTAACCGTTTCAGAGAGAAATGCGACCAATGTGACGATCTCGCGTTATAACGATTCGATGGTGAATGACGAAACACGGAGATTTTCTAAGGTTTTTACTACATATTAACACTTTTCACATTTTCTCGTGTTACGTGGCTGCCAGTCCTCGGTTCATGCAAAATCTTAAGGTCCTCTGTCATGTCCAAGGCACCAAACCGACCATTAATTCAATAATCGATAACTAAAACTATAAATGTAGCTCTTCTTACTGGGCGATTGCATCAACTTAGATGCTTCTCCTGTGTTCTACTGTGCTGCTTGTATTGTCCCCACATACCGCAGCACGCGACAAGGGCTGGCAGACCATAAATGTAACCGTTTCAGAGAGAAATGCGACCAATGTGACGATCTCGCGTTATATCGATTCGATGGTGAATGACGAAACACGGAGATTTTCTAAGGTTTTTACTACATATTAACACTTTTCACATTTTCTCGTGTTACGTGGCTGCCAGTCCTCGGTTCATGCAAAATCTTAAGGTCCTCGGTCATGTCCAAGGCACCAAACCGACCAATAATTTAATAATCGATAACTAAAACTATAAATGTAGCTCTTCTTACTGGGCGATTGCATCAACTTAGATGCTTCTCCTGTGTTCTACTGTGCTGCTTGTATTGTCCCCACATACCGCAGCACGCGACAAGGGCTGGCAGACCATAAATGTAACCGTTTCAGAGAGAAATGCGACCAATGTGACGATCTCGCGTTATATCGATTCGATGGTGAATGACGAAACACGGAGATTTTCTAAGGTTTTTACTACATATTAACAGTTTTCACATTTTCTCGTGTTACGTGGCTACCAGTCCTCGGTTCATGCAAAATCTTAAGGTCCTCGGTCATGTCCAAGGCACCAAACCGACCAATAATTTAATAATCGATAACTAAAACTATAAATGTAGCTCTTCTTACTGGGCGATTGCATCAACTTAGATGCTTCTCCTGTGTTCTACTGTGCTGCTTGTATTGTCCCCACATTTCGCAGCACGCGACAAGGGCTGGCAGACCATAAATGTAACCGTTTCAGAGAGAAATGCGACCAATGTGACGATCTCGCGTTATATCGATTCGATGGTGAATGACGAAACACGGAGATTTTCTAAGGTTTTTACTACATATTAACACTTTTCACATTTTCTCGTGTTACGTGGCTGCCAGTCCTCGGCTCATGCAAAATCTTAAGGTCCTCTGTCATGTCCAAGGCACCAAACCGACCAATAATTCAATAATCGATAACTAAAACTATAAATGTAGCTCTTCTTACTGGGCGATTGCATCAACTTAGATGCTTCTCCTGTGTTCTACTGTGCTGCTTGTATTGTCCCCACATACCGCAGCACGCGACAGGGGCTGGCAGACCATAAATGTAACCGTTTCAGAGAGAAATGCGACCAATGTGACGATCTCGCGTTATATCGATTCGATGGTGAATGACGAAACACGGAGATTTTCTAAGGTTTTTACTACATATTAACACTTTTCACATTTTCTCGTGTTACGTGGCTGCCAGTCCTCGGTTCATGCAAAATCTTAAGGTCCTCGGTCATGTCCAAGGCACCAAACCGACCAATAATTCAATAATCGATAACTAAAACTATAAATGTAGCTCTTCTTACTGGGCGATTGTATCAACTTAGATGCTTCTCCTGTGTTCTACTGTGCTGCTTGTATTGTCCCCACATACCGCAGCACGCGACAAGGGCTGGCAGACCATAGATGTAACCGTTTCAGAGAGAAATGCGACCAATGTGACGATCTCGCGTTATATCGATTCGATGGTGAATGACGAAACACGGAGATTTTCTAAGGTTTTTACTACATATTAACACTTTTCACATTTCCTCGTGTTACGTGGGTACCAGTCCTCGGTTCATGCACAATCTTAAGGTCCTCGGTCATGTCCAAGTCACCAAACCGACCAATAATTCAATAATCGATAACTAAAACTATAAATGTAGCTCTTCTTACTGGGCGATTGCATCAACTTAGATGCTTCTCCTGTGTTCTACTGTGCTGCTTGTATTGTCCCCACATACCGCAGCACGCGACAAGGGCTGGCAGACCATAAATGTAACCGTTTCAGAGAGAAATGCGACCAATGTGACGATCTCGCGTTATATCGATTCGATGGTGAATGACGAAACACGGAGAGTTTCTAAGGTTTTTACTACATATTAACACTTTTCACATTTTCTCGTGTTACGTGGCTGCCAGTACTCGGTTCATGCAAAATCTTAAGGTCCTCCGTCATGTCCAAGGCACCAAACCGACCAATAATTCAATAATCGATAAAAAAACTATAAATGTAGCTCTTCTTACTGGGCGATTGCATCAACTTAGATGCTTCTCCTGTGTTCTACTGTGCTGCTTGTATTGTCCCCACATACCGCAGCACGCGACAAGGGCTGGCAGACCATAAATGTAACCGTTTCAGAGAGAAATGCGACCAATGTGACGATCTCGCGTTATATCGATTCGATGGTGAATGACGAAACACAGAGATTTTCTAAGGTTTTTACTACATATTAACACTTTTCACATTTTCTCGTGTTACGTGGCTGCCAGTCCTCGGTTCATGCAAAATCTTAAGGTCCTCGGTCATGTCCAAGGCACCAAACCGACCAATAATTCAATAATCGATAACTAAAACTATAAATGTAGCTCTTCTTACTGGGCGATTGCATCAACTTAGATGCTTCTCCTGTGTTCTACTGTGCTGCTTGTATTGTCCCCACATACCGCAGCATGCGACAAGGGCTGGCAGACCATAAATGTAACCGTTTCAGAGAGAAATGCGACCAATGTGACGATCTCGCGTTGTATCGATTCGATGGTGAATGACGAAACACGGAGATTTTCTAAGGTTTTTACTACATATTAACACTTTTCACATTTTCTCGTGTTACGTGGCTACCAGTCCTCGGTTCATGCAAAATCTTAAGGTCCTCGGTCATGTCCAAGGCACCAAACCGACCAATAATTCAATAATCGATAACTAAAACTATAAATGTAGCTCTTCTTAATGGGCGATTGCATCAACTTAGATGCTTCTCCTGTGTTCTACTGTGCCGCTTGTATTGTCCCCAGATACCGCAGCACGCGACAAGGGCTGGCAGACCATAAATGTAACCGTTTCAGAGAGAAATGCGACCAATGTGACGATCTCGCGTTATATCGATTCGATGGTGAATGACGAAACACGGAGATTTTCTAAGGTTTTTACTACATATTAACACTTTTCACATTTTCTCGTGTTACGTGGCTGCCAGTCCTCGGTTCATGCACAATCTTAAGGTCCTCGGTCATGTCCAAGGCACCAAACCGACCAATAATTTAATAATCGATAACTAAAACTATAAATGTAGCTCTTCTTACTGGGCGATTGCATCAACTTAGATGCTTCTCCTGTGTTCTACTGTGCTGCTTGTATTGTCCCCACATACCGCAGCACGCGACAAGGGCTGGCAGACCATAAATGTAACCGTTTCAGAGAGAAATGCGACCAATGTGACGATCTCGCGTTATATCGATTCGATGGTGAATGACGAAACACGGAGATTTTCTAAGGTTTTTACTACATATTAACACTTTTCACATTTTCTCGTGTTACGTGGCTGCCAGTCCTCGGTTCATGCAAAATCTTAAGGTCCTCGGTCATGTCCAAGGCACCAAACCGACCAATAATTCAATAATCGATAACTAAAACTATAAATGTAGCTGTTCTTACTGGGCGATTGCATCAACTTAGATGCTTCTCCTGTGTTCTACTGTGCTGCTTGTATTGTCCCCACATACCGCAGCACGCGACAAGGGCTGGCAGACCATAAATGTAACCGTTTCAGAGAGAAATGCGACCAATGTGACGATCTCGCGTTATATCGATTCGATGGTGAATGACGAAACACGGAGATTTTCTAAGGTTTTTACTACATATTAACACTTTTCACATTTTCTCGTGTTACGTGGCTGCCAGTCCTCGGTTCATGCAAAATCTTAAGGTCCTCGGTCATGTCTAAGGCACCAAACCGACCAATAATTTAATAATCGATAACTAAAACTATAAATGTAGCTCTTCTTACTGGGCGATTGCATCAACTTAGATGCTTCTCCTGTGTTCTACTGTGCCGCTTGTATTGTCCCCACATACCGCAGCACGCGACAAGGGCTGGCAGACCATAAATGTAACCGTTTCAGAGAGAAATGCGACCAATGTGACGATCTCGCGTTATATCGATTGGTTGGTGAATGACGAAACACGGAGAGTTTCTAAGGTTTTTACTACATATTAACACTTTTCACAGTTTCTCGTGTTACGTGGCTGCCAGTCCTCGGTTCATGCAAAATCTTAAGGTCCTCGGTCATGTCCAAGGCACCAAACCGACCAATAATTCAATAATCGATAACTAAAACTATAAATGTAGCTCTTCTTACTGGGCGATTGCATCAACTTAGATGCTTCTCCTGTGTTCTACTGTGCTGCTTGTATTGTCCCCACATACCGCAGCACGCGACAAGGGCTGGCAGACCATAAATGTAACCGTTTCAGAGAGAAATGCGACCAATGTGACGATCTCGCGTTATAACGATTCGATGGTGAATGACGAAACACGGAGATTTTCTAAGGTTTTTACTACATATTAACACTATTCACATTTTCTCGTGTTACGTGGCTGCCAGTCCTCGGTTCATGCAAAATCTTAAGGTCCTCGGTCATGTCCAAGGCACCAAACCGACAATTAATTCAATAATCGATAACTAAAACTATAAATGTAGCTCTTCTTACTGGGCGATTGCATCAACTTAGATGCTTCTCCTGTGTTCTACTGTGCTGCTTGTATTGTCCCCACATACCGCAGCACGCGACAAGGGCTGGCAGACCATAAATGTAACCGTTTCAGAGAGAAATGCGACCAATGTGACGATCTCGCGTTATATCGATTCGATGGTGAATGACGAAACACGGAGATTTTCTAAGGTTTTTACTACATATTAACACTTTTCACATTTTCTCGTGTTACGTGGCTGCCAGTCCTCGGTTCATGCAAAATCTTAAGGTCCTCGGTCATGTCTAAGGCACCAAACCGACCAATAATTTAATAATCGATAACTAAAACTATAAATGTAGCTCTTCTTACTGGGCGATTGCATCAACTTAGACGCTTCTCCTGTGTTCTACTGTGCTGCTTGTATTGTCCCCACATACCGCAGCACGCGACAAGGGCTGGCAGACCATAAATGTAACCGTTTCAGAGAGAAATGCGACCAATGTGACGATCTCGCGTTATATCGATTCGATGGTGAATGACGAAACACGGAGATTTTCTAAGGTTTTTACTACATATTAACACTTTTCACATTTTCTCGTGTTACGTGGATGCCAGTCCTCGGTTCATGCAAAATCTTAAGGTCCTCGGTCATGTCCAAGGCACCAAACCAACCAATAATTTAATAATCGATAACTAAAACCATAAATGTAGCTCTTCTTACTGGGTGATTGCATCAACTTAGATGCTTCTCCTGTGTTCTACTGTGCTGCTTGTATTGTCCCCACATACCGCAGCACGCGACAAGGGCTGGCAGACCATAAATGTAACCGTTTCAGAGAGAAATGCGACCAATGTGACGATCTCGCGTTATATCGATTCGATGGTGAATGACGAAACACGGAGATTTTCTAAGGTTTTTACTACATATTAACACTTTTCACATTTTCTCGTGTTACGTGGCTGCCAGTCCTCGGTTCATGCAAAATCTTAAGGTCCTCGGTCATGTCCAAGGCACCAAACCGACCAATAATTCAATAATCGATAACTAAAACTATAAATGTAGCTCTTCTTACTGGGCGATTGCATCAACTTAGATGCTTCTCCTGTGTTCTACTGTGCTGCTTGTATTGTCCCCACATACCGCAGCACGCGACAAGGGCTGGCAGACCATAAATGTAACCGTTTCAGAGTGAAATGCGACCAATGTGACGATCTCGCGTTATATCGATTCGATGGTGAATGACGAAACAGGGAGATTTTCTAAGGTTTTTACTACATATTAACACTTTTCACATTTTCTCGTCTTACGTGGCTGCCAGTCCTCGGTTCATGCAAAATCTTAAGGTCCTCGGTCATGTCCAAGGCACCAAACCGACCAATAATTCAATAATCGATAACTAAAACTATAAATGTAGCTCTTCTTACTGGGCGATTGCATCAACTTAGATGCTTCTCCTGTGTTCTACTGTGCTGCTTGTATTGTCCCCACATACCGCAGCACGCGACAAGGGCTGGCAGACCATAAATGTAACCGTTTCAGAGAGAAATGCGACCAATGTGACGATCTCGCGTTATATCGATTCGATGGTGAATGACGAAACACGGAGATTTTCTAAGGTTTTTACTACATATTAGCACTTTTCACATTTTCTCGTGTTACGTGGGTACCAGTCCTCGGTTCATGCACAATCTTAAGGTCCTCGGTCATGTCCAAGGCACCAAACCGACCAATAATTCAATAATCGATAACTAAAACTATAAATGTAGCTCTTCTTACTGGGCGATTGCATCAACTTAGATGCTTCTCCTGTGTTCTACTGTGCTGCTAGTATTGTCCCCACATACCGCAGCACGCGACAAGGGCTGGCAGACCATAAATGTAACCGTTTCAGAGAGAAATGCGACCAATGTGACGATCTCGCGTTATATCGATTCGATGGTGAATGACGAAACACGGAGATTTTCTAAGGTTTTTACTACATATTAACAGTTTTCACATTTTCTCGTGTTACGTGGCTGCCAGTCCTCGGTTCATGCAAAATCTTAAGGTCCTCTGTCATGTCCAAGGCACCAAACCGACCAATAATTCAATAATCGATAAAAAAACTATAAATGTAGCTGTTCTTACTGGGCGATTGCATCAACTTAGATGCTTCTCCTGTGTTCTACTGTGCTGCTTGTATTGTCCCCACATACCGCAGCACGCGACAAGGGCTGGCAGACCATAAATGTAACCGTTTCAGAGAGAAATGCGACCAATGTGACGATCTCGCGTTATATCGATTCGATGGTGAATGACGAAACACGGAGATTTTCTAAGGTTTTTACTACATATTAACACTTTTCACATTTTCTCGTGTTACGTGGCTGCCAGTCCTCGGTTCATGCAAAATCTTAAGGTCCTCGGTCATGTCTAAGGCACCAAACCGACCAATAATTTAATAATCGATAACTAAAACTATAAATGTAGCTCTTCTTACTGGGCGATTGCATCAACTTAGATGCTTCTCCTGTGTTCTACTGTGCTGCTTGTATTGTCCCCACATACCGCAGCACGCGACAAGGGCTGGCAGACCATAAATGTAACCGTTTCAGAGAGAAATGCGACCAATGTGACGATCTCGCGTTATATCGATTCGATGGTGAATGACGAAACACGGAGATTTTCTAAGGTTTTTACTACATATTAACACTTTTCAGATTTTCTCGTGTTACGTGGCGGCCAGTCCTCGGTTCATGCAAAATCTTAAGGTCCTCTGTCATGTCCAAGGCACCAAACTGACCAATAATTCAATAATCGATAACTAAAACTATAAATGTAGCTCTTCTTACTGGGCGATTGCATCAACTTAGATGCTTCTCCTGTGTTCTACTGTGCTGCTTGTATTGTCCCCACATACCGCAGCACGCGACAAGGGCTGGCAGACCATAAATGTAACCGTTTCAGAGAGAAATGCGACCAATGTGACGATCTCGCGTTATATCGATTCGATGGTGAATGACGAAACACGGAGATTTTCTAAGGTTTTTACTACATATTAACACTTCTCACATTTTCTCGTGTTACGTGGCTGCCAGTCCTCGGTTCATGCAAAATCTTAAGGTCCTCGGTCATGTCCAAGGCACCAAACCGACCAATAATTCAATAATCGATAACTAAAACTATAAATGTAGCTCTTCTTACTGGGCGATTGCATCAACTTAGATGCTTCTCCTGTGTTCTACTGTGCCGCTTGTATTGTCCCCACATACCGCAGCACGCGACAAGGGCTGGCAGACCATAAATGTAACCGTTTCAGAGAGAAATGCGACCAATGTGACGATCTCGCGTTATATCGATTGGATGGTGAATGACGAAACACGGAGAGTTTCTAAGGTTTTTACTACATATTAACACTTTTCACAGTTTCTCGTGTTACGTGGCTGCCAGTCCTCGGTTCATGCAAAATCTTAACGTCCTCTGTCATGTCCAAGGCACCAAACCGACCAATAATTCAATAATCGATAACTAAAACCATAAATGTAGCTCTTCTTACTGGGCGATTGCATCAACTTAGATGCTTCTCCTGTGTTCTACTGTGCTGCTTGTATTGTCCCCACATACCGCAGCACGCGACAAGGGCTGGCAGACCATAAATGTAACCGTTTCAGAGAGAAATGCGACCAATGTGACGATCTCGCGTTATATCGATTCGATGGTGAATGACGAAACACGGAGATTTTCTAAGGTTTTTACTACATATTAACACTTTTCACATTTTCTCGTGTTACGTGGCTGCCAGTCCTCGGTTCATGCAAAATCTTAAGGTCCTCGGTCATGTCCAAGGCACCAAACCGACCAATAATTCAATAATCGATAACTAAAACTATAAATGTAGCTCTTCTTACTGGGCGATTGCATCAACTTAGATGCTTCTCCTGTGTTCTACTGTGCTGCTTGTATTGTCCCCACATACCGCAGCACGCGACAAGGGCTGGCAGACCATAAATGTAACCGTTTCAGAGAGAAATGCGACCAATGTGACGATCTCGCGTTATATCGATTCGATGGTGAATGACGAAACACGGAGATTTTCTAAGGTTTTTACTACATATTAGCACTTTTCACATTTTCTCGTGTTACGTGGGTACCAGTCCTCGGTTCATGCACAATCTTAAGGTCCTCGGTCATGTCCAAGGCACCAAACCGACCAATAATTCAATAATCGATAACTAAAACTATAAATGTAGCTCTTCTTACTGGGCGATTGCATCAACTTAGATGCTTCTCCTGTGTTCTACTGTGCTGCTAGTATTGTCCCCACATACCGCAGTCCGCGACAAGGGCTGGCAGACCATAAATGTAACCGTTTCAGAGAGAAATGCGACCAATGTGACGATCTCGCGTTATATCGATTCGATGGTGAATGACGAAACACGGAGATTTTCTAAGGTTTTTACTACATATTAACACTTTTCACATTTTCTCGTGTTACGTGGCTGCCAGTCCTCGGTTCATGCAAAATCTTAAGGTCCTCTGTCATGTCCAAGGCACCAAACCGACCAATAATTCAATAATCGATAAAAAAAACTATAAATGTAGCTCTTCTTACTGGGCGATTGCATCAACTTTGATGCTTCTCCTGTGTTCTACTGTGCTGCTTGTATTGTCCCCACATACCGCAGCACGCGACAAGGGCTGGCAGACCATAAATGTAACCGTTTCAGAGAGAAATGCGACCAATGTGACGATCTCGCGTTATATCGATTCGATGGTGAATGACGAAACACGGAGATTTTCTAAGGTTTTTACTACATATTAACACTTTTCACATTTTCTCGTGTTACGTGGCTGCCAGTCCTCGGTTCATGCAAAATCTTAAGGTCCTCGGTCATGTCCAAGGCACCAAACCGACCAATAATTCAATAATCGATAACTAAAACTATAATTGTAGCTCTTCTTACTGGGCGATTGCATCAACTTAGATGCTTCTCCTGTGTTCTACTGTGCTGCTTGTATTGTCCCCACATACCGCAGCACGCGACAAGGGCTGGCAGACCATAAATGTAACCGTTTCAGAGAGATATGCGACCAATGTGACGATCTCGCGTTATATCGATTCGATGGTGAATGACGAAACACGGAGATTTTCTAAGGTTTTTACTACATATTAACACTTTTCACATTTTCTCGTGTTACGTGGCTGCCAGTCCTCGGTTCATGCAAAATCTTAAGGTCCTCGGTCATGTCTAAGGCACCAAACCGACCAATAATTTAATAATCGATAACTAAAACTATAAATGTAGCTCTTCTTACTGGGCCATTGCATCAACTTAGATGCTTCTCCTGTGTTCTACTGTGCTGCTTGTATTGTCCCCACATACCGCAGCACGCGACAAGGGCTGGCAGACCATAAATGTAACCCTTTCAGAGAGAAATGCCACCAATGTGACGATCTCGCGTTATATCGATTCGATGGTGAATGACGAAACACGGAGATTGTTAATATGTAGTAAAAACCTTAGAAACTTTTCACATTTTCTCGTGTTACGTGGGTACCAGTCCTCGGTTCATGCAAAATCTTAAGGTCCTCGGTCATGTCCAAGGCACCAAACCGACCAATAATTCAATAATCGATAACTAAAACTATAAATGTAGCTCTTCTTACTGGGCGATTGCATCAACTTAGATGCTTCTCCTGTGTTCTACTGTGCCGCTTGTATTGTCCCCACATACCGCAGCACGCGACAAGGGCTGGCAGACCATAAATGTAACCGTTTCAGAGAGAAATGCGACCAATGTGACGATCTCGCGTTATATCGATTCGATGGTGAATGACGAAACACGGAGATTTTCTAAGGTTTTTACTACATATTAACACTTTTCACATTTTCTCGTGTTACGTGGCTGCCAGTCCTCGGTTCATGCAAAATCTTAAGGTCCTCGGTCATGTCCAAGGCACCAAACCGACCAATAATTCAATAATCGATAACTAAAACTATAAATGTAGTTCTTCTTACTGGGCGATTGCATCAACTTAGATGCTTCTCCTGTGTTCTACTGTGCTGCTTGTATTGTCCCCACATACCGCAGCACGCGACAAGGGCTGGCAGACCATAAATGTAACCGTTTCAGAGAGAAATGCGACCAATGTGACCATCTCGCGTTATATCGATTCGATGGTGAATGACGAAACACGGAGATTTTCTAAGGTTTTTACTACATATTAACACTTTTCACATTTTCTCGTGTTACGTGGCTGCCAGTCCTCGGTTCATGCAAAATCTTAAGGTCCTCGCTCATGTCCAAGGCACCAAACCGACCAATAATTCAATAATCGATAACTAAAACTATAAATGTAGTTCTTCTTACTGGGCGATTGCATCAACTTAGATGCTTCTCCTGTGTTCTACTGGGCTGCTTGTATTGTCCACACATACCGCAGCACGCGACAATGGTTGGCAGACCATAAATGTAACCGTTTCAGAGAGAAATGCGACCAATGTGACGATCTCGCGTTATATCGATTCGATGGTGAATGACGAAACACGGAGATTTTCTAAGGTTTTTACTACATATTAACACTTTTCACATTTTCTCGTGTTACGTGGCTGCCAGTCCTCGGTTCATGCAAAATCTTAAGGTCCTCGGTCATGTCCAAGGCACCAAACCGACCAATAATTCAATAATCGATAACTAAAACTATAAATGTAGCTCTTCTTACTGGACGATTGCATCAACTTAGATGCTTCTCCTGTGTTCTACTGTGCTGCTTGTATTGTCCCCACATACCGCAGCACGCGACAAGGGCTGGCAGACCATAAATGTAACCGTTTCAGAGAGAAATGCGACCAATGTGACGATCTCGCGTTATATCGATTCGATGGTGAATGACGAAACACGGAGATTTTCTAAGGTTTTTACTACATATTAACACTTTTCACATTTTCTCGTGTTACGTGGCTGCCAGTCCTCGGTTCATGCAAAATCTTAAGGTCCTCGGTCATGTCCAAGGCACCAAACCGACCAATAATTCAATAATCGATAACTAAAACTATAAATGTAGCTCTTCTTACTGGGCGATTGCATCATCTTAGATGCTTCTCCTGTGTTCTACTGTGCTGCTTGTATTGTCCCCACATACCGCAGCACGCGACAAGGGCTGGCAGACCATAAATGTAACCGTTTCAGAGAGAAATGCGACCAATGTGATGATCTCGCGTTATATCGATTCGATGGTGAATGACGAAACACGGAGATTTTCTAAGGTTTTTACTACATATTAACACTTTTCACATTTTCTCGTGTTACGTGGCTGCCAGTCCTCGGTTCATGCAAAATCTTAACGTCCTCGGTCATGTCCAAGGCACCAAACCGACCAATAATTCAATAATCGATAACTAAAACTATAAATGTAGCTCTTCTTACTGGGCGATTGCATCAACTTAGATGCTTCTCCTGTGTTCTACTGTGCTGCTTGTATTGTCCCCACATACCGCAGCACGCGACAAGGGCTGGCAGACCATAAATGTAACCGTTTCAGAGAGAAATGCGACCAATGTGACGATCTCGCGTTATATCGATTCGATGGTGAATGACGAAACACGGAGATTTTCTAAGGTTTTTACTACATATTAACACTTTTCACATTTTCTTGTGTTACGTGGGTACCAGTCCTCGGTTCATGCACAATCTTAAGGTCCTCGGTCATGTCCAAGGCACCAAACCGACCAATAATTCAATAATCGATAACTAAAACTATAAATGTAGCTCTTTTTACTGGGCGATTGCATCAACTTAGATTTTTCTCCTGTGTTCTACTGTGCTGCTTGTATTGTCCCCACATACCGCAGCACGCGACAAGGGCTGGCAGACCATAAATGTAACCGTTTCAGAGAGAAATGCGACCAATGTGACGAGCTCGCGTTATATCGATTCGATGGTGAATGACGAAACACAGAGATTTTCTAAGGTTTTTACTACATATTAACACTTTTCACATTTTCTCGTGTTACGTGGCTGCCAGTCCTCGGTTCATGCAAAATCTTAAGGTCCTCGGTCATGTCCAAGGCACCAAACCGACCAATAATTTAATAATCGATAACTAAAACTATAAATGTAGCTCTTCTTACTGGGCGATTGCATCAACTTAGATGCTTCTCCTGTGTTCTACTGTGCTGCTTGTATTGTCCCCACATACCGCAGCACGCGACAAGGGCTGGCAGACCATAAATGTAACCGTTTCAGAGAGAAATGCGACCAATGTGACGATCTCGCGTTATATCGATTCGATGGTGAATGACGAAACACGGAGATTTTCTAAGGTTTTTACTACATATTAACACTTTTCACATTTTCTCGTGTTACGTGGCTGCCAGTCCTCGGTTAATGCAAAATCTTAAGGTCCTCTGTCATGTCCAAGGCACCAAACCGACCAATAATTCAATAATCGATAACTAAAACTATAAATGTAGCTCTTCTTACTGGGCGATTGCATCAACTTAGATGCTTCTCCTGTGTTCTACTGTGCTGCTTGTATTGTCCCCACATACCGCAGCACGCGACAAGGGCTGGCAGACCATAAATGTAACCGTTTCAGAGAGAAATGCGACCAATGTGACGATCTCGCGTTATATCGATTCGATGGTGAATGACGAAACACGGAGATTTTCTAAGGTTTTTACTACATATTAACACTTTTCACATTTTCTCGTGTTACGTGGCTGCCAGTCCTCGGTTCATGCACAATCTTAAGGTCCTCGGTCATGTCCAAGGCACCAAACCGACCAATAATTCAATAATCGATAACTAAAACTATAAATGTAGCTCTTTTTACTGGGTGATTGCATCAACTTAGATTTTTCTCCTGTGTTCTACTGTGCTGCTTGTATTGTCCCCACATACCGCAGCACGCGACAAGGGCTGGCAGACCATAAATGTAACCGTTTCAGAGAGAAATGCGACCAATGTGACGATCTCGCGTTATATCGATTCGATGGTGAATGACGAAACACGGAGATTTTCTAAGGTTTTTACTACATATTAACACTTTTCACATTTTCTCGTGTTACGTGGCTGCCAGTCCTCGGTTCATGCAAAATCTTAAGGTCCTCGGTCATGTCCAAGGCACCAAACCGACCAATAATTCAATAATCGATAACTAAAACTATAAATGTAGCTCTTCTTACTGGGCGATTGCATCAACTTAGATGCTTCTCCTGTGTTCTACTGTGCTGCTTGTATTGTCCCCACATACCGCAGCACGCGACAAGGGCTGGCAGACCATAAATGTAACCGTTTCAGAGAGAAATGCGACCAATGTGACGATCTCGCGTTATATCGATTCGATGGTGAATGACGAAACACGGAGATTTTCTAAGGTTTTTACTACATATTAACACTTTTCACATTTTCTCGTGTTACGTGGCTGCCAGTCCTTGGTTCATGCAAAATCTTAAGGTCCTCTGTCATGTCCAAGGCACCAAACCGACCAATAATTCAATAATCGATAACTAAAACTATAAATGTAGCTCTTCTTACTGGGCGATTGCATCAACTTAGATGCTTCTCCTGTGTTCTACTGCGCTGCTTGTATTGTCCCCACATACCGCAGCACGCGACAAGGGCTGGCAGACCATAAATGTAACCGTTTCAGAGAGAAATGCGACCAATGTGACGATCTCGCGTTATATCGATTCGATGGTGAATGACGAAACACGGAGATTTTCTAAGGTTTTTACTACATATTAACACTTTTCACATTTTCTCGTGTTACGTGGCTGCCAGTCCTCGGTTCATGCAAAATCTTAAGGTCCTCGGTCATGTCCAAGGCACCAAACCGACCAATAATTCAATAATCGATAACTAAAACTATAAATGTAGCTCTTCTTACTGGGCGATTGCATCAACTTAGATGCTTCTCCTGTGTTCTACTGTGCTGCTTGTATTGTCCCCACATACCGCAGCACGCGACAAGGGCTGGCAGACCATAAATGTAACCGTTTCAGAGAGAAATGCGACCAATGTGACGATCTCGCGTTATATCGATTCGATGGTGAATGACGAAACACGGAGATTTTCTAAGGTTTTTACTACATATTAACACTTTTCACATTTTCTCGTGTTACGTGGGTACCAGTCCTCAGTTCATGCAAAATCTTAAGGTCCTCGGTCATGTCCAAGGCACCAAACCGACCAATAATTCAATAATCGATAACTAAAACTATAAATGTAGCTCTTCTTACTGGGCGATTGCATCAACTTAGATGCTTCTCCTGTGTTCTACTGTGCTGCTTGTATTGTCCCCACATACCGCAGCACGCGACAAGGGCTGGCAGACCATAAATGTAACCGTTTCAGAGAGAAATGCGACCAATGTGACGATCTCGCGTTATATCGATTCGATGGTGAATGACGAAACACGGAGATTTTCTAAGGTTTTTACTACATATTAACACTTTTCACATTTTCTCGTGTTACGTGGCTGCCAGTCCTCGGTTCATGCAAAATCTTAAGGTCCTCGGTCATGTCCAAGGCACCAAACCGTCCAATAATTTAATAATCGATAACTAAAACTATAAATGTAGCTCTTCTTACTGGGCGATTGCATCAACTTAGATGCTTCTCCTGTGTTCTACTGTGCTGCTTGTATTGTCCCCACATACCGCAGCACGCGACAAGGGCTGGCAGACCATAAATGTAACCGTTTCAGAGAGAAATGCCACCAATGTGACCATCTCGCGTTATATCGATTCGATGGTGAATGACGAAACACGGAGATTTTCTAAGGTTTTTACTACATATTAACACTTTTCACATTTTCTCGTGTTACGTGGCTGCCAGTCCTCGGTTCATGCAAAATCTTAAGGTCCACGGTCATGTCCAAGGCACCAAACCGACCAATAATTCAATAATCGATAACTAAAACTATAAATGTAGCTCTTCTTACTGGGCGATTGCATCACCTTAGATGCTTCTCCTGTGTTCTACTGTGTTGCTTGTTTTGTCCCCACATACCGCAGCACGCGACAAGGCCTTGCAGACCATAAATGTAACCGTTTCAGAGAGAAATGCGACCAATGTGACGATCTCGCGTTATATCGATTCGATGGTGAATGACGAAACACGGAGATTTTCTAAGGTTTTTACTACATATTAACACTTTTCACATTTTCTCGTGTTACGTGGCTGCCAGTCCTCGGTTCATGCAAAATCTTAAAGTCCTCGGTCATGTCCAAGGCACCAAACCGACCAATAATTCAATAATCGATAACTAAAACTATAAATGTAGCTCTTCTTACTGGGTGATTGCATCAACTTAGATGCTTCTCCTGTGTTCTACTTTGTTGCTTGTATTGTCCCCACATACCGCAGCACGCGACAAGGGCTGGCAGACCATAAATGTAACCGTTTCAGAGAGAAATGCGACCAATGTGACGATCTCGCGTTATATCGATTCGATGGTGAATGACGAAACACGGAGATTTTCTAAGGTTTTTACTACATATTAACACTTTTCACATTTTCTCGTGTTACGTGGCTGCCAGTCCTCGGTTCATGCAAAATCTTAAGGTCCTCGGTCATGTCCAAGGCACCAAACCGACCAATAATTCAATAATCGATAACTAAAACTATAAATGTAGCTCTTCTTACTGGGCGATTGCATCAACTTAGATGCTTCTCCTGTGTTCTACTGTGCTGCTTGTATTGTCCCCACATACCGCAGCACGCGACAAGGGCTGGCAGACCATAAATGTAACCGTTTCAGAGAGAAATGCGACCAATGTGACGATCTCGCGTTATATCGATTCGATGGTGAATGACGAAACACGGAGATTTTCTAAGGTTTTTACTACATATTAACACTTTTCACATTTTCTCGTGTTACGTGGCTGCCAGTCCTCGGTTCATGCAAAATCTTAAGGTCCTCGGTCATGTCCAAGGCACCAAACCGACCAATAATTCAATAATCGATAACTAAAACTATAAATGTAGCTCTTCTTACTGGGCGATTGCATCAACTTAGATGCTTCTCCTGTGTTCTACTGTGCTGCTTGTATTGTCCCCACATACCGCAGCACGCGACAAGGGCTGGCAGACCATAAATGTAACCGTTTCAGAGAGAAATGCGACCAATGTGACGATCTCGCGTTATATCGATTCGATGGTGAATGACGAAACACGGAGATTTTCTAAGGTTTTTACTACATATTAACACTTTTCACATTTTCTCGTGTTACGTGGCTGCCAGTACTCGGTTCATGCAAAATCTTAAGGTCCTCGGTCATGTCCAAGGCACCAAACCGACCAATAATTTAATAATCGATAACTAAAACTATAAATGTAGCTCTTCTTACTGGGCGATTGCATCAACTTAGATGCTTCTCCTGTGTTCTACTGTGCTGCTTGTATTGTCCCCACATACCGCAGCACGCGACAAGGGCTGGCAGACCATAAATGTAACCGTTTCAGAGAGAAATGCGACCAATGTGACGATCTCGCGTTATATCGATTCGATGGTGAATGACGAAACACGGAGATTTTCTAAGGTTTTTACTACATATTAGCACTTTTCACATTTTCTCGTGTTACGTGGGTACCAGTCCTCGGATCATGCACAATCTTAAAGTCCTCGGTCATGTCCAAGGCACCAAACCGACCAATAATTCAATAATCGATAACTAAAACTATAAATGTAGCTCTTCTTACTGGGCGATTGCATCAACTTAGATGCTTCTCCTGTGTTCTACTGTGCTGCTTGTATTGTCCCCACATACCGCAGCACGCGACAAGGGCTGGCAGACCATAAATGTAACCGTTTCAGAGAGAAATGCGACCAATGTGACGATCTCGCGTTATATCGATTCGATGGTGAATGACGAAACACGGAGATTTTCTAAGGTTTTTACTACATATTAACACTTTTCACATTTTCTCGTGTTACGTGGCTGCCAGTCCTCGGTTCATGCAAAATCTTAAGGTCCTCGGTCATGTCCAAGGCACCAAACCGACCAATAATTCAATAATCGATAACTAAAACTATAAATGTAGCTCTTCTTACTGGGCGATTGCATCAACTTAGATGCTTCTCCTGTGTTCTACTGTGCTGCTTGTATTGTCCCCACATACCGCAGCACGCGACAAGGGCTGGCAGACCATAAATGTAACCGTTTCAGAGAGAAATGCGACCAATGTGACGATCTCGCGTTATATCGATTCGATGGTGAATGACGAAACACGGAGATTTTCTAAGGTTTTTACTACATATTAACACCTTTCACATTTTCTCGTGTTACGTGGCTGCCGGTCCTCGGTTCATGCACAATCTTAAGGTCCTCGGTCATGTCCAAGGCACCAAACCGACCAATAATTCAATAATCGATAACTAAAACTATAAATGTAGCTCTTCTTACTGGGCGATTGCATCAACTTAGATGCTTCTCCTGTGTTCTACTGTGCTGCTTGTATTGTCCCCACATACCGCAGCACGCGACAAGGGCTGGCAGACCATAAATGTAACCGTTTCAGATAGAAATGCGACCAATGTGACGATCTCGCGTTATATCGATTCGATGGTGAATGACGAAACACGGAGATTTTCTAAGGTTTTTACTACATATTAACACTTTTCACATTTTCTCGTGTTATGTGGGTACCAGTCCTCGGTTCATGCACAATCTTAAGGTCCTCGGTCATGTCCAAGGCACCAAACCGACCAATAATTCAATAATCGATAACTAAAACTATAAATGTAGCTCTTCTTACTGGGCGATTGCATCAACTTAGATGCTTCTCCTGTGTTCTACTGTGCTGCTTGTATTGTCCCCACATACCGCAGCACGCGACAAGGGCTGGCAGACCATAAATGTAACCGTTTCAGAGAGAAATGCGACCAATGTGACGATCTCGCGTTATATCGATTCGATGGTGAATGACGAAACACGGAGATTTTCTAAGGTTTTTACAACATATTAACACTTTTCACATTTTCTCGTGTTACGTGGCTGCCAGTCCTCGGTTCATGCAAAATCTTAAGGTCCTCGGTCATGTCCAAGGCACCAAACCGACCAATAATTCAATAATCGATAACTAAAACTATAAATGTAGCTCTTCTTACTGGGCGATTGCATCAACTTAGATGCTTCTCCTGTGTTCTACTGTGCCGCTGGTATTGTCCCCACATACCGCAGCACGCGACAAGGGCTGGCAGACCATAAATGTAACCGTTTCAGAGAGAAATGCGACCAATGTGACGATCTCGCGTTATATCGATTCGATGGTGAATGACGAAACACGGAGATTTTCTAAGGTTTTTACTACATATTAACACTTTTCACATTTTCTCGTGTTACGTGGCTGCCAGTCCTCGGTTCATGCAAAATCTTAAGGTCCTCGGTCATGTCCAAGGCACCAAACCGACCAATAATTCAATAATCGATAACTAAAACTATAAATGTAGCTCTTCTTACTGGGCGATTGCATCAACTTAGATGCTTCTCCTGTGTTCTACTGTGCTGCTTGTATTGTCCCCACATACCGCAGCACGCGACAAGGGCTGGCAGACCATAAATGTAACCGTTTCAGAGAGAAATGCGACCAATGTGACGATCTCGCGTTATATCGATTCGATGGTGAATGACGAAACACGGAGATTTTCTAAGGTTTTTACTACATATTAGCACTTTTCACATTTTCTCGTGTTACGTGGGTACCAGTCCTCGGATCATGCACAATCTTAAGGTCCTCGGTCATGTCCAAGGCACCAAACCGACCAATAATTCAATAATCGATAACTAAAACTATAAATGTAGCTCTTCTTACTGGGCGATTGCATCAACTTAGATGCTTCTCCTGTGTTCTACTGTGCTGCTTGTATTGTCCCCACATACCGCAGCACGCGACAAGGGCTGGCAGACCATAAATGTAACCGTTTCAGAGAGAAATGCGACCAATGTGACGATCTCGCGTTATATCGATTCGATGGTGAATGACGAAACACGGAGATTTTCTAAGGTTTTTACTACATATTAACACTTTTCACATTTTCTCGTGTTACGTGGCTGCCAGTCCTCGGTTCATGCAAAATCTTAAGGTCCTCGGTCATGTCCAAGGCACCAAACCGACCAATAATTCAATAATCGATAACTAAAACTATAAATGTAGCTCTTCTTACGGGGCGATTGCATCAACTTAGATGCTTCTCCTGTGTTCTACTGTGCTGCTTGTATTGTCCCCACATACCGCAGCACGCGACAAGGGCTGGCAGACCATAAATGTAACCATTTCAGAGAGAAATGCGACCAATGTGACGATCTCGCGTTATATCGATTCGATGGTGAATGACGAAACACGGAGATTTTCTAAGGTTTTTACAACATATTAACACTTTTCACATTTTCTCGTGTTACGTGGCTACCAGTCCTCGGTTCATGCAAAATCTTAAGGTCCTCGGTCATGTCCAAGGCACCAAACCGACCAATAATTCAATAATCGATAACTAAAACTATAAATGTAGCTCCTCTTACTGGGCGATTGCATCAACTTAGATGCTTCTCCTGTGTTCTACTGTGCTGCTTGTATTGTCCCCACATACCGCAGCACGCGACAAGTGCTGGCAGACCATAAATGTAACCGTTTCACTGAGAAATGCAACCAATGTGACGATCTCGCGTTATATCGATTCGATGGTGAATGACGAAACACGGAAATTTTCTAAGGTTTTTACTACATATTAACACTTTTCACATTTTCTCGTGTTACGTGGCTGCCAGTCCTCGGTTCATGCACAATCTTAAGGTCCTCGGTCATGTCCAAGGCACCAAACCGACCAATAATTCAATAATCGATAACTAAAACTATAAATGTAGCTCTTCTTACTGGGCGATTGCATCAACTGAGATGCTTCTCCTGTGTTCTACTGTGCTGCTTGTATTGTCCCCACATACCGCAGCACGCGACAAGGGCTGGCAGACCATAAATGTAACCGTTTCAGAGAGAAATGCGACCAATGTGACGATCTCGCGTTATATCGATTCGATGGTGAATGACGAAACACGGAGATTTTCTAAGGTTTTTACTACATATTAACACTTTTCACATTTTCTCGTGTTACGTGGCTGCCAGTCCTCGGTTCATGCAAAATCTTAAGGTCCTCGGTCATGTCCAAGGCACCAAACCGACCAATAATTCAATAATCGATAACTAAAACTATAAATGTAGCTCTTCTTACTGGGCGATTGCATCAACTTAGATGCTTCTCCTGTGTTCTACTGTGCTGCTTGTATTGTCCCCACATACCGCAGCACGCGACAAGGGCTGGCAGACCATAAATGTAACCGTTTCAGAGAGAAATGCGACCAATGTGACGATCTCGCGTTATATCGATTCGATGGTGAATGACGAAACACGGAGATTTTCTAAGGTTTTTACTACATATTAGCACTTTTCACATTTTCTCGTGTTACGTGGGTACCAGTCCTCGGATCGTGCACAATCTTAAGGTCCTCGGTCATGTCCAAGGCACCAAACCGACCAATAATTCAATAATCGATAACTAAAACTATAAATGTAGCTCTTCTTACTGGGCGATTGCATCAACTTAGATGCTTCTCCTGTGTTCTACTGTGCTGCTTGTATTGTCCCCACATACCGCAGCACGCGACAAGGGCTGGCAGACCATAAATGTAACCGTTTCAGAGAGAAATGCGACCAATGTGACGATCTCGCGTTATATCGATTCGATGGTGAATGACGAAACACGGAGATTTTCTAAGGTTTTTACTACATATTAACACTTTTCACATTTTCTCGTGTTACGTGGCTGCCAGTCCTCGGTTCATGCAAAATCTTAAGGTCCTCGGTCATGTCCAAGGCACCAAACCGACCAATAATTCAATAATCGATAACTAAAACTATAAATGTAGCTCTTCTTACGGGGCGATTGCATCAACTTAGATGCTTCTCCTGTGTTCTACTGTGCTGCTTGTATTGTCCCCACATACCGCAGCACGCAACAAGGGCTGGCAGACCATAAATGTAACCATTTCAGAGAGAAATGCGACCAATGTGACGATCTCGCGTTATATCGATTCGATGGTGAATGACGAAACACGGAGATTTTCTAAGGTTTTTACAACATATTAACACTTTTCACATTTTCTCGTGTTACGTGGCTGCCAGTCCTCGGTTCATGCAAAATCTTAAGGTCCTCGGTCATGTCCAAGGCACCAAACCGACCAATAATTCAATAATCGATAACTAAAACTATAAATGTAGCTCCTCTTACTGGGCGATTGCATCAACTTAGATGCTTCTCCTGTGTTCTACTGTGCTGCTTATATTGTCCCCACATACCGCAGCACGCGACAAGTGCTGGCAGACCATAAATGTAACCGTTTCACTGAGAAATGCAACCAATGTGACGATCTCGCGTTATATCGATTCGATGGTGAATGACGAAACACGGAAATTTTCTAAGGTTTTTACTACATATTAACACTTTTCACATTTTCTCGTGTTACGTGGCTGCCAGTCCTCGGTTCATGCACAATCTTAAGGTCCTCGGTCATGTCCAAGGCACCAAACCGACCAATAATTCAATAATCGATAACTAAAACTATAAATGTAGCTCTTCTTACTGGGCGATTGCATCAACTTAGATGCTTCTCCTGTGTTCTACTGTGCCGCTGGTATTGTCCCCACATACCGCAGCACGCGACAAGGGCTGGCAGACCATAAATGTAACCGTTTCAGAGAGAAATGCGACCAATGTGACGATCTCGCGTTATATCGATTCGATGGTGAATGACGAAACACGGAGATTTTCTAAGGTTTTTACTACATATTAACACTTTTCACATTTTCTCGTGTTACGTGGCTGCCAGTCCTCGGTTCATGCAAAATCTTAAGGTCCTCGGTCATGTCCAAGGCACCAAACCGACCAATAATTCAGTAATCGATAACTAAAACTATAAATGTAGCTCTTCTTACTGGGCGATTGCATCAACTTAGATGCTTCTCCTGTGTTCTACTGTGCTGCTTGTATTGTCCCCACATACCGCAGCACGCGACAAGGGCTGGCAGACCATAAATGTAACCGTTTCAGAGAGAAATGCGACCAATGTGACGATCTCGCGTTATATCGATTCGATGGTGAATGACGAAACACGGAGATTTTCTAAGGTTTTTACTACATATTAACACTTTTCACATTTTCTCGTGTTACGTGGCTGCCAGCCCTCGGTTCATGCAAAATCTTAAGGTCCTCGGTCATGTCCAAGGCACCAAACCGACTAATAATTCAATAATCGATAACTAAAACTATAAATGTAGCTCTTCTTACTGGGCGATTGCATCAACTTAGATGCTTCTCCTGTGTTCTACTGTGCTGCTTGTATTGTCCCCACATACCGCAGCACGCGGCAAGGGCTGGCAGACCATAAATGTAACCGTTTCAGAGAGAAATGCGACCAATGTGACGATCTCGCGTTATATCGATTCGATGGTGAATGACGAAACACGGAGATTTTCTAAGGTTTTTACTACATATTAACACTTTTCACATTTTCTCGTGTTACGTGGCTGCCAGTCCTCGGTTCATGCAAAATCTTAAGGTCCTCGGTCATGTCCAAGGCACCAAACCGACCAATAATTCAATAATCGATAACTAAAACTATAAATGTAGCTCTTCTTACTGGGCGATTGCATCAACTTAGATGCTTCTCCTGTGTTCTACTGTGCTGCTTGTATTGTCCCCACATACCGCAGCACGCGACAAAGGCTGGCAGACCATAAATGTAACCGTTTCAGAGAGAAATGCGACCAATGTGACGATCTCGCGTTATATCGAATCGATGGTGAATGACTAAACACGGAGATTTTCTAAGGTTTTTACTACATATTAACACTTTTCACATTTTCTCGTGTTACGTGGCTGCCAGTCCTCGGTTCATGCAAAATCTTAAGGTCCTCGGTCATGTCCAAGGCACCAAACCGACCAATAATTCAATAATCGATAACTAAAACTATAAATGTAGCTCTTCTTACTGGGCGATTGCATCAACTTAGATGCTTCTCCTGTGTTCTACTGTGCTGCTTGTATTGTCCCCACATACCGCAGCACGCGACAAGGGCTGGCAGACCATAAATGTAACCGTTTCAGAGAGAAATGCGACCAATGTGACGATCTCGCGTTATATCGATTCGATGGTGAATGACGAAACACGGAGATTTTCTAAGGTTTTTACTACATATTAACACTTTTCACATTTTCTCGTGTTACGTGGCTGCCAGTCCTCGGTTCATGCAAAATCTTAAGGTCCTCGGTCATGTCCAAGGCACCAAACCGACCAATAATTCAATAATCGATAACTAAAACTATAAATGTAGCACTTCTTACTGGGCGATTGCATCAACTTAGATGCTTCTCCTGTGTTCTACTGTGCTGCTTGTATTGTCCCCACATACCGCAGCACGCGACAAGGGCTGGCAGACCATAAATGTAACCGTTTCAGAGAGAAATGCGACCAATGTGACGATCTCGCGTTATATCGATTCGATGGTGAATGACGAAACACGGAGATTTTCTAAGGTTTTTACTACATATTAACACTTTTCACATTTTCTCGTGTTACGTGGCTGCCAGTCCTCGGTTCATGCACAATCTTAAGGTCCTCGGTCATGTCCAAGGCACCAAACCGACCAATAATTCAATAATCGATAACTAAAACTATAAATGTAGCTCTTCTTACTGGGCGATTGCATCAACTTAGATGCTTCTCCTGTGTTCTACTGTGCTGCTTGTATTGTCCCCACATACCGCAGCACGCGACAAGGGCTGGCAGACCATAAATGTAACCGTTTCAGAGAGAAATGCGACCAATGTGACGATCTCGCGTTATATCGATTCGATGGTGAATGACGAAACACGGAGATTTTCTAAGGTTTTTACTACATATTAACACTTTTCACATTTTCTCGTGTTACGTGGCTGCCAGTCCTCGGTTCATGCAAAATCTTAAGGTCCTCGGTCATGTCCAAGGCACCAAACCGACCAATAATTCAATAATCGATAACTAAAACTATAAATGTAGCTCTTCTTACTGGGCGATTGCATCAACTTAGATGCTTCTCCTGTGTTCTACTGTGCTGCTTGTATTGTCCCCACATACCGCAGCACGCGGCAAGGGCTGGCAGACCATAAATGTAACCGTTTCAGAGAGAAATGCGACCAATGTGACGATCTCGCGTTATATCGATTCGATGGTGAATGACGAAACACGGAGATTTTCTAAGGTTTTTACAACATATTAACACTTTTCACATTTTCTCGTGTTACGTGGCTGCCAGTCCTCGGTTCCTGCAAAATCTTAAGGTCCTCGGTCATGTCCAAGGCACCAAACCGACCAATAATTCAATAATCGATAACTAAAACTATAAATGTAGCTCTTCTTACTGGGCGATTGCATCAACTTAGATGCTTCTCCTGTGTTCTACTGTGCTGCTTGTATTGTCCCCACATACCGCAGCACGCGACAAGGGCTGGCAGACCATAAATGTAACCGTTTCAGAGAGAAATGCGACCAATGTGACGATCTCGCGTTATATCGAATCGATGGTGAATGACTAAACACGGAGATTTTCTAAGGTTTTTACTACATATTAACACTTTTCACATTTTCTCGTGTTACGTGGCTGCCAGTCCTCGGTTCATGCAAAATCTTAAGGTCCTCGGTCATGTCCAAGGCACCAAACCGACCAATAATTCAGTAATCGATAACTAAAACTATAAATGTAGCTCTTCTTACTGGGCGATTGCATCAACTTAGATGCTTCTCCTGTGTTCTACTGTGCTGCTTGTATTGTCCCCACATACCGCAGCACGCGACAAGGGCTGGCAGACCATAAATGTAACCGTTTCAGAGAGAAATGCGACCAATGTGACGATCTCGCGTTATATCGATTCGATGGTGAATGACGAAACACGGAGATTTTCTAAGGTTTTTACTACATATTAACACTTTTCACATTTTCTCGTGTTACGTGGCTGCCAGCCCTCGGTTCATGCAAAATCTTAAGGTCCTCGGTCATGTCCAAGGCACCAAACCGACCAATAATTCAATAATCGATAACTAAAACTATAAATGTAGCTCTTCTTACTGGGCGATTGCATCAACTTAGATGCTTCTCCTGTGTTCTACTGTGCTGCTTGTATTGTCCCCACATACCGCAGCACGCGGCAAGGGCTGGCAGACCATAAATGTAACCGTTTCAGAGAGAAATGCGACCAATGTGACGATCTCGCGTTATATCGATTCGATGGTGAATGACGAAACACGGAGATTTTCTAAGGTTTTTACAACATATTAACACTTTTCACATTTTCTCGTGTTACGTGGCTGCCAGTCCTCGGTTCCTGCAAAATCTTAAGGTCCTCGGTCATGTCCAAGGCACCAAACCGACCAATAATTCAATAATCGATAACTAAAACTATAAATGTAGCTCTTCTTACTGGGCGATTGCATCAACTTAGATGCTTCTCCTGTGTTCTACTGTGCTGCTTGTATTGTCCCCACATACCGCAGCACGCGACAAGGGCTGGCAGACCATAAATGTAACCGTTTCAGAGAGAAATGCGACCAATGTGACGATCTCGCGTTATATCGATTCGATGGTGAATGACGAAACACGGAGATTTTCTAAGGTTTTTACTACATATTAACACTTTTCACATTTTCTCGTGTTACGTGGCTGCCAGTCCTCGGTTCATGCACAATCTTAAGGTCCTCGGTCATGTCCAAGGCACCAAACCGACCAGTAATTCAATAATCGATAACTAAAACTATAAATGTAGCTCTTCTTACTGGGCGATTGCATCAACTTAGATGCTTCTCCTGTGTTCTACTGTGCTGCTTGTATTGTCCCCACATACCGCAGCACGCGACAAGGGCTGGCAGACCATAAATGTAACCGTTTCAGAGAGAAATGCGACCAATGTGACGATCTCGCGTTATATCGATTCGATGGTGAATGACGAAACACGGAGATTTTCTAAGGTTTTTACTACATATTAACACTTTTCACATTTTCTCGTGTTACGTGGCTGCCAGTCCTCGGTTCCTGCAAAATCTTAAGGTCCTCGGTCATGTCCAAGGCACCAAACCGACCAATAATTCAATAATCGATAACTAAAACTATAAATGTAGCTCTTCTTACTGGGCGATTGCATCAACTTAGATGCTTCTCCTGTGTTCTACTGTGCTGCTTGTATTGTCCCCACATACCGCAGCACGCGACAAGGGCTGGCAGACCATAAATGTAACCGTTTCAGAGAGAAATGCGACCAATGTGACGATCTCGCGTTATATCGATTTGATGGTGAATGACGAAACACGGAGATTTTCTAAGGTTTTTACTACATATTAACACTTTTCACATTTTCTCGTGTTACGTGGCTGCCAGTCCTCGGTTCATGCAAAATCTTAAGGTCCTCGGTCATGTCCAAGGCACCAAACCAACCAATAATTCAATAATCGATAACTAAAACTATAAATGTAGTTCTTCTTACTGGGCGATTGCATCAACTTAGATGCTTCTCCTGTGTTCTACTGTGCTGCTTGTATTGTCCACACATACCGCAGCACGCGACAAGGGCTGGCAGACCATAAATGTAACCGTTTCAGAGAGAAATGCGACCAATGTGACGATCTCGCGTTATATCGATTCGATGGTGAATGACGAAACACGGAGATTTTCTAAGGATTTTACTACATATTAACACTTTTCACTTTTTCTCGTGTTACGTGGCTGCCAGTCCTCGGTTCATGCAAAATCTTAAGGTCCTCGGTCATGTCCAAGATACCAAACCGACCAATAATTCAATAATCGATAACTAAAACTATAAATGTAGCTCTTCTTACTGGGCGATTGCATCAACTTAGATGCTTCTCCTGTGTTCTACTGTGCTGCTTGTATTGTCCCCACATACCGCAGCACGCGACAAGGGCTGGCAGACCATAAATGTAACCGTTTCAGAGAGAAATGCGACCAATGTGACGATCTCGCGTTATATCGATTCGATGGTGAATGACGAAACACGGAGATTTTCTAAGGTTTTTACTACATATTAACACTTTTCACATTTTCTCGTGTTACGTGGCTGCCAGTCCTCGGTTCATGCAAAATCTTAAGGTCCTCGGTCATGTCCAAGGCACCAAACCGACCAATAATTCAATAATCGATAACTAAAACTATAAATGTAGCTCTTCTTACTGGGCGATTGCATCAACTTAGATGCTTCTCCTGTGTTCTACTGTGCTGCTTGTATTGTCCCCACATACCGCAGCACGCTACAAGGGCTGGCAGACCATAAATGTAACCGTTTCAGAGAGAAATGCGACCAATGTGACGATCTCGCGTTATATCGATTCGATGGTGAATGACGAAACACGGAGATTTTCTAAGGTTTTTACTACATATTAACACTTTTCACATTTTCTCGTGTTACGTGGCTGCCAGTCCTCGGTTCATGCAAAATCTTAAGGTCCTCGGTCATGTCCAAGGCACCAAACCGACCAATAATTCAATAATCGATAACTAAAACTATAAATGTAGCTCTTCTTACGGGGCGATTGCATCAACTTAGATGCTTCTCCTGTGTTCTACTGTGCTGCTTGTATTGTCCCCACATACCGCAGCACGCGACAAGGGCTGGCAGACCATAAATGTAACCATTTCAGAGAGAAATGCGACCAATGTGACGATCTCGCGTTATATCGATTCGATGGTGAATGACGAAACACGGAGATTTTCTAAGGTTTTTACAACATATTAACACTTTTCACATTTTCTCGTGTTACGTGGCTGCCAGTCCTCGGTTCATGCAAAATCTTAAGGTCCTCGGTCATGTCCAAGGCACCAAACCGACCAATAATTCAATAATCGATAACTAAAACTATAAATGTAGCTCCTCTTACTGGGCGATTGCATCAACTTAGATGCTTCTCCTGTGTTCTACTGTGCTGCTTGTATTGTCCCCACATACCGCAGCACGCGACAAGTGCTGGCAGACCATAAATGTAACCGTTTCACTGAGAAATGCAACCAATGTGACGATCTCGCGTTATATCGATTCGATGGTGAATGACGAAACACGGAAATTTTCTAAGGTTTTTACTACATATTAACACTTTTCACATTTTCTCGTGTTACGTGGCTGCCAGTCCTCGGTTCATGCACAATCTTAAGGTCCTCGGTCATGTCCAAGGCACCAAACCGACCAATAATTCAATAATCGATAACTAAAACTATAAATGTAGCTCTTCTTACTGGGCGATTGCATCAACTGAGATGCTTCTCCTGTGTTCTACTGTGCTGCTTGTATTGTCCCCACATACCGCAGCACGCGACAAGGGCTGGCAGACCATAAATGTAACCGTTTCAGAGAGAAATGCGACCAATGTGACGATCTCGCGTTATATCGATTCGATGGTGAATGACGAAACACGGAGATTTTCTAAGGTTTTTACTACATATTAACACTTTTCACATTTTCTCGTGTTACGTGGCTGCCAGTCCTCGGTTCATGCAAAATCTTAAGGTCCTCGGTCATGTCCAAGGCACCAAACCGACCAATAATTCAATAATCGATAACTAAAACTATAAATGTAGCTCTTCTTACTGGGCGATTGCATCAACTTAGATGCTTCTCCTGTGTTCTACTGTGCTGCTTGTATTGTCCCCACATACCGCAGCACGCGACAAGGGCTGGCAGACCATAAATGTAACCGTTTCAGAGAGAAATGCGACCAATGTGACGATCTCGCGTTATATCGATTCGATGGTGAATGACGAAACACGGAGATTTTCTAAGGTTTTTACTACATATTAGCACTTTTCACATTTTCTCGTGTTACGTGGGTACCAGTCCTCGGATCATGCACAATCTTAAGGTCCTCGGTCATGTCCAAGGCACCAAACCGACCAATAATTCAATAATCGATAACTAAAACTATAAATGTAGCTCTTCTTACTGGGCGATTGCATCAACTTAGATGCTTCTCCTGTGTTCTACTGTGCTGCTTGTATTGTCCCCACATACCGCAGCACGCGACAAGGGCTGGCAGACCATAAATGTAACCGTTTCAGAGAGAAATGCGACCAATGTGACGATCTCGCGTTATATCGATTCGATGGTGAATGACGAAACACGGAGATTTTCTAAGGTTTTTACTACATATTAACACTTTTCACATTTTCTCGTGTTACGTGGCTGCCAGTCCTCGGTTCATGCAAAATCTTAAGGTCCTCGGTCATGTCCAAGGCACCAAACCGACAAATAATTCAATAATCGATAACTAAAACTATAAATGTAGCTCTTCTTACTGGGCGATTGCATCAACTTAGATGCTTCTCCTGTGTTCTACTGTGCTGCTTGTATTGTCCCCACATACCGCAGCACGCGACAAGGGCTGGCAGACCATAAATGTAACCATTTCAGAGAGAAATGCGACCAATGTGACGATCTCGCGTTATATCGATTCGATGGTGAATGACGAAACACGGAGATTTTCTAAGGTTTTTACAACATATTAACACTTTTCACATTTTCTCGTGTTACGTGGCTGCCAGTCCTCGGTTCATGCAAAATCTTAAGGTCCTCGGTCATGTCCAAGGCACCAAACCGACCAATAATTCAATAATCGATAACTAAAACTATAAATGTAGCTCCTCTTACTGGGCGATTGCATCAACTTAGATGCTTCTCCTGTGTTCTACTGTGCTGCTTATATTGTCCCCACATACCGCAGCACGCGACAAGTGCTGGCAGACCATAAATGTAACCGTTTCACTGAGAAATGCAACCAATGTGACGATCTCGCGTTATATCGATTCGATGGTGAATGACGAAACACGGAAATTTTCTAAGGTTTTTACTACATATTAACACTTTTCACATTTTCTCGTGTTACGTGGCTGCCAGTCCTCGGTTCATGCACAATCTTAAGGTCCTCGGTCATGTCCAAGGCACCAAACCGACCAATAATTCAATAATCGATAACTAAAACTATAAATGTAGCTCTTCTTACTGGGCGATTGCATCAACTTAGATGCTTCTCCTGTGTTCTACTGTGCCGCTGGTATTGTCCCCACATACCGCAGCACGCGACAAGGGCTGGCAGACCATAAATGTAACCGTTTCAGAGAGAAATGCGACCAATGTGACGATCTCGCGTTATATCGATTCGATGGTGAATGACGAAACACGGAGATTTTCTAAGGTTTTTACAACATATTAACACTTTTCACATTTTCTCGTGTTACGTGGCTGCCAGTCCTCGGTTCGTGCAAAATCTTAAGGTCCTCGGTCATGTCCAAGGCACCAAACCGACCAATAATTCAGTAATCGATAACTAAAACTATAAATGTAGCTCTTCTTACTGGGCGATTGCATCAACTTAGATGCTTCTCCTGTGTTCTACTGTGCTGCTTGTATTGTCCCCACATACCGCAGCACGCGACAAGGGCTGGCAGACCATAAATGTAACCGTTTCAGAGAGAAATGCGACCAATGTGACGATCTCGCGTTATATCGATTCGATGGTGAATGACGAAACACGGAGATTTTCTAAGGTTTTTACTACATATTAACACTTTTCACATTTTCTCGTGTTACGTGGCTGCCAGCCCTCGGTTCATGCAAAATCTTAAGGTCCTCGGTCATGTCCAAGGCACCAAACCGACCAATAATTCAATAATCGATAACTAAAACTATAAATGTAGCTCTTCTTACTGGGCGATTGCATCAACTTAGATGCTTCTCCTGTGTTCTACTGTGCTGCTTGTATTGTCCCCACATACCGCAGCACGCGGCAAGGGCTGGCAGACCATAAATGTAACCGTTTCAGAGAGAAATGCGACCAATGTGACGATCTCGCGTTATATCGATTCGATGGTGAACGACGAAACACGGAGATTTTCTAAGGTTTTTACAACATATTAACACTTTTCACATTTTCTCGTGTTACGTGGCTGCCAGTCCTCGGTTCCTGCAAAATCTTAAGGTCCTCGGTCATGTCCAAGGCACCAAACCGACCATTAATTCAATAATCGATAACTAAAACTATAAATGTAGCTCTTCTTACTGGGCGATTGCATCAACTTAGATGCTTCTCCTGTGTTCTACTGTGCTGCTTGTATTGTCCCCACATACCGCAGCACGCGACAAGGGCTGGCAGACCATAAATGTAACCGTTTCAGAGAGAAATGCGACCAATGTGACGATCTCGCGTTATATCGATTCGATTGTGAATGACGAAACACGGAGATTTTCTAAGGTTTTTACTACATATTAACACTTTTCACATTTTCTCGTGTTACGTGGCTGCCAGTCCTCGGTTCATGCACAATCTTAAGGTCCTCGGTCATGTCCAAGGCACCAAACCGACCAATAATTCAATAATCGATAACTAAAACTATAAATGTAGCTCTTCTTACTGGGCGATTGCATCAACTTAGATGCTTCTCCTGTGTTCTACTGTGCTGCTTGTATTGTCCCCACATACCGCAGCACGCTACAAGGGCTGGCAGACCATAAATGTAACCGTTTCAGAGAGAAATGCGACCAATGTGACGATCTCGCGTTATATCGATTCGATGGTGAATGACGAAACACGGAGATTTTCTAAGGTTTTTACTACATATTAACACTTTTCACATTTTCTCGTGTTACGTGGCTGCCAGTCCTCGGTTCATGCAAAATCTTAAGGTCCTCGGTCATGTCCAAGGCACCAAACCGACCAATAATTCAATAATCGATAACTAAAACTATAAATGTAGCTCTTCTTACTGGGCGATTGCATCAACTTAGATGCTTCTCCTGTGTTCTACTGTGCTGCTTGTATTGTCCCCACATACCGCAGCACGCGACAAAGGCTGGCAGACCATAAATGTAACCGTTTCAGAGAGAAATGCGACCAATGTGACGATCTCGCGTTATATCGAATCGATGGTGAATGACTAAACACGGAGATTTTCTAAGGTTTTTACTACATATTAACACTTTTCACATTTTCTCGTGTTACGTGGCTGCCAGTCCTCGGTTCATGCAAAATCTTAAGGTCCTCGGTCATGTCCAAGGCACCAAACCGACCAATAATTCAATAATCGATAACTAAAACTATAAATGTAGCTCTTCTTACTGGGCGATTGCATCAACTTAGATGCTTCTCCTGTGTTCTACTGTGCTGCTTGTATTGTCCCCACATACCGCAGCACGCGACAAGGGCTGGCAGACCATAAATGTAACCGTTTCAGAGAGAAATGCGACCAATGTGACGATCTCGCGTTATATCGATTCGATGGTGAATGACGAAACACGGAGATTTTCTAAGGTTTTTACTACATATTAACACTTTTCACATTTTCTCGTGTTACGTGGCTGCCAGTCCTCGGTTCATGCAAAATCTTAAGGTCCTCGGTCATGTCCAAGGCACCAAACCGACCAATAATTCAATAATCGATAACTAAAACTATAAATGTAGCTCTTCTTACTGGGCGATTGCATCAACTTAGATGCTTCTCCTGTGTTCTACTGTGCTGCTTGTATTGTCCCCACATACCGCAGCACGCGACAAGGGCTGGCAGACCATAAATGTAACCATTTCAGAGAGAAATGCGACCAATGTGACGATCTCGCGTTATATCGATTCGATGGTGAATGACGAAACACGGAGATTTTCTAAGGTTTTTACAACATATTAACACTTTTCACATTTTCTCGTGTTACGTGGCTGCCAGTCCTCGGTTCATGCAAAATCTTAAGGTCCTCGGTCATGTCCAAGGCACCAAACCGACCAATAATTCAATAATCGATAACTAAAACTATAAATGTAGCTCCTCTTACTGGGCGATTGCATCAACTTAGATGCTTCTCCTGTGTTCTACTGTGCTGCTTATATTGTCCCCACATACCGCAGCACGCGACAAGTGCTGGCAGACCATAAATGTAACCGTTTCACTGAGAAATGCAACCAATGTGACGATCTCGCGTTATATCGATTCGATGGTGAATGACGAAACACGGAAATTTTCTAAGGTTTTTACTACATATTAACACTTTTCACATTTTCTCGTGTTACGTGGCTGCCAGTCCTCGGTTCATGCACAATCTTAAGGTCCTCGGTCATGTCCAAGGCACCAAACCGACCAATAATTCAATAATCGATAACTAAAACTATAAATGTAGCTCTTCTTACTGGGCGATTGCATCAACTTAGATGCTTCTCCTGTGTTCTACTGTGCCGCTGGTATTGTCGCCACATACCGCAGCACGCGACAAGGGCTGGCAGACCATAAATGTAACCGTTTCAGAGAGAAATGCGACCGATGTGACGATCTCGCGTTATATCGATTCGATGGTGAATGACGAAACACGGAGATTTTCTAAGGTTTTTACTACATATTAACACTTTTCACATTTTCTCGTGTTACCTGGCTGCCAGTCCTCGGTTCGTGCAAAATCTTAAGGTCCTCGGTCATGTCCAAGGCACCAAACCGACCAATAATTCAGTAATCGATAACTAAAACTATAAATGTAGCTCTTCTTACTGGGCGATTGCATCAACTTAGATGCTTCTCCTGTGTTCTACTGTGCTGCTTGTATTGTCCCCACATACCGCAGCACGCGACAAGGGCTGGCAGACCATAAATGTAACCGTTTCAGAGAGTAATGCGACCAATGTGACGATCTCGCGTTATATCGATTCGATGGTGAATGACGAAACACGGAGATTTTCTAAGGTTTTTACTACATATTAACACTTTTCACATTTTCTCGTGTTACGTGGCTGCCAGCCCTCGGTTCATGCAAAATCTTAAGGTCCTCGGTCATGTCCAAGGCACCAAACCGACCAATAATTCAATAATCGATAACTAAAACTATAAATGTAGCTCTTCTTACTGGGCGATTGCATCAACTTAGATGCTTCTCCTGTGTTCTACTGTGCTGCTTGTATTGTCCCCACATACCGCAGCACGCGGCAAGGGCTGGCAGACCATAAATGTAACCGTTTCAGAGAGAAATGCGACCAATGTGACGATCTCGCGTTATATCGATTCGATGGTGAATGACGAAACACGGAGATTTTCTAAGGTTTTTACAACATATTAACACTTTTCACATTTTCTCGTGTTACGTGGCTGCCAGTCCTCGGTTCCTGCAAAATCTTAAGGTCCTCGGTCATGTCCAAGGCACCAAACCGACCATTAATTCAATAATCGATAACTAAAACTATAAATGTAGCTCTTCTTACTGGGCGATTGCATCAACTTAGATGCTTCTCCTGTGTTCTACTGTGCTGCTTGTATTGTCCCCACATACCGCAGCACGCGACAAGGGCTGGCAGACCATAAATGTAACCGTTTCAGAGAGAAATGCGACCAATGTGACGATCTCGCGTTATATCGATTCGATGGTGAATGACGAAACACGGAGATTTTCTAAGGTTTTTACTACATATTAACACTTTTCACATTTTCTCGTGTTACGTGGCTGCCAGTCCTCGGTTCATGCACAATCTTAAGGTCCTCGGTCATGTCCAAGGCACCAAACCGACCAATAATTCAATAATCGATAACTAAAACTATAAATGTAGCTCTTCTTACTGGGCGATTGCATCAACTTAGATGCTTCTCCTGTGTTCTACTGTGCTGCTTGTATTGTCCCCACATACCGCAGCACGCTACAAGGGCTGGCAGACCATAAATGTAACCGTTTCAGAGAGAAATGCGACCAATGTGACGATCTCGCGTTATATCGATTCGATGGTGAATGACGAAACACGGAGATTTTCTAAGGTTTTTACTACATATTAACACTTTTCACATTTTCTCGTGTTACGTGGCTGCCAGTCCTCGGTTCATGCAAAATCTTAAGGTCCTCGGTCATGTCCAAGGCACCAAACCGACCAATAATTCAATAATCGATAACTAAAACTATAAATGTAGCTCTTCTTACTGGGCGATTGCATCAACTTAGATGCTTCTCCTGTGTTCTACTGTGCTGCTTGTATTGTCCCCACATACCGCAGCACGCGACAAAGGCTGGCAGACCATAAATGTAACCGTTTCAGAGAGAAATGCGACCAATGTGACGATCTCGCGTTATATCGAATCGATGGTGAATGACTAAACACGGAGATTTTCTAAGGTTTTTACTACATATTAACACTTTTCACATTTTCTCGTGTTACGTGGCTGCCAGTCCTCGGTTCATGCAAAATCTTAAGGTCCTCGGTCATGTCCAAGGCACCAAACCGACCAATAATTCAATAATCGATAACTAAAACTATAAATGTAGCTCTTCTTACTGGGCGATTGCATCAACTTAGATGCTTCTCCTGTGTTCTACTGTGCTGCTTGTATTGTCCCCACATACCGCAGCACGCGGCAAGGGCTGGCAGACCATAAATGTAACCGTTTCAGAGAGAAATGCGACCAATGTGACGATCTCGCGTTATATCGATTCGATGGTGAATGACGAAACACGGAGATTTTCTAAGGTTTTTACAACATATTAACACTTTTCACATTTTCTCGTGTTACGTGGCTGCCAGTCCTCGGTTCCTGCAAAATCTTAAGGTCCTCGGTCATGTCCAAGGCACCAAACCGACCAATAATTCAATAATCGATAACTAAAACTATAAATGTAGCTCTTCTTACTGGGCGATTGCATCAACTTAGATGCTTCTCCTGTGTTCTACTGTGCTGCTTGTATTGTCCCCACATACCGCAGCACGCGACAAGGGCTGGCAGACCATAAATGTAACCGTTTCAGAGAGAAATGCGACCAATGTGACGATCTCGCGTTATATCGATTCGATGGTGAATGACGAAACACGGAGATTTTCTAAGGTTTTTACTACATATTAACACTTTTCACATTTTCTCGTGTTACGTGGCTGCCAGTCCTCGGTTCATGCACAATCTTAAGGTCCTCGGTCATGTCCAAGGCACCAAACCGACCAATAATTCAATAATCGATAACTAAAACTATAAATGTAGCTCTTCTTACTGGGCGATTGCATCAACTTAGATGCTTCTCCTGTGTTCTACTGTGCTGCTTGTATTGTCCCCACATACCGCAGCACGCGACAAGGGCTGGCAGACCATAAATGTAACCGTTTCAGAGAGAAATGCGACCAATGTGACGATCTCGCGTTATATAGATTCGATGGTGAATGACGAAACACGGAGATTTTCTAAGGTTTTTACTACATATTAACACTTTTCACATTTTCTCGTGTTACGTGGCTGCCAGTCCTCGGTTCCTGCAAAATCTTAAGGTCCTCGGTCATGTCCAAGGCACCAAACCGACCAATAATTCAATAATCGATAACTAAAACTATAAATGTAGCTCTTCTTACTGGGCGATTGCATCAACTTAGATGCTTCTCCTGTGTTCTACTGTGCTGCTTGTATTGTCCCCACATACCGCAGCACGCGACAAGGGCTGGCAGACCATAAATGTAACCGTTTCAGAGAGAAATGCGACCAATGTGACGATCTCGCGTTATATCGATTTGATGGTGAATGACGAAACACGGAGATTTTCTAAGGTTTTTACTACATATTAACACTTTTCATATTTTCTCGTGTTACGTGGCTGCCAGTCCTCGGTTCATGCAAAATCTTAAGGTCCTCGGTCATGTCCAAGGCACCAAACCAACCAATAATTCAATAATCGATAACTAAAACTATAAATGTAGTTCTTCTTACTGGGCGATTGCATCAACTTAGATGCTTCTCCTGTGTTCTACTGTGCTGCTTGTATTGTCCACACATACCGCAGCACGCGACAAGGGCTGGCAGACCATAAATGTAACCGTTTCAGAGAGAAATGCGACCAATGTGACGATCTCGCGTTATATCGATTCGATGGTGAATGACGAAACACGGAGATTTTCTAAGGATTTTACTACATATTAACACTTTTCACTTTTTCTCGTGTTACGTGGCTGCCAGTCCTCGGTTCATGCAAAATCTTAAGGTCCTCGGTCATGTCCAAGATACCAAACCGACCAATAATTCAATAATCGATAACTAAAACTATAAATGTAGCTCTTCTTACTGGGCGATTGCATCAACTTAGATGCTTCTCCTGTGTTCTACTGTGCTGCTTGTATTGTCCCCACATACCGCAGCACGCGACAAGGGCTGGCAGACCATAAATGTAACCGTTTCAGAGAGAAATGCGACCAATGTGACGATCTCGCGTTATATCGATTCGATGGTGAATGACGAAACACGGAGATTTTCTAAGGTTTTTACTACATATTAACACTTTTCACATTTTCTCGTGTTACGTGGCTGCCAGTCCTCGGTTCATGCAAAATCTTAAGGTCCTCGGTCATGTCCAAGGCACCAAACCGACCAATAATTCAATAATCGATAACTAAAACTATAAATGTAGCTCTTCTTACTGGGCGATTGCATCAACTTAGATGCTTCTCCTGTGTTCTACTGTGCTGCTTGTATTGTCCCCACATACCGCAGCACGCTACAAGGGCTGGCAGACCATAAATGTAACCGTTTCAGAGAGAAATGCGACCAATGTGACGATCTCGCGTTATATCGATTCGATGGTGAATGACGAAACACGGAGATTTTCTAAGGTTTTTACTACATATTAACACTTTTCACATTTTCTCGTGTTACGTGGCTGCCAGTCCTCGGTTCATGCACAATCTTAAGGTCCTCGGTCATGTCCAAGGCACCAAACCGACCAATAATTCAATAATCGATAACTAAAACTATAAATGTAGCTCTTCTTACTGGGCGATTGCATCAACTTAGATGCTTCTCCTGTGTTCTACTGTGCTGCTTGTATTGTCCCCACATACCGCAGCACGCGACAAAGGCTGGCAGACCATAAATGTAACCGTTTCAGAGAGAAATGCGACCAATGTGACGATCTCGCGTTATATCGAATCGATGGTGAATGACGAAACACGGAGATTTTCTAAGGTTTTTACTACATATTAACACTTTTCACATTTTCTCGTGTTACGTGGCTGCCAGTCCTCGGTTCATGCAAAATCTTAAGGTCCTCGGTCATGTCCAAGGCACCAAACCGACCAATAATTCAATAATCGATAACTAAAACTATAAATGTAGCTCTTCTTACTGGGCGATTGCATCAACTTAGATGCTTCTCCTGTGTTCTACTCTGCTGCTTGTATTGTCCCCACATACCGCAGCACGCGACAAGGGCTGGCAGACCATAAATGTAACCGTTTCAGAGAGAAATGCGACCAATGTGACGATCTCGCGTTATATCGATTCGATGGTGAATGACGAAACACGGAGATTTTCTAAGGTTTTTACTACATATTAACACTTTTCACATTTTCTCGTGTTACGTGGCTGCCAGTCCTCGGTTCATGCAAAATCTTAAGGTCCTCGGTCATGTCCAAGGCACCAAACCGACCAATAATTCAATAATCGATAACTAAAACTATAAATGTAGCTCTTCTTACTGGGCGATTGCATCAACTTAGATGCTTCTCCTGTGTTCTACTGTGCTGCTTGTATCGTCCCCACATACCGCAGCACGTGACAAGGGCTGGCAGACAATAAATGTAACCGTTTCAGAGAGAAATGCGACCAATGTGACGATCTCGCGTTATATCGATTCGATGGTGATGACGAAACACGGAGATTTTCTAAGGTTTTTACTACATATTAACACTTTTCACATTTTCTCGTGTTACGTGGCTGCCAGTCCTCGGTTCATGCAAAATCTTAAGGTCCTCGGTCATGTCCAAGGCACCAAACCGACCAATAATTCAATAATCGATAACTAAAACTATAAATGTAGCTCTTCTTACTGGGCGATTGCATCAACTTAGATGCTTCTCCTGTGTTCTACTGTGCTGCTTGTATTGTCCCCACATACCGCAGCACGCGACAAGGGCTGGCAGACCATAAATGTAACCGTTTCAGAGATAAATGCGACCAATGTGACGATCTCGCGTTATATCGATTCGATGGTGAATGACGAAACACGGAGATTTTCTAAGGTTTTTACTACATATTAGCACTTTTCACATTTTCTCGTGTTACGTGGCTGCCAGTCCTCGGTTCATGCAAAATCTTAAGGTCCTCGGTCATGTCCAAGGCACCAAACCGACCAATAATTCAATAATCGATAACTAAAACTATAAATGTAGCTCTTCTTACTGGGCGATTGCATCAACTTAGATGCTTCTCCTGTGTTCTACTGTGCTGCTTGTATTGTCCCCACATACCGCAGCACGCGACAAGGGCTGGCAGACCATAAATGTAACCGTTTCAGAGAGAAATGCGACCAATGTGACGATCTCGCGTTATATCGATTCGATGGTGAATGACGAAACACGGAGATTTTCTAAGGTTTTTACTACATATTAGCACTTTTCACATTTTCTCGTGTTACGTGGCTGCCAGTCCTCGGTTCATGCAAAATCTTAAGGTCCTCGGTCATGTCCAAGGCACCAAACCGACCAATAATTCAATAATCGATAACTAAAACTATAAATGTAGCTCTTCTTACTGGGCGATTGCATCAACTTAGATGCTTCTCCTGTGTTCTACTGTGCTGCTTGTATTGTCCCCACATACCGCAGCACGCGACAAGGGCTGGCAGACCATAAATGTAACCGTTTCAGAGAGAAATGCGACCAATGTGACGATCTTGCGTTATATCGATTCGATGGTGAATGACGAAACACGGAGATTTTCTAAGGTTTTTACTACATATTAGCACTTTTCACATTTTCTCGTGTTACGTGGCTGCCAGTCCTCGGTTCATGCAAAATCTTAAGGTCCTCGGTCATGTCCAAGGCACCAAACCGACCAATAATTCAATAATCGATAACTAAAACTATAAATGTAGCTCTTCTTACTGGGCGATTGCATCAACTTAGATGCTTCTCCTGTGTTCTACTGTGCTGCTTGTATTGTCCCCACATACCGCAGCACGCGACAAGGGCTGGAAGACCATAAATGTAACCGTTTCAGAGAGAAATGCGACCAATGTGACGATCTCGCGTTATATCGATTCGATGGTGAATGACGAAACACGGAGATTTTCTAAGGTTTTTACTACATATTAGCACTTTTCACATTTTCTCGTGTTACGTGGCTGCCAGTCCTCGGTTCATGCAAAATCTTAAGGTCCTCGGTCATGTCCAAGGCACCAAACCGACCAATAATTCAATAATCGATAACTAAAACTATAAATGTAGCTCTTCTTACTGGGCGATTGCATCAACTTAGATGCTTCTCCTGTGTTCTACTGTGCTGCTTGTATTGTCCCCACATACCGCAGCACGCGACAAGGGCTGGCAGACCATAAATGTAACCGTTTCAGAGAGAAATGCGACCAATGTGACGATCTTGCGTTATATCGATTCGATGGTGAATGACGAAACACGGAGATTTTCTAAGGTTTTTACTACATATTAGCACTTTTCACATTTTCTCGTGTTACGTGGCTGCCAGTCCTCGGTTCATGCAAAATCTTAAGGTCCTCGGTCATGTCCAAGGCACCAAACCGACCAATAATTCAATAATCGATAACTAAAACTATAAATGTAGCTCTTCTTACTGGGCGATTGCATCAACTTAGATGCTTCTCCTGTGTTCTACTGTGCTGCTTGTATTGTCCCCACATACCGCAGCACGCGACAAGGGCTGGCAGACCATAAATGTAACCGTTTCAGAGAGAAATGCGACCAATGTGACGATCTCGCGTTATATCGATTCGATGGTGAATGACGAAACACGGAGATTTTCTAAGGTTTTTACTACATATTAACACTTTTCACATTTTCTCGTGTTACGTGGCTGCCAGTCCTCGGTTCATGCACAATCTGAAGGTCCTCGGTCATGTCCAAGGCACCAAACCGACCAATAATTTAATAATCGATAACTAAAACTATAAATGTAGCTCTTCTTACTGGGCGATTGCATCAACTTAGATGCTTCTCCTGTGTTCTACTGTGCCGCTTGTATTGTCCCCACATACCGCAGCACGCGACAAGGGCTGGCAGACCATAAATGTAACCGTTTCAGAGAGAAATGCGACCAATGTGACGATCTCGCGTTATATCGATTCGATGGTGAATGACGAAACACGGAGATTTTCTAAGGTTTTTACTACATATTAACACTTTTCATATTTTCTCGTGTTACGTGGGTACCAGTCCTCGGTTCATGCACAATCTTAAGGTCCTCGGTCATGTCCAAGGCACCAAACCGACCAATAATTCAATAATCGATAACTAAAACTATAAATGTAGCTCTTCTTACTGGGCGATTGCATCAACTTAGATGCTTCTCCTGTGTACTACTGTGCTGCTTGTATTGTCCCCACATACCGCAGCACGCGACAAGGGCTGGCAGACCATAAATGTAACCGTTTCAGAGAGAAATGCGACCAATGTGACGATCTCGCGTTATATCGATTCGATGGTGAATGACGAAACACGGAGATTTTCTAAGGTTTTTACAACATATTAACACTTTTCACATTTTCTCGTGTTACGTGGCTGCCAGTCATCGGTTCATGCAAAATCTTAAGGTCCTCGGTCATGTCCAAGGCACCAAACCGACCAATAATTCAATAATCGATAACTAAAACTATAAATGTAGCTCTTCTTACTGGGCGATTGCATCAACTTAGATGCTTCTCCTGTGTTCTACTGTGCTGCTTGTATTGTCCCCACATAAAGCAGCACGCGACAAGGGCTGGCAGACCATAAATGTAACCGTTTCAGAGAGAAATGCGACCAATGTGACGATCTCGCGTTATATCGATTCGATGGTGAATGACGAAACACGGAGATTTTCTAAGGTTTTTACTACATATTAACACTTTTCACATTTTCTCGTGTTACGTGGCTGCCAGTCCTCGGTTCATGCAAAATCTTAAGGTCCTCGGTCATGTCCAAGGTCCAAACCGTCCAATAATTCAATAATCGATAACTAAAACTATAAATGTAGCTCTTCTTACTGGGCGATTGCATCAACTTAGATGCTTCTCCTGTGTTCTACTGTGCTGCTTGTATTGTCCCCACATACCGCAGCACGCGACAAGGGCTGGCAGACCATAAATGTAACCGTTTCAGAGAGAAATGCGACCAATGTGACGATCTCGCGTTATATCGATTCGATGGTGAATGACGAAACACGGAGATTTTCTAAGGTTTTTACTACATATTAACACTTTTCACATTTTCTCGTGTTACGTGGCTGCCAGTCCTCGGTTCATGCAAAATCTTAAGGTCCTCGGTCATGTCCAAGGCACCAAACCGACCAATAATTTAATAATCGATAACTAAAACTATAAATGTAGCTCTTCTTACTGGGCGATTGCATCAACTTAGATGCTTCTCCTGTGTTCTACTGTGCTGCTTGTATTGTCCCCACATACCGCAGCACGCGACAAGGGCTGGCAGACCATAAATGTAACCGTTTCAGAGAGAAATGCAACCAATGTGACGATCTCGCGTTATATCGATTCGATGGTGAATGACGAAACACGGAGATTTTCTAAGGTTTTTACTACATATTAACACTTTTCACATTTTCTCGTGTTACGTGGCTGCCAGTCCTCGGTTCATGCACAATCTTAAGGTCCTCGGTCATGTCCAAGGCACCAAACCGACCAATAATTCAATAATCGATAACTAAAACTATAAATGTAGCTCTTCTTACTGGGCGATCGCATCAACTTAGATGCTTCTCCTGTGTTCTACTGTGCTGCTTGTATTGTCCCCACATACCGCAGCACGCGACAAGGGCTGGCAGACTATAAATGTAACCGTTTCAGAGAGAAATGCGACCAATGTTACGATCTCGCGTTATATCGATTCGATGGTGAATGACGAAACACGGAGATTTTCTAAGGTTTTTACTACATATTAACACTTTTCACATTTTCTCGTGTTACGTGGCTGCCAGTCCTCGGTTCATGCAAAATCTTAAGGTCCTCGGTCATGTCCAAGGCACCAAACCGACCAATAATTTAATAATCGATAACTAAAACTATAAATGTAGCTTTTCTTACTGGGCGATTGCATCAACTTTTAGATGCTTCTCCTGTGTTCTACTGTGCTGCTTGTATTGTCCCCACATACCGCAGCACGCGACAAGGGCTGGCAGACCATAAATGTAACCGTTTCAGAGAGAAATGCAACCAATGTGACGATCTCGCGTTATATCGATTCGATGGTGAATGACGAAACACGGAGATTTTCTAAGGTTTTTACTACATATTAACACTTTTCACATTTTCTCGTGTTACGTGGCTGCCAGTCCTCGGTTCATGCACAATCTTAAGGTCCTCGGTCATGTCCAAGGCACCAAACCGACCAATATTCAATAATCGATAACTAAAACTATAAATGTTGCTCTTCTTACTGGGCGATTGCATCAACTTAGATGCTTCTCCTGTGTTCTACTGTGCTGCTTGTATTGTCCCCACATACCGCAGCACGCGACAAGGGCTGGCAGACCATAAATGTAACCGTTTCAGAGAGAAATGCGACCAATGTGACGATCTCGCGTTATATCGATTCGATGGTGAATGACGAAACACGGAGATTTTCTAAGGTTTTTACTACATATTAACACTTTTCACATTTTCTCGTGTTACGTGGCTGCCAGTTCTCGGTTCATGCAAAATCTTAAGGTCCTCGGTCATGTCCAAGGCACCAAACCGACCAATAATTCAATAATCGATAACTAAAACTATAAATGTAGCTCTTCTTACTGGGCGATTGCATCAACTTAGATGCTTCTCCTGTGTTCTACTGTGCTGCTTGTATTGTCCCCACATACCGCAGCACGCGACAAGGGCTGGCAGACCATAAATGTAACCGTTTCAGAGAGAAATGCGACCAATGTGACGATCTCGCGTTATATCGATTCGATGGTGAATGACGAAACACGGAGATTTTCTAAGGTTTTTACTACATATTAGCACTTTTCACATTTTCTCGTGTTACGTGGCTGCCAGTCCTCGGTTCATGCAAAATCTTAAGGTCCTCGGTCATGTCCAAGGCACCAAACCGACCAATAATTCAATAATCGATAACTAAAACTATAAATGTAGCTCTTCTTACTGGGCGATTGCATCAACTTAGATGCTTCTCCTGTGTTCTACTGTGTTGCTTGTATTGTCCCCACATACCGCAGCACGCGACAAGGGCTGGCAGACCATAAATGTAACCGTTTCAGAGAGAAATGCGACCAATGTAACGATCTCGCGTTATATCGATTCGATGGTGAATGACGAAACACGGAGATTTTCTAAGGTTTTTACTACATATTAACACTTTTCACATTTTCTCGTGTTACGTGGCTGCCAGTCCTCGGTTCATGCAAAATCTTAAGGTCCTCGGTCATGTCCAAGGCACCAAACCGACCAATAATTTAATAATCGATAACTAAAACTATAAATGTAGCTCTTCTTACTGGGCGATTGCATCAACTTAGATGCTTCTCCTGTGTTCTACTGTGCTGCTTGTATTGTCCCCACATACCGCAGCACGCGACAAGGGCTGGCAGACCATAAATGTAACCGTTTCAGAGAGAAATGCAACCAATGTGACGATCTCGCGTTATATCGATTCGATGGTGAATGACGAAACACGGAGATTTTCTAAGGTTTTTACTACATATTAACACTTTTCACATTTTCTCGTGTTACGTGGCTGCCAGTCCTCGGTTCATGCACAATCTTAAGGTCCTCGGTCATGTCCAAGGCACCAAACCGACCAATAATTCAATAATCGATAACTAAAACTATAAATGTAGCTCTTCTTACTGGGCGATCGCATCAACTTAGATGCTTCTCCTGTGTTCTACTGTGCTGCTTGTATTGTCCCCACATACCGCAGCACGCGACAAGGGCTGGCAGACTATAAATGTAACCGTTTCAGAGAGAAATGCGACCAATGTTACGATCTCGCGTTATATCGATTCGATGGTGAATGACGAAACACGGAGATTTTCTAAGGTTTTTACTACATATTAACACTTTTCACATTTTCTCGTGTTACGTGGCTGCCAGTCCTCGGTTCATGCAAAATCTTAAGGTCCTCGGTCATGTCCAAGGCACCAAACCGACCAATAATTCAATAATCGATAACTAAAACTATAAATGTAGCTCTTCTTACTGGGCGATTGCATCAACTTAGATGCTTCTCCTGTGTTCTACTGTGTTGCTTGTATTGTCCCCACATACCGCAGCACGCGACAAGGGCTGGCAGACCATAAATGTAACCGTTTCAGAGAGAAATACGACCAATGTGACGATCTCGCGTTAAATCGATTCGATGGTGAATGACGAAACACGGAGATTTTCTAAGGTTTTTACTACATATTAACACTTTTCACATTTTCTCGTGTTACGTTGCTGCCAGTCCTCGGTTCATGCAAAATCTTAAGGTCCTCGGTCATGTCCAAGGCACCAAACCGACCAATAATTTAATAATCGATAACTAAAACTATAAATTTAGCTCTTCTTACTGGGCGATTGCATCAACTTAGATGCTTCTCCTGTGTTCTACTGTGCTGCTTGTATTGTCCCCACATACCGCAGCACGCGACAAGGGCTGGCAGACCATAAATGTAACCGTTTCAGAGAGAAATGCAACCAATGTGACGATCTCGCGTTATATCGATTCGATGGTGAATGACGAAACACGGAGATTTCCTAAGGTTTTTACTACATATTAACACTTTTCACATTTTCTCGTGTTACGTGGCTGCCAGTCCTCGGTTCATGCACAATCTTAAGGTCCTCGGTCATGTCCAAGGCACCAAACCGACCAATAATTTAATAATCGATAACTAAAACTATAAATGTTGCTCTTCTTACTGGGCGATTGCATCAACTTAGATGCTTCTCCTGTGTTCTACTGTGCTGCTTGTATTGTCCCCACATACCGCAGCACGCGACAAGGGCTGGCAGACCATAAATGTAACCGTTTCAGTGAGAAATGCGACCAATGTGACGATCTCGCGTTATATCGATTCGATGGTGAAGAAACACGGAGATTTTCTAAGGTTTTTACTACATATTAACACTTTTCACATTTTCTCGTGTTACGTGGCTGCCAGTCCTCGGTTCATGCAAAATCTTAAGGTCCTCGGTCATGTCCAAGGCACCAAACCGACCAATAATTCAATAATCGATAACTAAAACTATAAATGTAGTTCTTCTTACTGGGCGATTGCATCAACTTAGATGCTTCTCCTGTGTTCTACTGTGCTGCTTGTATTGTCCACACATACCGCAGCACGCGACAAGGGCTGGCAGACCATAAATGTAACCGTTTCAGAGAGAAATGCGACCAATGTGACGATCTCGCGTTATATCGATTCCATGGTGAATGACGAAACACGGAGGTTTTCTAAGGTTTTTACTACATATTAGCACTTTTCACATTTTCTCGTGTTACGTGGCTGCCAGTCCTCGGTTCATGCAAAATCTTAAGGTCCTCGGTCATGTCCAAGGCACCAAACCGACCAATAATTCAATAATCGATAACTAAAACTATAAATATAGCTCTTCTTACTGGGCGATTGCATCAACTTAGATGCTTCTCCTGTGTTCTACTGTGCTGCTTGTATTGTCCCCACATACCGCAGCACGCGACAAGGGCTGGCAGACCATAAGTGTAACCGTTTCAGAGAGAAATGCGACCAATGTGACGATCTCGCGTTATATCGATTCGATGGTGAATGACGAAACACGGAGATTTTCTAAGGTTTTTACTACATATTAACACTTTTCACATTTTCTCGTGTTACGTGGCTGCCAGTCCTTCGTTCATGCAAAATCTTAAGGTCCTCTGTCATGTCCAAGGCACCAAACCGACCAATAATTCAATAATCGATAACTAAAACTATAAATGTAGCTCTTCTTACTGGGCGATTGCATCAACTTAGATGCTTCTCCTGTGTTCTACTGTGCTGCTTGTATTGTCCCCACATACCGCAGCACGCGACAAGGGCTGGCAGACCATAAATGTAACCGTTTCAGAGAGAAATGCGACCAATGTGACGATCTCGCGTTATATCGATTCGATGGCGAATGACGAAACACGGAGATTTTCTAAGGTTTTTACAACATATTAACACTTTTCACATTTTCTCGTGTTACGTGGCTGCCAGTCCTCGGTTCATGCAAAATCTTAAGGTCCTCGGTCATGTCCAGGGCACCAAACCGACCAATAATTCAATAATCGATAACTAAAACTATAAATGTAGCTCTTCTTACTGGGCGATTGCATCAACTTAGATGCTTCTCCTGTGTTCTACTGTGCTGCTTGTATTGTCCCCACATACCGCAGCACGCGACAAGGGCTGGCAGACCATAAATGTAACCGTTTCAGAGAGAAATGCGACCAATGTGACGATCTCGCGTTATATCGATTCGATGGTGAATGACGAAACACGGAGATTTTCTAAGGTTTTTACTACATATTAACACTTTTCACATTTTCTCGTGTTACGTGGCTGCCAGTCCTCGGTTCATGCACAATCTTAAGGTCCTCGGTCATGTCCAAGGCACCAAACCGACCAATAATTTAATAATCGATAACTAAAACTATAAATGTAGCTCTTCTTACTGGGCGATTGCATCAACTTAGATGCTTCTCCTGTGTTCTACTGTGCTGCTTGTATTGTCCCCACATACCGCAGCACGCGACAAGGGCTGGCAGACCATAAATGTAACCGTTTCAGAGAGAAATGCGACCAATGTGACGATCTCGCGTTATATCGATTCGATGGTGAATGACGAAACACGGAGATTTTCTAAGGTTTTTACTACATATTAACACTTTTCACATTTTCTCGTGTTACGTGGCTGCCAGTCCTCGGTTCATGCAAAATCTTAAGGTCCTCGGTCATGTCCAAGGCACCAAACCGACCAATAATTCAATAATCGATAACTAAAACTATAAATGTAGCTCTTCTTACTGGGCGATTGCATCAACTTAGATGCTTCTCCTGTGTTCTACTGTGCTGCTTGTATTGTCCCCACATACCGCAGCACGCGACAAGGGCTGGCAGACCATAAATGTAACCGTTTCAGAGAAAAATGCGACCAATGTGACGATCTCGCGTTATATCGATTCGATGGTGAATGACGAAACACGGAGATTTTCTAAGGTTTTTACTACATATTAACACTTTTCATATTTTCTCGTGTTACGTGGGTACCAGTCCTCGGTTCATGCACAATCTTAAGGTCCTCGGTCATGTCCAAGGCACCAAACCGACCAATAATTCAATAATCGATAACTAAAACTATAAATGTAGCTCTTCTTACTGGGCGATTGCATCAACTTAGATGCTTCTCCTGTGTTCTACTGTGTTGCTTGTATTGTCCCCACATACCGCAGCACGCGAGAAGGGCTGGCAGACCATAAATGTAACCGTTTCAGAGAGAAATGCGACCAATGTGACGATCTCGCGTTATATCGATTCGATGGTGAATGACGAAACACGGAGATTTTCTAAAGTTTTTACTACATATTAACACTTTTCACATTTTCTCGTGTTACGTGGCTGCCAGTCCTCGGTTCATGCAAAATCTTAAGGTCCTCGGTCATGTCCAAGGCACCAAACCGACCAATAATTTAATAATCGATAACTAAAACTATAAATGTAGCTCTTCTTACTGGGCGATTGCATCAACTTAGATGTTTCTCCTGTGTTCTACTGTGCTGCTTGTATTGTCCCCACATACCGCAGCACGCGACAAGGGCTGGCAGACCATAAATGTAACCGTTTCAGAGAGAAATGCGACCAATGTGACGATCTCGCGTTATATCGATTCGATGGTGAATGACGAAACACGGAGATTTTCTAAGGTTTTTACTACATATTAACACTTTTCACATTTTCTCGTGTTACGTGGCTGCCAGTCCTCGGTTCATGCACAATCTTAAGGTCCTCGGTCATGTCCAAGGCACCAAACCGACCAATAATTTAATAATCGATAACTAAAACTATAAATGTAGCTCTTCTTACTGGGCGATTGCATCAACTTAGATGCTTCTCCTGTGTTCTACTGTGCTGCTTGTATTGTCCCCACATACCGCAGCACGCGACAAGGGCTGGCAGACCATAAATGTAACCGTTTCAGAGAGAAATGCGACCAATGTGACGATCTCGCGTTATATCGATTCGATGGTGAATGACGAAACACGGAGATTTTCTAAGGTTTTTACTACATATTAACACTTTTCACATTTTCTCGTGTTACGTGGCTGCCAGTCCTCGGTTCATGCAAAATCTTAAGGTCCTCGGTCATGTCCAAGGCACCAAACCGACCAATAATTCAATAATCGATAACTGAAACTATAAATGTAGGTCTTCTTACTGGGCGATTGCATCAACTTAGATGCTTCTCCTGTGTTCTACTGTGCTGCTTGTATTGTCCCCACATACCGCAGCACGCGACAAGGGCTGGCAGACCATAAATGTAACCGTTTCAGAGAGAAATGCGACCAATGTGACGATCTCGCGTTATATCGATTCGATGGTGAATGACGAAACACGGAGATTTTCTAAGGTTTTTACTACATATTAACACTTTTCATATTTTCTCGTGTTACGTGGGTACCAGTCCTCGGTTCATGCACAATCTTAAGGTCCTCGGTCATGTCCAAGGCACCAAACCGACCAATAATTCAATAATCGATAACTAAAACTATAAATGTAGCTCTTCTTACTGGGCGATTGCATCACCTTAGATGCTTCTCCTGTGTTCTACTGTGTTGCTTGTATTGTCCCCACATACCGCAGCACGCGAGAAGGGCTGGCAGACCATAAATGTAACCGTTTCAGAGAGAAATGCGACCAATGTGACGATCTCGCGTTATATCGATTCGATGGTGAATGACGAAACACGGAGATTTTCTAAGGTTTTTACTACATATTAACACTTTTCACATTTTCTCGTGTTACGTGGCTGCCAGTCCTCGGTTCATGCAAAATCTTAAGGTCCTCGGTCATGTCCAAGGCACCAAACCGACCAATATTTTAATAATCGATAACTAAAACTATAAATGTAGCTCTTCTTACAGGGCGATTGCATCAACTTAGATGCTTCTCCTGTGTTCTACTGTGCTGCTTGTATTGTCCCCACATACCGCAGCATGCGACAAGGGCTGGCAGACCATAAATGTAACCGTTTCAGAGAGAAATGCGACCAATGTGACGATCTCGCGTTATATCGATTCGATGGTGAATGACGAAACACGGAGATTTTCTAAGGTTTTTACTACATATTAACACTTTTCACATTTTCTCGTATTACGTGGCTGCCAGTCCTCGGTTCATGCAAAATCTTAAGGTCCTCTGTCATGACCAAGCCGCCAAACCGACCAATAATTCAATAATCGATAACTAAAACTATAAATGTAGCTCTTCTTACTGGGCGATTGCATCAACTTAGATGCTTCTCCTGTGTTCTACTGTGCTGCTTGTATTGTCCCCACATACCGCAGCACGCGACAAGGGCTGGCAGACCATAAATGTAACCGTTTCAGAGAGAAATGCGACCAATGTGACGATCTCGCGTTATATCGATTCGATGGTGAATGACGAAACACGGAGATTTTCTAAGGTTTTTACTACATATTAACACTTTTCACCTTTTACGTGGCTGCCAGTCCTCGGTTCATGCAAAATCTTAAGGTCCTCGGTCATGTCCAAGGCACCAAACCGACCAATAATTTGATAATCGATAACTAAATCTATAAATGTAGCTCTACTTACTGGGCGATTGCATCAACTTAGATGCTTCTCCTGTGTTCAACTGTGCTGCTTGTATTGTCCCCACATACCGCAGCACGCGAGAAGGGCTGGCAGACCATAAATGTAACCGTTTCAGAGAGAAATGCGACCAATGTGACGATCTCGCGTTATATCGATTCGATGGTGAATGACGAAACACGGAGATTTTCTAAGGTTTTTACTACATATTAACACTTTTCACATTTTCTCGTGTTTTGTGGCTGCCAGTCCTCGGTTCATGCAAAATCTTAAGGTCCTCGGTCATGTCCAAGGCACCAAACCGACCAATAATTCAATAATTGATAACTAAAACTATAAATGTAGCTCTTCTTACTGGGCGATTGCATCAACCTAGATGCTTCTCCTGTGTTCTACTGTGCTGCTTGTATTGTCCCCACATACCGCAGCACGCGACAAGGGCTGGCAGACCATAAATGTAACCGTTTCAGAGAGAAATGCGACCAATGTGACGATCTCGCGTTATATCGATTCGATGGTGAATGACGAAACACGGAGATTTTCTAAGGTTTTTACTACATATTAACACTTTTCACATTTTCTCGTGTTACGTGGCTGCCAGTCCTCGGTTCATGCAAAATCTTAAGGTCCTCGGTCATGTCCAAGGCACCAAACCGACCAATAATTTAATAATCGATAACTAAAACTATAAATGTAGCTCTTCTTACTGGGCGATTGCATCAACTTAGATGCTTCTCCTGTGTTCTACTGTGCTGCTTGTATTGTCCCCACATACCGCAGCACGCGACAAGGGCTGGCAGACCATAAATGTAACCGTTTCAGAGAGAAATGCGACCAATGTGACGATCTCGCGTTATATCGATTCGATGGTGAATGACGAAACACGGAGATTTTCTAAGGTTTTTACTACATATTAACACTTTTCACATTTTCTCGTGTTACGTGGCTGCCAGTCCTCGGTTCATGCAAAATCTTAAGGTCCTCGGTCATGTCCAAGGCACCAAACCGACCAATAATTCAATAATCGATAACTAAAACTATAAATGTAGGTCTTCTTACTGGGCGATTGCATCAACTTAGATGCTTCTCCTGTGTTCTACTGTGCTGCTTGTATTGTCCCCACATACCGCAGCACGCGACAAGGGCTGGCAGACCATAAATGTAACCGTTTCAGAGAGAAATGCGACCAATGTGACGATCTCGCGTTATATCGATTCGATGGTGAATGACGAAACACGGAGATTTTCTAAGGTTTTTACTACATATTAACACTTTTCACATTTTTTTCGTGTTACGTGGGTACCAGTCCTCGGTTCATGCACAATCTGAAGGTCCTCTGTCATGTCCAAAGCACCAAACCGACCAATAATTTAATAATCGATAGCTAAAACTATAAATGTAGCTCATCTTACTGGGCGATTGCATCAACTTCGATGCTTCTCCTGTGTTCTACTGTGCTGCTTGTATTGTCCCCACATACAGCAGCACGCGACATGGGCTGGCAGACCATAAATGTAACCGTTTCAGAGAGAAATGCGACCAATGTGACGATCTCGCGTTATATCGATTCGATGGTGAATGACGAACCACGGAGATTTTCTAAGGTTTTTACTACATATTAACACTTTTCACATTTTCTCGTGTTACGTGTCTGCCAGTCCTCGGTTCATGCAAAATCTTAAGGTCCTCGGTCATGTCCAAGGCACCAAACCGACCAATAATTCAATAATCGATAACTGAAGCTATAAATGTAGCTCATCTTACTGGGCGATTGCATCAACTTAGATGCTTCTCCTGTGTTCTACTGTGCTGCTTGTATTGTCCCCATATACCGCAGCACGCGACAAGGGCTGGCAGACCATAAATGTAACCGTTTCAGAGAGAAATGCGACCAATGTGACGATCTCGCGTTTTATCGATTCGATGGTGAATGACGAAACACGGAGATTTTCTAAGGTTTTTACTACATATTAACACTTTTCACATTTTCTCGTGTTACGTGGCTGCCAGTCCTCGGTTCATGCAAAATCTTAAGGTCCTCGGTCATGTCCAAGGCACCAAACCGACCAATAATTTGATAATCGATAACTAAATCTATAAATGTAGCTCTACTTACTGGGCGATTGCATCAACTTAGATGCTTCTCCTGTGTTCTACTGTGCTGCTTGTATTGTCCCCACATACCGCAGCACGCGACAAGGGCTGGCAGACCATAAATGTAACCGTTTCAGAGAGAAATGCGACCAATGTGACGATCTCGCGTTATATCGATTCGATGGTGAATGACGAAACACGGAGATTTTCTAAGGTTTTTACAACATATTAACACTTTTCACATTTTCTCGTGTTACGTGGCTGCCAGTCCTCGGTTCATACAAAATCTTAAGGTCCTCGGTCATGTCCAAGGCACCAAACCGACCAATAATTCAATAATCGATAACTAAAGCTATAAATGTAGCTCATCTTACTGGGCGATTGCATCAACTTAGATGCTTCTCCTGTGTTCTACTGTGCTGCTTGTATTGTCCCCACATACCGCAGCACGCGACAAGGGCTGGCAGACCATAAATGTAACCGTTTCAGAGAGAAATGCGACCAATGTGACGATCTCGCGTTATATCGATTCGATGGTGAATGACGAAACACGGAGATTTTCTAAGGTTTTTACTACATATTAACACTTTTCACATTTTCTCGTGTTACGTGGCTGCTAGTCCTCGGTTCATGCAAAATCTTAAGGTCCTCGGTCATGTCCAAGACACCAAACCGACCAATAATTTAATAATCGATAACTAAAACTATAAATGTAGCTCTTCTTACTGGGCGATTGCATCAACTTAGATGCTTCTCCTGCGTTCTACTGTGCTGCTTGTATTGTCCCCACATACCGCAGCACGCGACAAGGGCTGGCAGACCATAAATGTAACCGTTTCAGAGAGAAATGCGACCAATGTGACGATCTCGCGTTATATCGATTCGATGGTGAATGACGAAACACGGAGATTTTCTAAGGTTTTTACTACATATTAACACTTTTCACATTTTCTCGTGTTACGTGGCTGCCAGTCCTCGGTTCATGCAAAATCTTAAGGTCCTCTGTCATGTCCAAGGCACCAAACCGACCAATAATTCAATAATCGATAACTAAAACTATAAATGTAGCTCTTCTTACTGGGCGATTGCATCAACTTAGATGCTTCTCCTGTGTTCTACTGTGCTGCTTGTATTGTCCCCACATACCGCAGCACGCGACAAGGGCTGGCAGACCATAAATGTAACCGTTTCAGAGAGAAATGCGACCAATGTGACGATCTCGCGTTATATCGATTCGATGGTGAATGACGAAATAGGAGATTTTCTAAGGTTTTTACTACATATTAACACTTTTCACATTTTCTCGTGTTACGTGGGTGCCAGTCCTCGGTTCATGCAAAATCTTAAGGTCCTCGGTCATGTCCAAGGCACCAAACCGACCAATAATTCAATAATCGATAACTAAAACTATAAATGTAGCTCTTCTTACTGGGCGATTGCATCAACTTAGATGCTTCTCCTGTGTTCTACTGTGCTGCTTGTATTGTCCCCACATACCGCAGCACGCGACAAGGGCTGGCAGACCATAAATGTAACCGTTTCAGAGAGAAATGCGACCAATGCGACGATCTCGCGTTATATCGATTCGATGGTGAATGACGAAACACCGAGATTTTCTAAGGTTTTTACTACATATTAACACTTTTCACATTTTCTCGTGTTACGTGGCTGCCAGTCCTCGGTTCATCCAAAATCTTAAGGTCCTCGGTCATGTCCAAGGCACCAAACCGACCAATAATTCAATAATCGATAACTAAAACTATAAATGTAGCTCTTCTTACTGGGCGATTGCATCAACTTAGATGCTTCTCCTATGTTCTATTGTGCTGCTTGTATTGTCCCCACATACCGCAGCACGCGACCAGGGCTGGCAGACCATAAATGTAACCGTTTCAGAGAGAAATGCGACCAATGTGACGATTTCGCGTTATATCGATTCGATGGTGAATGACGAAACACGGAGATTTTCTAAGGTTTTTACTACATATTAACACTTTTCACATTTTCTCGTGTTACGTGGCTGCCAGTCCTCGGTTCATGCAAAATCTTAAGGTCCTCGGTCATGTCCAAGGCACCAAACCGACCAATAATTCAATAATCGATAACTAAAACTATAAATGTAGCTCTTCTTACTGGGCGATTGCATCAACTTAGATGCTTCTCCTGTGTTCTACTGTGCTGCTTGTATTGTCCCCACATACCGCAGCACGCGACAAGGGCTGGCAGACCATAAATGTAACCGTTTCAGAGAGAAATGCCACCAATGTGACGATCTCGCGTTATATCGATTCGATGGTGAATGACGAAACACGGAGATTTTCTAAGGTTTTTACTACATATTAACACTTTTCACATTTTCTCGTGTTACGTGGCTGCCAGTCCTCGGTTCATGCAAAATCTTAAGGTCCTCGGTCATGTACAAGGCACCAAACCGACCAATAATTCAATAATCGATAACTAAAACTATAAATGTAGCTCTTCTTACTGGGCGATTGCATCAACTTAGATGCTTCTCCTGTGTTCTACTGTGCTGCTTGTATTGTCCCCACATACCGCAGCACGCGACAAGGGCTGGCAGACCATAAATGTAACCGTTTCAGAGAGAAATGCGACCAATGTGACGATCTCGCGTTATATCGATTCGATGGTGAATGACGAAACACGGAGATTTTCTAAGGTTTTTACTACATATTAACACTTTTCACATTTCCTCGTGTTACGTGGCTGCCAGTCCTCGGATCATGCAAAATCTTAAGGTCCTCGGTCATGTCCAAGGCACCATACCGACCAATAATTCAATAATCGATAACTAAAACTATAAATGTAGCACTTCTTACTGGGCGATTGCATCAACTTAGATGCTTCTTCTGTGTTCTACTGTGCTGCTTGTATTGTCCCCACATACCGCAGCACGCGACAAGGGCTGGCAGACCATAAATGTAACCGTTTCAGAGAGAAATGCGACCAATGTGACGATCTCGCGTTATATCGATTCGATGGTGAATGACGAAACACGGAGATTTTCTAAGGTTTCTACTACATATTAACACTTTTCACATTTTATTGTGTTACGTGGGTACCAGTCCTCGGTTCATGCATAATCTTAAGGTCCTCGGTCATGTCCAAGGCACCAAACCGACCAATAATTCAATAATCGATAACTAAAACTATAAATGTAGCTCTTCTTACTGGGCGATTGCATCAACTTAGATGCTTCTTCTGTGTTCTACTGTGCTGCTTGTATTGTCCCCACATACCGCAGCACGCGACAAGGGCTGGCAGACCATAAATGTAACCGTTTCAGAGAGAAATGCGACCAATGTGACGATCTCGCGTTATATCGATTCGATGGTGAATGACGAAACACGGAGATTTTCTAAGGTTTTTACTACATATTAACCCTTTTCACATTTTCTTGTGTTACGTGGGTACCAGTCCTCGGTTCATGCAAAATCTTAAGGTCCTCGGTCATGTCCAAGGCACCAAATCGACCAATAATTCAATAATCGATAACTAAAACTATAAATGTAGCTCTTCTTACTGGGCGATTGCATCAACTTAGATGCTTCTTCTGTGTTCTACTGTGCTGCTTGTATTGTCCCCACATACCGCAGCACGCGACAAGGGCTGGCAGACCATAAATGTAACCGTTTCAGAGAGAAATGCGACCAATGTGACGATCTCGCGTTATATCGATTCGATGGTGAATGACGAAACACGGAGATTTTTTAAGGTTTTTACCACATTTTAACACTTTTCACATTTTCTTGTGTTACGTGGGTACCAGTCCTCGGTTCATGCAAAATCTTAAGGTCCTCGGTCATGTCCAAGGCACCAAACCGACCAATAATTCAATAATCGATAACTAAAACTATAAATGTAGCTCTTCTTACTGGGCGATTGCATCAACTTAGATGCTTCTTCTGTGTTCTACTGTGCTGCTTGTATTGTCCCCACACACCGCAGCACGCGGCAAGGGCTGGCAGACCATAAATGTAACCGTTTCAGAGAGAAATGCGACCAATGTGACGATCTCGCGTTATATCGATTCGATGGTGAATGACGAAACACGGAGAGTTTCTAAGGTTTTTACTACATATTAACACTTTTCACATTTTCTCGTGTTACGTGGGTACCAGTCCTCGGTTCATGCAAAATCTTAAGGTCCTCGGTAATGACCGAGGCACCAAATCGACCAATAATTCAATAATCGATAACTAAAACTATAAATGTAGCTCTTCTTACTGGGCGATTGCATCAACTTAGATGCTTCTTCTGTGTTCTACTGTGCTGCTTGTATTGTCCCCACATACCGCAGCACGCGACAAGGGCTGGCAGACCATAAATGTAACCGTTTCAGAGAGAAATGCGACCAATGTGACGATCTCGCGTTATATCGATTCGATGGTGAATAACGAAACACGGAGATTTTCTAAGGTTTTTACTACATATTAACAATTTTCTCATTTTCTTGTGTTACGAGGGTACCAGTCCTCGGTTCATGCAAAATCTTAAGGTCCTCGGTCATGTCCAAGGCACCAAATCGACCAATAATTCAATAATCGATAACTAAAACTATAAATGTAGCTCTTCTTACTGGGCGATTGCATCAACTTAGATGCTTTTTCTGTGTTCTACTGTGCTGCTTGTATTGTCCCCACATACCGCAGCACGCGACAAGGGCTGGCAGACCATAAATGTAACCGTTTCAGAGAGAAATGCGACCAACGTGACGATCTCGCGTTATATCGATTCGATGGTGAATGACGAAACACGGAGATTTTCTAAGGTTTTTACTACATATTAACACTTTTCATATTTTCTCCTGTTACGTGGGTGCCAGTCCTCGGTTCATGCAAAATCTTAAGGTCCTCGGTCATGTCCAAGGCACCAAATCGACCAATAATTCAATAATCGATAACTAAAACTATAAATGTAGCTCTTCTTACTGGGCGATTGCATCAACTTAGATGCTTCTTCTGTGTTCTACTGTGCTGCTTGTATTGTCCCCACACACCGCAGCACGCGACAAGGGCTGGCAGACCATAAATGTAACCGTTTCAGAGAGAAATGCGACCAATGTGACGATCTCGAATTACATCGATTCGATGGTGAATGACGAAACACGGAGATTTTCTTAGGTTTTTACTACATATTAACACTTTTCACAATTTCTTGTGTTACGTGGGTACCATTCCTCGGTTCATGCAAAATCTTAAGGTCCTCGGTCATGTCCAAGGAACCAAACCGACCAATAATTCAATAATCGATAACTAAAACTATAAATGTAGCCCTTCTTACTGGGCGATTGCATCAACTTAGATGCTTCTTCTGTGTTCTACTGTGCTGCTTATATTGTCCCCACATACCGCAGCACGAGACAAGGGCTGGCAGACCATAAATGTAACCGTTTCAGAGAGAAATGCGACCAATGTGACGATCTCGCGTTATATCGATTCGATGGTGAATGACGAAACACGGAGATTTTCTAAGGTTTTTACCACATTTTAACACTTTTCACATTTTCTTGTGTTACGTGGGTACCAGTCCTCGGTTCATGCAAAAAAAGGTCCTCGGTCATGTCCAAGGCACCAAATCGACCAATAATTCAATAATCGATAACTAAAACTATAAATGTAGCTCTTCTTACTGGGCGATTGCATCAACTTAGATGCTTCTTCTGCGTTCTACTGTGCTGCTTGTATTGTCCCCACATACCGCAGCACGCGACAAGGGCTGGCAGACCATAAATGTAACCGTTTCAGAGAGAAATGCGGCCAATGTGACGATCTCGCGTTATATCGATTCGATGGTGAATGACGAAACACGGAGATTTTCTAAGGTTTTTACTACATATTAACACTTTTCACATTTTCTCGTGTTACGTGGGTACCAGTCCTCGGTTCATGCAAAATCTTAAGGTCCTCGGTCATGTCCAAGGCACCAAACCGACCAATAATTCAATAATCGATAACTAAAACTATAAATGTAGCTCTTCTTACTGGGCGATTGCATCAACTTAGATGCTTTTTCTGTGTTCTACTGTGCTGCTTGTATTGTCCCCACATACCGTAGCACGCGACAAGGGCTGGCAGACCATAAATGTAACCGTTTCAGAGAGAAATGCGACCAATGTGACGATCTCGCGTTATATCGATTCGATGGTGAATGACGAAACACGGAGATTTTCTAAGGTTTTTACTACATATTAACACTTTTCACATTTTCTCGTGTTACGTGGGTACCAGTCCTCGGTTCATGCAAAATCTTAAGGTCCTCGGTCATGTCCAAGGCACCAAACCGACCAATAATTCAATAATCGATAACTAAAACTATAAATGTAGCTCTTCTTACTGGGCGATTGCATCAACTTAGATGCTTTTTCTGTGTTCTACTGTGCTGCTTGTATTGTCCCCACATACCGTAGCACGCGACAAGGGCTGGCAGACCATAAATGTAACCGTTTCAGAGAGAAATGCGACCAATGTGACGATCTCGCGTTATATCGATTCGATGGTGAATGACGAAACACGGAGATTTTCTAAGGTTTTTACTACATATTAACACTTTTCACATTTTCTTGTGTTACGTGGGTACCAGTCCTCGGTTCATGCAAAATCTTAAGGTCCTCGGTCATGTCCAAGGCACCAAATCGACCAATAATTCAATAATCGATAACTAAAACTATAAATGTAGCTCTTCTTACTGGGCGATTGCATCAACTTAGATGCTTCTTCTGTGTTCTACTGTGCTGCTTGTATTGTCCCCACATACCGCAGCACGCGACAAGGGCTGGCAGACCATAAATGTAACCGTTTCAGAGAGAAATGCGACCAATGTGACGATCTCGCGTTATATCGATTCGATGGTGAATGACGAAACACGGAGATTTTCTAAGGTTTTTACTACATATTAACACTTTTCACATTTTCTCGTGTTACGTGGGTACCAGTACTCGGTTCATGCAAAATCTTAAGGTCCTCGGTCATCTCCAAGGCACCAAATCGACCAATAATTCAATAATCGATAACTAAAACTATAAATGTAGCTCTTCTTACTGGGCGATTGCATCAACTTAGATGCTTCTTCTGTGTTCTACTGTGCTGCTTGTATTGTCCCCACACACCGCAGCACGCGGCAAGGGCTGGCAGACCATAAATGTAACCGTTTCAGAGAGAAATGCGACCAATGTGACGATCTCGCGTTATATCGATTCGATGGTGAATGACGAAACACGGAGAGTTTCTAAGGTTTTTACTACATATTAACACTTTTCACATTTTCTCGTGTTACGTGGGTACCAGTCCTCGGTTCATGCAAAATCTTAAGGTCCTCGGTAATGACCGAGGCACCAAATCGACCAATAATTCAATAATCGATAACTAAAACTATAAATGTAGCTCTTCTTACTGGGCGATTGCATCAACTTAGATGCTTCTTCTGTGTTCTACTGTGCTGCTTGTATTGTCCCCACATACCGCAGCACGCGACAAGGGCTGGCAGACCATAAATGTAACCGTTTCAGAGAGAAATGCGACCAATGTGACGATCTCGCGTTATATCGATTCGATGGTGAATAACGAAACACGGAGATTTTCTAAGGTTTTTACTACATATTAACAATTTTCTCATTTTCTTGTGTTACGAGGGTACCAGTCCTCGGTTCATGCAAAATCTTAAGGTCCTCGGTCATGTCCAAGGCACCAAATCGACCAATAATTCAATAATCGATAACTAAAACTATAAATGTAGCTCTTCTTACTGGGCGATTGCATCAACTTAGATGCTTTTTCTGTGTTCTACTGTGCTGCTTGTATTGTCCCCACATACCGCAGCACGCGACAAGGGCTGGCAGACCATAAATGTAACCGTTTCAGAGAGAAATGCGACCAACGTGACGATCTCGCGTTATATCGATTCGATGGTGAATGACGAAACACGGAGATTTTCTAAGGTTTTTACTACATATTAACACTTTTCATATTTTCTCCTGTTACGTGGGTGCCAGTCCTCGGTTCATGCAAAATCTTAAGGTCCTCGGTCATGTCCAAGGCACCAAATCGACCAATAATTCAATAATCGATAACTAAAACTATAAATGTAGCTCTTCTTACTGGGCGATTGCATCAACTTAGATGCTTCTTCTGTGTTCTACTGTGCTGCTTGTATTGTCCCCACACACCGCAGCACGCGACAAGGGCTGGCAGACCATAAATGTAACCGTTTCAGAGAGAAATGCGACCAATGTGACGATCTCGAATTACATCGATTCGATGGTGAATGACGAAACACGGAGATTTTCTTAGGTTTTTACTACATATTAACACTTTTCACAATTTCTTGTGTTACGTGGGTACCATTCCTCGGTTCATGCAAAATCTTAAGGTCCTCGGTCATGTCCAAGGAACCAAACCGACCAATAATTCAATAATCGATAACTAAAACTATAAATGTAGCCCTTCTTACTGGGCGATTGCATCAACTTAGATGCTTCTTCTGTGTTCTACTGTGCTGCTTGTATTGTCCCCACATACCGCAGCACGAGACAAGGGCTGGCAGACCATAAATGTAACCGTTTCAGAGAGAAATGCGACCAATGTGACGATCTCGCGTTATATCGATTCGATGGTGAATGACGAAACACGGAGATTTTCTAAGGTTTTTACCACATTTTAACACTTTTCACATTTTCTTGTGTTACGTGGGTACCAGTCCTCGGTTCATGCAAAAAAAGGTCCTCGGTCATGTCCAAGGCACCAAATCGACCAATAATTCAATAATCGATAACTAAAACTATAAATGTAGCTCTTCTTACTGGGCGATTGCATCAACTTAGATGCTTCTTCTGCGTTCTACTGTGCTGCTTGTATTGTCCCCACATACCGCAGCACGCGACAAGGGCTGGCAGACCATAAATGTAACCGTTTCAGAGAGAAATGCGGCCAATGTGACGATCTCGCGTTATATCGATTCGATGGTGAATGACGAAACACGGAGATTTTCTAAGGTTTTTACTACATATTAACACTTTTCACATTTTCTCGTGTTACGTGGGTACCAGTCCTCGGTTCATGCAAAATCTTAAGGTCCTCGGTCATGTCCAAGGCACCAAACCGACCAATAATTCAATAATCGATAACTAAAACTATAAATGTAGCTCTTCTTACTGGGCGATTGCATCAACTTAGATGCTTTTTCTGTGTTCTACTGTGCTGCTTGTATTGTCCCCACATACCGTAGCACGCGACAAGGGCTGGCAGACCATAAATGTAACCGTTTCAGAGAGAAATGCGACCAATGTGACGATCTCGCGTTATATCGATTCGATGGTGAATGACGAAACACGGAGATTTTCTAAGGTTTTTACTACATATTAACACTTTTCACATTTTCTTGTGTTACGTGGGTACCAGTCCTCGGTTCATGCAAAATCTTAAGGTCCTCGGTCATGTCCAAGGCACCAAATCGACCAATAATTCAATAATCGATAACTAAAACTATAAATGTAGCTCTTCTTACTGGGCGATTGCATCAACTTAGATGCTTCTTCTGTGTTCTACTGTGCTGCTTGTATTGTCCCCACATACCGCAGCACGCGACAAGGGCTGGCAGACCATAAATGTAACCGTTTCAGAGAGAAATGCGACCAATGTGACGATCTCGCGTTATATCGATTCGATGGTGAATGACGAAACACGGAGATTTTCTAAGGTTTTTACTACATATTAACACTTTTCACATTTTCTCGTGTTACGTGGGTACCAGTACTCGGTTCATGCAAAATCTTAAGGTCCTCGGTCATCTCCAAGGCACCAAATCGACCAATAATTCAATAATCGATAACTAAAACTATAAATGTTGCTCTTCTTACTGGGCGATTGCATCAACTTAGATGCTTCTTCTGTGTTCTACTGTGCTGCTTGTATTGTCCCCACATACCGCAGCACGCGACAAGGGCTGGCAGACCATAAATGTAGCCGTTTCAGAGAGAGATGCGATTAATGTGACGATCTCGCGTTATATCGATTCGATGGTGAATGACGAAACACGGAGATTTTCTAAGGTTTTTACTACATATTAACACTTTTCACATTTTCTTGTGCTACGTGGGTACCAGTCCTCGGTTCATGCAAAATCTTAAGGTCCTCGGTCATGTCCAAGGCACCAAACCGACCAATAATTCAATAATCGATAACTAAAACTATAAATGTAGCACTTCTTACTGGGCGATTGCATCAACTTAGATGCTTCTTATGTGTTCTACTGTGCTGCTTGTATTGTCCCCACATACCGCAGCACGAGACAAGGGCTGGCAGACCATTAATGTAACCGTTTCAGAGAGAAATGCGACCAATGTGACGATCTCGCGTTATATCGATTCGATGGTGAATGACGAAACACGGAGATTTTCTAAGGTTTTTACTACATATTAACACTTTTCATATTTTCTCGTGTTACGTGGGTGCCAGTCCTCGGTTCATTCAAAATCTCCTCGGTTCATGCAAAATCTTAAGGTCCTCGGTCATGTCCAAGGCACCCCAGTAAGAAGTGCTACATTTATAGTTTTAGTTATCGATTATTGAATTATTGGTCGGTTTGGTGCCTTGGACATGACCGAGGACCTTAAGATTTTGCATGAACCGAGGACTGGTACCCACGTAACACAAGAAAATGTGAAAAGTGTTAATATGTAGTAAAAACCTTAGAAAATCTCCGTGTTTCGTCATTCACCATCGAATCGATATAACGCGAGATCGTCACATTGGTCGCATTTCTCTCTGAAACGGTTACATTTATGGTCTGCCAGCCCTTGTCGCGTGCTGCGGTATGTGGGGACAATACAAGCAGCACAGTAGAACACAGAAGAAGCATCTAAGTTGATGCAATCGCCCAGTAAGAAGAGCTACATTTATAGTTTTAGTTATCGATTATTGAATTATTGGTGGATTTGGTGCCTTGGACATGACCGAGGACCTTAAGATTTTGCATGAACCGAGGACTGGTACCCACGTAGCACAAGAAAATGTGAAAAGTGTTAATATGTAGTAAAAACCTTAGAAAATCTCCGTGTTTCGTCATTCACCATCGAATCGATGTAACGCGAGATCGTCACATTGGTCGCATTTCTCTCTGAAACGGTTACATTTATGGTCTGCCAGCCCTTGTCGCGTGCTGCGGTATGTGGGGACAATACAAGCAGCACAGTAGAACACAGAAGAAGCATCTAAGTTGATGCAATCGCCCAGTAAGAAGAGCTACATTTATAGTTTTAGTTATCGATTATTGAATTATTGGTCGGTTTGGTGCCTTGGACATGACCGAGGACCTTAAGATTTTGCATGAACCGAGGACTGGTACCCACGTAACACAAGAAAATGTGAAAAGTGTTAATATGTAGTAAAAACCTTAGAAAATCTCCGTGTTTCGTCATTCAGCATCGAATCGATATAATGCGAGACCGTCGCATTGGTCGCATTTCTCTCTGAAACGGTTACATTTATGATCTGCCAGCCCTTGTCTCGTGCTGCGGTATGTGGGGACAATACAAGCAGCATAGTAGAACACAGAAGAAGCATCTAAGTTGATGCAATTGCCCAGTAAGAAGAACTACATTTATAGTTTTACTTATCGATTATTGAATTAATGGTCGGTTTGGTGCCTTGGACATGACCGAGGACCTTATGATTTTGCATGAACCGAGGACTGGAACCCATGTAACACAAGAAAATTTGAAAAGTGTTAATATGTAGTAAAAACCTTAGAAAATCTCCGTGTTTCGTCATTCACCATCGAATCGATATAACGCGAGATCGTCACATTGGTCGCATTTCTCTCTGAAACGGTTACATTTATGGTCTGCCAGCCCTTGTCGCGTGCTGCGGTATGTGGGGACAATACAAGCAGCACAGTAGAACACAGAAGAAGCATCTAAGTTGATGCAATCGCCCAGTAAGAAGTGCTACACTTATAGTTTTAGTTATCGATTATTGAATTATTGGTCGGTTTGGTGCCTTGGACAGGACCGAGGACCTTAAGATTTTGCATGAACCGAGGACTGGTACCCACGTAACACAAGAAAATGTGAAAAGTGTTAATATGTAGTAAAAACCTTAGAAAATCTCCGTGTTTCGTCATTCACCATCGAATCGATATAACGCGAGATCGTCACATTGGTCGCATTTCTCTCTGAAACGGTTACATTTATGGTCTGCCAGCCCTTGTCGCGTGCTGCGGTATGTGGGGACAATACAAGCAGCACAGTAGAACACAGAAGAAGCACCTAAGTTGATGCAATCGCCCAGTAAGAAGAGCTACATTGATAGTTTTAGTTATCGATTATTGAATTATTGGTGGATTCGGTGCCTTGGACATGACCGAGGACCTTAAGATTTTGCATGAACCGAGGACTGGTACCCACGTAACACAAGAAAATGTGAAAAGTGTTAATATGTTGTAAAAACCTTAGAAAATCTCCGTGTTTCGTCATTCACCATCGAATCGATATAACGCGAGATCGTCACATTGGTCGCATTTCTCTCTGAAACGGTTACATTTATGGTCTGCCAGCCCTTGTCGCGTGCTGCGGTATGTGGGGACAATACAAGCAGCACAGTAGAACACAGAAGAAGCATCTAAGTTGATGCAATCGCCCAGTAAGAAGAGCTACATTTATAGTTTTAGTTATCGATTATTGAATTATTGGTCGATTTGGTGCCTTGGACATGACCGAGGACCTTAAGATTATGCATGAACCGAGGACTGGTACCCACGTAACACAAGAAAATGTGAAAAGTGTTAATATGTAGTAAAAACCTTAGAAAATCTCCGTGTTTCGTCATTCAGCATCGAATCGATATAATGCGAGATCGTCACATTGGTCGCATTTCTCTCTGAAACGGTTACATTTATGGTCTGCCAGCCCTTGTCGCGTGCTGCGGTATGTGGGGACAATACAAGCAGCACAGTAGAACACAGAAGAAGCATCTAAGTTGCTGCAATCGCCCAGTAAGAAGAGCTACATTTATAGTTTTAGTTATCGATTATTGAATTATTGGTCGATTCGGTGCCTTGGACATGACCAAGGACCTTAAGATTTTGCATGAACCGAGGACTGGTACCCACGTAACACGAGAAAATGTGAAAAGTGTTAAAATGTGGTTAAAACCTTAGAAAATCTCCGTGTTTCGTCATTCACAATCGAATCGATATAACGCGAGATCGTCACATTGGTCGCATTTCTCTCTGAAACGGTTACATTTATGGTCTGCCAGCCCTTGTCTCGTGCTGCGGTATGTGGGGACAATACAAGCAGCACAGTAGAACACAGAAGAAGCATCTAAGTTGATGCAATCGCCCAGTAAGAAGAGCTACATTTATAGTTTTAGTTATCGATTATTGAATTTTATGGTCAATTTGGTGCCATGGACATGACCGAGGACCTTAAGATTTTGCATGAACCGAGGACTGGCACCCACGTAACACGAGAAAAAATGAAAAGTGTTAATATGTAGTAAAAACCTTAGAAAATCTCCGTGTTTCGTCATTCACCATCGAATCGATATAACGCGAGATCGTCACATTGGTCGCATTTCTTTCTGAAACGGTTACATTTATGATCTGCCAGCCCTTGTCGCGTGCTGCGGTATGTGGGGACAATACAAGCAGCACAGTAGAACACAGAAGAAGCATCTAAGTTGATGCAATCGCCCAGTAAGAAGAGCTACATTTATAGTTTTAGTTATCGATTATTGAATTATTGGTCGGTTTGGTGCCTTGGACATGACCGAGGACCTTAAGATTTTGCATGAACCGAGGACTGGTACCCACGTAACACAAGAAAATGTGAATAGTGTTAATATGTAGTAAAAACCTTAGAAAATCTCCGTGTTTCGTCATTCACCATCGAATCGATATAATGCGAGATCGTCACATTGGTCGCATTTCTCTCTGAAACGGTTACATTTATGGTCTGCCAGCCCTTGTCGCGTGCTGCGGTATGTGGGGACAATACAAGCAGCACAGTAGAACACAGAAGAAGCATCTAAGTTGCTGCAATCGCCCAGTAAGAAGAGCTGCATTTATAGTTTTAGTTATCGATTATTGAATTATTGGTCGGTTTGGTGCCTTGGACATGACCGAGGACCTTAAGATTTTGCATGAACCGAGGACTGGTACCCACGTAACACAAGAAAATGTGAATAGTGTTAATATGTAGTAAAAACCTTAGAAAATCTCCGTGTTTCGACATTCACCATCGAATCGATATAACGCGAGATCGTCACATTGGTCGCATTTCTCTCTGAAACGGTTACATTTATGGTCTGCCAGCCCTTGTCGCGTGCTGCGGTATGTGGGGACAATACAAGCAGCACAGTAGAACACAGAAGAAGCATCTAAGTTGATGCAATCGCCCAGTAAGAAGTGCTACATTTATAGTTTTAGTTATCGATTATTGAATTATTGGTCGGTTTGGTTCCTTGGACATGACCGAGATCCTTGAGATTTTGCATGAACCGAGGACTGGTACCCACGTAACACAAGAAAATGTGAAAAGTGTTAATATGTAGTAAAAACCTTAGAAAATCTCCGTGTTTCGTCATTCAGCATCGAATCGATATAATGCGAGGTCGTCACATTGGTCGCATTTCTCTCTGAAACGGTTACATTTATGGTCTGCCAGCCCTTGTCGCGTGCTGCGGTATGTGGGGACAATACAAGCAGCACAGTAGAACACAGAAGAAGCATCTAAGTTGATGCAATCGCCCAGTAAGAAGAGCTACATTTATAGTTTTAGTTATCGATTATTGAATTATTGGTCAATTTGGTGCCTTGGACATGACCGAGGACCTTAAGATTTTGCATGAACCGAGCACTGGCACCCACGTAACACGAGAAAAGATTAAAAGTGTTAATATGTAGTAAAAACCTTAGAAAATCTCCGTGTTTCGTCATTCACCATCGAATCGATATAACGCGAGATCGTCACATTTGTATCATTTCTTTCTGCAACGGTTACATTTATGGTCTGCCAGCCCTTATCGCGTGCTGCGGTATGTGGGGACAATACAAGCAGCACAGTAGAACACAGGAGAAGCATCTAAGTTGATGCAATCGCCCAGTAAGAAGTGCTACATTTATAGTTTTAGTTATCGATTATTGAATAATTGGCCGGTTTGGTGCCTTGGACATGACCGAGGACCTTAAGATTTTGCATGAACCGAGGACTGGTACCCACGTAACACAAGAAAATGTGAATAGTGTTAATATGTAGTAAAAACCTTAGAAAATCTCCGTGTTTCGTCATTCACCATCGAATCGATATAATGCGAGATCGTCACATTGGTCGCATTTCTCTCTGAAACGGTTACATTTATGGTGTGCCAGCCCTTCTCGCGTGCTGCGGTATGTGGGGACAATACAAGCAGCACAGTAGAACACAGAAGAAGCATCTAAGTTGCTGCAATCGCCCAGTAAGAAGAGCTACATTTATAGTTTTAGTTATCGATTATTGAATTATTGGTCGATTTGGTGCCTTGGACATGACCGAGGACCTTAAGATTGTGCATGAACCGAGGACTGGTACCCACGTAACACAAGAAAATGTGAAAAGTGTTAAAATGTGGTAAAAACCTTAGAAAATCTCCGTGTTTCGTCATTCACCATCGAATCGATATAACGCGAGATCGTCACATTGGTCGCATTTCTCTCTGAAACGGTTACATTTATGGTCTGCCAGCCCTTGTCGCGTGTTGCGGTATGTGGGGACAATACAAGCAGCACAGTAGAACACAGAAGAAGCATCTAAGTTGATGCAATCGCCCAGTAAGAAGTGCTACATTTATAGTTTTAGTTATCGATTATTGAATTATTGGTCGGTTTGGTGCCTTGGACATGACCGAGGACCTTAAGATTTTGCATGAACCGAGGACTGGTACCCACGTAACACAAGAAAATGTGAAAAGTGTTAATATTTAGTAAAAACCTTAGAAAATCTCCGTGTTTCGTCATTCACCATCGAATCGATATAACGCGAGATCGTCACATTGGTCGCATTTCTCTCTGAAACGGTTACATTTATGGTATGCCAGCCCTTGTCGCGTGCTGCGGTATGTGGGGACAATACAAGCAGCACAGTAGAACACAGAAGAAGCATCTAAGTTGATGCAATCGCCCAGTAAGAAGAGCTACATTTATAGTTTTAGTTATCGATTATTGAATTATTGGTCGATTTGGTGCCTTGGACATGACCGAGGACCTTAAGATTTTGCATGAACCGAGGACTGGTACCCACGTAACACAAGAAAATGTGAAAAGTGTTAATATGTAGTAAAAACCTTAGAAAATCTCCGTGTTTCGTCATTCACCATCGAATCGATGTAACGCGAGATCGTCACATTGGTCGCATTTCTCTCTGAAACGGTTACATTTATGGTCTGCCAGCCCTTGTCGCGTGCTGCGGTATGTGGGGACAATACAAGCAGCACAGTAGAACACAGAAGAAGCATCTAAGTTGATGCAATCGCCCAGTAAGAAGAGCTACATTAATAGTTTTAGGTATCGATTATTGAATTATTGGTCGGTTTGGTGCCTTGGACATGACCGAGGACCTTAAGATTTTGCATGAACCGAGGACTAGTACCCACGTGACACAAGAAAATGTGAAAAGTGTTAATATGCAGTGAAAACCTTAGAAAATCTCCGTGTTTCGTCATTTACCATCGAATTGATATAACGCGAGATCGTCACATTGGTCGCATTTCTCTCTGAAACGGTTACATTTATGGTCTGCCAGCCCTTGTCGCGTGCTGCGGTATGTGGGGACAATACAAGCAGCACAGTAGAACACAGAAGAAGCATCTAAATTGATGCAATCGCCCAGTAAGAAGAGCTACATTTATAGTTTTAGTTATCGATTATTGAATTATTGGTCGATTTGGTGCCTTGGGCATGACCGAGGACCTTAAGATTTTGCATGAACCGAGGACTGGTACCCACGTAACACAAGAAAATGTGAAAAGTGTTAAAATGTGCTAAAAACCTTAGAAAATCTCCGTGTTTCGTCATTCACCATCGAATCGATATAACGCGAGATCGTCACATTGGTCGCATTTCTCTCTGAAACGGTTACATTTATGGTCTGCCAGCCCTTGTCTCGTGCTGCGGTATGTGGGGACAATACAAGCAGCACAGTAGAACACAGAAGAAGCATCTAAGTTGATGCAATCGCCCAGTAAGAAGAGCTACATTTATAGTTTTAGCTATCGATTATTGAATTTTATGGTCAATTTGGTGCCATGGACATGACCGAGGACCTTAAGATTTTGCATGAACCGAGGACTGGCACCCACGTAACACGAGAAAAAATGAAAAGTGTTAATATGTAGTAAAAACCTTAGAAAATCTCCGTGTTTCGTCATTCACCATCGAATCGATATAACGCGAGATCGTCACATTGGTCGCATTTCTTTCTGAAACGGTTACATTTATGGTCTGCCAGCCCTTGTCGCGTGCTGCGGTATGTGGGGACAATACAAGCAGCACAGTAGAACACAGGAGAAGCATCTAAGTTGATGCAATCGCCCAGTAAGATGAGCTACATTTATAGTTTTAGTTATCGATTATTGAATTATTGGTCGGTTTGGTGCCTTGGACATGACCGAGGACCTTAAGATTTTGCATGAACCGAGGACTGGTACCCACGTAACACAAGAAAATGTGAATAGTGTTAATATGTAGTAAAAACCTTAGAAAATCTCCGAGTTTCGTCATTCACCATCGAATCGATATAACGCGAGATCGTCACATTGGTCGCATTTCTCTCTGAAACGGTTACATTTATGGTGTGCCAGCCCTTGTCGCGTGCTGCGGTATGTGGGGACAATACAAGCAGCACAGTAGAACACAGAAGATGCATCTAAGTTGCTGCAATCGCCCAGTAAGAAGAGCTGCATTTATAGTTTTAGTTATCGATTATTGAATTATTGGTCGGTTTGGTGCCTTGGACATGACCGAGGACCTTAAGATTTTGCATGAACCGAGGACTGGTACCCACGTAACACAAGAAAATGTGAATAGTGTTAATATGTAGTAAAAACCTTAGAAAATCTCCGTGTTTCGACATTCACCATCGAATCGATATAACGCGAGATCGTCACATTGGTCGCATTTCTCTCTGAAACGGTTACATTTATGGTCTGCCAGCCCTTGTCGCGTGCTGCGGTATGTGGGGACAATACAAGCAGCACAGTAGAACACAGAAGAAGCATCTAAGTTGATGCAATCGCCCAGTAAGAAGTGCTACATTTATAGTTTTAGTTATCGATTATTGAATTATTGGTCGGTTTGGTGCCTTGGACATGACCGAGGACCTTGAGATTTTGCATGAACCGAGGACTGGTACCCACGTAACACAAGAAAATGTGAAAAGTGTTAATATGTAGTAAAAACCTTAGAAAATCTCCGTCTTTCGTCATTCACCATCGAATCGATATAACGCGAGATCGTCACATTGGTCGCATTTCTTTCTGAAACGGTTACATTTATGGTCTGCCAGCCCTTGTCGCGTGCTGCGGTATGTGGGGACAATACAAGCAGCACAGTAGAACACAGAAGAAGCATCTAAGTTGATGCAATCGCCCAGTAAGAAGAGCTACATTTATAGTTTTAGTTATCGATTATTGAATTATTGGTCGATTTGCTGCCTTGGACATGACCGAGGACCTTAAGATTTTGCATGAACCGAGGACTGGTACCCACGTAACACGAGAAAATGTGAAAAGTGTTAATATGTAGTAAAAACCTTAGAAAATCTCCGTGTTTCGTCATTCACCATCGAATCGATATAACGCCAGATCGTCACATTGGTCGCATTTCTCTCTGAAACGGTTACATTTATGGTCTGCCAGCCCTTGTCGCGTGCTGCGGTATGTGGGGACAATACAAGCAGCACAGTAGAACACAGAAGAAGCATCTAAGTTGATGCAATCGCCCAGTAAGAAGAGCTACATTTATAGTTTTAGTTATCGATTATTGAATTATTGGTCGATTTGGTGCCTTGGACATGACCGAGGACCTTAAGATTTTGCATGAACCGAGGACTGGTACCCACGTAACACAAGAAAATGTGAAAAGTGTTAATATGTAGTAAAAACCTTAGAAAATCTCCGTGTTTCGTCATTCACCATCGAATCGATATAACGCGAGATCGTCACATTGGTCGCATTTCTCTCTGAAACGGTTACATTTATGGTCTGCCAGCCCTTGTCGCGTGCTGCGGTATGTGGGGACAATACAAGCAGCACAGTAGAACACAGAAGAAGCATCTAAGTTGATGCAATCGCCCAGTAAGAAGAGCTACATTTATAGTTTTAGTTATCGATTATTGAATTATTGGTCGATTTGGTGCCTTGGACATGACAGAGGACCTTAAGATTTTGCATGAACCGAGGACTGGCACCCACGTAACATGAGAAAATATGAAAAGTATTAATATGTAGTAAAAACCTTAGAAAATCTCCGTGTTTCGTCATTCACCATCGAATCGATGTAACGCGAGATCGTCACATTGGTCGCATTTCTCTCTGAAACGGTTACATTTATGGTCTGCCAGCCCTTGTCGCGTGCTGCGGAATTTGGGGACAATACAAGCAGCACAGTAGAACACAGAAGAAGCATCTAAGTTGATGCAATCGCCCAGTAAGATGAGCTACATTTATAGTTTTAGTTATCGATTATTGAATTATTGGTCGATTTGGTGCCTTGGACATGACCGAGGACCTTAAGATTTTGCATGAACCGAGGACTGGCACCCACATAACATGAGAAAATATGAAAAGTGTTAATATGTAGTAAAAACCTTTGAAAATCTCCGTGTTTCGTCATTCACCATCGAATCGATATAACGCGAGATCGTCACATTGGTCGCATTTCTCTCTGAAACGGTTACATTTATGGTCTGCCAGCCCTTGTCGCGTGCTGCGGTATGTGGGGACAATACAAGCAGCACAGTAGAACACAGAAGAAGCATCTAAGTTGATGCAATCGCCCAGTAAGAAGAGCTACATTTATAGTTTTAGTTATCGTTTATTGAATTATTGGTCGATTTGGTGCCTTGGACATGACCGAGGACCTTAAGATTTTGCATGAACCGAGGACTGGTACCCACGTAACACAAGAAAATGTGAAAAGTGTTAATATGTAGTAAAAACCTTAGAAAATCTCCGTGTTTCGTCATTCACCATCGAATCGATATAATGCGAGATCGTCACATTGGTCGCATTTCTCTCTGAAACGGTTACATTTATGGTCTGCCAGCCCTTGTCGCGTGGCAAATGCCGGGATGGTTCCTTTCAAAGGGCACGGCCGACTTCCTTCCCCGTCCTTCCCTAATCCGATGAGACCGATGACCTCGCTGTCTGGTCTCCTTCCCCAAACCAACCAACCAACCTCGTCGCGTGCTGCGGTATGTGGGGACAATACAAGCAGCACAGTAGAACACAGAAGAAGCATCTAAGTTGATGCAATCGGCCAGTAAGAAGAGCTACATTTATAGTTTTAGTTATCGATTATTGAATTATTGGTCGATTTGGTGCCTTGGACATGACCGACGACCGTAAGATTTTGCATGAACCGAGGACTGGTACCCACGTAACACAAGAAAATGTGAATAGTGTTAATATGTAGTAAAAACCTTAGAAAATCTCCGTGTTTCGTCATTCACCATCGAATCGATGTAACGCGAGATCGTCACATTGGTCGAATTTCTCTCTGAAACGGTTACATTTATGGTCTGCCAGCCCTTGTCGCGTGCTGCGGTATGTGGGGACAATACAAGCAGCACAGTAGAACACAGAAGAAGCATCTAAGTTGATGCAATCGCCCAGTAAGAAGTGCTACATTTATAGTTTTTGTTATCGATTATTGAATTATTGGTCGGTTTGGTGCCTTGGACATGACCGAGGACCTTAAGATTTTGCATGAACCGAGGACTGGTACCCACGTAACACAAGAAAATGTGAAATGTGTTAATATGTATTAAGAACCTGAGAAAATCTCCGTGTTTCGTCATTCACCATCGAATCGATATAACGCGACATCGTCACATTGGTCGCATTTCTCTCTGAAACGGTTACATTTATGGTCTGCCAGCCCTTGTCGCGTGCTGCGGTTTGTGGGGACAATACAAGCAGCACAGTAGAACACAGAAGAAGCATCTAAGTTGATGCAATCGCCCAGTAAGAAGAGCTACATTTATAGTTTTAGATATCGATTATTGAATTATTGGTCGATTTGGTGCCTTGGACATGACCGAGGACCTTAAGATTTTGCATGAACCGAGGACTGGCACCCACGTAACACGAGAAAATGTGAAAAGTGTTAATATTTAGTAAAAACCTTAGAAAATCTCCGTGTTTCGAAATTCACCATCGAATCGATATAACGCGAGATCGTCACATTGGTCGCATTTCTCTCTGAAACGGTTACATTTATGGTCTGCCAGCCCTTGTCGCGTGCTGCGGTATGTGGGGACAATACAAGCAGCACAGTAGAACACAGAAGAAGCATCTAAGTTGATGCAATCGCCCAGTAAGAAGAGCTACATTTATAGTTTTAGTTATCGATTATTGAATTATTGGTCGATTTGGTGCCTTGGACATGACCGAGGACCTTAAGATTTTGCATGAACCGAGGACTGGTACCCACGTAACACAAGAAAATGTGAAAAGTGTTAATATGTAGTAAAAACCTTAGAAAATCTCCGTGTTTCGTCATTCACCATCGAATCGATATAATGCGAGATCGTCACATTGGTCGCATTTCTCTCTGAAACGGTTACATTTATGGTCTGCCAGCCCTTGTCGCGTGGCAAATGCCGGGATGGTTCCTTTCAAAGGGCACGGCCGACTTCCTTCCCCGTCCTTCCCTAATCCGATGAGACCGATGACCTCGCTGTCTGGTCTCCTTCCCCAAACCAACCAACCAACCTCGTCGCGTGCTGCGGTATGTGGGGACAATACAAGCAGCACAGTAGAACACAGAAGAAGCATCTAAGTTGATGCAATCGCCCAGTAAGAAGAGCTACATTTATAGTTTTAGTTATCGATTATTGAATTATTGGTCGATTTGGTGCCTTGGACATGACCGAGGACCGTAAGATTTTGCATGAACCGAGGACTGGTACCCACGTAACACAAGAAAATGTGAAAAGTGTTAATATGTAGTAAAAACCTTAGAAAATCTCCGTGTTTCGTCATTCACCATCGAATCGATATAACGCGAGATCGTCACATTGGTCGCATTTCTCTCTGAAACGGTTACATTTATGGTCTGCCAGCCCTTGTCGCGTGCTGCGGTATGTGGGGACAATACAAGCAGCACAGTAGAACACAGAAGAAGCATCTAAATTGATGCAATCGCCCAGTAAGAAGAGCTACATTTATAGTTTTAGTTATCGATTATTGAATTATTGGTCGATTTGGTGCCTTGGGCATGACCGAGGACCTTAAGATTTTGCATGAACCGAGGACTGGTACCCACGTAACACAAGAAAATGTGAAAAGTGTTAAAATGTGCTAAAAACCTTAGAAAATCTCCGTGTTTCGTCATTCACCATCGAATCGATATAACGCGAGATCGTCACATTGGTCGCATTTCTCTCTGAAACGGTTACATTTATGGTCTGCCAGCCCTTGTCTCGTGCTGCGGTATGTGGGGACAATACAAGCAGCACAGTAGAACACAGAAGAAGCATCTAAGTTGATGCAATCGCCCAGTAAGAAGAGCTACATTTATAGTTTTAGCTATCGATTATTGAATTTTATGGTCAATTTGGTGCCATGGACATGACCGAGGACCTTAAGATTTTGCATGAACCGAGGACTGGCACCCACGTAACACGAGAAAAAATGAAAAGTGTTAATATGTAGTAAAAACCTTAGAAAATCTCCGTGTTTCGTCATTCACCATCGAATCGATATAACGCGAGATCGTCACATTGGTCGCATTTCTTTCTGAAACGGTTACATTTATGGTCTGCCAGCCCTTGTCGCGTGCTGCGGTATGTGGGGACAATACAAGCAGCACAGTAGAACACAGGAGAAGCATCTAAGTTGATGCAATCGCCCAGTAAGATGAGCTACATTTATAGTTTTAGTTATCGATTATTGAATTATTGGTCGGTTTGGTGCCTTGGACATGACCGAGGACCTTAAGATTTTGCATGAACCGAGGACTGGTACCCACGTAACACAAGAAAATGTGAATAGTGTTAATATGTAGTAAAAACCTTAGAAAATCTCCGAGTTTCGTCATTCACCATCGAATCGATATAACGCGAGATCGTCACATTGGTCGCATTTCTCTCTGAAACGGTTACATTTATGGTGTGCCAGCCCTTGTCGCGTGCTGCGGTATGTGGGGACAATACAAGCAGCACAGTAGAACACAGAAGATGCATCTAAGTTGCTGCAATCGCCCAGTAAGAAGAGCTGCATTTATAGTTTTAGTTATCGATTATTGAATTATTGGTCGGTTTGGTGCCTTGGACATGACCGAGGACCTTAAGATTTTGCATGAACCGAGGACTGGTACCCACGTAACACAAGAAAATGTGAATAGTGTTAATATGTAGTAAAAACCTTAGAAAATCTCCGTGTTTCGACATTCACCATCGAATCGATATAACGCGAGATCGTCACATTGGTCGCATTTCTCTCTGAAACGGTTACATTTATGGTCTGCCAGCCCTTGTCGCGTGCTGCGGTATGTGGGGACAATACAAGCAGCACAGTAGAACACAGAAGAAGCATCTAAGTTGATGCAATCGCCCAGTAAGAAGTGCTACATTTATAGTTTTAGTTATCGATTATTGAATTATTGGTCGGTTTGGTGCCTTGGACATGACCGAGGACCTTGAGATTTTGCATGAACCGAGGACTGGTACCCACGTAACACAAGAAAATGTGAAAAGTGTTAATATGTAGTAAAAACCTTAGAAAATCTCCGTCTTTCGTCATTCACCATCGAATCGATATAACGCGAGATCGTCACATTGGTCGCATTTCTTTCTGAAACGGTTACATTTATGGTCTGCCAGCCCTTGTCGCGTGCTGCGGTATGTGGGGACAATACAAGCAGCACAGTAGAACACAGAAGAAGCATCTAAGTTGATGCAATCGCCCAGTAAGAAGAGCTACATTTATAGTTTTAGTTATCGATTATTGAATTATTGGTCGATTTGCTGCCTTGGACATGACCGAGGACCTTAAGATTTTGCATGAACCGAGGACTGGTACCCACGTAACACGAGAAAATGTGAAAAGTGTTAATATGTAGTAAAAACCTTAGAAAATCTCCGTGTTTCGTCATTCACCATCGAATCGATATAACGCCAGATCGTCACATTGGTCGCATTTCTCTCTGAAACGGTTACATTTATGGTCTGCCAGCCCTTGTCGCGTGCTGCGGTATGTGGGGACAATACAAGCAGCACAGTAGAACACAGAAGAAGCATCTAAGTTGATGCAATCGCCCAGTAAGAAGAGCTACATTTATAGTTTCAGTTATCGATTATTGAATTATTGGTCGATTTGGTGCCTTGGACATGACCGAGGACCTTAAGATTTTGCATGAACCGAGGACTGGTACCCACGTAACACAAGAAAATGTGAAAAGTGTTAATATGTAGTAAAAACCTTAGAAAATCTCCGTGTTTCGTCATTCACCATCGAATCGATATAACGCGAGATCGTCACATTGGTCGCATTTCTCTCTGAAACGGTTACATTTATGGTCTGCCAGCCCTTGTCGCGTGCTGCGGTATGTGGGGACAATACAAGCAGCATAGTAGAACACAGAAGAAGCATCTAAGTTGATGCAATCGCCCAGTAAGAAGAGCTACATTTATAGTTTTAGTTATCGATTATTGAATTATTGGTCGATTTGGTGCCTTGGACATGACAGAGGACCTTAAGATTTTGCATGAACCGAGGACTGGCACCCACGTAACATGAGAAAATATGAAAAGTATTAATATGTAGTAAAAACCTTAGAAAATCTCCGTGTTTCGTCATTCACCATCGAATCGATATAACGCGAGATCGTCACATTGGTCGCATTTCTCTCTGAAACGGTTACATTTATGGTCTGCCAGCCCTTGTCGCGTGCTGCGGAATTTGGGGACAATACAAGCAGCACAGTAGAACACAGAAGAAGCATCTAAGTTGATGCAATCGCCCAGTAAGATGAGCTACATTTATAGTTTTAGTTATCGATTATTGAATTATTGGTCGATTTGGTGCCTTGGACATGACCGAGGACCTTAAGATTTTGCATGAACCGAGGACTGGCACCCACATAACATGAGAAAATATGAAAAGTGTTAATATGTAGTAAAAACCTTTGAAAATCTCCGTGTTTCGTCATTCACCATCGAATCGATATAACGCGAGATCGTCACATTGGTCGCATTTCTCTCTGAAACGGTTACATTTATGGTCTGCCAGCCCTTGTCGCGTGCTGCGGTATGTGGGGACAATACAAGCAGCACAGTAGAACACAGAAGAAGCATCTAAGTTGATGCAATCGCCCAGTAAGAAGAGCTACATTTATAGTTTTAGTTATCGTTTATTGAATTATTGGTCGATTTGGTGCCTTGGACATGACCGAGGACCTTAAGATTTTGCATGAACCGAGGACTGGTACCCACGTAACACAAGAAAATGTGAAAAGTGTTAATATGTAGTAAAAACCTTAGAAAATCTCCGTGTTTCGTCATTCACCATCGAATCGATATAATGCGAGATCGTCACATTGGTCGCATTTCTCTCTGAAACGGTTACATTTATGGTCTGCCAGCCCTTGTCGCGTGGCAAATGCCGGGATGGTTCCTTTCAAAGGGCACGGCCGACTTCCTTCCCCGTCCTTCCCTAATCCGATGAGACCGATGACCTCGCTGTCTGGTCTCCTTCCCCAAACCAACCAACCAACCTCGTCGCGTGCTGCGGTATGTGGGGACAATACAAGCAGCACAGTAGAACACAGAAGAAGCATCTAAGTTGATGCAATCGGCCAGTAAGAAGAGCTACATTTATAGTTTTAGTTATCGATTATTGAATTATTGGTCGATTTGGTGCCTTGGACATGACCGACGACCGTAAGATTTTGCATGAACCGAGGACTGGTACCCACGTAACACAAGAAAATGTGAATAGTGTTAATATGTAGTAAAAACCTTAGAAAATCTCCGTGTTTCGTCATTCACCATCGAATCGATGTAACGCGAGATCGTCACATTGGTCGAATTTCTCTCTGAAACGGTTACATTTATGGTCTGCCAGCCCTTGTCGCGTGCTGCGGTATGTGGGGACAATACAAGCAGCACAGTAGAACACAGAAGAAGCATCTAAGTTGATGCAATCGCCCAGTAAGAAGTGCTACATTTATAGTTTTTGTTATCGATTATTGAATTATTGGTCGGTTTGGTGCCTTGGACATGACCGAGGACCTTAAGATTTTGCATGAACCGAGGACTGGTACCCACGTAACACAAGAAAATGTGAAATGTGTTAATATGTATTAAGAACCTTAGAAAATCTCCGTGTTTCGTCATTCACCATCGAATCGATATAACGCGACATCGTCACATTGGTCGCATTTCTCTCTGAAACGGTTACATTTATGGTCTGCCAGCCCTTGTCGCGTGCTGCGGTTTGTGGGGACAATACAAGCAGCACAGTAGAACACAGAAGAAGCATCTAAGTTGATGCAATCGCCCAGTAAGAAGAGCTACATTTATAGTTTTAGATATCGATTATTGAATTATTGGTCGATTTGGTGCCTTGGACATGACCGAGGACCTTAAGATTTTGCATGAACCGAGGACTGGCACCCACGTAACACGAGAAAATGTGAAAAGTGTTAATATTTAGTAAAAACCTTAGAAAATCTCCGTGTTTCGAAATTCACCATCGAATCGATATAACGCGAGATCGTCACATTGGTCGCATTTCTCTCTGAAACGGTTACATTTATGGTCTGCCAGCCCTTGTCGCGTGCTGCGGTATGTGGGGACAATACAAGCAGCACAGTAGAACACAGAAGAAGCATCTAAGTTGATGCAATCGCCCAGTAAGAAGAGCTACATTTATAGTTTTAGTTATCGATTATTGAATTATTGGTCGATTTGGTGCCTTGGACATGACCGAGGACCTTAAGATTTTGCATGAACCGAGGACTGGTACCCACGTAACACAAGAAAATGTGAAAAGTGTTAATATGTAGTAAAAACCTTAGAAAATCTCCGTGTTTCGTCATTCACCATCGAATCGATATAATGCGAGATCGTCACATTGGTCGCATTTCTCTCTGAAACGGTTACATTTATGGTCTGCCAGCCCTTGTCGCGTGGCAAATGCCGGGATGGTTCCTTTCAAAGGGCACGGCCGACTTCCTTCCCCGTCCTTCCCTAATCCGATGAGACCGATGACCTCGCTGTCTGGTCTCCTTCCCCAAACCAACCAACCAACCTCGTCGCGTGCTGCGGTATGTGGGGACAATACAAGCAGCACAGTAGAACACAGAAGAAGCATCTAAGTTGATGCAATCGCCCAGTAAGAAGAGCTACATTTATAGTTTTAGTTATCGATTATTGAATTATTGGTCGATTTGGTGCCTTGGACATGACCGAGGACCGTAAGATTTTGCATGAACCGAGGACTGGTACCCACGTAACACAAGAAAATGTGAATAGTGTTAATATGTAGTAAAAACCTTAGAAAATCTCCGTGTTTCGTCATTCACCATCGAATCGATGTAACGCGAGATCGTCACATTGGTCGAATTTCTCTCTGAAACGGTTACATTTATGGTCTGCCAGCCCTTGTCGCGTGCTGCGGTATGTGGGGACAATACAAGCAGCACAGTAGAACACAGAAGAAGCATCTAAGTTGATGCAATCGCCCAGTAAGAAGTGCTACATTTATAGTTTTTGTTATCGATTATTGAATTATTGGTCGGTTTGGTGCCTTGGACATGACCGAGGACCTTAAGATTTTGCATGAACCGAGGACTGGCACCCACGTAACACGAGAAAATGTGAAAAGTGTTAATATTTAGTAAAAACCTTAGAAAATCTCCGTGTTTCGTCATTCACCATCGAATCGATATAACGCGAGATCGTCACATTGGTCGCATTTCTCTCTGAAACGGTTACATTTATGGTCTGCCAGCCCTTGTCGCGTGCTGCGGTATGTGGGGACAATACAAGCAGCACAGTAGAAAACAGAAGAAGCATCTAAGTTGATGCAATCGCCCAGTAAGAAGAGCTACATTCATAGTTTTAGTTATCGATTATTGAATTATTGGTCGGTTTGGTGCCTTGGACATGACCGAGGACCTTAAGATTTTGCATGAACCGAGGACTGGTACCCACGTAACACAAGAAAATGTGAAAAGTGTTAATATGTAGTAAAAACCTTAGAAAATCTCCGTGTTTCGTCATTCACCATCGAATCGATATAATGCGAGACCGTCGCATTGGTCGCATTTCTCTCTGAAACGGTTACATTTATGATCTGCCAGCCCTTGTCTCGTGCTGCGGTATGTGGGGACAATACAAGCAGCACAGTAGAACACAGAAGAAACATCTAAGTTGCTGCAATCGCCCAGTAAGAAGAACTACATTTATAGTTTTAGTTATCGATTATTGAATTATTGGTCGGTTTGGTGCCTTGGACATGACCGAGGACCTTAAGATTTTGCATGAACCGAGGACTGGTACCCACGTAACACAAGAAAATGTGAATAGTGTTAATATGTAGTAAAAACCTTAGAAAATCTCCGTGTTTCGTCATTCACCATCGAATCGATATAATGCGAGATCGTCACATTGGTCGCATTTCTCTCTGAAACGGTTACATTTATGGTCTGCCAGCCCTTGTCTCGTTCTGCGGTATGTGGGGACAATACAAGCAGCACCGTAGAACACAGAAGAAGCATCTAAGTTGATGCAATCGCCCAGTTAGAAGAGCTACATTTATAGTTTTAGTTATCGATTATTGAATTATTGGTCAATTTGGTGCCTTGGACATGACCGAGGACCTTAAGATTTTGCATGAACCGAGGACTGGCACCCACGTAACACGAGAAAAAATGAAAAGTGTTAATATGTAGTAAAAACCTTAGAAAATCTCCGTGTTTCGTCATTCACCATCGAATCGATATAACGCGAGATCGTCACATTGGTCGCATTTCTTTCTGAAACGGTTACATTTATGGTCTGCCAGCCCTTGTCGCGTGCTGCGGTATGTGGGGACAATACAAGCAGCACAGTAGAACACAGGAGAAGCATCTAAGTTGATGCAATCGCCCAGTAAGAAGTGCTACATTTATAGTTTTAGTTATCGATTATTGAATTATTGGTCGGTTTGGTGCCTTGGACATGACCGAGGACCTTAAGATTTTGCATGAACCGAGGTCTGGTACCCACGTAACACAAGAAAATATGAATAGTGTTAATATGTAGTAAAAACCTTAGAAAATCTCCGTGTTTCGGCATTCACCATCGAATCGATATAACGCGAGATCGTCACATTGGTCGCATTTCTCTCTGAAACGGTTACATTTATGGTCTGCCAGCCCTTGTCGCGTGCTGCGGTATGTGGGGACAATACAAGCAGCACAGTAGAACACAGAAGAAGCATCTAAGTTGACGCAATCGCCCAGTAAGAAGTGCTACATTTATAGTTTTAGTTATCGATTATTGAATTATTGATCGGTTTGGTGCCTTGGACATGACCGAGGACCTTAAGATTTTGCATGAACCGAGGACTGGTACCCACGTAACACAAGAAAATGTGAAAAGTGTTAATATGTAGTAAAAACCTTAGAAAATCTCCGTGTTTCGTCATTCACCATCGAATCGATATAACGCGAGATCGTCACATTGGTCGCATTTCTCTCTGAAACGGTTACATTTATGGTCTGCCAGCCCTTGTCGCGTGCTGCGGTATGTGGGGACAATACAAGCAGCACAGTAGAACACAGAAGAAGCATCTAAGTTGATGCAATCGCCCAGTAAGAAGAGCTACATTTATAGTTTTAGTTATCGATTATTGAATTATTGGTGGATTTGGTGCCTTGGACATGACCGAGGACCTTAAGATTTTGCATGAACCGAGGACTGGTACCCACGTAACACGAGAAAATGTGAAAAGTGTTAATATGTAGTAAAAACCTTAGAAAATCTCCGTGTTTCGTCATTCACCATCGAATCGATATAACGCGAGATCGTCACATTGGTCGCATTTCTCTCTGAAACGGTTACATTTATGGTCTGCCAGCCCTTGTCGCGTGCTGCGGTATGTGGGGACAATACAAGCAGCACAGTAGAACACAGAAGAAGCATCTAAGTTGATGCAATCGCCCAGTAAGAAGAGCTACATTTATAGTTTTAGTTATCGATTATTGAATTATTGGTCGGTTTGGTGCCTTGGACATGACCGAGGACCTTAAGATTTTGCATGAGCCGAGGACTGGTAACCACGTAACAAGAGAAAATGTGAAAAGTGTTAATATGTAGTAAAAACCTTAGAAAATCTCCGTGTTTCGTCATTCACTATCGAATCGATATAACGCGAGATCGTCACATTGGTCGCATTTCTCTCTGAAACGGTTACATTTATGGTCTGCCAGCCCTTGTCGCGTGCTGCGGTATGTGGGGACAATACAAGCAGCACAGTAGAACACAGAAGAAGCATCTAAGTTGATGCAGTCGCCCAGTAAGAAGAGCTACATTTATAGTTTTAGTTATCGATTATTGAATTATTGGTCGGTTTGGTGCCTTGGACATGACCGAGGACCTTAAGATTTTGCATGAACCGAGGACTGGTACCCACGTAACACAAGAAAATGTGAAAAGTGTTAATATGTAGTAAAAACCTTAGAAAATCTCAGTGTTTCGTCATTCACCATCGAATCGATATAACGCGAGATCGTCACATTGGTCGCATTTCTCTCTGAAACGGTTACATTTATGGTCTGCCAGCCCTTGTCGCGTGCTGCGGTATGTGGGGACAATACAAGCAGCACAGTAGAACACAGAAGAAGCATCTAAGTTGATGCAATCGCCCAGTAAGAAGAGCTACATTTATAGTTTTAGTTATCGATTATTGAATTATTGGTCGATTTGGTGCCTTGGACATGACCGAGGACCTTAAGATTATGCATGAACCGAGGACTGGTACCCACGTAACACAAGAAAATGTGAAAAGTGTTAATATATAGTAAAAACCTTAGAAAATCTCCGTGTTTCGTCATTCACCATCGAATCGATATAATGCGAGATCGTCACATTGGTCGCATTTCTCTCTGAAACGGTTACATTTATGGTCTGCCAGCCCTTGTCGCGTGCTGCGGTATGTGGGGACAATACAAGCAGCACAGTAGAACACAGAAGAAGCATCTAAGTTGCTGCAATCGCCCAGTAAGAAGAGCTACATTTATAGTTTTAGTTATCGATTATTGAATTATTGGTCGATTTGGTGCCTTGGGCATGACCGAGGACCTAAAGATTTTGCATGAACCGACGACTGGTACCCACGTAACACAAGAAAATGTGAAAAGTGTTAAAATGTGGTAAAAACCTTAGAAAATCTCCTTGTTTCGTCATTCACCATCGAATCGATATAACGCGAGATCGTCACATTGGTCGCATTTCTCTCTGAAACGGTTACATTTATGGTCTGCCAGCCCTTGTCTCGTGCTGAGGTATGTGGGGACAATACAAGCAGCACAGTAGAACACAGAAGAAGCATCTAAGTTGATGCAATCGCCCAGTAAGAAGAGCTACATTTATAGTTTTAGTTATCGATTATTGAATTTTATGGTCAATTTGGTGCCATGGACATGACCGAGGACCTTAAGATTTTGCATGAACCGAGGACTGGCACCCACGTAACACGAGAAAAAATGAAAAGTGTTAATATGTAGTAAAAACTTTAGAAAATCTCCGTGTTTCGTCATTCACCATCGAATCGATATAACGCGAGATCGTCACATTGGTCGCATTTCTTTCTGAAACGGTTACATTTATGGTCTGCCAGCCCTTGTCGCGTGCTGCGGTATGTGGGGACAATACAAGCAGCACAGTAGAACACAGGAGAAGCATCTAAGTTGATGCAATCGCCCAGTAAGAAGTGCTACATTTATAGTTTTAGTTATCGATTATTGAATTATTGGTCGGTTTGGTGCCTTGGACATTACCGAGGACCTTAAGATTTTGCATGAACCGAGGACTGGTACCCACGTAACACAAGAAAATGTGAATAGTGTTAATATGTAGTAAAAACCTTAGAAAATCTCCGTGTTTCGACATTCACCATCGAATCGATATAACGCGAGATCGTCACATTGGTCGCATTTCTCTCTGAAACGGTTACATTTATGTTCTGCCAGCCCTTGTCGCGTGCTGCGGTATGTGGGGACAATACAAGCAGCACAGTAGAACACAGAAGAAGCATCTAAGTTGATGCAATCGCCCAGTAAGAAGTGCTACATTTATAGTTTTAGTTATCGATTATTGAATTATTGGTCGGTTTGGTGCCTTGGACATGACCGAGGACCTTAAGATTTTGCATGAACCGAGGACTGGTACCCACGTAACACGAGAAAATGTGAAAAGTGTTAATATGTAGTAAAAACCTTAGAAAATCTCCGTGTTTCGTCATTCACCATGGAATCGATATAACGCGAGATCGTCACATTGGTCGCATTTCTCTCTGAAACGGTTACATTTATGGTCTGCCAGCCCTTGTCGCGTGCTGCGGTATGTGGGGACAATACAAGCAGCACAGTAGAACACAGAAGAAGCATCTAAGTTGATGCAGTCGCCCAGTAAGAAGAGCTACATTTATAGTTTTAGTTATCGATTATTGAATTATTGGTCGATTTGGTGCCTTGGACATGACCGAGGACCTTAAGATTTTGCATGAACCGAGGACTGGTACCCACGTAACACAAGAAAATGTGAAAAGTGTTAATATGTTGTAAAAACCTTAGAAAATCTCAGTGTTTCGTCATTCACCATCGAATCGATATAACGCGAGATCGTCACATTGGTCGCCTTTCTCTCTGAAACGGTTACATTTATGGTCGGCCAGCCCTTGTCGCGTGCTGCGGTATGTGGGGACAATACAAGCAGCACAGTAGAACACAGAAGAAGCATCTAAGTTGATGCAATCGCCCAGTAAGAAGAGCTACATTTATAGTTTTAGTTATCGATTATTGAATTATTGGTCGATTTGGTGCCTTGGACATGACCGAGGACCTTAAGATTTTGCATGAACCGAGGACTGGCACCCACGTAACATGAGAAAATATGAAAAGTATTAATATGTAGTAAAAACCTTAGAAAATCTCCGTGTTTCGTCATTCACCATCGAATCGATATAACGCGAGATCGTCACATTGGTCGCATTTCTCTCTGAAACGGTTACATTTATGGTCTGCCAGCCCTTGTCGCGTGCTGCGGAATGTGGGGACACTACAAGCAGCACAGTAGAACACAGAAGAAGCATCTAAGTTGATGCAATCGCCCAGTAAGATGAGCTACATTTATAGTTTTAGTTATCGATTATTGAATTATTGGTCGATTTGGTGCCTTGGACATGACCGAGGACCTTAAGATTTTGCATGAACCGAGGACTGGCACCCACGTAACATGAGAAAATATGAAAAGTGTTAATATGTAGTAAAAACCTTTGAAAATCTCCGTGTTTCGTCATTCACCATCGAATCGATATAACGCGAGATCGTCACATTGGTCGCATTTCTCTCTGAAACGGTTACATTTATGGTCTGCCAGCCCTTGTCGCGTGCTGCGGTATGTGGGGACAATACAAGCAGCACAGTAGAACACAGAAGAAGCATCTAAGTTGATGCAATCGCCCAGTAAGAAGAGCTACATTTATAGTTTTAGTTATCGTTTTTGAATTTTTGGTCGATTTGGTGCCTTGGACATGACCGAGGACCTAAAGATTTTGCATGAACCGACGACTGGTACCCACGTAACACAAGAAAATGTGAAAAGTGTTAAAATGTGGTAAAAACCTTAGAAAATCTCCTTGTTTCGTCATTCACCATCGAATCGATATAACGCGAGATCGTCACATTCGTCGCATTTCTCTCTGAAACGGTTACATTTATGGTCTGCCAGCCCTTGTCTCGTGCTGAGGTATGTGGGGACAATACAAGCAGCACAGTAGAACACAGAAGAAGCATCTAAGTTGATGCAATCGCCCAGTAAGAAGAGCTACATTTATAGTTTTAGTTATCGATTATTGAATTATTGGTCGATTTGGTGCCTTGGACATGACCGAGGACCTTAAGATTTTGCATGAACCGAGGACTGGTACCCAAGTAACACAAGAAAATGTGAAAAGTGTTAATATGTAGTAAAAACCTTAGAAAATCTCCGTGTTTCGTCATTCACCATCGAATCGATATAACGCGAGATCGTCACATTGGTCGCATTTCCCTCTGAAACGGTTACATTTATGGTCTGCCAGCCCTTGTCGCGTGCTGCGGTATGTGGGGACAATACAAGCAGCACAGTGAACACAGAAGAAGCATCTAAGTTGATGCAATCGCCCAGTAAGAAGACCTACATTTATAGTTTTAGTTATCGATTATTGAATTATTGGTCGGTTTGGTGCCTTGGACATGACCGAGGAACTTAAGATTTTGCATGAACCGAGGACTGGCACCCACGTTAAACGAGAAAATATGAAAAGTGTTAATATGTAGTAAAAACCTTAGAAAATCGCCGTGTTTCGTCATTCACCATCGAATCGATATAACGCGAGATCGTCACATTGGTCGCATTTCTCTCTGAAACGGTTACATTTATGGTCTGCCAGCCCTTGTCGCGTGCTGCGGTATGTGGGGACAATACAAGCCGCACAGTAGAACACAGAAGAAGCATCTAAGTTGATGCAATCGCCCAGTAAGAAGAGCTACATTTATAGTTTTAGTTATCGATTATTGAATTATTGGTCGGTTTGGTGCCTTGGACATGACCGAGGACCTTAAGATTTTGCATGAACTGAGGACTGGTACCCACGTAACACAAGAAAATGTGAAAAGTGTTAATATGTAGTAAAAACCTTAGAAAATCTCCGTGTTTCGTCATACACCATCGAATCGATATAACGCGAGATCGTCACATTGGTCGCATTTCTCTCTGAAACGGTTACATTTATGGTCTGCCAGCCCTTGTCGCGTGCTGCGGTATGTGGGGACAATACAAGCAGCACAGTAGAACACAGAAGAAGCATCTAAGTTGATGCAATCGCCCAGTAAGAAGAGCTACATTTATAGTTTTAGTTATCGATTATTAAATTATTGGTCGGTTTGGTGCCTTGGACATGATCGAGGACCTTAAGATTTTGCATGAACCGAGGACTGGTACCCACGTAACACGAGAAAATGTGAAAAGTGTTAATATGTAGTAAAAACCTTAGAAAATCTCCGTGTTTCGTCATTCACCATCGAATCGATATAACGCGAGATCGTCACATTGGTCGCATTTCTCTCTGAAACGGTTACATTTATGGTCTGCCAGCCCTTGTCGCGTGCTGCGGTATGTGGGGACAATACAAGCAGCACAGTAGAACAATGAAGAAGCATCTAAGTTGATGCAATCGCCCAGTAAGAAGAGCTACATTTATAGTTTTAGTTATCGATTATTGAATTATTGGTCGGTTTGGTGCCTTGGACATGACCGAGTACCTTAAGATTTTGCATGAACCGAGGACTGGCAGCCACGTAACACAAGATTCCGCGATTCTCGATTTGCAGCCACGCACTGTGCCGGTAGACCACCAGGTCCAACAGTTACGAGATGGCAATCAAACTGTATTTGAGGAGTATTTCGCCGTATTTTACGTCAAGTAAATATGCTGTGGTGAAGACATAGTAAATTCACGCTAAGGGCATCCTTTCCGAACCCAGAAAAATGTGCAGCCAGGGCAGAACTGTAAGTGCAAATCGATCATTAATGCTCTAAGTAAAATTCAAACTCTTCCATCTTTCGTAACGAATTGCTATACATCTAGAAAACAAACCAAAATTGTGAAAACATTTCGTACAAGACTACAGACAAATTGTTATGAGTAAAAATAACCGGGTATCGTAATATACGTGGGGTGGATTTACTACATATTAGCACTTTTAACTTTTTCTCGTGCAACGTGGCTGCCAGACCTCGGTTCATGCAAAATCTTAAGGTCCTCGGTCGTGTCCAAGGCACCACAACTGGCCAATTATTCAGTAATCGATAGCTAAAACTTGATTGCATCAACTTAGAAGCCTCTACTGTGTTCTACTGTGTTGCTTGTAGTGTCTCCGCATTCCGCAGCACGCGACGTAAGATAGCAGTCTCAAAAAATGACCTTTTTTCACTCTGCCGTCCACCGGGCTACCTCCATACCAATTTCAACAGAAAAGTTTAACGAGTGGACGATATCCTAAAAAGAAAACTGCAATAACTACCATGCTCAACACCTCATGCACTGAAATTAACCCAAAAAAAACGTTGTTCTATTCTTTTCATACAACCCATTTCCTATCAGATTCAGTGCATACTTCGCAACAATTACAACTGCAATGTTGCCTTCTCTACTAATAATAATCTAAAGAGAAACTTCATTCATAATTCGAAATCCATTCGCTCCCCTACAGAAGGTTCTGGCGTTTTTTACGTTCATCTGCGATATCTGCTCCTCCTATTATATAGGGCTAACCGGACGTGCTTTCACCATCAGATATAAAGAACATCTTTCGAGAAAGAACGGCACCATCGCCTAAATTCATCCTTTGCCGATCATCTCTTAAATACTGGACACGTGCCTAATGCCATAGGCGATAACAATATTCTGCATACCGAAAAGAAGGGGCGTAGGTTAGATGTCTTAGAGGAATTGGAGATTTTCAAACATCTCACTCGTCATGATGGCCTCATTCTCAACGAACAGCTGCAGCTGCGAAATCAAAACTTCATTGACTGTATAAAGCCATTGCTTGATCTTTGATTCAGATTTCCTCATGCAGTTTACCGAAACGTTGTTTTCCTGTCACATCTTTGCTGTTTCCTTGTATGTCATTACTAACGTTTTTTAAGTTACAAAATGTATCTCTATTTAAAGCATATAAATATATACTTCATCCTGTTATTATTAATGCTTACGTTATGCCTGAATCAGCTGCATCAGAATTTCATGTGTCTAATTTTGAATGTACAGTAGCCTAGTTGTTTCTGCGGCTACTAGATGGCGCTCGTAGCAACACCACGTGTACTTGCCCACACTTTCTAAAGTGGACACTTCAGTCTTGTTGCAACCCTTGTTCACAGTACGAGCAGCCCTTCGCGGCTCGCCATCTCACAAGTGTTCATGACGTCGCTTTCCGGCTTAGATCTTTTTTAGTATGTGACTTGTAAGTACGGCATCTTTTCGAGTCAGTACAAACTGTAATTTTATTAATGTACTATATACCTAATGTTTTAGTACAATTAGTCTAATTCTGAAGACGACGCTCATGATTTAATATTTGTGTCCGAGGGCTTATTTGTTACAATATACAAGATAAATGTACACGTTTGTGAGACAAAAGCGACCAATGTGACGATCTGGCATTACGTCGATTCGAAAGCAGATGACGAAAACTGGAGGATTTCTTAGGTTTTTACTACATATTAACACTTTTCACATTTTCTCGTGCAACGTGGCTGCCAGACCTCGGTTTATGCAAAATGTTAAGGTCCTCGGTCAACTGCAACGCATCAAAACCGGTCAATAATTGAAATATCGATAGCTAAAACTTGACTTCAACTACTTCTTACTTGCCGATTGCATCTACTTAGAAGCTTCTATTTTTTTGCATGTAGTGTCACCGCATACCTCAACACGCAACATAAGTTTGCAGACGATAAATGTTATCGTTTCAGAGAGAAAAGCGACCAATGTGACGCTCTGGCAGTACGTCCTTACGACAGCAAATAACGAAAACGGGAGGTTTCCTCAGGTTTCTCTTCTTAAATATTTGCTTTGGTTGAGTCATATCAAAGAGAGAAACACAACTCAATGAGTAACAAGCCCAAATATATGCAGTGAAACACGTAATGCGCCTTACGAGGCATGAATGAATACCATGCATTATATGGCAAACAGGAAGTGATACCATAACAACCAATGTAGCCAACCAATGCAGCAGGATATTCGCTGCAGATCAACATCAATCACCCGCCATTTAGAGCAAACAGTCCCTGCAATATGTTGTTATAGATGAACAAGTACTCATGGAACCTGTAAAAATTACTTGTGTAGTTAATTATTTCAAAGTAAAAGAAGAGACTCAAAGGCATCCAAACCGCAATAAACATACATAAAATTAAAGAGAGAAATCTAAGCAACAATTTTCCGTCAAAAAATAAAAATCAACATGTTATACCCACAACGTCTTTTGTACTCCCCAAAGATCACTTGGTACAGATGCACTCTTATCTGAACTCTTGTGGGAATCAACGTGAAGCAGCAAGTAATGAGGGACCCATCTGTAGTGCGTGACTAGTCAGGAATTTGGGTTGGATGTGAAGTGTGCTCAGAAAGCTGAAGCATTTAAGGTGATCACTCGGGAAGTGGGTCAAGAATGCCATTGGTGGCCTGCTTTTTACGTCCTCCTTTCTCTGTCCGTCATGGTTTATTTAACTGTCTCGGTAGAAAAATTTCTTAACTTCATCTACTTCGCCGGCCACGGTGGGCGAGCGGTTCTAGGCGCTTCAGTCCGGAACCGCGCGACTGCTACGGTCGCAGGTTCGAATCCTACCTCGGGCATGGATGTGTGTGGTGTCCATAGTTAGGTTTAAGTAGTTGTAAATTCTAGGAAATTGATGACCTAAGATGTCAAGTCCCATAGTTCTCAGAGTCATTTGAACCATTTTGAACCATCTACTTCGTTATCACTAATGTTAAGATTCTCGCTGCTCCCGTTTATGCTTCATCTCATCACTTGTGTCTTTGATTTACTCTCACCCCAAATTCTACACTCATATTGTATATTCCATTCATCAGATCCTGTAGTAATTCACTTTCACTGAGGACGATAATATTATCAGCAAATCTTGTCACTGATATCCTTTCACCCCGTATTTCAGTCTGAATCTTGAACCTCTCTTTTATTTTCTTCGTTTCTTCTTTGATGCGTAGATTGAACAGTAGAGGTGAATGACTATATCAAAGTATTACTTCCTTTTTAATCCTTGCACTTCGTTCTTGGTCTTCCATTCATATTCCCTCTTGGGGCTTGTACGAATATTTTACCCATCTCTCCCTAGAGCTATTTTCTGCAGAACTTCGATCTTACACCATTTTACATTGTCGAACGCTTTTCCAGGTCTACAAATCCTATGAATGCGTCTTGAGTTTTATTCAGTCCTGCTTCTATTTCGTATCCTTACAATGGGTTAAATGGTTCAAAGGTCTCTGAGCACTATGGGACTTAACATCTTAGGTCATCAGTCCCCTAGAACTTAGAACTACTTAAACCTAACTAACCTAAGGACATCACACACATCCATGCCCGAGGCAGGATTCGAACCTGCGACCGTAGCAGTCCCGCGGTTCCGGACTGCAGCGCCTACAACCGCACGGCCACCGCGGCCGGCCTACAATGGGTTACACCGAGGTATTTGTGTGAGTTGACCGATTGAAAATGAGAGTTATTGATGTTGTAGTCATAGGATACTATGTTCTTTCGTTTTGTGAACTGAACAATTTTAGGTTTTCGAACATCTAAAGCCAGCTGCAAAAACATCCGAAATTCTGTTTGAGTCTACGTACAAAAATGCATTGTTAGAAAAACAAACTAAACCAAGAAGGGACAAAATATCACTAACGAACAACGTAGAATCTCTACGGATAATCTGGATTAAACTGCGCCATCATCTTCAGCAACAACCAGGGCACAATCCAAGGAGGGATATTCTGCAAATCACATCTAAGTGCCTGGCATAGGGTTTATCTAATCACCTTCACAATTGTCTATTATTCATGTTTTGAACTGCCCAAGGTGTGATGCCCCCATGAACCATGGACCATGGACCTTGCCATTGCTGGGGAGGCTTGCGTACCTCAACAATACAGATAGCCGTACCGTAGGTGCAACCACAATGGAGGGGTATCTGTTGAGAGGCCAGACAAACGTGTGGTTCCTGAAAAGGGGCAGCAGCCTTTTCAGTAGTTGCAGGGGCAACAGTCTGGAGGATTGACTGATCTGGCCTTGTAACACTAACCAAAACGGCCTTGCTGTTGTGGCACTGCGAACGGCTGTAAGCAAGGGGAAACTACAGCCGTAATTTTTCCCGAGGGCATGCAGCTTTACTGTTTGGTTAAATGATGATGGCGTCCTCTTGGGTAAAATATTCCGGAGGTAAAATAGTCCCCCATTCGGATCTCCGGGTGGGGACTACTCAAGAGGACGTTGTTATCAGGAGAAAGAAAACTGGCATTCTACGGATCGGAGCGTGCAATGTCAGATCCCTTAATCAGGCAGGTAGATTAGAAAATTTAAAAAGGGAAATGGATAGGTTAAAGTTAGATATAGTGGGAATTAGTGAAGTTCGATGGCGGGAGGAACAAGACTTCTGGTCAGGTGAATACAGGGTTATAAATACAAAATCAAATAGGGGTAATGGAGGAGTAGGTTTAATAATGAATAAAAAATAGGAGTGGGTGTAAGCTACTACAAACAGCATAGTGAACGTATTATAGTGGCCAAGATAGACACGAAGCCCATGCCTACTACATTAGTACAAGTTTATATGCCAACTAGCTCTGTAGACGATGAAGAAATTGAAGAAATGTATGATGAGATAAAAGAAATTTTTCAGGTAGTGAAGGGAGACGAAAATTTAATAGTCATGGGTGACTGGAATTCGACAGTAGGAAAAGGGAGAGAAGGAAACATAGTGGGTGAATATGGATTGGGGGGAAGAAATGAAAGAGGAAGCCGCCTTGTAGAATTTTGCACAGGGCATAACTTAATCATAGCTAACACTTGGTTCAAGAATCATAAAAGAAGGTTGTGTACATGGAAGAAGCCTGGAGATACTGACAGGTTTCAGACAGATTATATAATGGTAAGACAGAGATTTAGGTACAAGTTTTTAAATTGTAAGACATTTCCAGGGGCAGATGTGGACACTGACCATAATCTATTGGTTATGAACTGTAGATTAAAACTGAAGAAAAAGAAGGTGAGAATTTAAGGAGATGCGACCTAGATAAACTGAAAGAACCAGAGGTTGTATAGAGTTTCAAGGAGAGCATAAGGGAACAATTGACAGGAATGGGGAAAAGTAATACTGTAGAAGAAGAATGGGTAGCTTTGAGGGATGAAGTAGTGAAGGCAGCAGACGATCAAGTAGGTAAAAAGACGAGGGCTAGTAGAAATCCTTGGGTGACAGAAGATATACTGAATTTAATTGATGAAAGGAGAAAATATAAAAATGCATTAAATGAAGCAAGCAAAAAGAAATACAAACGTCTCAAAAATGAGATCGACAGGAAGTGCAAAATGGCTAAGCAGGGATGGCTAGAGGACAAATGTAAGGATGTAGAGGCGCATATCAGTAGGGGTAAGATAGATACTGACCACAGGAAAATTAAAGAGACCTTTGGAGAAATGAGATCCACTTGTATGCATATCAAGAGCTCAGATGGAAAGCCAGTTCTAAGCAAAGAAGGGAAAGCAGAAAGGTGGAAGGAGTATATAGAGGGTCTATACAAGGGCGATGTACTTGAGGACAATATAATGGAAATGGAAGAGGATGTAGATGAAGATGAAATGGGAGATATGATACTGCGTGAAGAATTTGACAGAGCACTGAAAGACCTAAGTCGAAACAAGGCCCCGGGAGTAGACAACATTCCATTAGAACTACTGGCGGCCTTGGGAGAGCCAGTCCTGACAAAACTCTACCATCTGGTGAGCAAGATGTACGAGACAGGCGAAATACCCTCAGACTTCAAGAAGAATATAATAATTCCAATCCCAAAGAAAGCAGGTGTTGACAGATGTGAAAATTACCGAACAATCAGTTTAATAAGTCACAGCTGTAAAATACTAACGCGAATTCTTTACAGACGAGTGGAAAAACTGGTAGAAGCCGACCTCTGGGAAGATCAGTTTGGATTCCGTAGAAATGTTGATAACACGTGAGGCAATACTGACATTACGACTTATCTTAGAAGAAAGATTAAGGAAAGGCAAACCTACGTTTCTAGCATTTGTAGACTTAGAGAATGCTTTTGACAATGTTGACTGGAATACTCTCTTTCAAATTCTAAAGGTGGCAGGAGTAAAATACAGGGAGCGAAAGGCTATTTACAATTTGTACAGAAACCAGATGGCAGTTATAGGACACGAAAGGGAAGCAGTGGTTGGGAAGGGAGTGAGACAGGGTTGTAGCCTCTTCCCGACGTTATTCAATCTGTATATTGAGCAAGCAGTAAAGGAAACAAAAGAAAAATACAGAGTAGGTATTAAAATCCATGGAGAAGTAATAAAAACTTTGAGGTTCGCCGATGACATTGTAATTCTGTCAGAGACAGAAAGGACTTGGAAGAGCAGTTGACCGGAATGGACAGTGTCTTGAAAGGAGGATATAAGATGAACATCAACAAAAGCAAAACGAGGATAATGGAATGTAGTGGAATTAAGTCGGGTGATGCTGAGGGAATTAGATTAGGAAATGAGACACTATTTGGGGATCAGAATAACTGATGATGGACGAAGCAGAGAGAATATAAAATGTAGACTGGCAATGGCAAGGAAAGCGTTTCTGATGAAGAGAAATTTGTTAACATCGAGTATAGATTTAAGTGTGAGGAAGTCGTTTCTGAAAGTACTTGTATGGAGTGTAGCCATGTATGGAAGTGAAACATGGACGATAAATAGTTTGGACAAGAAGAGAATAGAAGCTTTCAAAATGTGGTGCTACAGAAGAATGTTGAAGATTATATGGGTAGATCATGTAACTAATGAGGAGGTATTGAATAGGATTGGGGAGAAGAGAAGTTTGTGGCACAACCTGACTAGAAGAAGGGATCGATTGGTAGGACATGTTTTGAGGCATCAAGGGATCACAAATTTAGCATTGGAGGGCAGCGTGGAGGGTAAAAATCGTAGAGGGAGACCAAGAGATGAATGCACAAAGCAGATTCAGAAGGATGTAGGTTGTAGAAGGTACTGGGAGATAAAGGAGCTTGCACACGATAGATTAGCATGGAGAGCTGCATCAAACCAGTCTCAGGACTGAAGACTACAACAACAACAACAACAACAACAACAAGGTGTGATGAAGACTAAAAGGAGTCTGTCACGGAAGACTGTATTAAGTGTGATAATTACTCCCAACAGTGGCATGAAGAATGCACACTTTATGAAGGTCATTGTGCATTTTCTTGTTATAGGTGTTAGTGCGAACTTTTACCAGACGATGCGGCTACGAGTAAGAACGATCAGTGTCATATATATAATGACATTTAAGGTTTGGGTTAAAAGTTACTCCGATAAATGTTGTTCCTAAATAAATGAGCAATGGTTTGCTATTTGTTTATTTTTAAAAAAAATGGTTCAAATGGCTCTGAGCACTATGGGACTCAACTGCTGTGGTCATCAGTCTCCTAGAACTTAGAACTACTTAAACCTAACTAACCTAAGGACATCACACACATCCATGCCCGAGGCAGGAATCGAACCTGCGAACGTAGCAGTCGCATGGTTCCGGACTGCGCGCCTAGAACCGCGAGACCACCGCGGCCGGCTGTTTATTTTAACTTTCTCATCAACTTGAAATGACCGATGAAATACTAAGTGCATACTCCTTCCTGACTTTCCCCTGTAAAGGCAAAGTGATGAAGTCGAATAGTTTGTAGGAAGAATTTTTGTAGTTTCATGACTTTAGGTTGGCACGACTGAGATGCGCTGAGAGCGGCTGCCAAAAAATTATTGTTTTATTTATAACCTTAATGTTGCAATTGACAATGACGTGTCCGGTTGAAGTTTCCACATTAATTGAGCAACGTTCAGCGATGCGTTTTCCCTTTCAGAAGGTGGAAAACGGCCAAAATATTTTCTCTAACGATTTTTCAGTATGGTCGAAGTTGTACGAACGACGGAAATTTTCGATAAATACGTAGGACAGTTCAAAAACAATAGAACTTCAGTGACGAATGAAAATCGCCGTGGCCGGCCAATTGAAGTGTCTCCTCCTTCGCTTAAAGCCGAATCTGACGACATTACTCCTGATGGCCGACGTGTTGCATTAGAACTGAATAGCAAAATAGCTGCAATAGGTAGTGGCACAGTTCGTAACGTTGTCAGTGACATGCTCAAGTACACCAAAACAAGTCCAACGTGGGTCCCGAAAGAATTCACAACACAACACCAGGAAACAAAGAGTGCTATGAATGTGAAGGCGAACCTTATCTGAACGAGATTTTAATGTGTGGTGACACTTTCGTTCAAAATGGTGAACCCGACTCGAAAAGACAAGGCGTGAAATGGAAGCACATCAGCTCATCTGTGCGAAAGAAATTCAAAACTCGAGCATCAGCGAGGAAAGTGATGCTGGCCATCATCTGGATGCCACAGTTGTCGTATTTTGGTGATTATTTGGAAGATCAGCGTACAGGATGCAGCGCTGACCACTCACACATACTGATGAGCAAAGTAAAGCCAGCGATGAGAGGAAAGGGTCGCCAATGTCAAAGAAAAGACGTGATATTATTACACAACAATGTTCGCCCACACACAGCGCAGCTGATCCAAGAAACCACTGGAAGGAGAAAGAAACCATAATGGGTTGGGAAACTCTACGTCATCGTCCCTACAGTCCAGATTTGACTTCCGTTAATTTTCATTTTCATATTGCTGATATTATGCAGAATGGAAGCTGTCTGCAGTGTAATTAACTCATAAGAAAAACTTCAAAAGTCAACCTCATTTGTAGAGCATTTATTGTTGCCTTTTTGACCCGCTCAAGGACGCATCGCGTGGAAAGGATTCAGCGACAGCGAGGAGGTTAATACAATTTCGGTTTTACTTACTTCATTTGCATTTATCGCCTTTCTCTTGCCTAGCAGTATGTCGCAAACGACTGGGAAAACCGCAAGTGGCACTCGTATATAACGAGATCAATATACATTTGCCTTCTGAATATTACACCTGTAATGGGTCCAACCTAAGGCAGTTTAAAAAATCTCAGGTGCCACTCGTGTACAAGAAGAGTAAAAGAAAGGATGTGCAAAATTATAGACCAGTGTCCTTGACATCGATTTTCTGCAGAATTCTAGAACGTATTCTGATTCTGATTATAATAAATTTCCTAGACACCGGTAAGCTTACGTCCATAAATCTAGCACGGTCTTAGGAAGCTCGTGTGAAACGCAGCTTGCCCTTTTCGCACGTTATATACTGCGAACCACGGATGAAGGGTGTCAGGCAGATTGCACTCTCCTAGATTTGAGAAAAGCCTTTGACACGGTGCTCCACTGCAGACTGTTAACCAGGGGCCTCGTATGAGCATACGGAGTAGGTTCCCAGATATGTGAGTGGCTCAAAGACTACAACAGATACCAGTACGTTCTCGACGGCGAGCGTTGATCAGAGACAAGGGTATCGTCAGGAGTGTAACAGACAGCTGTTATTCTCTATAGACATAAATGATGTGACAGGCAAAGTGAACAGCAATCTGCGGCTGTTGATGATGTTGTCGTGTACGGGAGAGTGTCGTCATTGAGTCACTGTAGGAGGATACAATTAACGCGAAGCGCGGACAACTGAGAAAGGTGCAGGAGTCAGTGAGGTACTGAGCCATGCCGACGACGGTGCCTTAGTCAGCTGCGCTACGTTTGTCGGTTGAGGACCCAGGACACGAACAGCCTGAGCCAGGTGGTCCCACATATTCTCGATTCCGTTAAGCCCGGGAAGCCGGGTGGTCGGTGGAGTACAGCAAACTCATCCTGGTGCTTTTCAGACCACGCACGTACACTGCAAGCTGTGTCATAGATTGAGTTGTTCTGCTGGTAGGTTCCGAGGGAAAACAAACTCCATGTAGGTGTGGCAATGGTTCCGACGGATATTTCTGCTCATGCACTGTGCCCCTCCAGAACGACGAGGTCACGGCGGGAGTGTCACGATAACGTTTCTGAGACCATAACGATCCTTCCTCCTGTCTTAACCCTGCCGTCGACTGTTGCAGGGTGTTCACTTTCAGGTGAATTACGCCCTACAAGCCAACGTCTAACTGTCACTTGAAAAGCCCGCTTGTCACCGTGCAGTGGACGCCCAGTCGCAGAACTGGCGTGGAAATTCCAGCCTTCGTCGCCGGTGAACAGCAGTCAGCATAGGTGTGTGGACCAGGCGTCTGCTGTGGTGACCCATACGCAGCATTTTTCGCCTAGTGGTCTTTGAGGAGACACTGTCAGTAGCCCCTCGGTTCACGTGCGTGGTCAGTTGCTCAACAGTTGCACGTTATTCACCTGCGGCCTTCTTTAACTCCTGTCATCTGTGGCCCGTGGGGCACCACAACGGCCTCAGCGTCGGTTCTGGACAGCGCCATGCACGGTGCGCTTTAAATATGGCAACACGCCAACATTTTACGAACTTTGCCGTTTCGAAAATGCATCCACCCGTGGCCCGAAAGGCAATCATCACGTGCTTTTGGATGTCACATAAATCGTTGAGTTTCCGCATTACGCATACCCTACACTGCTAGTGCTGCCACCCGCTGTCTGTGAGTGGTTATTGCACATTGACGTCGGACACAGGCGGTGATGATGATAATGTCACTGGTCCGTGTAGTTGGAAAAAGGCTATTAAGCTATGGAAACAGTGTTCTCCGAGCCATCTATTTCCAGTTGTAATTTTCATTTCAAGCAATGCCTCTGGAAGACATACAAGAACTGGGATTAGTGGAGAAATACAGGGATGAAGAAGTAGTTCGATTGTCTTGCCGCATGTATGCTGTAGAGCACATCTTTCACCGGACTGCCTTGATGATGAATGGATGGTAACAGCGTATCAAATGCCCAGTGGCGAAAAGATCATGAATTCGTAGACTATATAGTCAATCAATAGATGGAAAATCCTAGTACACCATCTGAAATGTAGAATTGGTGAAGACAGACAGTCGACCGAAATTATTTCGAAATAAATTCACTCTTAACTTGGCTTCAGTTGAGTTAGGTAATACCTCGATACCTAACACAACAGTATCAAAGTTATCTGCGTTCAGAGAATTTATTTCGAGGTGATTTCGGTCAGCTTTCTACCGTCATCAATTCGATGCACAGGACCATGAATGCTGTCGAAGTTTGGCATAGCAAAGGTATCTGAACCTACAAATTCTGATCAATACGCTGAAGGAGAATGCAATAAAATCAGTACCTGAAATTAAAAAAAAATAATCCATTGGTCAGCCTCTTCAGTGAAAGAGGTAAAAGATACATATGTGTTAAAAAGAGTTAAAAGATATTTTTAGAACACATAATGACTCGGTGGATTTAAGACATTTAAAATTTACGACATTCCTACGAATAGTTCGTAAAATAAGACAGGAAGTAATGTTGTATTGTACCAATGAACCGCACGTGCTCTACCTTCAAATGTGCTTATGTGATCGTTCCATTTCATACCGCTACAAATTTATACACTGAAGTATTTACACGAGTTAACAAATTGCAGCTGCAGCGCACTGAAGCTGTAGCCATCGGAGTCTACGTAGTCTCATTTTTGAAATGTTGATTTTGTCGATACCGTCACAGTAGAATATCTGACTATGCTAACAGAGCCTCAACCTCACCTCTGCTTGCACGGCTTCGAACTATAAAAGTCCTCGAATGTGTTCTGTAAGTTTTGGAGACAGATGAAAATCGGATCGACCAAGTCGGGGCTGTGTGGAGGTCAATCGACGGCAGTGAACGAACGGCATCGGAGTGCTGCAGACGTCGCAGCGCTCGGCTGTAGTTCGGCGTTGTAATGCTGAAGAGGAGGGTGTTCCACGTGCGGACCAACTCTTCCAATTCATGCTTTCAGTTTTCTGAGCTGTTTGTCACGCACGAACACAGTTACATCACACACCGCTATGTTACACGGTACAAATCGGATCCCTCTAGCAGCAGAGGGCTGCATATATGTATAATAAAGATGTAGAATGTTACTAACGTTGTTTAACCGGAAAGCTCAAGAGTTAAAAAAAAAAAAAAAAACATTTCAAGTAATTACTTCTCAGCACGCCCTTGTGTTATATGCACAAAACCAAGAAACTGTTTCCGAGCAAAGTATGCTATCCTTTTGATTGAACATCTTTGTAATGTACATCAGAAGTAAACCTTATGGTGATGGTGAAATTTCGTATTTATATTTACATTGAAAGGCGATTAATCTGTGGCCAATACACAATGACAACGGCAGTTGCCAGGTGGATATTAACTGCAATTCCACCCACATTGCCACGGTAAGTGGAATAATTGGTTTTCCGACACATGTCGCCATGTAACTGTCGCTCATGGCGATACATTAAAGAGTTCTCTGTCTCCCTGTCAGAGAGCCAGTACCCGGCATCACTCTACCGAAATAAAGACGGAAATTCTGTGTGCCACATTTGAAGGTGAGTCTGTAAAGGTTACAAAACTAGCTAATGGAATTAAAAATATTTCAAAGAGTGAGTTGTTGCAGTTTTCCGTATTTATATTCACTACACTAGTCACAGGCTCTAGAACACCCTTAGGGGATATGCTTAATCGGTTGAGAGTGTGATGTGTCCCTCCGAGATTAATTGTGCCTGGGCTTTAAGCCACTCACCGTTCAGAATTTACAGAGCTGCCAACTACATCACACACCGGGAATATTATTAGGCTTAGTTTGCATCGCAAATCGAACAAGCATTCGCAGTCATTCCCTCTATTGACTACCACTCGCCTATATTCAATATTTAAGGATTCCTCCGGAAATATTCCAAGTAGACTTTCTCTGGATATTTTACGTTAATTTCCAAGCACCTGCCAGTTCAATTTCATCAGAAACTCTGTGACACTCTCCAACGGATCAAACAAACCTGTGCCCATTCGTGCTGCCCTTCTCTGTATACATTCAGTATCGCCTGGCAGTCGTATCTGATTAGGATCCAAGAATCTCGAGCAATATTGGGGGATGGGTCGCACGAGTATTTGTAAACAATTTCTTTTGTGCACAGATTGTATTTTCTTATAATTCCACCAATAAATTGCAGCCTGCCACCGTCTTTCCCTAAGACTGCGACTATGTGGCGGTTCCATTTCAAATCTGTAGAAATTTTTACACCCAGGTATTCGTGTGGGTTGAGCTATTGCGAATTTGACTCGTTGACACTATACTCGTAGGATAACCTGTTATTTCGTTTTGTGAACCGAACAGTTTTATATTTCGGGAACATTTGAACCAAGTTGTCATGCTTTGCACTACACTGAAATCTTATGAGGGCGTGACTTCTTTCAGACAGTACTTCATTACAGACAACTGCATCATTTGCGGAAAGACTGAAGTTCCAAATAGGCCGCGTAACCACCGCCCCCTTCTCCCCCCCAAGTTGCTATCTGAAGACTGGAAGTCCCATATGTACACCACTTTCAGAAGTTCGTTTACTTTCCATATCAGTTAATGTGTTAAAAACTTGACCTGAAGAATCATATCCCTTTGCAGTTGAAGACGCTCTAAGAGAAGCTAGTTTTTCGAAAACATCTCAATGTTTATGTACTGAACTAGGTATTGTACAATGCTATAATTTTCAGGTACATTCGGCGATGTATGTGGATACTGTCTGGCAAATGTGTTGCGAATAGAGTGAGTAGTAAAGAAGTAATAAATTCAAAATTCGTGACTGATGCTGACACCTTACTGCATGAACAGCGAAAATGTAGGAGTGATGAAAGTCGTTTTTCCTTTCATCATTCTGTCAGGGATGTCAGAGGGAAAAAAAGTTTCGCAAAGTTTCAAAATTAAGTGCGAAGTTTGTTGTAAGTCGCCCGGTGCTGCCATTCACTAATGCTCGGTGAATATAATCTGTATAATTTTCGCGCCATGAAATTATGTTACCTTAGACGAGTACGAAGTTCTTAACTTTTAACGCCCGACTTATTGCGTTAAACCTATGCCTTTAAAAGAAGGACAGGAGGACGATTGTATTTCATGTGCCATCGATGTTGAGGTCATTAGAGACGGAGCAGGAGCTGGCACTCCGTCAAGGAAGGGTAGAAGTAGTCCGCCGTGCCCTTTCAAAAGAACCATCCCAGCATTTGCTTGGAGCGATTCAGGAAAATTGCGGAAAACATATATCAGGATGGCCGGACGCGGATTTAAACCGTCGTCCTCCCGAATGCGAGTCTAGTGTACTAGTTGACAGCTCGCCGTCTAGAAGCAAGCGTTGCCGCTCTGGATCATGGGATTCACGGCTGGGTTGCGTTCTCCGCCAGGGAACTAGGTGTCTGTGTTGTCCTTATCATTTCGTCATCATTCGTGAAGGTGGCGAGATTGGACTGTGTAAAGATTAGGGCTTTGAACAGACGCTGATAACCGCGCGGTTCAGCGCCCAACAAACCCATCATCATCATCATCATCATCATCATCATCCGATGTACTACCACTGCACCAGCTCGCTCTGTATACATTTAAATGAGTAGATTATGTCAGCATTTAGAGTATTTACATCGACTTCATTCTTCAATGCATGAACTACGAGAAGACAAAGGAATTGGGATAACGAATTA